>NC_067425.1:9080105-9728319 GCF_009764475.1 Pristis pectinata | reverse complement strand
TAAAAGATCTCCGCTCCTAATCTATTAAATGTTTAATTTGCATAAATCTTTCATGGAATCTGAAAATAAAGGTTTGATTCATTATATACATGTTAATCTATTAATGCAAAGTATCATAGACAGATTTACATGAAATTTCAAAAGGCATGTGGTCAATAGCCAAAACATAATCTGGTTATACAGGAGGAACAGACTCTGCACAAATGTCATCCAACTCATGATCAAACAGGAGACAGGAACAAAGCTCAAAATGAGAATGGAGTTATAATAGTAATTTTAGACAGTGGCACTAAAAAAAATTCAAGAAGTTCTTTGGAAAAGCCCTTCAGCGGCTGAAGCAACAGTCAAACTTTATTTACTGTCCCCAAGAGAAAGCATTCCTGTCCAGATATCACATGTCCCCTCCTAGATGTCCATCTACTTCTCTCCAATTAGCACAGTTGTTTTTGGTCACAAAAACCAAACATTAACATAACTCATCTAGTAGTCACTTCCCTTCATGTGAATCTATTTCCTCACTCATCTGTTCTAAAGTTTCCCCTACCTCCCCTCATTCATTCTTTTGAAATTCCCTTAGTATTGTTAAATTCTAGATCTACTATATTCATTGGGGTGCTTTTACCAACTCATCTACAGCCTGTTCTTTCACGTCTAATCTAATAATTACTATGTTAGAGAAAAGAAAAGCAATATGGTTTTGTTTTTAGTCAGTTATTATATACATCAGATTCTCATTTCAAATGATCAAGCTCCCTTTTCCCATTAGGCTGTTTGTGGATCAACAGATTGAACGGATGCAAACCTGCTGCACAGAAGTGAAAGTCTTCTGTGTAAAGCACAACAAATCTAATTTAACATCACAATGGTAACGTTAGTGATTATCTGGTCCTAATACAAGCATGAGCATAATTTCTAATGTAAACAAAAACGTCAAAACGTTGTCCAGATTAATTCAATCAATTTACATCCCCACTTCCCTGCTCGCCCGTAAATAATAGTCAGTACTACAGCACAGAAACAGGCCCTTCAGCCCAATTGGTCCATGCCGACCAAGATGCCCACCTAAGCTAGTCCCATTTGCCTGCCTTTGGCCCATAGCCCTCTAACCCTTTCCTATCCATGTACTTGTCATAAATCAATAGTTTAATCCAGGTTTCTTATTAAGTCACTCTTTATCCATACAATCTCCCAAGTGTAGCATAAAAGTTACAAGATTGGATTGATATACCAGAGTTCACTAAATCTTGAGAGGGTATCACAGCTGAACTTTGCTAATGTCATCTTCAGCTCCAGTCCTGAATGTGCAGATCCAACATGGAATACTGTACAATAAGCAGGAACATTTTTTTTAATTCCCTCATGGCTTGTGTGTATCATTGGGAAGATGAGCAAATATTGCCCAACCCTATATGCCAGAGAAGGAAGCGATGAACTGTCTTCTTGCTCCACTAGTCTTCGTTGTGAAGTTATCCCCACAGTGGTATCCGAAGTTCCAGGGCTTTGACCATTGACTGTGTAGAAATAGAAATGTACGGCCAAGTCAAGATGTTGCAAGACTTGGACAGGAACTTTGAGGTGGAAGTGTTCCCATGTCCAAATAGGGTGTAGGAACCACATGTTTTATTTTGATCTCTGTAGCCTTGACTATTGCATTTAGTTGTAGTTACACCCAAGGCCAGTTAACACACAGACTTGGATCATTCCCAATCTGGATGACTCTTTAACCAACACACAAAGCACTGGGGGAACTCAGCAGGTCAGACCGCATCTACGGAGGGAAATGGACAGTAGACATTTCTGGTCGAGACCCTTCATCTGGAATTGTCCATTTCCCTCCATAGTTGCAGCCTAACCTGCTGAGTTCCTCCAGGGCTTTGTGTGTTGCTCCAGATTCCAGCATCTGCAGTCTCTTGTGACTCTTTAAACAGTTGCACCATCCAATGGCGTACCAAATAAGTACAGGGAGCATCATCGTAGTGGTTTAGTAACTGCCTCCCAGTCAGAATTCTAGATCACTGATCTAATGATGAATTCAAATCTCACATTGGCAGCTGGGGAATTTGAGTTCAAAGAATTAAATAAATCTGGATTTTTGTGGCAGTACTGTGGTGTAGTTAGTGGAGCTGCTACCTCACTGCTCCAGCAGCCTGGGTTCAATGCTGACCTCCAAGCCCTGAAGTTTGCATGTTCTCCCTGTTGCTGCGTGGGTTTTCTCCAGGTACTCCTGTTTCCTCCCACATCCCAAAGATACGCGGGTTGGTAGATTAATTTGTCACCGTAGATTGCCCCTAGCGTAGACTCTGGGCAGGAGGGGGAAGTTGATGGGAATGCGGAGAGAATCAGATGTGATTAGTGTAGTATTAATATAACTGGGTGCGCGATTATCAGCATGGACTTGATGAGCTAAATGTCCTGTTCCGGTGCTGCATGACTATGGCACATGAAAAAAAACTTTCTTCTTGCCACACAGCGAGGAGAATGGCATCAAAACACCTTTCATTGTATCACATGTCAGTGATATCACAGCACTGAACTTGGCACATGTTATTCTTCTATGCTGTCTGCCTTAGGCAATAAGATATTGATCATCTCTTAGGGCCAGGTCTTCAAGGTATGCCTGTGGTGTCCAACAGATGAGTACCCTAAGGGGCCAAATGGAATAGCGAAAGGGGAGTGGGGAATGTAAGGAAGAGGTACCTCAACACCTGGTCACTTAAGTCATTAAATTCCCAGTTGTCTAATTCATCTGCAACCATAGAATTAGATAGCCTGGATGCCAGTAATTCCTATTTGTTTGCCCCTAACAATTCAGATATAGTGCAAAAACATTAATACACACAAGGCAGAATGGTAGCAGTATCAAGAGTCTCTCCATATTGATCACTTTGTTGTGAAGATGCAGGATGTATCAGGTATAAATTGCTTAAAATCAGACAGATAGGTACCATGAAGAAGACCTATGGTCTTAACTAATCACAGTCCGAGAACATAGAACAGTACAGCACAGGATCAGGCCCTTTGGCCCACGATGTCTGTGCCGACCATGATGTCAAATTAAACAAATCCCATCTGACAAGACAAGACAAGACATCTTTATTAGTCACATGTACATCGCAACACACAGTGAAATACATCTTTTACGTAGAGTGTTCTGGGGGCAGCCCACAAGTGACGCCACGGTTCCGGCGCCAACATAGCATACCCACAACTCCCTAACCCGTACATCTTTGGACTGTGGGAGGAAACCGGAGCACCCGGAGGAAACTCACACAGACATGGGGAGAACGTACAAACTCCTTACAGACAGTGGCCGGAATTGACCCGGGTCACCTGCGCTGTAATAGCGTTACACCAACCGCGACACTACTGTGACTGCCCCCTAAGATCCATATCCCTCCATTCCTTGCACGTTCATGTCTAAGTGCCTCTTAAATGCCACTCTGGTGTCGTCTGCCACCACCCCACAAGCAGCGTGTTCCATGCCTATGTATCAAAAGAACTTCACCAATAGTCTTCTAGCCACCAAACCTTCTTATTTACAGCTGCTGGTGGGTACATGCCCTTCCTCTGAAAATTGTGGAACTCCAGTTAAATTTGACAATATATATAGGTTACTGGTATGAGAACAACAATAGCAAGATTCCATGTTCTACTTAGTTCTAGTTGCCTTCTGTTTTTTAAAAAAAAAGTAGCTCAGGAACAGGGTCAACCATGCAGCATGGATACGTAGATCACACTGGGCAGGTTACCTTCTTTGCACAGGGGAATGGATATTTATCAGGAGGAATATTCACTAAACCAAACAATGCGGAAAGATTCTCATCTTTTGATTTGATGCTTGATTAAAATAAAAGATAATAAACACTATAAACATGTTCCAAGTTTATCTGCTGACATAGAAAGTAACTCTCTAGACCATAATCTTCCCACAAAGCTTTCCCCAAAGATTGTAGTTTTGAAGTAATTTAAAACAAGATTAAAAATATCTACTAATAAAACTGAGGTAGACTTGAGGGATTGATTTACTTGAAGAAAAGGAGTCTTGAGGGATTTCTGATGTTAAACCCTTAGTCTAAAATCTTGACATTCGGTGACTAATGTAAGTTATGCATTAATGCACGAGAGTAATAGTACAGCATTATGCATGAAGCATCATGAATATAATTGCACTGAGACAATGGACAATGGAATCATGCAGTTTGTGGAGCAAAACATCAGATTGCCTGATATCTATTACACCACTAGTTAATTGGCAGATGGGACTTTGTTAACTCCCACCCACTGCACTAATCCTTTATTCCACCTGTAACATTTCATCATGGACAAAAAATGAGGAATAAATACCTTCAAAAGCAATCCAAAATCTCCCGAGTTTTGAATGGTACCATAATGTTTTATGAACAGCAGCAGCTATCTCAGATGCTGTGGTTTACTTGTTGCCAAAGTAACCATATATTAGCACCTGGTTTGATTAATGCTGCATTTTACTGACTCAGTTGATCCATGCCTATGACACTTTAGAATTTGTAATAGAGTTTTATCCCACTAATTTATAACCCTCCTCAACAAAACAGCCTTTTGGTTATTTCTAGGATTTACACGCAAACTGGCCAACTTAAAAATCCTGGCACAAATTACTCCAACTAATGATTCATTCACCAGGCAAAACAAATCAAAAGCTAATACTTGGGCATTATTTTTTAATGTACATCTAAAAAAATGTGTTGCTCCTGGCAAAGACTGTAGTGAATAATTGGAGTAATATACTAATCAAAGCCAAGGGCTTTTGATTAGTATCACGTTCAAATCTCATACTGGAACCAGAAAACTAATCGGATGCATTTAAATTTCACATTTTACATAAGTGCCTTTGCTGGAATCAATTGTTCAATATCAAAATAAGTGTTTTCATAGAATTGTTTTTTTTAAAGTTCACCATGGCTTGTAGATAACTCAATCTCAGCTGCCCTGCATAGATAGGGACAAGCCACCCTCCTGAACCATAGTTTGTCCAATTGTGCAACTTGCTAGGCCATTTCACAGGGCAGTTAAAAGTTCAACCTCTTTGCAGTACAGTCACATAGATCAGCTAGGTAAGGTCAGCAGATTGCATTCCGTGACCAGATGCATTTAACAATAATCTGTTGGTTTCATGGCTGCCATTATAGATATAAAACTTTATTTCAGATTTATTAAATTAATTGAATTTAAATTCCCCAGCTGTACGTTGGGATTGGAGCTCCTATCTCCAAATTACCCAAGTCCAAAGGTTAAAAACTGTGCAGTTGCTGAAAATCTGAAATAAAAGCAGAAAACTGCTGAAAATACACAGGGGAGGCAGCGTCAGGCAGAGTAACACAGCATGGAAGTAGGCCCTTTGGCCTAAATCGTCCACGCAAACCATGGCACCCACCAAGCTAGTCCCAAAAATCAGAGGAGAGAAAAACAAAGTTAACAATGGTTAGCCCTCTGGTGGTGGCAATGGCAGGGGAGGGAAATGGGTCCATGTAGGGAACAAACACCCAAGCACAAACGCCCCCCAAAATCTAAAGAAACTAGGTTATAGTGGTTAGTGTAACACTATTACAGCGCCAGTGACTCAGGTTCAATTCCAGCCGCTATCTGTAAGGAGTTTGTACGTTCTCCCTGTGTCTGCGTGGGTTTCCTCCGGGTGCTCCGGTTTCCTCCCACATTCCAAAGACGTAGAGGTTAGGAAGTTGTGAGCATACTACGTTAACACTGGAAGCGTAGCGATATTGTATGCTGCCCCCGATCACTACGCAAAAGACGCATTTCACTGCGTGTTTCAATGTACATGTGACTAAAGATATCTTATCCATTTGCAGCATTAAAGTATTTGTGTTTCCTAATGTTGCCAAATTTAAATTACTCTACTTACACCTAAACATGTTCATGCTGTTGTAACAAAATTTATAAACAATGCAGGCTTGTGAAATCTTTTCCTTTCTTTCAATTGAGACAAAGTAGTACAAATGGAGTGGCAGGGTGCTGTTATTGTGAACCTGCATCCCCACACTTCTAGAGGAGGAAACAAAACTGGGAGAATTGAGTGTTTAGCACAAGGATGAATCACGTAAATCAATCTCAATAACGCGTGAAAGAAATTCACATTAATGTTTCATGAAGCAAACTTTAAAAAAATGAGCAAGGGAACAAAAATGATTTAATTAGGTTACCTACAATTGTGTGTTACAGTGCATTCTGCAGCAACTGAGAGCGATTTGTGCCTGACATTGCTTAGCAATTTCTTCTTGAAGCACCAAGGATTAATTTCACATCTGCTGCATCTTCCTTTATGAGATACAAGTGAAGAGGCTTATTGTCTGATATTGATCCTTCTCAAGCTTGTGGCCTCAGGCCTGTACTTCTTTCCATTGCTACCTCTCTTACTATATTTGACGGTTGTCTGGTCTTCCAAATTACCCTTGTAATTCAGTGTTGAAAAATTTAAGCATTCTTACATAACTATCTGGTGAAGATTGAAAATGAATACCATTTACTCTTCCGATCCTTTCACAATCTAGATTCATTTGAAACCCAATTTTACTGACACCCAATAATGAATCCTGTATTTATTCTGACTTACCTCTTATTTTGCAGCCTTAAGTAGTTTCTAGTTTAAAAGAAGTTTACAAGCAATATATTGTGGTTGAGTTACTGGACCAGTGGCCTGGACTACTAGACCAAAGACATATTCAAATTCTACTCTGCCATCTGGGGAATGCAATTTCAATTAAATTTATTTGGAATTAAGCAAATGTCAGTATTGACCATGAAACTAACCCTTCTGCATCACTGCTGACCATCTGGGAAGCTAATCTATTGTCCTCATGTGGTCTGGTCTCCACACAACTCCATACCCAACAATGGGATCAATTCTTAACTAGCCTCTGAAACAGGTCAGCTTGGTTCAAAGGCCAATTAGATACAGGCTACAGATGCCAGTGTTACCAAAGACATTCACATACCATAAAGAATACAGTTGTCTGACACACAATTTAATTTAAACAAATTTGCATACAGTGTTCAGGCAGTTGTGCAAAGTTGGGCTTGCTATGCCAAAACAGTCAACGTTGCACAGCAATTGATGGCTTCACAGCATCATTGGAGCACTAAGATAACCAATCAACTGAAGTAGTGGAGAGTATTAGTCAACAATCTTGCAATTTATTTAAAGCTTCTGATTCAGTAAAACTAGAGAAAACAGGACCCATTAGCCTTTACCTAAAAAAGTTTGTGGTGCTCACTTTTATTCCAAGGTAAAAATTCATCTGAAAAATCAAAACTCTGGTTGCTAGAAATTTGAAATAACAATAATGTTGGAAATACTCAGCAGATCAGGCATCATCTGTTGATAGGAAAAAAAAGTTAACATTTCAGGTCAAAGATTCTTCATCAGAACTAGAGCAAATAAATTGAAGCTGCAGAGAAGGTGGGAAGGAATGGCTAGGACCGAAGATGTAGGGTAAGATCAGGGTGCTAAACCATTGATGAAACAGTCTAATCTACTACCACAGAAAGAGACATTCTGTTAGTTTTAACCGTTCCTTTCCCATGCCTACATTTTGCACTTTTGTTTTCAAAATTCATTATTTCCCCAAGCATGATTTCCAGTACAGTCACTTAATAATGCCAAAGTAACAAAAGAACAAAATGAGAAAAAAAATATAAAGAGCAGGGTATAAAGATTTTGGAAGCATCAGAGCAACTGTGAGGTGCTTAGAAGAACACAGTATGCATTCAAGCATAGGTAAATTGATGACAGATCTACAAATTGCCTGTAATGCTCCTTTGTAGTGTGTTCATTTGATTCTTCTACTGCTTGCCCTTTTGTACACAACTGTACTTTTAATCAGATTCCTCCAATTCTGACATTCAAACCCCTAATGACCATTAAGTGCAGAAACTTCTACTTAGTTCAAAGTGGGGACGGCACTAATTGGCTCCTGAAGAACTGGATGCAAACTAGTTGTCAAAATGCTAGTGCACTGGGCACCTATGATTTTCTGGAACAGCCCCACTACTAGCTGTCAAAGCAATGGACACAGAAAGCTTGCTGACCCACCAACCATTTCATATTGCCTGAGAATGAGATGGAGTCTAATCCTCATTAGTCTGATTGGCAATTGAACAGACACTGCTTATTAAATGCAACACAGTTTGCAAGCTGGCAAAAGGCTAGATTGCAGATTAACCTGCGAAGGCTGGATCTCTAAAAACATGTATAAAAAAAAAACAAATTGAAAATGCTTCTCTGACAGCACCTCATAAACCTGAGACTTCCACAACCAAAATAGCCACACTCAGCTGGTGCTTAGGGACATCACCTCCTGCATGTTCCCCTCCAACTCAGACACCACCCTCACTTGGGAGCATATCACTGTCTCTTTATCGATGGGTCATTATCCATGATCTCCCTACTCAACAACATTGGGAATAGAGTCACGAAGAGAAGTGCAGTGTTTCAAAGTGGTGGCTCACCACCACTTTCAAGGGCAAATAGGGATTGGAAACAAATATTGGCCTTGCCGGCAATGCCCTCATCCAGAAAGTGTATAGAAGTAAATTTAGGGTGCCAGCCAAGAAAAAAAAGCTAGATAAACTAAAAGAGTGGTCCATGTCTATAGTAGATTTTAGAAATTATTTAGAGGATCTTGTGTTAGTTTACTTTCACAGAGGCAGCTGTTCAATAAATAAACTGTGATTTAGAATTTATTTAGATATCTACAGGTTGATAAGATATTCATGTACACATTTTCTTGATTGTGGCCCTATGCAGATGAAGCAGACAGGCTACATTGTTTACAAATATTTCTTGCTGTTAAACTCTGTTCAACTCTGAGTAACAGAAGGTATGGTAAAGCAAATCAATACCTCCATTTTATTTTGAATTCTGCAAGGAGTCTTCTCACTTGTAGTGTGGAAACACTCATTGCCCCGATGGAAAACAAATCATTTCAGACTAAGTGAATGATGACTGCTAGAGTTTGAAAAGCTAAACACCAGCAATCGGCTGTGCATTTAATCTCAGCAGGGAGAAGGTTTTTGCTGATTACTGCAGTCTCTGACAACCATTAGATATAGACTAAATTGATGATATCTGCAGAACGCCAAGGACAGACTTGGTGAATTGATTATGTTCTACAGCAGAAAAAAAACATTCAAGGGTGGGATGAGAGCTAGACTCATAATTCAGTGCACTGCACCATAGCTCAACCTTAACTAAAGTAATAGTTAATGGTCAAACATCAAACCCAAGAAATTTATTGAAAAAAAATTATAACATTTGCACTTGAATAATGGACACAAATGTGTAAGTGCCCCTGATATTTAATAATAAAAATCCAGAGTTGAAGAAAATATTAAAACACTATTGAAAGTGGGCTTTGGTGAAATAGAGTACTTCCAACACATAAGGGGTGGGGGTGGGAGCTTAGGGTCTGGAAAAAGAGGTAGAGGAGGGTATCGAGCACATGCAATTCAAATGACACCAAAATACGCGCTTCATCCCATTTTCAAAATCTAGTAGTTATCAATGAACAGATCAATTCGATAAATCAAGAGCGTTCTGGACAAACTTTGACTGAATCCAAATAAAATGAAACATATCACAGGAATTCATGAGATTGACTTTATTCACGAGACACACCTTGGGTCCACTCTCAATGAACTCCAGAATACCTAACCCTTCCTGACTCCTGTGGCTGATAACACTGAATATGGTTCCCTCACAAAAAGGACCTTGAACACTACCAGCATCACTTACCTCACCAAATGTGTTAAAGCCTCCAAAATCCACCCCCAACATTCTCACAACTTCATCCCATAATATTAACAACTTTTGCAGTCTGCAGGTTGGAATCTCAGCTTCTATTACATTGTGAAACAGGAACCTTCATTTTGAGATTGATTCCCCACCTCACTAAATTATGAATTAATACAGGGACAGGTGAAAAATGAAGTATTGCATTCATCCAAGAGATGTTTCTCTACTTAACTTGTTTTATGAGATCATTGGAGGCACTTAAAAAGAGGTAGATATATTTTTTTTAAAGATTGGGGAATTCAGGGCTAAGGGGAATTGGCGTAGAGAAGGAGTTGAGACCTGGGGCAGATCAGCCATGACCATATTGATGGCAGGGAAGGCTCACTAGGCTTATTCCTGCTCCTCTGTTTTTTCTGTGTACAGCAGTTTCTGTTATTTATAACTAAATCTTTCAAGAAGTGCCAGTTACAGACTCCAGTATGCTGACCTAAGAGAATGAGTTGGTCAGCATTTAAATGCCAGTTGTAGGAACTAATCCGGTTTGCTATTAAATTAACTTTTGGCAGTCAACCATGGACTACCAAACAGATGGCTGGTGAGAATTGATCACAGCCACACAGTGTCTTAAAAGGAGGTGATGTCAATATACTTAAACTGGGATTAAGTAAACAGTAATGGGCTCTTCTCAATTATTTTTCCTCTAAAGTCTGAAATGTTTGATTCCCATTACTTTTTCTTTTAGCTTGTTTCTCCAATTGGCTTAAAAAGTAGAAACATGCCTTATGTTAAATATTGGTTTATCTTGGGAACATTTGAAATTCTTCTGCACCATTGCCACACAAGGAAAAAATGTTACTGCAAAGATAACTCCTACAGCATCACTGACCATTACCTAGCATGAGGCTTGCTATTCAACTGTAGCAGAAGATGTTGGTGTTGGGGGCATGTGTGGCGGGGTGCAGTTTACGGCAACAGCAGTCACAGCAACGGTGCAATCTGGCACATGGGCTGCTTTGTACTGCAGCAATGAATGGGTTAAGCAAATTTTATAGGCTTGCCTAGTCGTGTCATTGTGAAGTAGTGTATATGGCTGCACCGTTAAATTAAAGCCCTTACTTTTCATATTTCCTTACAACACAGGAGGCCATTTGGCCCATTGTGTCTATACTAGCCCCATTGCCTCACTAATTTTCCCTGGAATCTATTCGGTCCACATTCCCATCAGTTCCACCACCCGCCTAAACCAGAGGCAATTTACACTGGCCAACTAACCTACCAACCCACTTATTTTTGGGATGTGGGAAGAAACTGGAACACCTGGGGAAACCCATGCAGCCACAGGGAGAATGTGCAAACTCCCCACACAGCACTGGAGCTCATAATTGAACCCAGCTTGCTGGAGTTGTGAGTCAGTAGCTCTACTAGCTGCACCACAGTGCCCAATCCAATTAAGACTTTAAATTGCATTGAGAAAACACAACTGAAAAAAATTGCGGGGTTTAAGTAGTTCAATTCCCACTCTTTTACTGGTACAATTTCCTAAAATCCTCAAGTTTAAAGTCCTGATCAGTTTTCCTTGAACACATTTGAGCTGCTGAGCAAGTGTTATGCGAGAAGTGTGATATGACACTCAGTAAATCATAGACAGGAGGCTCTCTTTAAGCTGGAGAGCTGCTCTGTCACACAGAACTTCAGGCCCATTGATTAATGTTGATTGAATAATATTTTTCCCCAGATTTTTTATTACACCACATGCTAGCATATGGAAATTCAATTCTATGAATGTCCATTATGACTGATAACAATAAGTAAAAGTTTTTGATTAATACCTTCCTTTACCCCTTCCATAGAATTATTGCATACTTTCTTTTTTTTACAGCTCAAACGTACAAGGAAATGATTGATAGCACACAACAAATTGTAAGTAAAATTGTGGGCTTCGTCGGTTGTTGAAGCAGGGTCTAAAGATAGGTTACAAACAGAAGCAAATCTGACCCAACCTGTGCATATTGGTATTGACGGTTCTGATCACATTTACCTAACTTGCAACCATATCCCTTTAACTTTTTTTGAATGCACTAATCCAAAACAAATCTTGAAAGTTGACACAACTGCCATCACTAATCCTGAATTACTCAGCCTGACAACTCATGAAATTTTTGCCCTCTGCTTTGCATCATTTCTTCATTCATGACTTCTCAATTAACTGTAAATATTCCATATCCATCTTGCCTCTTCCATTTTAAGTATTAATTTGTTCCACCATTCATAATTATGGAACAATAGACACAATATTCAAGGTACTTTAAACTTGGCCTTGGTATCTGCAAGGGAATGCTTGGTTTTAAAACCTGTCTTAGATACTTAAATACACTAATGAATTTACAAATTCTGAAAAGGCTACTATTGGAGAACATGATTTATACATAGCATTTGTTTTTTTTAAATAAATGTCAGGCTTTGTCTCTTTATAATACAGGAAGTCCCCGGATTACGAATGAGTTCCATTTTTGAGTCTGTTCGTAAGTTGAATTTGTATGTAATTCGGAACAGTATGCAAGTCAGTACAGTATTTATAATTGTTATTTATTCAAGTTAAACAGACCCATTTTGACAGTTTTTGTTATGTTTCTTTTTTTTATTCCGTGCAGGATGCAGCGAGTTAAGGTTCAGTGGGTCACGGGTGATGTTAACTGAACGCGGAGCAGTTATTAGCATTTCTTTACTTGGAAGTACCTGGCATGAATCCTTGTCCTCCACGGGTGTTCTCCCCAGGATGAATTGCTTTATAGCTCAGTATAGGGAGGCTACTTGTGAGGGCTGGTGCCAGACAGGCCGTGTCAAGCAGTGCGATCATTCAGCATTGAATGTGGGCCATTACTGGGGACTGGGAGCATCTGCTTCACATGTTAATGTGCTAGGAGATATCTTTATGGTAACAACAGTGTTGATTGCTGGCCAGTGAGCTTGCACCATAAAGAAATCTCTGGGCTGGGGAAAGCTGAGCAGCAACTTCCATGATACCTAAGTAGAGCGCACTGTGGAAAGGGCGCACTGAAGCCCACACCCTCTCCTCACCACCTGGTCCAGTGCTTCCTTCTGTACTCAGGCACAAATCTTTCGTTCGGTGAGTCCAATGCTGACAAAATATCAAACAGGACACCGGTGGTTTGACAACATTCCTCAAAAATAAAACAATTACATAACGTCTGGATCCAGTGTTCACCACCTCTATTCTAAGACACGGTCGGATGTTCAGAAAGCATCTAACTCTAAGCATCTAAGCATTTTTTTTGCTCATGGAGCAGACTTTTTTCCCCCCATTTCTCATTTTTTTTCTTTTTCTTTGGAGCAAACTCGATGGGCTGAATGGCCTACTTCTACTCCCTTGTCTTGTGATCTTCTACAATGTTTTACGAATGAACATTAAAATTCTTCACAATCAGATGTGAATATGGACAACCATTGCATTAAACCATACATGTAAATATTTACAGTTCGTCCCGTACTAATGAACCACCTGTTTGTTAGTATGAACCATTGTGTGTAACTCGATTTTTTAAAATAATAGGCTTTATGGAGGCCGGTTCGTAAGTCGGGTGTTTGTAACCCAGGGACTTCCTGTACATTTAGAACTTGTGGTTATGATGCATCTATACTGGATTTGTAGAGTTTGCCATTTCCCAAAGATGCATTGGAAATAATTGCTTTCTAATCTGTGCAAAAGGCAAGTTATTTCTCTATAATGGAGCTTGCATGTCACCAAACACTAACAAACTTCTACAGATGTACTGTTGTAAGCATCCTGAATGGTTGCATCATGGTCTGGTATGGCAATTCAAATACACAAGAATGCAAGAAACTGCAGAAAATAGCAGACTCAGCCCAATATATCACAGGCACATCCCTCCCCACCATCGGTAGTATCTACAGGAGGCACTGCCTCAAGAAGGCAACATCTATCAAAGACCCCTACCATCCAGCCCATGCCATCTTCTCGCAGCTACCATCAGGCAGGAGGTACAGAAGCCTGAAGTCCCACACCACCAGGTTCAACAACAGCTACTTCACTTTCACCATTTGGTCCTTGAACCAACCTGCACAACCCTAATCACGACCACCATATAGCAACACTATGACCACTTTGCACTACAATGGATGTTCTAATTGTGTTCTTTCTTGTAAAAATTGTGTATAATTTATTTTTAATTTGTTTTTCTTGTGAATGTTGCATATCGGATGCTATGTGCCTGTGATGCTGCTGCAAGTAAGCTTTTCATTACACCTATGCATACATGTACTTGTGCATATGACAATATCGACTCGACTTTGCAGCCACATTATGAAATAAAATTCACTAGTGAGAAATAGTTTGAATGCAGTAGCTAGCACCACAATGGGGTGGCCTCTTCATATGGCTGTCACCTTGTGCAAAGATATTTTTCCTGGTTTTTCTTTTAACCAATGAAAAACCCACTTCTGATCTCCCTGCTTTTTAAAAAAATATATCCAATTGCATCCAGACTATCAACACACAATAATTTTAAATGCCTTAATAATTGCATTACCTCTTAGCATTCTCATGGCCAAAAATATGAGCCAAGATTTACCCAAGTTTTGAAAGGTATATAATGTACCACCTAGGTGAATCTTCCTAGAATCAAGACAACTAGCATTTTTCCAAGCAAAAGTCAAGACTCTAAAAGGAGAATGACAAGTGCTCTATAAAATTTAGAGTGTTCATCCTGTGTATTCAACATAGATTTGGGATAAACTCAACTTCATCGCACCACTGAGCGCGCACTAACCATCAAGCACTATTGACACTAATCCCACTTATTTATCATCCCACATTCCTAACAAGCTCCCCCCACCCCAAAATGCTATCATTCACCTACACACTAGGTGAATACAACTTATGATGGCCAGTTGAACTATTTACACGTGAACTGATAGCAGTGACCAATACAAATAATGCATCAGAACTCCTGTTGATAGATATTGGTAAAGCAAAAATAGAAGAGGTAAAGGAATTAAAGGAGATAAAGATAAATGTATTGGAAGAGGCCAGATCTCAACATTGACTTTTCACTTCTGGGCAACTGTATGAGCCAAACCATAGCTGAAAGGACTGGTAAAATTGGGGTGGTGATAGGAAGACTGCTCACGGTCAAAAACAGCCAACACATTGTGATTTAAGGAACATATACTTAAATAATCAGATTCATGTTTATTTTTAGCAGTAAGATATCTAAATGTGCTATTTTAGACCAAAATTAGTAACACTCGTTAACAGAAAATTGTTTGTTAATTGTAAGGGTCCTACTTTGCATATGCTTAGAACAGTGCCAACCAATTCCCAGTGAATGTTGGCATAAAACATTTCACAATTCAATACTAATAAGAACCAAATGAGCTGCTTCACACTGGGAACTGTAAGCAACATTGAAGTGGAAAAGATTTTTTGTTTGAAAGTCAGAAGCTTACATTAAGGGAACATTATGTGACATTGATCTGTATTTAAATACCCAAATAAAATATTATCAATGATAAGCTTCTGCGGCAAGGACAAGCTAGAAGATATGTGAAATTTTGAAGAATGGAAGGTGGTATCATTGAAACAAAGGACACAATTCATAGGGTGGATGCTGAGAGGTTATTCTGTATGACTGGAGATTTCTAAAAGTATGTGGCATTGTCTCAGGATAAGTTGTCATAAGAAACATACTATTACAGCACCAGTGATCTGGGTTCAATTCCGGCCGCTGTCTGTAAAGAGTTGGTACATTCTCCCCATGACCGCGTGGGTTTCCTCTGGGTGCTCTGGTTTCCTCCCACATTCCAAAGACGTACGGGTTAGGAAGTTGCGGGCATGCTATGTTGGTGTTGGAAGTGTGGCAACACTTGTGGGCTGCCCCCAGAACATTCAACGCAAAGATGCATTTTACTGTGTGTTTTGATGTACATGCGACTAATAAAGAAATCTTATCTAAGAACCAGGATCAGGAGGCAGTTACCTGCCCACTCTGCCATTGCTTAAGATAACTGCTCATCTTCTAGCTCAAGTGATATTGTCCAGCACTGTCCCCATGTCCCTTGATTCCTTTAATATTTAGAAATCTAGCAATCTGAATGAGCCTCCACAATCCTTAGGGGTGCAGAATTCCAAAGGTCACCATCCACTGAAAGAAAAAAGTTCTTGACTCAGTCCTGCACACACTGCTCCATGTTCTGAAACTGGGCTCCCTGGTCCTAGACCCTTCAGTCAAGGGAACATCCTCCTCATATCCAGTCCATCAGCCATTAAACTTTGATGAGATCTCCTCTTGTCCTTCCAAACTCTAACAAATACATTCCCAGTCTACTCACTCTCTCCTCAAATGGCAAACCTACCATTCTTGGAATCAGTCAAGTCAATCTTTACCGCATTCCCCCTGCAACAAGTACATCTAGAGATCAAAACTGTACACAGTACTCCAGATGTGGTTTCACCAAGGCCTAATCGAATATTAATAAGACCTCCTTACTCCTATATTCAAACTATGTCTTCGTAAAGACTAACACCATGTCCTCTTCATCACTCTTGCATCTTCATATTGGCCTTCAGCAACCTGAGTACAAACACACCTAAGTCCCTTTGAACATCAATACTACCCACTCTCTCATATTACATGCAGCAAAGTCGATAACTCCACATTATAGCCCACCTGTCAGGTTCTTATCCACTTACTCAGCCCCTCCATATTTTCTTGTAGCCTCTTTATATCCTCCTCTCTGTTCACAATCCCATCTCGTTTAGTTTCATCAGCAAACATGGAAATGTGGCATTTGATCCCCTCAGCCCAATTGTTGATACAAACTGAAAACCTGGGGCCCAAATACCAATCCCTACAGTACCGCACTAGTCAGTTTTCCATCCCAAGAGCAGTATTTATTCCTACTCTGCTTTCTCAATAACCATTTGTTAATCCATGTCAGTACATTACTCCTAATTTGAAATGCTCTAACCTTGATAATTCTGTGCAGAACCTTATGAAACATCTTCCAAAAATCCAAATACATCACATCCATTGGCCCCCCCCTTATCTATTCAACTAGTAACATCCTCAAAGAGCTCCAGTTGATTAGTCAAACATGACTTTCTATCAATAAATCCACCTGGCCCTACTCAAATCAATTTATTCTCTGAGGTGTTCTGTATACAGCCTTCATTATGGATTCCAGCATTTTTCCTAACACTCAAGTTAGGACAGAGGTTAGTTGTTCTTTTTTTTAAAAAAGTAGTATATAAAAAGATGTAAATGTTTAGAATTCTCTGCCTCATTGTTGAATACACTCAAAACTGAGATTAGTATATTTTTGTGTACTAGGGTAATGTGGTAGGAAACTAACTTACAGGTAGAGGATAAGCCACGATATTAATGAATGGCAGAGAGGTACGAAGGGCCACATAGCCTACTTATGTTTGAGTTAAGGCAAAGTAAAAGGAATTTAAAACTGTTTGCGTCTGCACATGACTAGATAGTGCTTGACAATGACATGGATACAGGGACATGGAGAATAGGAACCAAGAAGAATGGCCTAGGTTTTGCAGTAATGGTAAAGACAACAGCACCTACCGTAGATTTAACCTTACACATTTAGCTTCAGGTTTTAACTTGACAGGAGATTGAAAGTGTAGCCTGATAATGTTGCAGAGGGAAACAGCAAGCAACTATGTCCCTCTGTATCCAAGTGAAGGGTTGTGAAATTGTGCAAGGACCAAGTAGTCAAAGTAAATAAATTTTGAATAATCATATTATTAAAAATGTACTTAGACTTTAAATGTCAAGATAAATTATCCCTCATACCACTTTACACCATTTGAAATCTTCCATTGCATGAGATGTTTCCAAAAATGTGCCTCAATCTCGGTGACTGTTAATAACTGCAATGTACTACCAGCCCACTGAACAGCGCTTAAGTACAGTTGTTAACTCCGATCAGTGGCTGCCTATGTTGTTTGAATCAGGTTTACTAATATAGTACCAATTGTGCACAGAGAATGGAGATGCTGAGATTGCTCACCTTTGAGGTCAGAGGTTAAGTAGAGATTTAATAGACACACTTACAAGTGTTTTGCTAGAATAAATAGGAGAGGCATTTTCCATGGCAAGAGGGTCAGTGAATCAGGTGATCAACAAAAGAACCAGAAAGAGATGATTTTTTTATTGTGTGTTAATATGATTAGATTGTACCACCTACAAGGAAAAGGTAAGCAAATTCAAGAGAAACTCAAGAAAAGGGAATTGGACAAATACAGAAAGGGACCAGAGTTGTAGATATAAAGGATGGAAGTAACTGGACAGGTCTTTTAAAGTGCCAGCATCGATATAAAATTGAGTGGGCACCTCCAGGACCTCAACAATCCGTAGTTGTTCAAAGGAGACCATCATCAGGTGTAACCACTGCTTGGGCAGGTGCAACAAGCACGTTCTGTCCAGGCTGGCAAGTGCAGTGATACTTGAGTCAGCGTGGGTGAGAGCTGAGAGAATGCAGTGAAACTGACAGCCAAAAGGCAAAAAGAGAGATTGTAAAAACAGCATGCGCAGAGACACTTCACATTAACAGCCTCTAACGTTTCGGGTTGATACAGCCTAATAGCTGATGTTGGACAGATGTGCCATGTTTCTTCCGTAATTAATCTCTAATTAAGTTTGCTATATAGGAACTTAATTTCAGGCAAGGTGCCCTTTTGAAAATACTTTGCCAATTTAATACATCATCCACATTTACATAAATGACACCTTAGGCTGAACATAATTTTCATCTTTTTATAATACTGGCTGCAATTGTTTAGTCTACAAATCCCATAAGCTGTCACAGATACCCAGCTGGCAATTAACAAGCTGTATTTCCATTCCCATTCACTTCTCATAAAGCTGCTGAAATGAGCCAAAGTTCCTGATCTTCAGGAATTGTGTCCTTCAGCACTTTGTTCTAAGGCTGTTTTGTTGTGTGCCAAATGGTCCAAATGACCTTCTCCAATTTTTATCCCCCAAAATGAAGTCTAGTTACTGATGTTAAAACTCTAAGCTAGACACATTTCCAGTCCAAAATCTTATTGTAAATTCCTAATATGGCATTCACAATAGAAATTATATGTAGAACCACAATCTTGCATCTTTACAGATGGGTGGGTGGGGTTGGGGGGAAGAAAAGACCTACTGTCTCCTTCAGAGGGGCAATAATAAGCTGCATGTTTATACCAGTTGCCTCATCTCTGCTAACAGATAGATTGAGCATTGTCTGCACTTCTTGGGCAATGTACATTGCCCAGCTGGAGTACTAACTGGAAGCTGGAGAGGTAAATCATTTGCTGGTAACTGAATTTTCCTTCCATTGAAGATAACCTGGTGCTTCTTTCAGATCAAGCCATCCTTCCTGTCAGGTGTTCCTTTCTGATTGCACTTCAGGGAAATTTCAATACCCAGTCAATTTAGGTTAATTTGCACCATTATATCAAGATTAGTCATCTTTAAACATCTTCACATTGATTTTCGCAGAGCCTAATTGCTGACCTGCACCTGAGATTCACCTGCACCTCCCTTAGTATCATCTACTGCATTCGGTGCTCCAAGTGTGGCCTCCTCTACATTGGTGAGACCAAGCGTAGACTAGGTGACCATTTCGCAGAACACCTGCACCCTGTCTGTAACTGCGATTGGCATCTTCCCGTTGGCAGTCACTTCAACTCCTCCTCCCACACTATCACTAACACGTCAGTCCTCAGTGTCCCCCACTGCCGGAAGAATTCCAAGCGCAAATTGGAGGTACAGCACCTCATTTTCTACCTTGGAGCCTTGCAGCCTAATGGTATGAACGTTGAATTCTCCCACTTTAAGTAATCCCCACACCCACCCCCAACCATGCCTCTTTTTTCCCCCTTTCTTAGCTGCTCTCTTTTTTCTACCCCCTTTTTTCCTCCTTACCTTTGACCCATCCCCTGGTGGACCTGCTCTCCCCTCCTCCCCCGTACCTACCTATCACTATCTCTTACCTGCATCTACCTATCACCTCCCTGTGCCCACCGCGCCTCCCCTCTTTTGTCCACCTATCACTGCTCTGCTTTTCCCTCCTATATATCGGGCTTCCCCTATTCCTATCTTCAGTCCCGAAGAAGGGTCCTGACCCAAAACGTTGGCTGCCTGCTTTTCTCCACGGATGCTGCCTGGCCTGCTGAGTTCCTCCAGCATCATAGTGTTTACTCAAACAACAGCTTAGAGAGGAGGAAACAAACTGCAGCAACTTATCCCAAATGAAAGCCAGGTGTATTTTCCTGAAAAACTGAGTGAGGGACAGTTACATACAAGTTATGTATAAGAACTAATCTCAGTCACCTACAGCAATGGCATTCATCAGGCTTGATTGGATAATCCTGGTGTCAAATCATTTCCATTCTGGATAGCTACAGCATAATCACTAATGCAACTTTTTGAACTTTAATCTATAACACATCTGGGATAGATTTAACTGGTCAGCAGAGACTGCCTCTTCTTCAAGAGACTCGGCCTGGACAAGTTATGGAATGATTATTGTTGAGCCAAACAACAGGATGATTTTTTAAAATTCATTTAAAGTAGGTGGGTTTCATTGGATGTCAGCCTATCCATAATTGCCAAAACAAATAGTTTGCTGGTCCTCTTCAGAGGGTATTGAGATTCAACTACATTGCTTGGGCCCAGAATCACACTTGGGACAGATCTAACAAGGGTGGCAAATTTCTTTTCCTGAAGGATATTAGTGAACTGTAACATGCATATCTGAATTCAAATACATTACCCCAGGATTAAGTGAGGCAAATGGTCCTTTTTCATTCCATCAATAGCCCAATGCCCAGTTATAATTGTTTATGACTAAAAATTGGAGAAATATTGTAGCTAGGGTCAGACACTGCAATACTGTAAAAACTTTGCTATCCCTAACATAAGCAGCAATGTAAAATTATGATGGTATCACAGAAGAGAAATCACCAGCATCAACAGACAAGACCTGTGTCAAAAATCACAAATGGAGAACATAGAACAGTACAGCACAGAACAGGCCCTTCGGCCCACAATGTTGTGCTGACGTAGCTATTCCCTCCTACCTACAGAATGCCCACATCCCCTCTATTTTCCTCTCATTTATGTGCTTATCCAAGCCCCTCTTAAAAGCCCCCAATGAATTTGCCTCCACCACCCTATCAGGCAACACATTCCAGGCATCCACCACTCTGAGTAAAAACAAACACACCCATTGAGTCTGTTCTGAATCTACCCCCTCTCCCCTTAAATGCATGCCCTCTGGTATAGGATCTCTCAATAATGGGAAAAAGATACTGCTTGTCCACTCTATCTATCCCCTCATAATTTTAATCTTTATAAAAGTATAGCTTTACAAATACATTACATATATTTTACAGGTGGTGTAAAAGTAAGCCTCTGAGGAAGTAAATAAGTTTCCCACACTCTTTGAACGTTTACAATCCACTCAACCTTCATTTTGCTAGTTGACAAAAGCTCCCCACTGGTATGTCTGCAACATGTAGTTATGATCCAAGGGATATTAGTGAATTTTCACAAGAACCTTTGATCTGACTTACCTTGCATTGTTTGTCTGACACTATTGTGGCTACATATAAGATTTGAAAGAAGTCCAATAGCAAACACGGCACTCAAATCCGATGACAACAACAAAATGAGATTAATGTGCACACATACTGCACAAGTAAAATCCACAAAGAAAGGGGGAATCTACTTCAAGCTACGTAAGTATCAGTGGGGTAAGAAGTCAGCGAGTTCAAGCTGATAGAAACAAAAATAGAACTAATATTGTCTCTTCTTTACACAAGGTGATTAACAAATGGGAGTAGTGGATTAGTGTTGTGGAGACAAAAAAATCTTGGATCATTTTAATAGATAGGTAATTGGCAAGGGAGAATTGCAGAACTTTTCTGGTTTATGTGATTCAGTTACAACCTTGGCAATAGAGTTGTCCAAGTTCTTTAAAAAGCTTAAGTGGTTTATTCTGGGCAAACGAGAGACTGGTAGAAGTTCAATCCTCTCTCCAACCCTGCAACAGAGGGAGAGCCACAGTTGTGATTATATTTGTGAAGTGTGTGTGTGATCCAAGGCAATGAACATCACTCCTTGAATGTGTCAGAGTCAGCCCCAAAGCAGTTAATGTCATCAAGGACCTCTTGATTATAAACACACAATGAGCCTTTGATTCACACCAGCCTGCTGTGAAATTCAATCACATACAAGGTTTAACTTCCTATTCAGTTCCGAGATGAAGAACTAAAATGGGTAGAGAGTTTGTTTTATGGCAATAACATTGATTTAGGATTTCAAAAATGCCATTAACAAAATTTAAAAATGTATATGTTTGGATAAATTTTCAATACAAGAGATTGCCTCTTTTTAAAATAATGGATTTTTTTGTTTCTTAGCAAAATTGCCTCTAAGTAAGGAACTAGAAACCACTAAAGTTAGCACTGGGAATTTGCATTTCTAATGTTACAGTGCCAAGTTTGCCACCATCCCTGAATAATCTGCAATACGTAAATAAATCACCTAGGGCTGCCCCTCCTGGTTGTGAACAGTGGTTAAATCTGGCATGGCCTCATTCTACCATCCCAGTTGGGAAATCAAATAAGCCGCCAGCACCGTAAGCCACAGGAAATTCATTGCAAGTTAAAATCCACTGCCTACCACTGTCTAATCAATATAGTAGCCCATGAACTTTCAGTCACTCTGAGTAAGCAGCAGTAAGGACCAACTGGCACAACGCTTCTTGCTTGCAACTATTTTTTTGACATTTAAAAGCTTCATACTGCGAAAGAATTTTGAAAAAGCTGCACGACATCCTATTCATGTGCTTCTTCTTCCATCCTGTACATGGCAACACAGTCTGAGTAAATATTGTGCACCAGTTTTATACACTTGAGCTGTCAACATCATTTCCATTAATGGTCCTCAAGCAAATGTCAAGAAGTGACTTTTGTGTTTGAAGACCAAGGGTATTTTTGAAAGATCAAATGAAATCATGCCAAAGATATGATTAGAGGAATTCACACAAAAAAGAATGTTATGCATCTCTTCCATTGCAGCTTTAAGTTAACTAACTCAAGGCACCCTTAATTATGTGGTAATGAAGCTTATGAGTCAAGAGTTCTCTTGGTATGATCCTTGTCTGTCTTGTTCCCTCATTCAAGCAGTTTTATTGGCTTCTATGTACTGGGCCTAGAGATGTGAAGTTTAGTGTTTTATTTTCCTGTGTGCAGGTGTTGAGCAAAGAAAGGTCAGGTCAGTGATGTGGGGTCTGGGAGCCTGCTGACATTCACAGGTCAAGGCTTTCAATGAGAAATGGCCTCTTGGGTCAGCAAGAATCCATTAGCGCAAAAGCATCAAAGCAAACCCTTTTTGGGAAATTTAGTTTTAGTTAAATTGAAGCAGCTCTAAATTGATTACAGGAGACAACAGCTGGTACTGGGCTTAATGTCCAAAACAATCTTATGAACTTTTACACAGTGAAATAGGGTTGCTTTACTTATCTCAAGATTAAAAATACTTACCTCAGCATTTAAAAAATTTGCATCGTCAGACTGTGACACTTGCAAATATTTGATATTAAATACTTTGAAATATCATGCATGTTGAAACTTGCAAATGATACATTGAATTATGGATTGGGAGCTGTAGTAAGTCACATAATTGATGGTAGTCTAGAGAGAGCAATAGTGTTCCCATTATGTGAAGTGATAGCCAGCAAAAGAAACTATATTCACATTAAGAAGACACATTAAGGATTATATTTGGAGTAAAAATATTTCATAATTCCTTAATGGTCAGACTTTTTTCTTGGGTTACAACCTTTATTCTTGGTTCCAAGTCAACAATGGGGCATCAAGATTTCCATTATGATCATTCTCTTATCTCAATGCAAGAACAAACATAGAAGTTCAAAACAAAATGCAATTGCAGTGGTGTTGCCAAGGTTACTATATGAAAATTCAGACAGGTGTGAATGCATGATGTTCATGCTGAAATTGGAGATAATCACATTTGGATTACAGCAATGAAGATTGCTGAGAAGACACAAAAGTTATTGTTCCAAAATGAGCCTAGAAGAAACTTTAAAAGCATGGACTGAATCAGGAAAATGCCCAGATGAAGATCCAAGCCTACAGGCAGTCATACGAGTTATCAACAAAACAATGTTGTATTCAGTGGGAGAGTATTGAGAACACACAGTTTAGAAGGTTCACACTGAACATTCTAGTATCATAAGTATGAAGGCAATTGCCAGGTATTTTGTACGTTGGCCAGGATTAGAATTTGAAGAGGTGGTAGATAAATATATTCTCAATACTGCAAAGCCAAACTGACAAGACAACTTCAGAGTTGGAAATGGTGACTGTGACCTTTCCAATGAGTATTCATTGGTAGTGAAGAGATTGGTAGCTTCTTTTATTCACAGATACTCCTTCAAAATGGATCAAGGGTTGGGTCCTGTACTACAGCAGGGTTTACTATCGAATTTCCTCATGACATAGTGTACAAGAACTAGCGTCAGATATTGTTAACATAGAACACTACACTACAGGAACAGGCCCATGATGTCTGTGCCAACTATGATGCCAAATTAAACTAATCCCATCTGCCTGCAAAGTCTATATCCCTCCATTCCCTGCCTGTTCATGTGCCTGTCTAAGTGCATCTTAAACATTGCTATAGTATCTGCTTCCATCACTTCCCTTGGCAGTGTATTCCAGGCACCTACCACTCTAGTTAAAACAAACTTTCCCCCTCTCATGTTAAAGCTATGCCTTCTGGCATTTGACATTTCCACCCTGGGGAAAAGACAACTATCTACCCTATCTATGCATCTAATAATTTTATACACTTTCATCACACTGCCCCTCAGCCTCCAGTGCTCCAGGGAAAACAATCCAAATCTGTCCATCCTCTCCTTACAGCTCATACTCTGTAATCCAGGCAATATCTTAGTGAACCTCTTCTGCACTCTCTCCAAAGCTTCCACATCCTCCCTGTAATGGAGCGACCAGAGGGCACACAATACGCCAAATGTTGCCTCACCAAAGTTTTATATAGCTGTAACATGACTTGCCAACTTTTATACTCAATGCCCCAAATGATGAAGGCAAGCATGCCATACGTCTTCTTTATGGACCAATCCACTTGTGTTGCCACTTTCAGGGAGCTATGGATTTGCACCCAAGATCCCTCTGTACATCATTGCATTTACTGTATACATTCCTCTTACATTTGACCTCCCAAAGTAAAACACCTCACACTTGTCCAGATTAAGCTCCATCTGCCACTCCTCTGCTCATTGTTCCTTAGTTTCATTCAATTTTATTCACCCTTTACAAATCAAAATGATGCTGTGCATGCTCTTATTCACCATATCAATCTAGCATCACATAGTGTGGCTGAAAGATCAACAAGAATTGTCAAAGCAGCACTGCACAAACAGGTATTAAAAGTCTACTTATGTTTAACCATGAGACATCCATCAGCAAATATCTTGCTAAAGAAAAGAATGATGCAATATTCCACTACCGGTTATACTCCTGCTGAGTTACTAATGTGTCAAAGATTCAGAATATGACTGAGTTTACTTCAGACAAACCTTAAGGGGCAAGTGGAAGACAGGCAGCGGAGACCAACACAATTATGACTCAAGACATGGGGAGAATAAATTAGACAACACGATAGAGTTTTCATGTTGGTATCACTTAGTAAACCTGTCAGTCAGAAATGGGATGTTGAAATATGCAGTACAAAATGATCACGTGAAAACTGGATATAACATTTAGAAGTCCGCACATAAAGCACTTAACTTCTGCAAGTATAAGCAGTCTCCAGACTACACAAGGTTCTGCTCCCAAGAACAGTCTGTAAACCAATTTTTCCACAAGTTAGAAACAATTGAGTGTCAATTGAAATAAATGTTCATTTAATCGTCTTTCCCTGTGTGGATACAATGATACAGAATCAGGATGTCCCACATCCAATGGCTAGCTTTGATGGCTTTAAAGTATCAATGGATGTTATATTGATTGTAAAGTATTTTACAAATGTCAATAGATTTGTCTTGTCATTTTCCAAAGCAAATCTCTCAAGTGGCCTCTCACTGAGAGTCTGCAGCTGCGTTCTTAAAAGACAATGTATCCATTTGATTATTGCAGGGAAATTACATACAAATCATTTTTTTTGAAGACTTCTTGTCTTTTTAATTAACTAGCTGCCCTGATCTGTAACTCCTGAAGCTGCTTCCATAAGTCAGGTCTTCAGTAACCCGGGCAGCCCCTGTATATAGAGAATATTGAAGAGTTATAGGATTATCCCAGAAGTTGATCCCATGGAAACTATGGAAGAAATGATAAGACTCTACTGAATTGAGTCAATAACCGTCAAAATAAAAAGTTGGTACAACAGCCAAAGATAGAAATTCCTTTGAAAAAAATCAAAGATATTTAGAAAACCTGTGTAATGGGTTAAACCTGTAATTCACACAAACACATCAATCACATTATTTTTATAAAGGGGAAAGCAGTGAAGTGAATGATGTATATGTATGACCTGCACACAAAGAGCTGATGGTAGATCAAACAAACAAGCAGCACATGTTCCAACAGCTCTCCATGCTTTTACTGTATGCTTTGCCTTGGGTCAGAAGTAAGGAATGCAAGCACACCCAAATAGATTACAATGAGGATTTTGAAAACAAAGTATGGCTGGGCCAGGAGCCAATGTAGGTCAGAAGGCACAGCAATGACAGATGAAGGAAACTTGATGCAATTTATGATACTGGCAGCAGTGTTCAAGTTTACAGGAGTTGGCCTGCAGTTAACAGGTTAAAAAAGTCACAGAAAACATAGTTGGCACCTTCTTAACCAGGTCACAGACAAGCCTTTCACTATTCACAAATGTTTTAGGAGGAAATCCTAAATCCTTTCTCAGTTGTCAATCTTAATCATCTTTATATCAGCCTACTGGATACAAACTGGAAAGTGGAATTGATTACTAGTTCAGACTTACAACAAGTCTATTGCAATAATATGTCTGCCACGCATACTTCCTTTGCGAAACATCAGTACACCCATAAATGCCATGAAATATCCCACAAATTAGATAATTTTATATTATTAATGCAAGGCACCTAAACAGGTGATCTGTGTATTAATCAAACCTAGAAGTTTCAACACAAAGGTAATCAAAACAACCATGGATCCCATTCCAAGTCCCTGGCCCGAGTAAAATTTAAATGGAAACAAATGATAATTTATATTGTTACAGACCAGTGACCTTGCAAATTTCAGACCCAACCTTAAAAACAACAGAATGTAAACCTGGGATTAGTGGAACTTTTGATCCTAAGAGGTCAACACATTATAGTGATTTTACAAAAATAAATTAGTTGTGTTGCAGAACAAATGTTACTTTTATGTTATGAAATGCAGACTTTGATTCTGCAGTTTACACATTTGAAAGAAAAACACTGGTGAAATCAGAAAGCTGGTTAATTTCAGAATGGATTAAGGTCAATTGTCTTGGATTTCAGGCAGACACCAGGGAATAATGCAACAGAACATGCAGTGCTGATTTGCAAGCCATTTCCATGACAACGACCACTATTTTTGCTGCAAGTCAGACCCTCCAATCACACTGTTGAATGCTTCCTCGGGCAGCTTTCCTTAATGTCAAACCTCCTTAAAACGTGGAATAAACCTAAAGGCTGAGTCATATCAAAACACTGCCAGACATCCTATGGCAGATTGTTCTACTTTCTATCCAGGCTTCATTCTGAAATCAAAATATGGCCAGACATTAGAAACATTCTCACCTTGTCTGATCCGAGACAATGTTTTTAAAATGTAAAAAGGAAGGAAAGTTTAATGCAACACAATTAATGCAAATCAGGTTCTTTCTTTCCTCTACCCACAACACTTCTCCTTACATTGACCCGCAAAGTTGAGGAAGACTTGCTTCCAATTTTGAGGTGCCTGATGAGGCCAGTGTGGGACCAGCAGACCCTATACCACAAATGGGGCTTCACAGAGCGGATGGGTGGGAAGTTTGGGAGGTGTTGTGCTGCTTCTGCCATTTATGCTTGGCTTGTGTGTGCTCCCGACAAATGCATTCCAAGTTCTCAATGCCAGTTGCTCCTCCATTTTGAGCAGTCATGGGTCAAGTATTCCCACGCACACTAGGGCTGTTACACTTATTCCTTAGATTTTAAAAACATCCTCGAGTCTTTTCCTCCTGCAACCAGATAACCTCTTGACATGGAGTTCAGAATAGAATGTCTGTTTCATGATTGGCGTTAAGCATACGAACAACATGACCTGCACATCAGAATGGGCCGAGTCTAATTAGACCTTTACTACTGTGGATGATGGTAGGGAAGAGGACATTGATGGTGTTTCACTTGTCCTACCACTGGATTTGGAAGGTCTTGCTCAGACTGTGATGGTGGTATTGCTCCAGTGCTTAGATGTGCCTGCTGTAAGTAGTCCAAGTCTGAGGAGTGTACAGGAAGGCAGGGATCATTGTTGCCTGATAGACCATCAGCCTCGCATGGGTTTGGAGGTTATGATTGTTGAACACCCTTTTCTTCTATCAACCAAAGGCTACGTTGGCTCATTGAAGGCAATGGTGAATTTTAATTGCATCTTTCTTTGCTGAGATGTGGCTCCTGAGATATGGATTTTTTTTTGTAGGGCAGTGTTGTGCACTGGGAGCAGGTTGGAGAATGACATTTGTTCAGTGGTTAAGTGCAAGAGCCATTTTCTTGTATGCAACAGCAAACAAATTGATGATGAAAATCAGCTTCCAGACTTGCATCCGCATATTGCAGCTCAATGACTGAAGATCATGTCCACCGTGTCTCTTGATGAACTGAATCCACAGTGATCAGGGAAACAGCTCTCCAACTACTGGGTGGTGGCAGCTGAATAGGATCTGACGATGATTTTCCCTGTAGCAGACAGCAGGAAAACAACCCCATAGTTACTACATTTGGATCCAACTCTTTTCTTGAAGATGGTCATGATTATAGGGGCATCTCCAAGGTTCCCCAATATGTTTTCCTCTTCTGAGAAGTGGAAGAGGAGGTTCTGAACTTGTGATTGAAATTTTCACTTTGCTATGTTTTAAGAACAGAGCCCTTGAAACGCCACGGCATAAAAGACCATGCACCAAGTATCGTAAAAATGGAATATGTATAGGTGGTTGGCATGGACATGCAAGTCCCAAAGTCAGAGTCACAGAGTAAAGCAGCACATAAGGAGGCCCTTTGGCCTACTGTGTCCATGCTGGCATTAAGTACCTATCTATACACGCTCCATTTTTACTGCACTTGGCCCAAGGCCTTCTATGCCATGGAGGTTCAAGAGCTCATCAAAATATTTAAATACTGTGAGTATCTCCTTCCACAACATTTAAACAGTATTTAGATGAGCACTTCTCATTTTTTTCCAGTCTGCATATGGACTTTTTGACCTCTTATCAGTCTTTCATGATGGCAAAATTGTTCTGGATAGTTCGCCTCTGCTCCCAGCTTCACTCTTTTGTTCTCTTGCCAACACCCACACTACCGCCATACAATGAAGCTGTGATTAATACATAAAGCTGTAGCTGAAATGGGTATGGATCTGATATTGCTGCCACTGGGTTGCTTGCCAATTAAAAGATGGGAATCAAACACTCGACACCAACTGTTGTCCAAACTGGTGAAGTTCCCAACAGGTGTAAAATTTAAACCACAAAGACATCCATCAGACTGTCTGGAAACTTATATAAAACTATAAAAAAATAACAATCCACATTCAAAACTTAAAATTGGAGCATTGCCTGTCTGGATGGAGTCAAGTTGTACAAATTACATCTCTGAAAATCGAAAACCATTCCACTGTCGTGCAAAATAAGCTTCAAAGTAATTAACATTAGTTAAAATTTCCCTCATCAGTTTCTGAATGACTTATTCCTGGAGCGGAGTGCAGCTTTAACAAATGGACCTCCAGGCATGCTAAGCATTGGTCAGTATAACAATAACCTGATGTTTATTATTGTCAACAAATTAGGCAATCTTTTCTTCACAGTCTGATGAACCATTAAATTTAATGTCAGTAATCATTAAATCAATACTGTAGATAGAAAAAAAACACAAAACAATCATTCCATCAGCAGTATGAAGCAGAGGAAGACAGCTGAAATTTATAATTACATAGAATATGCAGCACTGATAAAGGTCTTTTGATTCATCCTCTTAGGGCCACTCTTCCATCAAGCTCACCAAAACCCTCAATCTCTTTCTATGCTTATTTAGGTTTTTAAAGCACATCTATTGATTCACTTTCTACTAGTGGGGCCCATATTTGTATCAGATTATCAGTAAAGGAGTTTCTTCTGAATTTCCCATTTAATTTCCTGTTGATTTTCTTAATTGATGGACTCTGGTTTTGGACTGCCCCATGTGGGACAAATCAGATAGTGTGTCAAAATCTCTTGAAGGGTGTTCTGACCAACATCTATCCCTCAATCAATATTTCTAAGTAATCAGGCCTTTAGCACATCACCGTTTGTGCAAGCTGCTATGATTCATGCAATATAACAATGACTTCTCAGAAGGCCTTGGAGATCATTAATGAAAGAGACTTGCATTTATATAGCATCTTTTCTTTTCCACAATGTCAAAGAAATTATGCTATATAAATGCAAGTCTCTTTTCCCAAGGCCTCAATTTGATCACTTCTCAGCCTTCTGTGTTCAAGAGAGAACTGATCCAAGCTGTTCACTTTTTTGATGGAAACAAAATGACATGGAGTACAAATGCTAATCTGTTCTTTTTGATGTTAATCATAGGATCGCAACTGTTCCTGCCATCACCTGATTGCTCTTGCTGATCAAACTTCTAATGGTCTTTGATCCAACATCATATTGTAAACCATCGAAAGGATTAATGACTGAAATCAAGGCTACTGTTCACACTACAGCTAAGAAAAATTATGAAAAATCCATGCCAAATTTTCCGGGGCCATAATGTAGCACTTAGTAAAACCCATAGGGAGATTTTGCTTTTCAACACTGGGTACTAAAAGCTTGATTATTAGTTAATGGATTGAAAATTGTGAACCGCTTGTGGCCAAACCTCCATTAAGTGGTTCTACTTTACCACACTCTTACACTAGAGGGGAACATCTGCCCCATGCCTTCAGAGTGCATCAACAGCATCAGATGTAATTTTGCAGGTAGTTCTGTTCTTTTTGAATTGGAAGCCTATTCATTTAAGCCTCACTCCCAAAGGGACAATGTTGAATGCAGTGCTATGGAGAAGCAGCACTGTTCAGATGAGGTGTCCCACTGAGACCCTATCTGCTCTCTCAAGGAGGATGTAAAAGAGCTCATTGCATTATTTGAAGAAGCAGGGTGTTCATCTGGCCCCTGACCAAATTTCCCTTCAATCAAGATCTAAAAAAAGACTAAGTGGTCATTTATTCCACTGCCAAATGCGAACTCTCACTATGCACAAATTGGCTGGCATGTGCCCCAAGTTACAACAGTTAGTACACTTCACAACCAATTAAGTACTTATTTGAAGTCCTTTGGGACATGAAGTTGTGAAAGATGTCAACTAAATACAAATCTTACATGTCCAGAGCCAGTTTCCTGTGGCATGCTATGGTTCATTGGCAATCTACTTAACAACTTGGTAGATAGAGATAACTGAAGGCAAAGGAACATCAAATGCATTCTGTGTGTACGCTGAACAAATCACTCACCTGCTTCACCAACATGATTGTACAGCATATTCTATGTGCTACCATAATACAAAAAACATTTATTTAAATATACCAGGTTTACATTAATTAAAGGATGATATTTTTCAGTATTGCTTCATGGACAAGTTCCAATGCAACTGAGGTGCTAATTGCTTTACTAATTTTGCCATGTGGGGTTTGAATGTTTATAAACTGCACCCATCCTGGCAAATAATTTAAAAACCCACACAACTAAAATCAGTACAATACAATGCCATCTCCCCAAAGAATGGATGGTATTTGTTGTAAATGGCATATCTCAGAGGACAAAGATTCCCTTTTTACTTACAGACCAACAGCCACAAATAAGAGACTGAGGCCTGACTGAACTCCAGTTAAGTCCTCTGGAAGTGGGGATAAAATGAGGTAGAGCATTATCAGGTTGGTTTGTCATGATATGAAGGTTGCTAACAATTTAAATCTTACCATTACATTAGGTCACCTGCTACAAGATAATAAAAAATGGACACCAAATATCCCAAACTTTTTAATATTTTAGAGGATGCAATATAAAATCAATAGACCAGAAGGAAGCCACTGTGCCAGCTCTAAGTGTCATCCAATTAGTCCCACTCTCCTGCAAAGTCCAGCAAAGTGTCTCTTTTCAAGAAAAGCGTACCGAGTAATTTCAGGAAGATTTGCACTAGAGATTTTGAAATTTCTTCCCCAAGGGATCTTTGGATGAATCTTACCCAGACTTGTCCACCGTAAGCAGGTTCAGCAACTAACTGAACCCAAGGGAACATAAATCAAGAGTATGCAACCTGCCCTCATAATTGAACCCTTTTAACCATGTCAAAGCATAACACCCAATGCTTCTACAGAGGAAAGAAGAAAAACAGAAATGAGAGCACTGTGAATCAGATGGGCAGGCATGGTAGTGGGCAGGCACAGTAGCATAGCCATTAGCATAACACTATTACAGTGCCAGCAACCCGGGTTCAATTCCGGCCACTGTCTGTAAGGAGTTTGTACGTTCTCCCTGTGTCTGCGTGAGTTTCCTCCGGGTGCACCGGTTTCCTCCCACATTCCAAAGATGTACAGGTTAGGAAATTGTGGGCATGCTACATTGGCGCCGGAAATGTGGCGACACTTACGGGCTGCCCCAGAACATTCTACGCAAAAGATGCACTTCACTGTAAAGATACTGTATCTTATCCCCCAAACCACTGGGATACAAAGAACAGGTTTCACATCTGAAATCATGCTTCTCAGCATTAGCTGCAAATTGCTGCTTGCTACTTAGGTCTGGACCACACACAATGACTTATTCCATTTCAAATCTAAATGTATTGACCTCCCACCAGTAATATCCTCCCCACAATCTCCAAAATGTCCACAGATTTTTAAAAATCCAATTTACATATAGAATATTACAGCACAGTACAGGCCCTTCGGCCCACGATGTTGTGCTGACATTTTATCCTGCTCTGAGATCTATCTAACCCTTCCCTCCCACACAGCCCTCCATAATTTGATTATAGATTTTTTTATTAAAAGAAAGGCTGGATGACAACAGAATTTACATTTATGTACAGGCAAGTCCCTGGGTTACGTCAGGGGTCCATTCCCGAGAACTGTTCATAACCTGATTTTTTGGAAATGAACACAAGCAGTGTGTGGGAGAGGATCTCAGAAACAGCTGTGACAGGAGAACAAGCAGGCATGGGAAGAACGGCCGCCAGCCAGCATCACTGACTCAGTGAGGGAGAGTCTGCTCAGCTCTGATCGGCTCCACCCAGCCCCGAATCGCTGCGGCTCGTTCGTATGTACGGGTGTCCATAAGTCGGGCGGACCTGTAGTAGCAGCAGTACCAAATACCAAGCCAGACAAGGATACATTACATCACAGTCAAAAAATGTTGGAGAGAGATACATTTCAAGGATTAGGGGGAAAAAAATCAAAAATTTAGCAGATGCTGGAAATGTGAATAAAAACAGAAATTGTTTGAAACATTCAGCAGGTCAGGCAGCATATGTGAAAAGAGAAACAAAGTTAACGTTTCAGGTCAATGATCTTTATCAGAACTGGCCTAGATCTGATAAAGGGTCTTCAACCTGGACCTTTAACTCTGTTTACCCTTATAAAGGTTTTAGTGCTGGCTTTATGGAGGCGAGGGATGGGGACATTGAGCTTTGGCAGCTGAAGATATGGCGACTGACACCAAGGCAATCAATTTCAGGCATGCTTAACAGACAAGAGTCAAAGAAGTGCAGAGATCTTGGATTTGTAAGGATCAAGGCTATTCCAGAGACAGACACACAAATAACATGACTTTGATGCTTTTGGCAAAGAACTGATTCACACCTCTGCATCCTGTTTGCACTGCACTCCCCTTCAGTGAACACTGAAGGCATGAATGTTGCTAAATTTGCCTGCTGTTATGGTATAAAAGATATCCCTCCCTGAGGCACACTTCATGTTTGTGTCATGCCAAGAAACGTTGTGAAGTAAACACAGAATATACCGGAAATAATCAGATTAGACAGCACAAGTGGGAGGAAGAGTTAACATTTCAGTATTTTCTCCCCCATTTCCAGCATCCACTTTATTTTGCTTTGGTAGCATTGCAATTGTACATGGATGGGCTGCCTCTGCAGAGTCTCCCATTTGCCAGTCTTACCTTTGCTTCCTTCATGTATTTAGAATTAAGTGCAATGATAATTTATGTGTTCAAGGTGTTGAAAGGAAGTAACAGGTTTGATAAAGAGAAACTATTGCCTGGTTGGGAGAGTCCAGCACAAAGTGATGTAACCTAAAAATTAAAGCTCAGGGTGATATTAGGAAGCATGCCTTCACTAAAGATAGTGAAAACTTACAACTGTTTCACTCCCTCCAGTCTACCTGTACACACAAGAGGCTGGGGAAGAAACCAAAGTGTTAAAATCAAGACCGATAAGAGTTTTGTCAAGGCAAGAATTTTAAGGGTCATGAATCCAAAATAGATGATAGTGTTAAGGATGCAGGTCAGCCTTAATCTGAATGGCACAACAGGCTTGTGGGCTGAAGGGTCGAGTCCTATTGCCAAGTTCTTGCCATTTGTTGATCAGCCTCACCTGGATCTCTTTCATCATTTACATTTCAGCACACAGCACATAAAATGGTTGTGATGATCTGCAGTGAGTGTATGCTAGCTTTCGAGAGCTCTCCTAGATTCATTGGGATGGGGTCAGTAATGAACTCTCAGGTTGGAGAAACCAAAGTTAAGAATCATTATCACAGAGCTAATCACAGCACATCAGATATTAAGTGTGTGATATCTGTGCATTTCTCATTAACTAGCCACAAATGCCGTCTTGACAACCAGCCATTGTAGGAGTAGAGTTATCGCCATGGGAACCATAGTTGATCAATTAGAAAACCTGTCATTAACAGTTATCTAATGATCCTTTGAATAGTTGCACCTGTCAGGTACTTATTAAATTGTGTATTTTTGCGATCAAGTCCTTATGTTGCAACCTAAACTGAGACAATCTTACTGCTATCTCTACAAAGCTGTTTTTACTTCTAATTCTACACCTTCTTGACCATAGGCCTTGGGAAATAGTGCTTTAGTTTTTTCTAATCATTCAGGAAGTGATGCTACTAGTGCTTAGAACATTGTTAGAAGTTATAGACACCTGCTATTGAAGCCCTCATCTTTACCCGTTTAAAAAACACCTAGACTTAACTATTCCAAAGCTTTCTGGGTGGACTTCCATTTTACATTCTCCAGAAACTTAAAGTCATCCAAAATTCTGATACCCATGTTCCAAATCACACACAGACCCGTTGAATTATCATCTGGGTTCACTAACCAACACAGGTTCCTAGTCAGGCAACAGCTTAATTTTAAAATTCTCACCCTTGCTTTCAAACCTCTCCTAAAGTTTCAGACCTTCTTCTGTCATCTACTGAAGCCCTGCAACTCTCCAAGATCTCGGTGCTCCTTTAATTCTGTCTCCTATGGATCCCCAATTTTCAGGACTCCACTGAGAACCATGCTTTCAGCTGCCAAGACCACAAGTCATCTCCTCCTCACTGATCATCCGTACAGGTGCAACTCAAGGCTGTGTGCTTAGCCCCCTGCTCTACTCTCTTTATACCCAAGACCGAGTGGCTAAGCACAGCTCCAATACCATCTATAAATTCGCAGATGACACCGCCACTGTTGGCCAAATCATAGGTGATAAATCAATGTACAGGAATGAGATAAGGAGGAAGAAAGAGGAAGTTGGGACATCAAGTACCAGTTCTCATTGGTGGGTTAGAGGTAGAGAGAGCAAGCAGCTTCAAATTCCTGGGTGTTAACATCTCAGATGACCAATCCCATTGATGCAATCATGAAGGTGGCACACCAGCGCCTCTACTTTCTTCGAAGCTCAAGGTGATTTGGCATGTCACCAAATAGTCTAACTTTTACAGATGCTCTGTTGAAAGTATCCTGACTGGTTGCATCACAGGTACAGCAATTCCAACACACAGGAATGCAAGAGGCTGCAGAGAGCTGTGGACACAGCCCAGTCCATCATGGGCACAGCCCTCTCCACCACTGACAGCATCTACAGGACACGCTGCCTCAAGGAAGCAGAATCTATCATCAAGAATCCCCAACATCCAGGCCATGCCCTTTTCTCGTTGCTACCATTAGGCACGAGGAACAAAAGCTTGAAGTCCCACACCACCAGGTCCAGGAACCACTACTTTCCCACAACAATCACGTTCTTGAATGAACCTGCACAACCCTAACCCTACCTCAGCAATAGAACACTACGGACCACCTCTTACACTACAGTGGATTTGACTTCAATTGTGTCTTTTTTTTTTGCACTGATGTCTTGCTTTTGCGCAGCATAGTATCATTTTATGTACAATTTATATTGTGTTGTCTATATCTGTGTGCCTGCGATGCTGCTGCAAGCAGGTTTTTCATTGTACCGTACCTCACCGTACTTGTGCACATGACAAACTTGACATTAAGTCCTGAAATCCAGTCCTTTAACCACTTTATCCTCTTCTGGGCAATCCTTAAATTTTACCAATTTGACCAAGCTTTGGAAATCTGTTCTAATATCTCATCTAACATCCTAAGTATTAAATTTAAGTCCCCAGTGAAATACCCTGGGCATTTTACTACTTTATAAAGCATTACACCAATGAAAGTTGTCATTTACTAGTCACTAATTGCATTATATGATGCTTAGCTTTATAGATTGTAACTGGCAAGTTTAAATGCTGGTCGAGTTCAAGCTCAGTGATCTCAAGATGGTGATACAGTTGTGGCAGTCCAGCAATCTCCGTACCTTAGGCTGGAAGGACGAAAGTTTGCCAGGGTTTTCAATCCTTACGGTTTTGAAATAAGTGAGCAAACATACTCAAAACATACATATAACTGCATGCACCCACCTGTGCACGTACATGCATATGTTTGCAAAGCATACGTTAGTGTGCACAAATGCTCCAGTGTGCATGATAAAATTCTCTGCCATGTATCTCATTATGGCAAAAGATGTTTATGCTAGTAGGCTGTTTTGAAATAAACTACGTTAATAAGAAAAAAATGACAGTAATTGTCAAAGTAGAACCTGGAATTATTAACCGACTTCCAATTATTTACTTGCACATTAATGCTAAAATATACTAATACTGCAGGTCTGATGTTGACATTGCCAAAGTAAGCTGCTTCAAATGAAACCCATAAATATAACAAATTATCCACAAATCTTGTTATCCCGTAAGAATGGGACTGTTTAAATGTGCTCACCCACAGTACATTAGAACACTGTTTACAATTAGAGGTGTTCAAATCCAATTTTAGAATACATAAAGGTTAGAAAACAGTGGATGTTATCTTTGTGTCAACTTGAGCATTTCTGCACTCAACAAGGTATGAGATTATTGAAGACATTTTTAATCTTGGAGCAGTTTATCACATCTCTCAGAAGCCTCTCAAAGCATTCTACATATGTATTGCTATGAAGTGCAGTGACTTATAATAAGAAAACAAAACAAGCCTTTTGTACATGATGCCACAAATACTTGGATTATTGTAGGAGTTGGCTGGAGGTCAAATTTTGACTGAGACCCTCGGACAACTCTCTGGTTATCATTCGGACTCACTGTGGATTGTTCAAAGTCAACCTGAAGTGCCAGATCAGGTGCGCTAATGCAAATTGCAACATTTTCTTCATATCATCCTCCAGATGAAAAAATGCATTAATGCATTGCAATCCTCACTCATAAGTTGTCAATCCCTTATAGTGAGACTGCGAACCCCAGTTCTGGACTCTCCAGTATCACCTTGTCAGTTCCTTTGAGAATTTAAAGTAACTGTAGTAACTAGTTGACAGCCAACTGCTGAGGTGTCACTTCAAGCATGCAAGTCTCTCACACAAGGACTTCTCACCCCTCTGACTGCTCCATTTCTATGAGTTTTTTTTAAATTGAGTCTACTTTGCTCATCTCTCCTAGACTACCAAGAGGCTACTAAAAAAAAAGAAACAGAATACTGGAAGAACTCAGCAGGTCAAGCAGCAATGGAGGAAGAAGGTACACGTCAATGTTTCAGGTCGAGACCCTGCATCAGGGCCAAGACACCTATTCCTCCCATGCTCAGCTCAAAACAGAGGGGGCAGTGGTGGTGGTTGGGGCATTGTTGGGAGTGCTGTTCACATTGGAAATTGAAGCAAGAAATAGTTGAAGAGTGAAGGCAGGCAGGGCCCTTGCACTTTTTGTTTACCTGCACAGCACTCTCTCTGTAGCTGCTGCACTATATTCTGCATTCTGTTGTCTTTATACTACCTGAATATATGAGTATGGAATGATCTGCCTGGATGGCATACAAACAATAGCTTTTCAGTGGATCTCAGTAAGCATGACAACAATAAACCAATTCCAATGCCCATTACAAATTTTTGTGTGGACACTGAAGTGAATAGCCTGGATTTCTGGTCTATACAGTGGGAACTTTAATGAAGTCATTAAATGAGGTTCCCATCTTGGCTGCTCGATGTTCCAACCAGCCCCCGCCATTCTGAAGACCCAAAGGATTACTGATCACCATTCTGAAAACAACCCTACAACTATAATTTCAAACAATGATTTTGCTTTAGGCACAGCAAGTTGGCCATCACTACACTTTCTTCTGCAACATTAATGTGGGAGGTGTCGGGTTCACCCTTAGGCACTTCACACCACCAACACCCTTCCTCCACCCTAACATGGATTGTCCCTCCCAGCCCAGTTTGTGGCTGGATTTCTGTCTAAGGTTCATGGATCCGTTGCTCCCTTGTTCCTTCTTAGCTGCTCTGCCCCTTCCTGGAGCAAGCTACCTGCTCAACCACAACAACCAAGATGATGCACATCAGTGAAGACCAGCCGAGCCTCCTGGCAAAGCCCACGAGGCGAAAGGGTTCCACCACTGACCAGCACCATCCAATGTGATCCAGTTGGCCATTGCCCCCAGTGTGCTCCCAGATCCCAAACAATTGCGACTTTCCTGATCTTCTCTTTCCTCCTAATATCTACATACTCCTTAAACCCAAGCTTTACATCATCCAATCATTATTCCTCAATTTACCTCAACATTTTTATTCCCAGTCTGTATATCATAGGTATCATTCTAGATTCCAATAAATATTATAATATTTTGTGATTCAAATCACAAGAAACTAGGTGGGAATGCAAGCCGCGAGTAGGATGCAAAGCGGCACCAAGATAATTTAGACAAGTTGAGCGAGAGAGAGAATACATGGCAGACACAATGTAATGTGGATTAATGTGAAATTATTCACATTGGTAGGAAAAGCAGAAAGGTAGGATATTGATAGAAAGAATGACCAATGCCCATCTCTCATTCCTTGATAACAGGATAATACCAACTCATTGCATTAAAATTCTTCTCGTTGCGCTGTTTCCTTAACAATGATCATGGTGCACATAGAGTATTATTTGGAATCATTTATCTAAATACTTTTGATATGCTGATTTAAGGCGAGGAAGAGGGAATCAAACACTTTACGGGAGTAACTTCAGTCTGCTGGAATTACTTTCACTACAGATATAAGGAGCAAGGAATGCACATGTCATACTTGATGGCTACTCTAATACTCCAATCTCATACCTAGGACACATGAACCACCTGGTGGCTTTTATCCCAACCTCCTTGTATGCTTCGGAGACTTGGATTATCTACAGTACCTCCTGGACTGTCTCCACAAAATCTTCCATATCCATAAGTATCCTCTCTCAGAGCAACTTCCCCAGCATCAAGCCTCTGATCACACTCAGCCATCTCTAATGGGTGGATCATGTTTCTCACATGCCAATACCAAACATCCTAAACTTCTACTCTACTCCATTCTGACCTCTGCCATAACAAGAAATTTCCAGGGAGATAGAGAAAACACATTGTGGATGTTATCAAAGCCTCTGAGAAAGTATAGTCCATCTTTATGACCTAGGCACAGCCTTGTGTGTCTAGGTCATAAAGACAAAGGTCTGTCACTAAATCCCTAACCACCAAGCCCCTTCAATGGAAGCACACCAAGGTCATGTGAAAATAGTGGAAGGAGCACAGAACCTCCCAAACGACACACCTACTCACCCTGTCAAACACTATAATTATGGCAGAGTCCATGAATTTCCGATAAATCTTATCAAGCACTTCAGAACTTAAGGGAGAGATGGAGAAATGGTCTCAACATCTTGGTTACTCTGATCCTCAGCATACAATTCTCAGAAGTGGCTTTTTTTCCTCTCCTTGTTAACAAGCAACACAACAAATCTCAAGTCTGAAATAGTAATGCAACATTGTCAACATGAATCAACAAGGATGTAACAAGTCACTGTGATTCTGTATAATGATTGCAACTTTCAGATGGAATTCTAGTAATGGAGAAACTAATAGGGCTGTGGATTAACAATATCCTTTCAATCCTAGCACTTGGCTTTAGGTATTGGCTCCAAGTCAACACTCATCTCTAAATCAAATGATTGTAGGTTCATGCCTAACTCCAGGGACTTGAGTAAATTTAGTGTTCCTCTGTGGGAGTACTGCATTCAGAAATGGCTACTGTTTTTTCCAAGAAATGTTAAAGTGATGCCCCTTTTGCCCTCTCAAGAGAGCCCAAAGACCAGGGGAATTAATCTGGCCAACATGTAGCCCTCAACCAGTTTCTAAAAAGGAAATCAAGATACATTTTCACTTTCAGATGATCCAATGGGAAATGAAAGTTGGAGAAAATACCCAGTATTGACAGTTCTCACCTCAACAACCTGAAAATTTATCTGAAATACCAAAATGCTTTATTATTATAATATCAAAATTCTATTTACAAGATTCTATGGCACTTTAAGCCATATGTACACATACAAACATAAATGCTTTCCTGTATAAAACAGATATCTAACTAGATTTGAGCTACAGGCTCACATTTGTGAAAAAAGTGAAAGACTGCAGGCTTAAAGTGAGAGAGGCTGCTTCTGCCAAATACAGATATGGTATAATTGACAATTGAAAGTCATTAACTAATCCAAAATACCTTGGGCTCAGATGCTCCATTAATGCCATTAGGCAGGACTGAGGTGATGTTTATACAGACCACATCAGCAACAAGTTAGCAGAGCATACAGATTCACACGGCTCAGACTGCACACGATGTACTGGGAGATCAAAAAGGGACAAGGTCGGGAAAATAAAAGCTTCTTTTGTGTAGAGAACCTTTACCTTTCAAAGACTGAATCAGAATAAAAACATTATATTATACGGTCTACACACTGATCCCTGTGAATACAGTTTCCTTTTCAGCAAACAATGCAAAATAATTAGCATGGTTTCACTTTGCTGTGCTGTTAAAATAGCAACTGCATTAACAATAGATATTGAAAAAAAGAATGCACCGCATTAAGGCACCACAGATTTATAATGAGTCAAAACAGCATAGGATTAAAGTATAATTTTTCCTACTGCAGATACAATGCCACAGGTGGTATGGTATTTCTTATCTGAGGCTACTGTAGAAGGGAGTCTATCTCCCTTATTCTATCCAATGAATGTGAAATTCATAATTGCTAATACTATTGTTCTCATCTTTATAATTGAGGAAACTGCAAGCCCTTCATGAAAGGAGTCTTAGATTGGTTCTAAGGTCAGACAGGACTACATTTCTTCCCTCTACTCAGGTATTAAGTACTTCCTAAACAATACTCAAACAGAAAAAAAATCATATGCCAATGTAAACCTGCAGTGCAAGCCTCCATAACAGATTTTTCCCTTCTATCTGCAATGCCAGACAATTCTCAATACCAAACTAATTATTGAAAATGAAAACTGGTTGTCATTCTCTGGCCAGCCAATCTGCAATATCTGTTTTATGGATGCACAGCAAGTTGAAAAACAATCTACTACGCCAATGTATTACTGGCCAGTAGTCTATTTTGAATGCTTTTTAACTTGAGTTCATCTTGCATCAGGTTCTGTCCACCCATTATCCCCTTGATCCTGGTCCAGCAACCTCTCAATTCTAATTTTTTCTCCTTGGTGAATCCATGCTTTTTCCACCTCTGTATCCTTTCCTAGTCCTATAACAACTGGAGATCATTCACTCTTCAAAATCCACTTTCTTGTGCTTTCCTGATTTTCATTGCACCATTAGTGGCTACCCTACCTTAGGGGCTACCCTAATAAGGCATGATTAGGCCACACCACATGGATAACACTACATAGAACTCAGCACAGAATAAGATAGTACAGGAACTAATTCTGGACCAAGTGGGAGGAGTTACTACAAAAGATGAACTTTTAATTATATTACCATGTAAAGGACTCAAACTGCTGATTCTGTGCATTGTGGAATGTGGAAGAGGGAGCTTTTGATGTTTTGTTCAGTGGATATATAACGACGTCTTCGCTGACCAATTAAATGAGCATAACATCAAATAAACACGGAATGAAACTTGCAATGTATTAACTATTAAAATACAAACTGAAATAATTGGATACAGAACACATTATTAGAAGAGAAAAAAGCAAGATTCCAACAAAACAAGAATGGACAATTATAAGGAAAATAAGTAGTGAGCAAAAACAAATGGCAAGAACAGAGTGTGCTCAGTTTTCGCACACTGCATCATGAAGAACCTGCCAACACGCTATGTGGACTCAAATACAAAGTACCACCACTTAAGGCAAGGTACCCATTAAACTGACTCCATTGCGACTTCTCCCTTGAGAGGAAAACAGGAGAAACAACAACAAAAAAAGTGGAAGCTATATCAGTTTACAAAACTACCAGAAATGTCTCGCATTGAACTATCCATGGTGCTGAAAAATGACTGCCGCCAATACATTTAAAAATTGCAAATGCACACTCTCTCAGTCAATTCTGCAAAAGGTAACAACACGTTAATACATGAAATTGATGATGCATACAAGGAATGATATTTAGAAGATCTAGAGTGAATAGAATTTAAATCTCATTATCTCTTTTAATCCTAAAATTATCGCTGCCTCCTTCATTTTAAGGTTTGATATTCAAGATGTTCAACCAAAGCAAACCATCGTCAACTTTTCTAGCATCTGTTGACCTCCATCTACCATCTTGTAGCCAATTATGACACTAAGTGTTAATATACTGCTTGAACCCAAATTTTGTCACCATAGATCCATTTTGCAACTAGAACCATTTTCTTCCAGCTCTGTCATCTTCTTGTGCTGTTTCTCTCCTGCAGTTAAATCTCAGTCCACAGCTTCATCAGCTCTTGGTCTGATTTCTCTGTTCTTCCAACCAGCCACAAATTAGAATAGCCTACATCATGTACCTTACTAATACAGACAAAGCCCCCAGCAGCCGAGCTCATCCCAAACTTTACCAGATCTCCATGCCTAAGCAAATTGGCTTCAAGATCTTTGTCCTCATACTAATATCTTTCCTTGAACTTGCCTCATTGTATTTCCATGCGTCATCTATCTATGCAACCTCACACATAGAATTCACCTTTCTCCTCACTGTGCTCTACTATCACCTAAAACCAGGTTGTGCTGGAAACATTCAGCAGGTCAGGCAACATCTGTGGATTTAATGTTTCAGGTCAAAGACCCTTTGTCAGAACCATTGATGACCTGGCCTCCTCAACCCATACTGGGTAACAATTTTGCAGTCACTATGCATAACCTTCTAGAAATTAGTCATTGAATCCATCCATTTTGCCAAACCTTGACTGAAAAGGTTTTGTGGAATCCAAAACGAACTCTCTCTCTCTCTCCCCCCCCCCCACAGATAATGCCTGACCTACTGAGTATTTGCAGCACTTTCTGTTTTAATTACCAGAATTTGTAGTTTTAATTTTGCCCTACCTAAATCCCATCTTTTCAGGAATTCCTTTGATACGGGTGGGCAGGTGGTGGAAGAGTTCATCATGGTTTTGCTTTGATTGACCTTAAGCTGGTGTAAAATTCTTTGCCTGCTATCAACATGTTTTGCTCCAACCTGTGATGTGCTTTAAAATAAGATCTTTTTAAATGTGAGGAGGCGGTGTGCAAGAGGCTGTTTGCAAATCCAAAATATACCTTGTCACCTCAGCAGCTGCGCTCGCTCATTAACCGATTCGCTTTCGGTGTTAATTCCGGCCATTTGCACTTTATGAAATTTACAATAGAATTACACACTGCCCAAATCTTGACAGATGACTTGCTTTGCTTTAAAAGGGTAAAAGTATAATATAAACAGCTTGATTTTTTAATCTTCTGGTGCATATATTGAAAATAACCAAATATTGCAGGAAAACCACACCATAACGTATGCAATGATACAGTTAACAATTCCATGGAGGTTCATATGCAGGGTACCACAATATGGGAAAGAAGCAGATCAGAACAATAAGACCTGAATGGGGTGAATTAGGTGGGCAGGTGACTCTAGGGGATATGCGGAGCAAATAGAAAGTAGAGCAATGTGACTAACAAAAATAGTTTAGGTGGAGCAAGGGGTCAATGATGAAAAAAAAATCAACCAGCGAGGAACTGTAGTGGAAGGGAAATTATTAGCAAAAGCATTAGAGTTCAACAGGCAATTAGGGTGGTACTATTTATGGGCTTAAAAACCACTGACAAGAAGGTACCAGAAATGGGAAGGGAACCAGCAAGATGGAGAAAAGGAGAAGCACAAAGATCCACTTCAGAAGGAAGAATGAAAAAGCAAATTATTATTTAAATTTAATGAGACTAAAAAATCTTGTGGTACAAAGCAACTTAGGGGTCCTAGAGCATGCAATAAAAACAATTAGCGTGCAAGTACAGCAAGTAATTAGGAACACTATCCTTTATTGTAAGGCATATGAATTATAAAAGCAGGGAAGATCCGAAGCAAATTTACAGGATACTGGTGAGACCAGACATGGAATGTCGTAAGCAGTTTTGGGCTCCGTACGAGGATGGATATACTTGCATGGGAGGCAATGCCAGGGAAGTTCACTAGGTTGATCGCTGGGATGAAGGGGTTAATGTGCAAAGAGAGATTGAGCCTATACACAGCAGAGTTTAGACAAATGAGAGGAGATCTTCGTGAAACACAAGATTCTGACCAAGATTGACAGAGTGAATGCTGAGAGGATGCCTCCCCGGTGGGGCTGTCAAGAGCTAGTTTCAGATTAAGGGCATCACCCATTTCAGGCGGAGATGAAGAGGCAGAGTCATTGAATGTACTCAAGCTGGAGAATGACAAGGTGCTTTAATTACAAAGGAGTTAAGGGGTATAGGGAGAAACCAGGAAAATGTTACTGAGACCAATATTCGATCAACCATGACCTTATTGCATGGTAATGCAGGCTCAATGCCAACTGCTGCTTCTAATGCTGTGAGAGAGAGAAAAAAAAATCAGAAAATCAAAATACTGTAAATCTGAAATAAAAACAAAATTCTGGAAATGTCAACAAGTTGGAGTATTATTTGTGGAGAGTTATTGTTTTTACCTGTACTACATCAATGTACTCTGTACTAACTCAACGTAACTGCACTGTGTAATGAATTGACCTGTACAATCAGTTTGTAAGACAAGCTTTTCACTGTACCTCAGTACAAGTGACAATAGTAAACCAAAACCAACCACTCTCATGCCACAATAACCTCTCATCAAGAACAGGTGGAAGGCTTTGGTGAAATAATGCTCGAGGGCTTTCATTGGGACACGATTAAAATTCAATGGAGAAATGGTTTGAACCAAGTTAATTTGCACCTTTTTCCTGAGCTTCTTTTCGTACCAAATTGTACATCCACCAGGGTTCTCTCTCTGGAACATTCTGGCATCTTGCATTAGTCAAACTTTCGTTGAACTTGATTCTAATCTGACCTCTAAATGACCCCAGATTTCAATACAAGAATCCAGAAAATTAAAACTGGAACTAATCTTTATAAAAGGATTGTTCCTCATTTTACCTTGAGAAGACAGTTAGATAACATGATTACATTTGTGCACACTTGGGATCGATTGTCATCTTGATTCTGTTCAGCTTATACCCAAGGCAGGAAGGTGGGAGGACTAAAATTGTGTAAAATAGGAAGTGTCACTTTCATTCTTTGTCAAGTCATTCTTTGTGGCCAGAAAGAGGCCTCCTTTTCTGGTCACAAAATATAACACAGATGAGGATCACATGAATGAAGATTCATTGTCGGTTCTTCAGCCTTTTATGAACGATACAGCCAAGATGATCCAAAATAGGAGGCAGAGGGTGATGGTGGAGAGTTTTTATAATTGGAAGCCTGTGAACAGTGTTGAACCACAGGTATTGGTATTAGGAGCTTTACTGTTTCACATATACATTAACAATTTGGACATGAATGTAGAGAGAATGATTAGCAAGTTTGCAGCTGAGTTATAGGGAGAGGTTGGGCAGGCTAGTATTTTATTCCTTGGAGCGTAGGAGACTGAGAGGTGGCCTTATAGAGGTGTACAAAATCATGAGGGGCATAGATAGGGTGAATGCACACCACCTTTCTCCCAGAGAAAGGGAATCAAAAACCAGAGGGAATAGGTTTGTGAGATAAATGGAAGTGAGGCAAACTGGAGTACTTTTAAGGATGTAGGGATGGTGATGGTAACTTTAGGTAAAGGAGTTGGTAATGATTCATTGACAAATACGTGGAGATATGTGGCACATGGGAGACACACAAGTAGTTGCCAAGAACGGTAAATTTCATGTGCATCATTATGCTAAATGCACTTACAGTTACTGGTGGATCCATTCATCACTGCACAGTTACATTACCAACCCACCCCCTTCCGAAAAGGGAAGGAAGAGGAGCAGCCAGGGCAAAGACAAAAAGGCATACTGAAGCAAAAAGTACTAAATCAGAAATGACACTAAACAGTCTCTGATTTACTGTGTGCAACCCAGTGATAAGACACTTCCACTGAAAGGCACCTTTAGTTGCAGCATAATCACATCACCAAATGTAGACACTAGAAATTCTAAATGATTGATTCAATGGGAAAGGCAAAAGGGGTTAAAATTTACATAGACACCACACAGACAATAACAATCGTCCTTTAATTTGAAGCTCATACTGTATTGCCCTAATAACCACACATCCACTGTTTTAAGATGCATCATTCCAGCATTCCTATAAAACTGTGAAAATATAGGCCCTTGGAGCCAGAGGTCACCTGGATTAAAATGTGTACGAGGACAAATGAAAAAGCTGTAGGTAAGAGAAGCCAAGTTTCTATCCTAAAAATCCATAGATTATAGGATCAAATTTAATACTGCAACTCAAACAGAAATGGAATGCTTCCCACTCACGGGCTTGTCAAACGCCGTGCCACTGTGAAGTCAATTCTACATTTGTATGCAGTGAGCACGCCTGATCTTTTCATCGAACCTTTGAGTAATGCTTACCCCACTTGCTACTGCTTTCAGCTGCACTTCATCAACCGCACATGGAAAACACAAGCAATTGCAGAATACATACAATTTCCACCCTGGCCCATCACTTTGCTCATCTTGTAAAGTTGATTCAGAAGAAAAAAAAAGAGCAGGAAGAAAGCAAATAAATCTCACTACTGACTTAGAAGTTGCCTGCAATGATCCATTGATCACAGGAATAGATATATACTTTCCTCACTAAAATTCAAAGGGATTTCTCAAATCCAGCAGAAATGTCATCAAGCAGACAACAACATTGAATTGAACAACTGTCACAGACAAGAAAAAAGGAAAAAGGTTCTAATCTGTAAACAATATTTTACAAACATGAAAAAAATGAATGCCACATACGTGAGATTAAAGCAAAATTTGAAATATCAAAAACTATAGAATTTTTACCTTTTGGGAGGGAATTAAACTCCATGTAAAAAAATGTTTTAGGCCCCATAGGTTGTTGAGTTGCAATTATGCTTGATACATCTAAAATCTCAGTTACACCTCATCTAATAAGTTACAATATTTTCATATTTAACATTTTATAAACAGAATGTGTTAATTTACTGATTTCTGCTGATTATACTGTAGACGGTGCCAGATGGGCAACAGCATTGTGGTTGTTAGTGGATCAGTATGCAGAGACATTTAAAACCATATAAATCACAAGAAATAGACAAGACAGAGTGAGTTCAATTAGCCATTAGTAACTGACCAAGTCAAGAAAGACCACCCCTACTTAATTCAACACTAGGTCCATAGATAATGGGTCATAGTTCTTGAATTACTTTCCCACTTGATCTGGGGACGAGTTTAAACCCTATCATGCCATCTGTGGAATTTAAATTCAAATAACTAAATTAGGAATAAAAAGGTAGCATTTTGCAATGGTGATCAAGAAGCGATTGTTGTCCATCATGGAATGATATCTGTTTTTCCTAGTCTGGCCTTTTGCAAACCACAACAATAAGGCCAATTCTTATCCATTCTTCACAATGGCCTCACAAGCTACCATATTCAACAATAATTAGTAATGGGCAATAAATGCATGCCTGGGCAGAAGTGTTCGCATCCCACAAATTGAGGAGTTGGGAACCAGTGACCCCAAGTTATGAATTTCAGTGTCTAAATGCAAATGCACGTACTGCAGAAACTGCTGTCACATTTCCCCCATTCTAATGGAAAGGACAGATGTCTCATCCCAAAATCCAGACCACTAAAAATCACTAATTACAGTGCAACCTCTTATTGGAAAGCTTCTTCTCAAATGCCTCTCCAATTAGCCAGTATTGCTGATGTCTGCTATATAACCTGCATTATTGCATCAATCTTGCTCTTAAATCCAGCTGTCGAGCAGATTACAGGTAGGTTTTGAGTAGAGGTCACTTTCTAACCAGGAGTATTTTCCTTGTGGCCAACTAATGGACACCCAAAGTGCACTCTTGGCAAGATGAGATGGCAGCATCAATCACTTGCCCACACTAAGTTTTCAGCCCAATCAATTCTCAGTGATGCAAGCAACCCTTTTTATTTAGGCTTGTTAAGTCATCCTTGAATGCATGATGGTCCTTCAAGGCATCTTTCTGGAGAGACAAAAGACTCAAGAGAAATTCTATACATGTGAAACATTTTCAACAGAGATCAAATTTCAGACTCCCCTCCATTTACCAAGACCTAATGGGGCCAGGAATGAAACCAATAACAGAACAGAGGCTAGAGTTGTAAGGTTTGTTAGAGTAGGATAAAGATTCACCATAAACATAAACAACACTTCTTATCACTAGACACTGTAATAAGGATGAAGATATTTCAAGACATCTAGTTAAAGTAGTGGAGGAATATCACGCAAACATTCTGAACACATGCACTAATATTACCATTATATCCCATGACCTTTCCTTGTGTTAGTAATTGCCAGATAATCTCCACAAAAACCAAGCCAATGGTTCGGAATAGGATGATCATAGAAATCCTTAAGGATACTGCTACTGCCCAGCTGTTACCTGCTTAACACTGGGGACACGAGCAAGCCTTCAAACTCGTGTGCCACAATCCAATAAGGTCACAACCAATTCTATCTGCCCGTGTTTAACACAAAAATATCAAGAATGTTAATTGATAATTTCAAAATCATCTCATAACATATGGAGTAATTTACAACTTCCACTACCCATGTGTATCATCACCTTGGTGTAACCCAAGTCTAATACACCTTTCCCTTGTATTCTGCATTCTGAGGAAGAAGTCTAATCTATCAGATACTTCAGTCATAAACTCCTCAGCAAGACACCTTGGGGACCTGCTCCAGGTATGGGTAAAGCTCAGAATAAAACTTTCACCTCCCCGGATTTTCAAGGGCCAGTGAGAGCTCGCCAGACTCTGCCGTAACCCCGATGCTTTCCAAGGTACGGGCCCCTCTCCCGGGGACAATCCATACCAGAGCACCCTGGCTTCACAAAGAAAAAAGAACTCTTCGCAGAGCTCCTGTGGACTTCTCCAGATCATTGCACTGGATGCCTCAAGGTGCCCGTCTCTGCTACTCTGAATTCAGATCTGAACCCAACTCCCTTTCAATCAATTCCAACGTGCCAGAGGCTGTTCAAGGCAACCCACAAGCTTCTACATTCAAAGTAATCCAGTTTTCTGCAATGTCTGATGAATCTGGTTTGCATTCCCTTCAAGGCTATATATCCTTTCTGCAGCCCTCAGAGTTAGATGGAGCCCTCTAGATGGGCTCCAACTAGAGTCCTGTAGAGGTACAATATTGCTTCCACACCCTTGTTTTCTAGATTATTAAGCCACTTTGTACTGGCTTCTCCCATGAAGACAAATTGCTTCTTCATCTACAAAACAACTCCTTTAACATTTCTAGGCAACAGACAGTTGGCCATGGTACAGTGCTTTCCTTCCAATTAGTTCCAAGTGCATCAGTGACAGCTACACGGCTACATCACAATTGTATTGGTGGCATGAGACAGCACTAGGGAGCTGTTGGCAACTGCTTGAGTTTTACTGTGTACAAGGTGAATTATTAAGGAAGACAAGTTTCTCTTCATCAAACAAACAGACTCTTATCGTGAACAGAATCAGACTCGCCTACCTCTTCCAGAAAAGAGTGCTTACATGGAGTTAAGTTCAAAATTTCACAAGTTGAAAATAATTAGGAATTTAATACTCACTTTCCCCAGCCAACCTATCTCTAGGAACAACCAGCATAGTGTTTTGCAAATATTTTTAATTATTATATCAATCAAAGACAGCATCCACTCCTCCATTCTCCTGGTTAGTGCCAGTTAGCTTGGACAGAGTACACTGGCCCAGGCAGAAATGTTGCCGCATAAAGAATCAGAACTTTTCAAGATTTCCCATTGCTCCCATTAAAAATCAGCAGCCTTCAAACCCATAACCATTCAGAAACATGCCAGGAAATACAATAGGCATTAAAGGCTTTTAACAAGGGACGATACAGATAATTCCTAGTTACTCCTGTGAACTGCAAGACCCAGATGGAATTGAGCATCTGCAATTTTTTTGCGTAGCTTTCTTTTTAATATTTGCATTTGTAGTGATGTCAGGACAAGAATCAAAGAGTTAGACTAAAAAAGGCAACGTTATTGGTTATGCCATGGACGGAAAGTAACTCAAAGGCTTCCAGAATTTTTTGGATGGTTTCCTCATTGTGGTGTGTATCATTCTCTGTGGCCCAAAGAGTGTTTAGTGACATATGCCTAAGCACTATGTAGTTTTCTTGTATAGGGTATTCAGAAGCCCATAATTTTAATCAGATTGCTACCTCAGATCATAATGCATTTCAAGGCTCCAAGTATGGAGAAAAATGAAGCACAACGTTGTAGAGTAGAAAAAAGGAATTATAGTACATGTACAGGTTGTATGAACTGTTTGAATTTTTAGGTTTTGAACCCAGTGGATTGAACTAAAGGTGTAATGTTACCACTGAAAAGACAGTATGCAACAAGGTTCCTCAACTGATAAGTAAACTCTCATGATTCAGATTCATAAATTCTGCTCGTAGGAATGATAGCACTGAACTCTCAGAGGAAACCAAGTCCACACTGCATGATGCACTACCACCTACCACTGCAAACAAGCTGAACATTGACAGAACGGCACCTTTCTTTTGTGATGATTATCTGGCTGTGGTGAGGACACATGACTGCAGTCTAGGGCACCTTGGGGAAGAATACAAAGTGCAAAATACAATTATCCTCCATAAACTAACCACTTGAGGTTGTTTCCTAAGAAACCGTTCCAACACTCACAGCAGCCAGCAACACCATTAGTGAAGTGATTGAATGCCATCCAAAGACTTGTGGCTTCATTCTACTCGCTAGTTAGCAACATGGGTATGAATGCAGGCCATTCAGCCCAACAACTGTTTCATTATTCCATTAACCTTCCCAGTCCCACATATTAAATATCTCTTCTCTGGTCTTTTCCTCCACATAGCCTATAAAATCCTTATTTAGGTAAAAACATTACCATGTACTACAGAGCCAATAAGAATTTGGTTCAAAGGAAATACTACCCGTGTTTGTTGAATTGTTTTAGAATTACACACAAAATGTATGCATTCAAATGTGCACAATCTTTCACAATGCATCTAAACCCATTTCATGATCTACTTTAACCTACACTTTCTAATGCCATACAAGTTGGCTTTGATGCCACTTACTACACAAGCCAATGATGTGGCTGCTGTCTTCATGAACAAACTTCCTGGTGACTGCTTCTTCCATGATTTGCTTCACCTGTAATGGCAAAAAAAGTTCATAATAAATCTTGGCATAGTACTTTCAAGAACAAGTTTATCGCATTTGACAAGTTATTAATCAAATAATTAGTCTTTTTCTTTTAGCTCAGGGTACAGTGGGAAGGAAGGTCTAGCCTCCATTTACTGCAATTGGAGTTAGTTCTTCAGGCTGCCCCAAGGCTGGTCCCAAGAGTCCGAGATCAGAGATCTCTCTACTATTGGAGCACGTAACAATACACTGTATGCTTCTGGACTGAGTTCATTCCAGATCAATGGAGCATAACTGAAATGGTGATTCGCTGTTGCAGGGAGTAGAATCAGAACACATTTAACTTTACCCTGTGATATATGCCACAGAAATAGTGAAGATAACACCGTGATAAGTAATAAATATGATAAATAACAAATATATTGTTTCAAACAATAATAGAGGACGTGTTCTGTTTTCAGAAAATTGTACTGTTAGACTTTCCTTCCCCAGTGAAGTTTAGAATGGCAAAACCATTTAGCCAACAGTGCAACATAGAATTTGCTCTTTAAGTGGTGTTTAAATTTCTTGGTTCTCAAGCTATACATCAAAACATGTTCAGGACATGCATACAGTCTGAAAATTGACAGTGCAATTTTAAATTAATGGAAGTTATCTGATGTCTACAGAACACAGATTCGAGTACAATTGGCACCGCTTTTTTAAAAAAACTGCATGGTTAGTTAGTGAGGCTGTAGGTTGCACAGAGCATTTCACAGCTAGAAACGCCCACATAACTGCAGCTATCAATCACATTCTGGTAGTCAACAAGGAGCTTGGGACATACTGCCTGCAAGAATATTCATTTTTCCAAATGCTTAGGGACAAATGGTTTAATTTTTGAAATTTCACCTTGGCAATCCAGCAGACCCCAAAACTCCTTTTAAACCAAGGAATGAAGCCAAATAGTTTAAGATGGCTTCCTCCAGATGTTCTCAGAGCACTAAGTCACATTAATCACTGACCTTGCACTGCCAAATTTATGTTGGACACAGCTTCCCTAATGCATTGTGATATATGTGCACCTTAGAGCAGTTATGATCTAGAACACACTACCAGCAAGACTGGTGGAACCAGAGACAAATCAGGGCCAATCAGGTCATCAGAAGTGAAACTGATAGGCGCTGAAAAGAAAATAATTTGCAGGACGATGGGATTGATGAGAGTGCTCTGTTAGAGACTAGCATAGAATGATGGGCCAAATGGCCTCCTCCCAGGCTTTAACTATTCTATGATAATTGTAACAACCCAAAACAAAAATACAATGCAAACTTTTAGGACATCCAATCACTTTCATAGAATCATTACGGGTCAGGAGGCGGTTACTTGGCCCAGCTCGTCCATGCCCGCTCCCAGTGGGGTAATCCCAACAGTCCAATTACCCTCACTCTTTCCCCAAATTTTAGTTTTATTATAGTGCTTTACCCCACTAATAACTCAAGCTAAACTCTATGGCACTTTTCATTTAATCAATAGAAAAAAAATGCATCACTTTAAATTTCAATGACTCATTCCATTTAGTTATTAGAACACCAAGTATAGCACAAATACAGGCCCTTCAGCTCACATCTGCGCCAACCATGATGCCAATCCAAATTAATGCCATCTGCCTGCACGTGGTCTGTATCCCTTGATTCCCTCTTCATGTGTCTGTCTAAATGGCTCTTAAATACTGCTATTATATATGCTCCAACCACCTCCCCATCAGGGTATACCAGACACCTACTACTCTGTGTAAAAACAAAACTTGCCCCGCACATCTCCTTTAAACTTTCCCCCTTCTCAGCTTAAACCTATACCCTCAAGTTTGTGATACTGACACACTATGCTGTGTTGCAAAAAAAAGTAATAAATTCAAATCATTACTTTCTGATTATTAGCAGTACAACTGTCAAGGAAGCAAAAGCTGTCAGAAATGAGGACTTCCATCTCATCTTCTTCTCAGCTTATATTGATGCATTAAGGGCTTTTCCATTTGGCAAAATAACATCTTAAATATGCTCTCACAACTTGCTTTAACAAAACATTGGGTTGAAATCCTACCATGCATTATTAACAAATGTGTCAATTGCTTAACATTCATATGGGAATTTCAGGCACAGTGCTTCTTGCCGCACTGTACAATTTCAGCCCAATTACTGTGTGGCAGACAGTACTTGACACTGAAAGCTCCTTTACACTTAGCATCTTTAAATTAAACTCAGCCTTCACGTAAGCTACAATTTTAATAAAAACCCCAGTGCAACAGTATTCCACATATACAACAGAATAAGTCTTAGCCAAAGCTCTCAATATCTTTCCAGCATTTGGAGTCATAGAGCAATACAGCACGGATACGAGTCCATGCCAACCACATTGCCCACCCACCTAGTCCCAATTTCCTGCATTCTGCCCATATCCCTCTAAGCCCTGCCCCTCTATGTCCCTATCCAAGTGCTTCTTAAATGATACTATTGTACCTGCCTCAACCATTTCCTCTGGCAGCTCGCTCCATATACTCACCATCCTCTGCGTGAAAAAGTTGCCCCTCAGTTCCCTTTTAAATTTTTCCCATCACCTTAAATCCATGCCTCCTAGTTTTGGACTCCCCCACCATGAGGAAAAGACCGTTATCATCCACCTTATCCATGCCTCTCATAATTTTAAACACTTCTGTAAGTTCATCTCTTATTCTCTTATATTCTGAAGAATGAAGACCTAGCCTGGTCAACCTCTCCTGAAAACTCAGGCCTTGTAGTCCTGGCAACATCCTCATAAATCTTTTCTGTGCTCTTTCCAGTTTAACCACGTCTTTCCTGTAACAGGGTGACCAAAATTGTACACAGTACTCCAAGTGCAGCCTCACCAGCGACTTATACAACTACAATGTCCCAACTCCTATACTCCATGCCCTGACTGATGAAGGCCAGCGTGTTAAATGACTTTTTCACCACCTTGGCTACCTGTGACGCCACTTTCAACGAACTATACACTTGTATTCCTAGGTCTGTCTGTTCCATTACACTCACTAGCCCCCTACCATTCACAGTACAAGTCCTATGCTGGTTTGACTTTCCAAAATACATCACCTCACACTTATCTGTATTGAAATCGATTTGCCACTCCTTGGCCCACTTCCCTAACTGATCAAGATCCCGCTGTAATCTACAATAACCTTCATGATCAACAACACCTCTGAATTTTGTGTCATCCGCAAACCTACTGATTTAAAACTTACTTGCATTCGCATCCAAATCATTTATATAAATAATGAATAACAAAGTTCCCAACACAGATCCCTGCGGCACACCACTAGTCACCAGCCTCCATTCCGAGAAACAACCTTCAACTACCACCCTCTGCTTCCTACCTCCGAGCCAATTTTGAATCCACCCAACTAGCTATCCCTGGATTCCATGGGACCTAACCTTCCACACCAGCCTACCATGCGGGTCCTTGTCAAAGGCCTTGCTAAAGTCCAATTAGACAACATTCACTGCCCTGCCCTTATCTATTTGGTTACTTCTCCAAAAAACTCAAAGGTTCATCAAGCACAACTTTCCATGCACAAAGCCGTGCTGACTCCTCCTAACCAGACTCTGTCTATCCATTTGTGGTATTTTGCTTGTGTTTTGATTTATCTGTTCATTTCACTTGATGAAATGCAACTCATTTATATATCACCCTTCTTTGTGTCACTCAGCAGGAAACCCAGACACAAAGGGTGAATAGTTGATAGATATAGCACCTTGTTCTTATTATCCAGCTTCCTGCATTTTTAAATGCTTCTCGCTTCCTCATATTAGTGAGGAAGGGAAAAGGAGAAATACAGAGAGTTCTTACCAAAAGATACAGAGCCTTCTGTTTGCCAACAGGTTTGAAGATGACATTTCTTCCCCCCAAAGCTGAGACAACAGTGATAAAAAGCGATGGGGAGTTTCAGAAAACAAGAGCAGAACAGTGGACTGGTGGGGTGGGGGGCGGGTGGGGGGGATGGTGGTGGTAAGGTGTCTCAATGTCAGAAGATTGAAGGGTATACAAGGCAAAACAAGATTGGTAAAGTAAACTGAGGCCAGAAAGCTGGTGTTAGGGAGATAGTGAGTGGAGGAAAGAAAGACTATGTTGATCTTAATTTGGCAGAGCAGAGATTCAATGGTAGTTCGGAGCAAATAAGGAAGTGGGTTGATAGAACTGCACATGTGGATGCAGCACAACTTTGAAAGAGTGGAAGGGTCAAGGTGGAGAAAGGGGCTAGGAGCAAAGTACTGAGGTGAAGACATGATGACTATTGCAGTGTAGTAGGCTTGGGACAGGAGGGAAAAACGTTGTAGAGGTGCAAACACTAGACGCAATTAATTGAATGAGTAGAAAGGTGTCAGAAATGAGGACTGCAAGTTCTACACCCTGTGCACAACTGTAGAGATCAATGAAGCCAGAGGCACGGCACACAGTTACTGACGGAAGCTAAAGGTAGCTTCAGATTTGGGTGACATTAAACTGAAGAAAATTTTGCTTCAGGTTTTAACAGTAGACAGGTGACTGCAGAACATAGGCATGAGGAGGCAGAGTCATTGGATGTACTTCCAGATACCTCAGGGAGTAGTGTGTGAATGAAGAGAAGCAGCAAATCCTCGTGGCTCAGAGGCAAATGAACAGAGGTTGAGGAGGCATTGCAATGTCATCACATCAGACACCAGCTAAGTGCCATCTGCCAGACTTGAACAGGAGATGAGGAATTGCTCCTGGAGGGTTGCGAATCCTGGAATTCTTTACCCCAGAAGTTGTGGCTGTCAACTTATTTGGCACGTTCAAGGTGAAGACAGATTTCTTAACTACAAGGGAATCAGGTAGCATGAGGAAATCTGACACAAGAGTTGAAGCCAAAGATCAGTTGAGCCATGCATGGTCTTAATGTATAATCTTCAGGGCCATAGTCTTGCTCCTAGGCTTTATGCAGTTCTCGGGGAGGGGAGTAATAAAAATTATGAACTGTTGTAGGTTCATGGTGTACTGGCACAGTACGGTAGGGCAGGCACGGTAGTGTTGTGGTTAGCGTAACGCTATTACAGCACCGGTGACCCGGGTTCAATTCCGGCCACTGTCTGTAAGGAGTTTGTACATTCTGCCTGTGTCTGCATGGGTTTCCTCCAGTTTCCTCCCACATTCCAAAGACACATGGGTTAGGAAGTTGTGGGCATGCTATGTTGGCACTGGAAGCGTGGCGACACTTGCGGGCTGCCCCCAGAACACCCTACGCAAAAGATGCATTTCACTGTGTTTCAATGTACATGTGACTAATAAAGATATCTTATCTTATCTTACTGGGTTTCAATTAACCAACAGCATTTGAACAACATGGCAACTGTTCTAACCAATTCCTTTTACTATCATACTGTACAAATGAAATCAACTTCCAAATAAAATGAGAGCATGCACAATGTGAGGTGAAGTGGGGCAGCTTTAAATTGGTGTCCTATCATTTGCTGCTGATATCAAAAGTTTACAGCATTCATTAAACTACTGGCAAATACAAGGCAATGCAGCATTAAACAGTAATAAAATAATAAGCCTATGCCAATATTTGCTTTGGATATTAACATGCAGGTGCAGGGAGGGCTCCACAACACTGCATCAAAAGGTTTCCAAGACCTTTTACAATCAGAGTTCTGTTTGATTTGTTGTGATACAAACCTTGAACATAATTATTCCAGGTGCATTATCACAAACTACGGATCAGGCCATGTGGGGGTTTTACTAAAATATATTTGCAAAAACAATAAGAAAAAGTTTGGACAGTCAATGATTCTGTAATTAAAGTCAAAGTAATAATTAAATGTGTTAACTAGCCTTTCTCTTCTGAAACCTATGCACACTGGGACAATATTCCATCCTCTAAGTAAACGTCAGAGAATGCTAATAGCAACTTCACTGTCACCCACTGAGATGGGCAAACAATCACTAATGGCATAAAGATGCAAGGATTTACTGGAGAGTTAGATCAACATGCATGAAATATTCAGGGAAAACCTTCAATTTTCACTCACTCAGTCCTTCTTGAGATATTGGCATCACTCGCAAACCCAGCATTCCAAGGTGGTGTCCACCCTTCTTAAATACATGCAATCAAAATTTCTCTGGGTCTTGGAATGATAGCAATGAGTAATTTGGAAGGTCATTCGCAGACAGTTAAGTCTGATTATATGGTCATTTCATATTTCCTCATGAGGAGGTCACTTCAGCCCAAGTCCATGCCAGCTCACAGAGCAATCCTAATTTTCCTACAACCTGTTCTCTTCACATTTGCATCAACTCCCCTCCCCACTCCAGATTCTACCACTTACCTACAAATAGGGGCAATTTGCAATGGCCTCCTAACCTACCAACCTGCATATCTTTGGAAATGGGAGGAAACAGGAGCACCCAAAGGAAACCTACATGGTCACGGGGACAATGGGCAAACTCCATATAGAGCAGAGGTCAGGATTGAACAGAGGTCGCTTGAGCTGTGAGGCAGCAGCTCAGCTAGCTGCGCCACCCATGGGACAGGAGTCAGAAATAAGCTTAGTAAGGACAACAGGTCATTACAGAACCAGTGGAACATGTTATGACAATCTGACAGCTTTTTGTCACTGTTTTTGACAGGTTATACTTCTACAAACTGAAAGCCTATTTGCAAATCACTGAAGTAGAATTCTAGATTATTAGTCCATTAACAATACTATCATTCCCACCCAATACAAAAATGCTTTACAATTATTTCAAAAGCTTTCCAAATAGTTTTTACATCACTAATGCATACAATTTTATCTCAGGGGAAGGCTTTTCAACACTGCATAAATGGTCCTGTCTCAAGGAAAGTACATCAATTTCCTCCCAAACATCTAACAGTTATTTCTCCAGGGATTTGGGGCATTAATGATCCCTAATATTTCTGCAATGGGCTGGAAAAGAATAAAATGTGTTATTATTCCCTAAAAATGCTAAAATGTAGAGGTACCTTACAATACCAGTTGGGAACAAGGGGTCTTACCCTGTTATTTATTCAAATGGGAAGTTCCAATCACATCTACATTAATGTAACAAAGTTCTCTATAATCAAGTTACAAGTGAATAACATACATTTCTGGATACCATGAGCTCAACAACATTCAGGCATTGGTAGATGTGGCATGTAACATATGTGCAGTAGAAGTAGCATCTCCATTGACCATCAAAAATACAATTGTATAACCACCTATCCCTGATATTCAATGGCATCATCATCACCAGGTCTCCCATCGTCAATATCCTGGGATCACCACTGACCAGAATCCCAGCCATAAACACTGCAACTACAAGAGCAGGTCAGAGGCTGGGTATTCTACAGCAAGTGACTCTCATTCTGATACCCCAGTGCCCTTCCATCATCTATAAGGCACAGGTCAAGAGTGTGATGGGAGGTTCTGCATTTGCCTTGCATGCAACTCCTAAAATAACTTGAGCAGTTCAACATCATCCAAGGCAAAGCAGCCCACTTGAATGGTATCTCATCCATCACCCGAAACATTCATTCCCTCCATCACTAGTGCAGTGCCTTTAGTTTGTGCCATCTACAAAATAAACTGCAATTACTCATCTCAGCTACTCTGACAGCACCTTCCAAACCTGTGAACTCTGCTGACAAGGCCAATAGTTGCATGGGAACATCACCACTGCAGGTTCCCTCTGAATTGCACACCATCCTGACTTAGAACTGTATTCTATTTCTTCACCATTATTAGGTCCAGATTATGTAACTCCCTACCCAACAGCACTGTGGGAGTCCCTCCACCAGAAGGACTCCAGCAGTCCAAGAAGTTAGCTCACCAAATTCTTCAAGGGCAATTAGAAATGGGTAATAAATGCTGGCCTTGGATCTGGGAAATGAATTAAAAACAAATCTCTGATTTCGTTATTCCTTGGGGTTCTCAATCTTCATGTCCCTGCTTTCACACCGGCATGTATCTCAATTCCCACTCTGTCTACTGGTCCTTCCTTCTTTCCTACCATCCCTTTTGAAGTCAAAGTCTGAATTTGCATTCTGGATTGTCACCAAGGCTTTCAACTCTACCACAACTCTGCAGTCTATTTTATCCCAGTCGTGTTTACACTGTATTGTGTGGATGTCAGCAAGTCAATACCAGCTGTCAAATTCTTCAATAGATCTTCAGGGCTTTAGAACCACCTCCACACTGGAATGGAGCCCTCTCAAAGCATCCAACTCAACCTGCTCATTGATTTCTACAGCTCTGCATTTCACAGCTTTTACATTCCTTTGTGTTCTATGTAAATGCACCCATTAATCTATCAACCCATCAGCCTCAAGGCATCTATCACCAAGGACCCTCACCATCCGGGACATGCCTTCTTCTCGTTACTACCATCAGGAGGTGGTACAGGAGCCTGAAGCCCCAAATTCAATGATTCAGGAACAGCTTCTTCCCCTCTGCCATCAGATTTCTCACAGTCCATGATTCCTTTTTTTGGCATTATTTATTTGTCTTTGCACTGTGCTGCTGCCGCAAAGTAACAAATTTCACATCATATCCACAGATCACTGCAAGTCACCTCACAGGTAGATAGGGTAGTTAAGAAAGCCTGTGGGATGTTAGCTTTCATAAGTCGGGGGATCGAGTTTAAGAGCCGCAAAGTGATGATGCAGCTTTACAAAACTCTGGTTAGGCCACACTTAGAGTACTGTGTCCAGTTCTGGTCGCCTCATTATAGGAAGGATGTGGAGGCGTTGGAAAGGGTGCAGGGGAGATTTACCAGGATGCTGCCTGGATTAGAGAGTATGGATTATGAGGAGAGAATAAAGGAGCTAGGGCTGTTCTCATTGGAGAGGAGGAGGATGAGGGGAGACATGATAGAGGTATACAAGATATTGAGAGGAATAGATAGAGTGGACAGCCAGCATCTCTTTCCCAGGGCACCAATGCTCAAAACAAGAGGACATGGCTTTAAGGTAATGGGTGGGAAGTTCAAGGGAGATGTCAGAGGGAGGTTTTTCACCCAGAGAGTGGTTGGTGCATGGAATGCGCTGCCTGGAGTGGTGGTGGAGGCTGGTACACTGGTCAAGTTCAAGATATTGTTAGATAAGCTTATGGAGGAATTTAAGATAGAGGGATATGTGGGAGGAAGGAGTTAGATAGTCTTAGGTGTAGTTTGAAGGGTGGCACAACATGGTGGGCCGAAGGGCCTGTATTGTTCTATGGTTCTATGTCAGTCATAATAAATCTGATTCTGAACCAGATTAACATCTTATCGTGGCAACAGCACTCTCATCCTATCAGAGATATTCCTTGTGTTCTCTCCATCACTCCACCACCCTCTCTGCAACTTGAAACCAGCTAGGTTTTCTCTTTCCCAATTCTGCCAAAGCGTCTTCAACCTAAAACACTGACTGTTTCTCTTTCCACAGATGCTGCCCCACTGGCCGAATTTCTAGCATTTCTTGTTTTTTGCTTCAACTCCACCTATTTGATACAGTCCATTCAACAATTCTGTAAATAATAGCTCTATCGCAGAATTCACTTTGTCTCACCTTCTCCAGCAGTACCACACTGAACTGATGTCACCTCACTACAGCACCTAGTGGTTAGCCCTTTACTTCGCACCTTGTTCATGGACTCAGTGGCACAGCTGTTCTGAAACTTTAGTGAACTGATCATCTCATAGTTCAACCAGATGATGGTCCCTTCCCTCAAACTACTTACCATCGAGGTTGTTCTGAGAATTTGTTCTGAGATGATCCAGTCACTGTCCATGAAATGCCTTTGACTTAAGCTACATGTTATGAGTAGCCTTCCATTGGACCTAGTCTCCGATTCCTCACCCTCGTCTAATTATCTGACTAGCTTGTTACTTTGCTGGTCTGTTTCTCAATCTCATCGTGGCCTTCATGGGTGCTTTGTAATTGACATCCAGTATTTCACAGTCATTGTGATAATAACACCTGCTTCACTCGCTGACCTGTAGCACAATAAATATGCCTAACTCTTACCAGAGAACTGTGAATCCCTGACCCTCAAAGAATTCCCTCAAGTTTTCTTTGTCCTTCTGCAAGTGCATCCTTCTTGCAGAACTACACCCGGGGATCAGCACATTCCCATTCACTGCCATGCTACTTCACCACAGCCCTTGGTTTGATGCAGCACAACTTCCCTTCAAATTTCTACTTATGGAACATCTGCATGCTCTAGCCAAGATGCTGCCTCTCCTCCTCCCAGGAAGGACCCTCATTTAAAAGCTCAGCTCCCTTTCCAGGCCATGGAATCTGCTGAGGGATGTGAACCATCTACACAGGTGCCCCATGCATTCCTGTGTGTATCTAGATACATCATGCCAACCCCCATGGACAGCGTAGCCTGTAGTCACTGCACTCTAGTTACAGGCTACACTGTCTCTCACTGTTCCAGGTAATTGCATAGCAGCCAATGAACGGCCACTTTCCGTGGTTATTTGGAGCTGTGAACCAACCCTGGTCTCAACATTTCTTGGTGCCTCTCAAGTCCACCTCATCATTGATCTGTTTGGGTGGGACTACTGCATCCCAAATGCACGTGGTCCTGTATCTCCTCAATTGCCGCATGTACTCATCTTTTCAAAACCAGTCTATCAATCAGGATGACTTGATCTAGTCTATTCCCACAATCACTGGTTCACTCGCATGACTTGCAGCATCTCCACTTTTTGCATAACAATGCAGATACTAGGGGTAGACCATTAGGCACTTTGAGCCTTCTCCACCATTTAGCAGGATCATTGATCTTCTACCTCAACACAAACCTCATATCCCTCAATTCCTTTACTATAAAGAAATTTACCAACCTCTGCTGTGAAATGCAATGATTGAGCCACCACAGCCAACTGGATAACAAATTCTAAAGACCCATTATCCTCTCAGTGAAAAAATTTCTCCTCATTTCAGCCTTAAGTGGCCCACCCCTTACTTTGAGACTGTGACCTCAAGATCTAGACTGCTTAACCAGGGAGAATACTTTATCTCCCCAGTCTACTTCCCAAAGATGTATGTATCAATGAGATTACCTCATATGCTACAGAATAGAGGCTTAACCTAATCAATCTCTCCTATGAGCCAGGAACCAGTCTGGCTAATCTTCATAGCCCTCTCAACAGCGTCTATCTTTTGTTTTTAAGACAAGGAGACCAAAATTATGAGAGTAAATATACACTATATAAACTGCAATAAGACTTTGGCCTCTGCATTCATTGGATCACCCTTTGCAATTCCCATCACTTTCATCAAAAGCATCTTCCTCTCCTCTTTCAGGATGAAGGGATAGCTCCCGTCATGACTCCCTTGTCCACTTTTGTCTCCATTAAGCATTCCCCTTCTCACAGCATTAACCGATGCAACCAGAGGAAATGCAACAGCTGCCTTTTTACTTTTACCTTTAGCCTCCCTGCACACGGACAACGCCAGCATCTTTTGCTCGGACCCAGGCTCATTCAGCATCTGCGACCAGTTTACCACTGAGGGACCCTACATGTCCTTCTAGGCGAAGCAGTGATTTGTTTATACTTTCACCAATCTAGTGTACTGCGTTCAGTATTCGCAATCTGGTCTCCTCTACACTGAAGAAACCAAACACAGTTTGGATGACCGCTTTGCAGAGCACCTACGTTCAGTGCACAGGAGTGACTCCAAGCTCCAGTTGCCTACCGCTTTACTTCACCATCCCACCTCACTCATTGCAAGGCGCAATGCAAGCTTGAGGAACAGAATCTTATCTTCCATCTGGGCACGGTGCAGCCTTCCAGACACAACATCAAATTCTACAACTTCAGATAACATTTTCTCTGCAAAAGAAATGGACAATTTTGCCTTAGGTCATCCATCTGTAATACTTACATAGCATTTCTCTCTCCATTAGCTCATGCCTGACCTGCTAAATATTTCCTACAGTTCTGCTATTCAGTGTTTTTACATTCCTTTGTTTGAGAACCATCTCTCCTTTGACCCCTCCCCCCTCAATTTTCCCATTAACTCATCAGCCAGGTTGCTGTGACATCTCCATAAGACCAGACATAGGAGCAGAATTAGGCCATTCGGCCCATCGAGTCTGATCCGCCATTCAATCATGGCTGATTTATTTTTCCCTCTCAACCCCATTCTCCTGCCTTCTCCCTGTAACCTTTGATACCCTTACTAATCAAGAACCTATCAAGCTCTGCTTTAAATATACCCAGCGACTTGGCCTCCACTGCTGTCTGTGGCAATAAGATAAGATAAATTCCACAGATTCACCACCCTCTGGCTAAGGAAATTCCTCATCTCAGTTATTCTGAGGCTGTGCCTTCTGGTCCTAGACTCTCCCACTACTGGAAACATCCTCTCAACGTCAACTCTATCCAGGCCTTTCAATATTCGGAAGGTTTCAATGAGATCCCCCCCTCATTCATCTAAACTCCAGTGAATACAGGCCCAGAGCCATCAAATGTTCCCCATACGCTAACCCTTTCATCCCTGGGATCATTCTCATAAACCTCTTCTGGACCATCTCCAGGGCCAGCACATCCTTCCTTAGATATGGGGCCCAAAACTTCTCTCAATACTCCAAATGTGGTCTGACCAACAGCTTATAAAGTCTCAGCAGTACATCCTTGCTTTTATATTCTAGTCCTCGCGAAAGGTATTTTTGAGTATTTAGTATTGAGTATTTATTTGAGTAATTTCAAAAGTATTTAGCCGACTAAAAAACATTTTGGATGTACTGAGGTTACAAAAAGAACTAAATAAATTCATGTAATATCTTACACAAGCTGCACTTCATATTGTTAGGGATATCCTGAAATAAAAACTCAATGAACTGCCTCCAACTCCAATTCATTTCCTGAAGTTCCTTCCCAGATTTTTATTATTCATCCCATATTCACTCCAGATGTTTTTTTTAAAAGCCTTATTGGCATCTTGTAACCTGAGCCATGGTCCAAGATCCTCAGGAAAGGAAAGGAAATAATTAATATGAACTGACTCCATGATAGTTCAAAAACCCCAGAGCATACTCCTCATTGGTCAAAACCTAGAAATATATTCAACAGGATTTGCACCTTTCCTCACAGTGAAGACCAGGCAAGACAGAACTGAACTGCACCTTCATTTTGAAATTTATAGTCATACCACATGGAAACAGACCCTTCGGCCCAACCGGTCCATGGCTGATGATGACATTTTACGGAAACCTTAAATTAACAGTATTGTCTATAAAATCTCAAAAATAAGCAATAAAAATTGTAAACCCAAAAACTAGAAAGGCAATTTCCAAGTAAAAGCTATATGATTAAAACAAAGAGTGCCAGATATCAATCCTACACATGACACATCACTCTTGAATATTGTCCAATATCAACCTACAGCAGCTCCCTGTGACACAAACTCCCATATATAGTGCTTATTGTTACTTGTATTTTGAAAGCCTCGCAATGACAGCCCCTATAAAGAGAGCTGAATGTGCACAAGCCATGAGTTAGGAAGGATGGTCCTGGAACACAAAAGAAAAAGCTTACGCATCACATCACAAATAAATACTGCAACCATTTTGCACAGAGATAGGTTCCATGTACAGCAAGGATGCCCAGTAGTAGCATTTCAGAGAGAAACACTGGCCAGGGAATTAGGAAAAAACTCTGGCTTTGAGATCTCTGTTAATCTGTTTGAATAACTGACCTGACAGAGGACAACTAGGTTAAGTTTCTTGTCATTTTACATGTGCCAAAAAAGCAAAAAGATGTGTTAAAGCAAACTGCTGGAACTGGGCAAGATGCTTGATAGATCTATTTTTACTGAAGCAAATACATCTATTTTGATCAATTTATTTAAACCACTTTGATATCTATTGCCATAAAGAAAGATTTTGACCCCCCCCCCCCACCATCACTACTGAAGATTTGTGTAGTTAATTAATCCAAGCAGAACAACAGAGGCTGTGTTGACGTTATTTCTCACTAAACTGTTACGTAAAAGTCTTCGTCTAGGGCAATTTATTTAAATTAATCTGACATCCCTGGTTTCCCAGATCAAGTGGTGCTTTACTCATCTCCCCAAAGGAAAAAAGAAGATATATTTAGGTGTTTTATTACATCACTGATGCAAACAGCAGCAGAAGCAGGAGGAGCTTTCCCACCCCTACACAAGCTCGGTTTTTAACTGCACTAAAAGTAGCTTCCTAGTGGTTCAAGATTAAGCACAATTTCCTGATGAAGGTTGTGAACTTGCACTTGTGTGAAAAGCACCAACACATGAGTAAAAGGTGCAAATGCTAGAATCTGAAACAAAAACAGAAAATGCTGGAAGAACTCAGCCAGTTGAGCAGCATCTGTGGGAAGACAAGCCAGACGATGTTTCACGTCAGGGACCTTTCCTCAGAACTGCAAGGGTGGGGGGGGGAGGGGCAGGGGGAGAAGGATGGAGCTCTGCATGGTCATTTACCCTCCTCCCCTCCATCAGAGTGACTTGTGCTATGCCATAATTCTGGGGTGCATCTCTGCTTCCCCCCACTTCTGGTTTTCATATTACATGCAACAAAGCCGCTTCATCCACTTGTACGCAGTGATCTAATATCAAATTGTCTAGTCTGCTACTAGAAGATAGAATTTTAAAACCGGTTAATGTCCACATACTGAGGGAGTTGCTGCCATGTCTGAAGTGCATCTTTTTTTTAATATAAAGTCACTCACGGGTGTCACTGACATGTCTTTAATTGACTTTGAACTGAGTGGCTTGCTAGGCCATTCCAGATAACCATTAAGACCTGACGCAGGGTCTCAACCTGAAACGTCAACCATCCCTTTATCTCTACAGATGCTGCCTGACCCGCCGAGTTCCTCCAACAGTTTGTTTTTTTTTTGCTAATTATTAAGATTGCTGTAGGGCAGGAGTCACATACATGCCAGACTGAGTAATGTTGCCAGATTTCCTTAAAAGGGACATCAACAATCTGTTACTTTCGTAGTCATTATGGATACATGTACAATTTAGGGCAAAATTAGTCCAGAGAAGGAATGGAAAAATAAGTTGTTATAACCATTGTAAATTTTTATTCAGATCTTCGTAGCTTAGGGCGATTAGAATCAGACAGTCATAGATTCATACAGCACAGCAACAGGCCCTCCTGCCAAATTCATCCATGCCAACCAAGCTGCCTAACTGAGCTAGTTCCATTTGCCTGCATTAGGCCCATATCTCTCTAAACTTTTCCGATCCATGTATTTGCCCAAGTGTCTTTTAAACGCTGTAATTGCACCCACTTCTACCATGTCGTCTGACAGCTCGTTCCACATACCCACCGCCCTCTGTGTGGAAAAGGTTGGCCCTTAGGTCCCCATTAAATCCTTCCCCTCTTTCCTTAAACCTAATCACTCTAATTTTAGGCTCCCCTACCCAGAGTAAAAGAGTAATCCACTCATCTAAACACCTTGTAATTTTATATACCTCAACAAGGCCACCCCTCAGCTTCCTACACTCCAGGGAATAAAGTCCCAGCCTATCCAGTCTCTCTTTATAACTCAAGCTCTCCAGTCGGGGTGACATCTTTGTGAATCTCTTCTGCACCCTTTCCAGCTTAATGACATCCTTCCTATTGCTAGGCGACCACAACCACACACAATACTCCATGTGTGGTCTCACCAACAGCTTGTACAGTTGTAACATGACGTCCCAACTCTTGTACTCAATGTCCTGATCAATGAAGGCAAGCGAGCCAAATGCCTTCTTCACCACCTTGTCTACCTGCGTCACCACTTTCAGGGAACTACATACTTGTACCCAAAGGTCTTTCTGTTCTACAACACTCTCCAGGGCCCTGCCATTTACTAAGTAAATCCTGCCCTGGCTTAAGTAACCAAAACGCAAAACTTCATACTTGTCCAATTTAAATTCCGTCTGCCATTCCTTGGACAACTTTCCCAGTTGATCTAGATTTTTTTTTCTTTTCACATTGTCAACCACCATGAATTTCATTAACCTCCAAACCCAAAAGACAAAGTAGATTGATGCATCAGCCTCCACTTTGAAAATATGAATTATCTACTCCATATTAGAGACAACTTAAATGACAGTCTCCCAACTGATATCCTCCCTTCACCCTTCATCCCTATAACTTCCATCAATCACACAACCTTCCTCTAACTGTGTCATCTTTCTGATTTGGTTCCTCCAATGCCTGCCAGATGTGGCTTCAGCTTTTGACTCTCCAAGTTTTACAGTACTTTCCCTAAACCTCTCTGCCTCTCACCTTTCAGGGCAATCCATATAAACCCATTACTTTGAACAACTTTTGGTCACTTATCCCAATATCTCCTTTTGTGACAACTTCTCTCCTATTATTTTCATGGGAAGCAAGTTACTAGTGTTGAAACTTATTTCAATACAAACAATTCCCCATGGTCAAATAGGACAGAGAAGGACATTCTTGCAATAGTTTAATTATAATTTGAAGACTCCAATCCCAATTTTAATAGTATATGCAAAATAAAAGCACCAATGAAACCAGGAGTTAATGGAAAAAGAAATATTTTACAAACGTGACTTGGGAAAAAAACATCTGTAACTCAATATTACATCAAAGGTTCCACCAGGAGTACATTAACCTCAGATTACCCCAGGCCACACTGAATTGGCTTAATAACATTAAAACTGGCACAATGCAATCCCCTTCAATTGGGATCAATCTTAATTACTACACGAGCAGCAGAATAATAACCATTTAATAGGATTCTTGCTCTTGGCAAAGTAAATGTGCAACATACTTTAAAGTATCAAGTTAACATTATATCCTTGCCATGTGCAAGGATAGGATTAACCAGTCTGTCCTGGAGCCTGTTACAGATTGCTCGTTATATTGTAGCAATATTAACCTTTAGCCCGTCTGTTAAATGGTGAAATAAACTATCTGCAAGTACCACTGGGCTGTTGGACCAGTGTTGACCTTGAAGCAGGATGAAATAGTAATAGACTTAACTGAAGATGTGCCACTGTACAATGAATCATTCATTAATGCCAGAAGCAAAAAGCTTTGCAAAGGAAAGCATGTGGACATACAACCACCATGTTAACCAGAGCTTGGCAATTTTAGTCAAGAGAAATGCTGGGCAATTGGCCACTCACTTTCAAATATTGCCATGGACTCTTCTACATCCACCTAAACTGGACAAGTTCAGCTTAATATTTTGATCAAAAGAAAAAGTAACCCCTCTTCACTCTATTGAATAGTCAGCCTGGATGATCTGATCAAATCCCACACTGGGGCTTAAAATTACAACGTTCCGACTCAGACAAAAGTGTGCTCTCGGTGGATTGACTGTAGCTAATTGCCAGCTACTTTAGCATAGGGTACAGATCAGTCAATTCTGGCGTCATCCTCATCCGCAGCCTACGCTTCCTTACAAGAGTCATTTGACAATGAATCAATTCCCTGCCTGATGCCAACTCCCCCATCCCTATTGCCATTTCAGATGAGCTCACCTAACTCTACATGGACTGAAGACTGAATCTGCCACCTTCCTGTTTATGCAGCTTAGCCATTTATTATCTTTATAGCTTCTCTGGTAAAGGTAAGATCACTCAGCAATTCCCTTCAATGACCCAACATGAGAAGATCAAGATGCCACAACGAACATTCAGGATATGTAAAACCAGCAGTTGCAAAGGTAGCTATAAAGGGATATTTTTTTAAATTATTGGTTTCATGGTGCCTATGTTTCCAAATCTTTCAACATTTTTCCCCCATCTTTGAATGTTCTGCATGCATTTCATGTTAAATACAAGTGATCGATAGCACAATAGAGGGATACTAGCTTCAGCCCACCTACTATCAGTTAATTGTCTCAAGTTGCTGTGATTCAACCATATCACAAGTATGACTGAGACCTCTCTCTTTAATCACCACTCTCAGTAAATCTTACAAATTATAGAACAGCTCAGGAGGCGGCCATTCCACACAACATGCTCGTCATGGCACTTTGGGGAGCTATCCAATTATTGAGAGGTCCCTGCTCTTTCCCTACAATCCAGTAATTTATGTCCAGTCCATTCAATCAGTTCTCTTCCAAATATTACATCCACCACCCTTTCAGGCAGTGCATTCCAGATCAGAACACACTGTGCAAAAATATTTCTAATCATCCAAATGTTGTCAATAGAAAAGCCTCATTCAGTTATCAACCCTCTTGCAACTGGAAACAGTTCCTCTTCTACTAGTCATGATTTTGAACATGTCGATCTCCTCAAATATTTCTGCTCAAAAGGAGAGTCCTAGCATCTCCACCCTAGTATCACATGAACACAGGAAACAGAACCGATCAGCCCCTCGGACTTGATCCACCATCCAATAATATCACAGCTAATCCAACCCAGGTCTCAACACCTCTTTCCCATTCATTCTCCTTTCCTCCCTTGTAGTTCAGAAGTCAGCCAATCTCCACCTTGAATATATTCAATGACCATCTCCACAGCTCTCTGGGATAGAGAATTACGAAGATTCACAATCCTCAGAATTCCTCCTCTGTTTTAAATGGGCATCCCCTTATTCTGAAACTATGTCACCTAGTTATAGATCCTCACACCAACATCCTCTCAATATGCATCCTGTCAAGCCCCCTCAAAATAAGATCACCTCTCATTCTTCTGCATGTAGCGGTTAGTGTAAAGCTTTACAGCGCCAGTGACCTGGGTTCATTTCTGGCCACTGTCTGTAAGGAGTTTGTATGTTCTCCCCGTGTCTGCGTGGGTTTCCTCTGGGTGCTCCGGTTTCCTCCCACTTTCCAAAGATGTACAGGTTAGGAAGTTGTGGGCATGCTATGTTGGTGCCGGAAGCGTGGCGACACTTGCGGGCTGCCCACAGAACACTACACAAAAGATGCATTTCACTGCGTGTTTCGATGTACACGTGACTAATAAAGATATCTTATCTACCAATGAGCATAGGCCCAACCTGCTCAACTTTTCTTTCATCCCAAGAATCAACCCAGTGAATCTCGTCAGTACTGCCTCCAATGCAAGTATGTCACTCATATTAAATTCAGAGACCAAAACTGTAAGCTAGTTCAGGTACAGTCTCACCAGCACCAAGCAAAGCTGTGTCAAACCTTATACTAATTTGGCTGGTTGTTTCTGTTTGTATCATAAATGGCCAGTTTTGCTGCAAGTTATCCATCTGTAATATTAACTTAGTATTTCTCATCACAGACACTGGCTGATGCTCTCGGCATTTCCAGTGTTCCCTTTTTTGTTTCAGGTTCAACAACACCTGGTTTGCATTTCACAGCTTTTAACATATCCCTTTGTTTGTTTTCTCCCTAACTTCTGATTAACTAGACAGCTCAGTGAATATTGAAATCACCTGGGCAACTCAGGCCTCATCCTTTGTCTTTCCGTTTCTTCCCCCACTCTCTGTAACTTAATACTAACTTGTTTAGTCATGTTCCCAGTTCTAATGGTCTTCAACAGTGGTCTGAAACATTGACTGTTTCTTTTTCAACAGATGCTGTCTGAGCTGCAGTATTTTCTGTTTATATTGCATCAAAACTTCTCTACTTTTAATACGCCACACTCATTGCAATAAAGACTCATATTCCATGGGCTTTCCTAATTACCTGCTGTTAACTTCATTTAACAGCAAAATCCCTTTACACCACAACAAATTGCAGTCTCAGTGCATTTAAATAATAAGTTGCTTTTTCGTTCTTCCTTCCAAAGTGGAGAAACTCACATTTTCCCACATTTTGGTCTATCTGCCAACTTCTTGCCCCTTTTCAACCTCGTCATGTCTTTCCCACAATCTGCTAACCCACTGATCTTTGTATCATAAGGAGATCTTGCTAAAGTACACTCGATCCAAGTCTTTAATATAGATTACAAATGGTTGAGGCACCAGCACTGATCCTCAATTGAGAAATGACCTACTTATCCCAAATCAGTTTTCAGCTAGTTAGGCATTCCCCTCTCCATGCCAGTATATTACCACAAACCTCTTATCTTGTGCAGTAACCTATTACACGGCACCTTATCCAACACCATCTGGAAACCCAAAAACACTGCACCTAGTGATTAAAGGGGAACCAGGTTTGTTACATCCTCAAAAGAACTCTAGCAAATTTGTCAACCACAATTACGCTTTCATAAAACCACGTTGCCTCCATTTAAATGTCTTATAATTTTATTTTAAAATGTCCTTCTATTACTTCCTTAATAATAGATTCCAGCATTTCCCATTGACCGATGTTAGGCCAACTGTCCTGCTTTGTCTCAATCCTTTCCTGAATAATGGTGTTACATTTGCACTTTTCTAATCTTCTAGAAACCCTCCAGAACCCTGGGAATTTTGTTGATCGTAACCAATGCATCCACTTTTTCTGCAGCCATCTCTTTTAATGTAGGACACTATATAGGATGCAGGCCACCAAATCCAGGATACTTGTCATCCTTTAGTCCATTTGGCTAATTACCGTTTTCTAATGATTGAGATAGTTTCAAGTTCCTCCCTCGGTACAGCCCATTCATTATCAATTATTGTTGTTTTCTTTTGTGTCTTCCACCATAAAGACAGATCCAAGTCAATTATTTAGAATTTCTACTATTTCCTAGAAGTCTTTTACCATGAGATCATTAATCCTCTCTCATTACACAATACCAGACACGGTAGTGTAGCAGTTAGCATAACACTATTACAGCGCCAGCGACCCGGGTTCAATTCCAGCTGCTGTCTGTAAGGAGTTTGTACATTCTCCCCGTGTCTGCGTGGGTTTCCTCTGGGTGCTCCAGTTTCCTCCCACATTCCAAAGACATATGGGTTAGGAAGTTGTGGGCATACTACATTGGCGCCGGAAGCATGGCGACACTTGCGGGCTGCCCCCAGAACATTCTATGCAAAGATGCATTTCACTGTGTGTTTTGATGTACATATGACTAATAAAGATATCTTGTCTTATAATAGCCTGCTACCTGGTTGATCGCTCTTTGAAACTATCAGGCAGACACTTTAAACTCATCTTCATGGTTACCTTGCTGATTTAATTTGTCCAGTTGCTGTAGTTCTTACAAATCCTCATCATTTTTGATATACTGTATGCTCTTCTCTGCAGTGCAGCTACTGTTACAGGTCCCATATACCGCTCCCACCAGTGACTTCTTACACTGACTATTTCTTATCTCCATCCAAATTGATTCTACATCTTGAGCTTCTTGATCTTTACGCCATTCCTCATCGTTGCGGTGATCTTATCCTTTACTTACAGAGCTATCCTACTTCCTTTTCCAAAATTTCAAATACCCTGAATATTCAGTTCCCAGCTGTCACTTTGAAATAACATTTTCCTAATCACATTGTACCCATTTATTTTAATTTGTGCCATCAACTAGTCTAGCTTGCGTTCAGATGAAGTATCTAAATGAATCTTTGTCTGATTTGGCACCTTTTCCACCCTTTCTAAAGTGTTGTGCCCAGAACTGTACACAACATTCAATACAACGTTAGTACTTTGCGAAGTTTTAGTATAATTTCCCTGCTTTCAGACTTGATGCCTCTAATACAAAGTCAAGGATCAAAGTGCTTTTATTTTTTTTTCCAAAATCAGACTTCAAATTTTGCCCTGGTGCTTTTGTGCACCTACACCCTCAGTGTCTCCCTGTATCTGCATCTATATAAATTGAATAATACAATTTTATTGTTTCTCCCAACAGTGCCTACCAACATTTTTCACTTCTCACTCCACATTGTTGTGTCTGGTGTACATCTGCCCATTTTACCATTGTAGCTACATCTATGTCTATTACAACCCTCCTCATGGATACAAAACAATTGTAGTGAACACTGAAATACTTTGAAGTTATAACCTGTATGCTCAAGTCCAAGTCACATACACATTAAAGAACAGAGGGCAGAGCTGAATCCTGGAGAACACCACTGTAAACATCTGTATGATCAGTATTTATTCAGCTGCCACTAATTTGACCTGTTTAAATATTTTCAGCTTTCTGTCAAGTCAATGAAATGTAGTTGTGAAGAAGGTTCCACATTTGATCTCAAGTCTGGGTAAAGTTGCCTGCCCAAACCAGACTTCCTGTTCCAGATCACCACTCGATGACTCTTGCTGGAATGTGTGCAGAGAGTAGCAAATGTGGGGGGTGGGGGGGTGGGGGGATGTTGGGGGCAGAAAACAGGACTGCCACAATAACATTTGTCAACTGCACTCAGGTAGTAAGACTCACTGGAATGAATTATCTTCAGCAGCAGAAGGCATGATAAATAGAAGATGCCTGCTGAAGCAAAGTCTCCAGGCTCAAGAGCCACTTATTCGTTTCCTGTTTAACTACATTGAGGAGGACTCATCTCCAGAAGCTAGCATTTTACACAGGTGCAGTTAGCTACTTCATCCCAGCCACAAGCCAATATTTTGGGAGATCTACCAATGGGATAAGAAGCTGGAAGTTCAATTGCAACCTTTGGGAGACAGTTCATGGGCACCAGACCTCTGATCACCCTGCTATAGGAAGGATGTCATTAAACTGGAGAGGGTTCAAAAAAGATCTACAAGGATGTTACCAGGACTGGAGGGCTTTGGTTATAAAAGAGGCTGGATAGGCTAGGACATTTCACCCCTGGAGCGTAGGGGGCTGAGGGGTGACTTCAGAGGTTTACAAAATCATGAGGGGCACAGATAAAGTGAATGGTCACAGTCTTCTCCCCAGAGTAGGGGAGTCCATAACTGGAAAGCATAGGTGCAAAGTGAGAGGGGAAGATTTAAAAGGGCCCCGAGGAGCAAATTTTTCCACAGAGGGTGGCAAGCATATGGAATGATTGCCAGAGGAAGTGGTAGAGGCAGGTATAATAATGACACTTGAAAGGCATTTGGACGGTTACATGAATAGGAAAGGTTTAGAGGGATACGTACCAAATGCTTGCAAATGGGACTAGCTCAGTTAGGCAACTTGGTTGGCACGGATGAGTTGGGCCGTAGGGCCTGTTTCTGTGCTGTATTGCTCTTTGACTCTCAACAATATAAAAACAGTTTAAGGATGAGCCTTTATGATATCCCTGCAAGTCCTGACACCAGCTGAACTTGGCCATTCGGAAAAGCAGTCAAAGGTGATAGCAATATGGAACTTCCTCCCACAAAAGATGCTCACTTAAGAGTTTGTGTCTTGGATCAACAGATTATTACAAGGAAATAGGGATAAAACATTTAGGATACCCTTCAGCCATGATATCACTGAATAGTAAAACAGACTTGAACCTGAAAGACCTTCTCTTATTCCATTGACATTACAATGCTGCTGTTGCAATCCAGGCATACAAGAATGCAACATCTTCAAATGTTTAACCAATCTAAATTTACTAAGCCAATAGATAAGTTTTACTAAGTCTAGTGGCAATGAAAGTTAACACTCACTAAAATTGATGATTAAAAATACAACTGCATTCTTATCGAAAGCCAATCAGGTTACTGAAAAGTAATTCCATACAGTTCTCTTAAGACTGGAAAGTAAATGCCCATTTGCATACAGAGTACAAATAATTACATTAATTGGTAATGGTAAATAACTACATTAATTGAAAAGGATATCTATGAGATCATTAATACTGCTGTGTAACACAAGTGTCTATCCACATTGTTATGCATACAATGAAATCTTATGAACTGTTTGGATGTAGGCAGATAAGCCCTGATTGAATTAGAATCAGATAAAATGCTGTATAATTTGGAACAAATAAGTTAATTTACAGTACCAGAGCATCCAATTTTCCTCAGTTCATAGTTTGCACAGAATCAAAAGCAAAATCTTCATATCAGGTATATAATTTACATAAAGATACAAATCAGGCTCTGGGTGATCACAATCCAGGGTAAAGCAGCATAGAGTTAATCCACAGGCCTGAACTGATGACCAAGTAACACAGACAAAACACATAAGAGTAGGTCATAATGCCCTCGAGCAACTCTGCCATTAAACCACATAACTGATCTTCTATCTCAAGACCATTCTCTGCCCTGTCCTCACATATTTTATTTATTTTAAGATCCAAAAATCTATCACTCTGTTTTGAATGCAGTCAGTGACCAAGCCTCCACACACCAGGGTACAGAATTCCAAAGATTCACACCTGCCAAGTGAAGAAATCTCACCTCATTTCAGTTCTAAATGGACCACCTTTATGAAACTGTGAACCTTAGTTCCAGGCTTGTTAACAGAGGAGAAATCCTCCCCACATCCATCCTGTCAAGACTTCTAAGAATTGTGTATAACCTTAATTAATTAAGGTTAATGGGCAAGAATAGAAAATAGGGAACTAGCCAACTCAATCTCTCCTCATTTCACAGGCCTGCCATCTGAGGATCCTCGGGTGAGTCTTGGCTACACTTCCTCCGTAGCAAGTACATCCTTTTTAGATATGGAGATAAAAATTATACACATCTCTCCAACTACGGTTTTTATATGCCTGATATAATTGGAGCAAGGCATTGTTGCTCACGTACTCAAATCTTCTTGCATATGCAGCCAGCAATTATGAAGGCCATATACCATCTGCCTTCCTAATTGTTTCCTGCACCTGTGTATTATCTTTCAGTGGCATAAGATTTTCCAATCTCTCGCCCTTTGAAAAATTAGTCATCATTTCTCTTAAAGTTACTGAAGTTTGAAATCCATCACTGGCAACTAATTAAATAAATGTGGAACTCCATTATATTTGACAGTGAAATCAGCAGGTTGTCTTAAAAACTTTGGGGGGGGGGGGAGGAGTTGGGGATCCTGCCAGAAACAGGGCAGGCAATAAGAATCTGCCTCCCTAGCTCACACCACCCAGCTTCCCCGCTGCCGGAAGGCCCCCACCCTCCAGGAGCTAAAAGGAGTTGCACCGGTAAACCTTCAACCAAGAGACACACACAGAGAGCAGGAAACTCACCCAACAGCTACAAAACTGAGAGGGGAAAGGGTCAGATAATGCAGGAGGGGACAGGGAAGGGGCAGAAATTCTGCTCTAATGTAGGCAGAGAGGGAGAGGAAATCTGCTATTCTTTATCCTGGTTGGCCTATTCACCAATAATGTAAATTCTTAGCTACCCTCTGAAATTCATTCAGTTCAAGGAAATTAAGAACACGTAGCCATACGTGGCGCGTGGCAGAGAAGAAAACGCAGAGACGTGGAGGCTGGACCGGAGCACACTTTACTGACTCAACCAAAGCGCACGTGCTCGCTAAAGTAACCGAGAGCCTCTCCGGCGGACGTGACGTGCAGTCCCCGCCAGAAGGCCTTCTCCGTGGTTAGTCTGCGTCGCGCTCCCGCGCATGCGCCTGCAGCCACCTGTGGGTCCGGGCCGCTACAAACAAGCAATAAATGCTGTCCATGCCAGCAGCACCCACATCCTGTGAATGAACTGAAGCATTTAAGAAAAAAATCAACTTGGTACAAGCTTCCATTTTTACGTATGTTGCAATGAAAGCGAATAGTTTTCACAGACAGTCATCTAACTATATATTTTCATTAAGCTGTTGAAGTGAATGATTTGCTACTGTTGAAATTTCCTCAGAAATTGACATTTTCACTGCCTCTGGGACTTTTTATTACTAGTTACTGAATATAAAAGTCAAAGAGTAATGATCAACTAGATAAAACCTCAATTAGAAAAAGTATTATGCATGTCAAGGGAAGATAGTAAAGTTGAGAGAGGATGCAAAGCAAATTCACTGACACTTGGAATGAAAATGCGGTTTATGGAGCAATGTGACACAACTTATGATAGGATGTAAAGGGCATGAAGAAGACTACTTCCAAGAGCCGAGTCTAGAAGTGAAGACACACAGATGTGGAATAGATTAAGAACATAGTTGCAAGGCTGTTCAATTCATTTCTACAATTAGCGAATACGGCAGAAATACAAGAATGATTGCATGGGTAGATAAAGGTAATAATAAGGATAAAAGGATATGAAACGGCGGGGGGGGGGGGGGGGGGCGCGGAATGTGATTATAACCACTTGCTGTACTGTTGGGCTGATGAGATGATTAGATGTTGCATTTTGTTAAGTATTTCCAGGATTCTCTTTCCCTCCAGTTTCCTCCCACATTCCAAAGACATACAGGTTAGGAAGTTACGGGCATGCTATGTTGGCGCCAGAAGCGTGGTGACACTTGCGAGCTGCCGCCCCAAAAAAAATCACTACACAAAAGATGTATTTCACTGTGTTTCCATGTACATGTGACTAATAAAGATCTTATCTTATCTCAACCCTTTGGCATTCATATTTGCACATCCCCACAGAGAATAAAAATTGAGTTCAAGACGTATTTCTTTCCACATGAATGGCTAGAATGTGGAATGTACTATCAGAGTAGTTAAAGCAAACAATATGCATTTAGGAGAAGCTGGTGAGCATGAGGGAAAAATAGATGAAGCAGAACAGTGGAGAATTGCTAATGACTCTGCTGGCATTTCAATGTCCCATAAGCATTGTAGATTTTATGCAACCGAGTACTTAATGGTTAACATTAAAAAAACATGTAGGTTTGAGGTTTTTGGACAAGGTTATAAAGATAGCCAAGGCAAAGTGAAGAAACAGAAACAGTTTCCATTAATGGGATGGTGGCAAATCAGAAGGGACAAATTTAAGGAGATCAGCAAATAAACCAGGGAAGGCATGAGGGAAAATAATTCAAGGAATGGGTACTCTATATCCCTGGCAGTGTTGTACCTCCACAAATGCATTACTCCCCACTTCTCTGGATTAAATTCCATTTGACCCATCTTCCTACATTCTAAAGCTTTTCCTCACTGTCGACTACATGGTCAATTTTGTAACATCTCTGAACTTCTGTCGGGTCCTCAACATTCAGATCTAAATCAATAACAAACATTACACCAAGAAAGGGAAATAGTACCAAGCCCAATGGAACCTCACTGGTAACAGCCTTTCAGTCATCGAAAAACCCATCATTACCATGTTCCTCCTGCCAATTTTGGATCAAGTTTGGTACGCACTCTTGGATCCCATGGGTCTTTACTACTTTGACCAGCCTGCTATGCAGGACCTTGCCAAAAGCCTCGCTAAGTCTCTTGACCTTACAATCTACCTTGTTATGACCTTGCACCTTATTGTCTACCTACAATGCATTTCCCTGTAGCTGTGACACTTTACTCTGTTATTGTTTTTACCCTGCACTACCTCAATGCACTCTGTACTAACTCAATGTAGCTGCACTGTGTAATGAAATGATCTGTACGAACGGTATGCAAGACAAGTTTTTCATTGTACCTTGGTACAAGTGACAATAATAAACCAATACCAATACAGTCCACGTTGACAGCATCAAATGCACCTCCTTTGTCAACCCTCATTATTACCTCCTCAAAGATATGGTCTGGCTCACCGACGTGGCTGATGCTGAAATGCACTAGCAAACCGCTCAAATCAAGGGCAATTAGGAATGGGCAATAAAAGCAGGCCAGAGCCTGAGAAATTAATAAATAATACTTAATATGGTACCATTCTGTTTCAAAAGGCCTTGCACAGGGATAAACTAGTCCTGTTTACCTGCAGGTGGAGTTACTAGGAGCATAATATGTTGCTGATCTTCAATAAATGTCCCAGCAATACCAATTACTGTGCTCATAAGTATGACCTTGTAAGTAACCCACAAACTTGTGAATTTGTTGGATTTTACCAACTACATAGCAATACACTACCTTGGGTGCCAGTTTGCATTTATAACAGAGTAATGCTCCAGCAATAGCTTTTCAGCGATGCATTTCAACCACAATTTCATGTGTGGACTCCATCTGTTATTGACACAAGTGTCAAAATCACCATCATCCACATTCCATGGATAATACTGCCAGCTTGGTATCATTACTGCATGTCAAATTCATACCTTCCCTTTCTACAACAATCGGTCAATCCCTTTCACAATAGCCCTTCAACTATTTCTCAAGTACTGATCTAACTTTCATTTGAAAGCTCCGAGTGGCTATTTCCACCACCCTAGAGAGTAGCAAACTTCAGATCATAACCTGCTTAAAGAAATTTCCTCATATTCCCCAGGTATTGTGATCACCACCTTAAATCAATTTCAATTCCTCCAACAAGATCTGTTTAGAAGAACTTCAAGTCATACAACTTGCCCAGATGGTGTCACGGGCCGTGTGCTCAGATCTCATGTTGATCAGCTGGCAGAAGTATTTGCGGACAAATTCAACCTCTCCCTGCTTCAATCTCAGGTTCCTTCCTGTTTTAAGGTAGCCACAATCATCCTAGTACCAAAGGAAAGCAAGGTAACGTGCCTCAATGACTACCAACCAGTGGCCCTGACATCCACCATTATGAAGTGCTTTGAGGTCAGTCATGGCATGCATCAACTCCAGCCTACCAGACAACCTGGACCCATTGCAATTTGCCTATCACCGAAACAGGTCTACAGCAGATGCCATCTCCCCGGCCTTACACTCAGCTCTGGAGCATCTGGACAGTAAAGACACCTACGTTAGACTATTGGACTACAGCTCTGCCTTCAATACAATAGTCCCAAGCAAGCTTGTCACCAAACTCCGAGACCTAGGACTCAACACCTCCCTCTGTAACTGGATCCTTGACTTTCTAACAAACAGACCACAATCAGTGAGGATAGGCAGCAATACCTCTGACACGATTATTCTCAACACTGGTGCCCCACAAGGCTGCGTCCTCAGCCCTCTACTCCCTATACACTCATGACTGTGTGGCCAGATTCTGCTCTAACTCCATCTACAAGTTTGCAGATGATACCACCATTGTAGGCTGTATCTCAAACAGCGATGAGTCAGAGTACAGGAAGGAGATAGAGAGCTTAGTGGAATGGTGTCATGACAACAGCCTTTCCCTCATTGTCAACAAAACAAAAGAGCTGGTCATTGACTTCAGGAAAGGGGGCAGTGTACATGAACCTGTCTACATCAATGGTGCTGAGGTCAGGAGCTTCAAGTTCCTGGGAGTGAACATCACCAACAGCCTGTCCTGGTCAAATCACATAGATGCCACGGCCAAGAATGCTCACCAGCGCCTCTACTTCCTCAAGAGGCTAAAGAAATTTGGTTTGTCCCCTTTGACTCTCACCAACTTTTACAGATGCACCATAGAAAGCATCCTATCTTGATATATCACAGCTTGGTACAGCAACTACTCTGCCCAGGACCACAAGGAACTGCAGAGAGTTGTGGACACAGCCCAGCGCATCACGGACACCAGCCTCCCCTCCTTGGACTCTGTCTTTACCTCTCGTTGTCTTGGTGAAGCAGCCAGCATAATCAAAGACCCCACCTACCCGGGACATTCTCTCTTTTCTCCTCTTCCGTTGGGTAGAAGATACAGGTGCCTGAGGGCATGTACCGCCAGACTTGATAGCTTCTACCCCATTGTGATAAGACTATTGAACGGTTCCTTTATACAATGAGATGGACTCTGACCTCAGGATCTACCTTGTTGTGACCTCGCACCTTATTGCACTGCACTTTCTCTGTAGCTGTGACACTTTACTCTGTACTTATTGTTTTTACCTGTACTACATCAATGCACTTTGTACTAACTCAATGTAACTGCACTGTGTAATGAATTGATCTGTATGATCAGTTTGTAAGACAAGCTTTTCACTGTACCTCAGTACAAGTGACAATAATAAACCAATACTAATACCAACATGGAAACAAGTCCTTTCATTCACTGAGCACACACCACTGACCCTTTATACTAATGCTATTTTTCCTTATTCTCCCCACATTCCCATCAAATTTCCCCAGATTTTACCACTCACCTACAAACTATAGGCAATGTGGACAATTAACCTATCAACTCACATGAATCTGGGATGTCGGGGAAAATAGGAGCACCCAGAGGAAACCCATGCAGAGAATATGCAACCTTCACACAGACAGCAGAATAAAGATTGAACACGGGCCACTGGAACAGTGAGGCACCAATTCTATTTGCTGCACCATTATGCAGTCATAATCCCCATCAAAATCACCGTCAAATTTCTGGATCTTCTTTACTGCAAGAGCAAACACCCCAGATACTCCAGTCTAATCTTGTAGCTCATTCCACAAACCAAAAGTTAACTTATATTTAGGTTGTCAAGGACTCACAAGGAACTAGGCTGAGATTGGCTGAGTCATTTCATGTAAAATATTTATCGTTAGCAGTGCAAGAGCATTTTCATCCCTTCTTAAAAAAAGATCATCAACATCATCCTTTAGAATGATATTATATCAATGCCGACTGCATTAAACAGCATTAAACTTCTGCTGTAAGTATATAAAAGATGATCCTTTCTTTTCTTTAAGTGTTATGTACAATGTGGGGGAAATGGTTGTCCTTATAGTAATGGGTGATTTGAATTAGTACGCAAGAAATAAAGAGTAAGCCATACAACCTGCTCTGCCATTCATAATGATCCTAACCGATCCTATAGCTCAAGACCACATTCCTGCCTGATTCCCCCTATCTTGTGAATCCCTTCTGTCCAAAAATCTATCAACCTCAAAATTACTCAATGCCTTGGGCACCTAGAGTACTATGGTTTGGGGTATTGCAAAGATTTTAAAACTTCCAATTAAAGAAATTTCTTCTCATCAGTCCAAAATGCCAACTGCTTATCCTGAGATTTTACCCTTTAGTTTTAGATTCTCCACCAAGAGGAAACAACTGCTTGGAAACCATCCTGTCAATCCCTTTCAGAAGGGACACCTCGACCAGATCAGCTCTCATTCTTTGAAATGCCAATGAACATTGATGGATCTTTCTCAATAACTTCTCACTGATAACCTCTCCTCAACGCAAGAGTCAACCAAGCAAAACTTTGTTGTGCTGACTCCAAAGTACCCTTTCTTGGTTAGGGAGGCCAAAACTGTTCACATAGTATTCCAAGTGCAATCTCACCAAAGCCCAATTAGAACATACACTATATTCTACAGTAGTGGTTCCCAAAATGGTGTTCAAGATCCCCCTCTGAGGTAGTAACAATCACAGGCTTCAGTAATAGAGGTAATTTTGTCAGAAAGTCTACAAAGAAAAGAAAAGGTTAAACTAAATAAAAAATATACTTAACACACTAGCTGTTCTAGACTTAAGGTTGCAGTGAATCACTGAGGTAACCAAGTCTTAAAAGGAGCTGCCACTTCCCAAGAGAGCTGGAGGGATGGAGGGAATTGGCTGTATAGAGAGGAAGAAAAAGAGAGCATGTATTATTTTATCAAGTGGAGCTATCGTTCAAAGTTGGGAATCAGCAAACTGTAGACATTAATAATTCTGAAAAGATGGAGACAAATTAACATGCAGTAGCAACAGACAATTAACATGCAACATCTGCGAGGAAGCCATTCCACAGATCTCCCGGAAAAGTTCTTTTAACCACAGAGGAGCTGGATTTTGGCCGATTGAGGTCGAGAAGGTTTAAGCTGCCTTTCTTATCAGCAGCTTGGAAGACCAACCACTAAATAGATCATCATAACTAGACATGATGTCATTTCACTTTAAAAAAAGTCATTAGTCAGTAGATGGTTAAAGTTATTAGACTTACTGCACTTGTGTATTTGGGTAAGCTTTACCAGCATATAAAAATTATGTGAGTGTTTAATCTAATGAGAAAAGTGGAAATGTGCAAAGAAATTATCTGCTGATATCTTTCTGCACAAAAATACTGTGCATCCAGTCTGCATGATGGCGTTAAGCTCTCAGCTGTTATTTTTGAAGAGCTTGTATTGGAGACTTATTACTATGGCAGAAGGATGACAGAGCATCAATCAGAACAAAACTGGATCTTCTGATCTCAAGGCGGCTGGCGAATCTCACGAAATAAAAAATATCATAGCAACATTGTCTCCAGTATAGAGTTCAGGCTGGATAATCCAGTAAATTACCTTTGTTGAAGAGGGAACAAAACTGCTGTTGATTCACTGTTGTGTCACAATGAGTTCCCAGCAGGAACCAAGTGAATGGAAACTGCAATCACAGCGAATGAATGACTACGAGAACATGTACTACTGTACAGAAAAAGTGCAGAGCCCTGTAGAGAAGTGATTTAAAAAAAAATTTAGCAGCATCTAGAAATGCTGTTTTGCAAATTCAGTGGCGGTAAAAGGAGATTTAATATCCTGAACAACGGTCTCTGCAAAATGGTACTATTCAGACTTAATCTGCAGAACATACTCAACCCAACACATTCTGAATAGGCGTCTTACAATTTATAAGTTTCAATCAATCATCTACTCCTTGAAAAAGGTTCAATGCAATTCTAAAAATGGAGTCAAATGTTAAACTTTAAACACCAGACTGTAACAAAAATAATATCTATAAATTCCTTTTTACAAGAACTGCATAGTACAACACCGATCATTGATTTTATGCCAGTAAATTTCCCCGAGACTCCTCCATATATTTCTAGACAAGTTGCATTTCTTACTCTATAGCTACTAAGACCCTATGCTCTGGAATTCCTTCACTAAACACCTTTTTTTGCCCAGTCTTTTGCTTTTCTACAATTATGTGGCTCGATGTCAAATTGTGCTTGATTACACATCGGTGAAGCTCATTGGAATGGTTTACTACACTATAGGGACTATGTAAATGTCCAAGTTGCTGCTGCTTCTATTCTGTCATCCCACTAATGATCTTAATCACCCAGCTTCGTTTAGCATTGTCTATTAACAAATACAGCAACAATAACAAAAACAACTAAGCAAATAGATTCACTATTTCACTTTAATAATTGTTTGCAGTCTATATGAACTCAAATTATAAAGAGAAATTACCCATTGGCAGCATAAACTCTCTGGTTATGAAAACACCTCAGTGGTTTTCCAATTTTATCTGGTGCCCCAACCCAGCCAGACGCCCCCCCCCCCCCCCCCCTTAGATGAGACAGCACTGAAGTGGAGATGAGGCTTGGGGCAGATCAGCCATGATCGTATTGAATGGCAGGGTAGGTTTGAGAGACCTTGTGGCCCATTCCTGCTCCTATGTTCTTATGTGACAGGACGAGAAGTACATTATCGGGTAATCACCATCTAGTCTGGCTTCCAGCAAAGGATGTCTGAGATTAATCATTTCAGTCTGATATCATTTTTAAAAGCCATATGCTTGAAGGGAGTAATCTGCAAGTAGGGTAGGTATAGAATTAAAAATGAACAAATTAAACATAATTAAGTCATAAATGAACAGGAATAAAGCAACAAATTTTAAATTCTTGAAATCATTAGGATTGCCACCAGCTGTCACAGTATCGGCAATAAAACATAATGAACACATTTATGATCTTGCTTGCAACAAACACCTGAAGGAAATCCTCAAGATTTGAGACAACCTGCGATCGTACATATTCATTCATAAACTCAAGCTTTCAGTTTGCAGGGATCTGTCACCGGACTGCGCGACGTAATTGTATGACTCACGTTCGTTCATTCATTCTCCGTCCAGTACAGAACCCGGCACAAATTAGGGTTCGGGGATTACAGTCAGGTTAAGGATCTCGGTTTCCCCTCTTTCCCTATTAAATATTCGGCTAAAGTTGCTGATGAAATAAACTGCCTCTGTTCCGCTTTAATAGAAATATCGAGTCCCTAATTTGGACTCTGTTAAAAGAATCGACAACGATATTTTCTTTCTACTTTGTGCGGGTTACCACCCAGAATTTAAAGTGCAAATTTCACTTATTCTGGAAGTGTTTTTTCTGTAATAGAAATCAAAACCATGTGACTGAATTCAATTGCTCGCACTGTGATTTGATTGTACCGTCAACAGTTACATCATAAATGATACCTGCGGATTAAATAGATCTAGGGTTTGTTTTGGTGAGGGGAATTCTTCATTTGAAGAGCGGAGCTGGACGTGAACGGGATGCAGGAAGGGTTAGCAGGACTTTGCTGATTCCACTCACCCCTATTTTTTAAAAATAAAATCATATCACATCGCCACTCCCTCCAAGCTCCTCCCTAGCAGAAAACTGTCAAAGAAAGAGGTGGTGACATTCCTTTCAAAATCCGAAACCTTTGGCACGATGCAATCCTGTTGAGAGAGAGCGGGGTCAGGCTAGAGACACTATTCCACTGCGCAGGAATAGTCATCTCCGGCTTGAGACAGTCGGGAAATGGCAAGAAATTACTAGCCAGGACAGAGGACTCGGTGCCAAAATGACCTACACCATATTATAATGTTAGAACCGGATTCTGGGCACTTCAGTGAAGCTCACTCTACAGCACCCATCTTACAAGCTGTTCATTAACAGTGCAATACATCACAATGCATCTTTTAAAAAGGAATGTCACAGCCGGAAGACCCACTAACACCACCTGCAATGCAAGATACCGAGAAGGTGTAAGGTGCTGCAGCGAGAAGAGGGTTTGCCACCGGGTTTGGAGCAAACGTGTCGACTTGGTGTTATTATCCACTCACCTCTCGCTTGACGTTCCACAGCAGCTTCTGCTTGGCCTCTTCCTCCGAGCACTCAGCCGTTCTGGAGGTCGACATTTCGGCGGCGACCGAGAACAGAAGCTGAAACAAACCAGACGTGAGGAGAGAGGGAGAGAGAGAGAGGGAGAGGGAGAGAGAGAGAGGCGGGACCCACAGCCAGGCTCGACTCCCACTGCCCGCCCGCCCAGTGCGCGGTCCCGGCTGACGTCACGGGGAAAGGCGGGGCCGCGCACACCCACGCGCGCGCGCGCGCACAAACACACCTGAGGACATGGAACCTGAGAGGGAGGTTCGGAGGCCGAGAGCCCTGGGTTACAGATGGAGCGAAGGAGAAACAAAACAAAACTCTTCCAGGATGTGATGAAGCGGGAGAGGGTGAAGAAAAGATTCACAAAGATGTTGCTGGGACTGGAGGGCTTGAGTTATGAGGAGAGACTGGACAGGCTGAGACTGTTTTCCCGGGGGGAGGGGGAGGGGGGAGGGATGGGGATGGGAGGGGGGAGGGATGGGGATGGGGAGGGGGTGTTGAGGGGAGGGGGAGGGGGAGGGGGTGTTTGGGGAGGGGAGGGGGAGGGGGGGTGTTTGGGGGAGGGGGAGGGGGGGGTTTGGGGGGGGAGGGGGAGGGGGGTTTGGGGGGAGGGGGAGGGGGGTTTGAGGGGAGGGGGAGGGGAGTGGGTGGGGGATGAGAAGTGGGTAACCTTGTAAAGGTTTGTAAAACCACGAGGGACATGGATAAGGTGGATATCCACAGTCTTTTCCCCAGGATAGGGCATTCTAAACCTAGAGGGCATGGAGGGGAAAGGTTGACAGGGGACCTGATAGGTAGGTTTTTCCATTTAGAGGGTGGTGAGTTTATGGAAGGAGCTGCCAGAGGAAGGTGGGCACAATGACAACATTGAAAAGACACTCACGTTCGTGGATAGGAAAATTTCAGAGGATAAGTTGAGCGAGCTGGGGCTTTTCTCTTTGGAGAGAAGGAGGATGAGAGGTGAACAAGATGATAAGAGGCATAGATCGAGTGCACAGTCAGAGGTGATTGGAGGAAGGTATAAGGGGGATGTCAGGGGGATTTTTTTTTACACTGAGAGTGGTGGGTGCATGGAACGCACTGCCGGCAGAGGTTGTGGGGGCAGATACATTAGGGACATTTAAAAGACTCTTAGATAGACACATGAATGATAGAGAAATAGGGGAGCTATATGGGAAAGAAGGGTTAGATAGATTTTCGAGCAGGATAAAATGTCAGCACAACCTTGTGGGCCAAAGGGCCTGTACTGTGCTGTTATGTTCTATGATATTGGGAGAGACGCAGGCAAACCGGACTAGCTCAGGAAGGCACCTTGGTCAGTAGGGATGAGTTGGGACAAAGGGCTTGTTTCCGTTCTGTACAATTCAATGACTCGGTGACCAGTTAGGGGCAATAAGTAGGTGAATCAGTGGAGAGTTGAAGTGCATGTGAGAGGGAATAGGTGATATGGAAGTAAGTGTGGAATAGGATTGATGAGAAGCTGGTATAGACTTGGTGGGCTGAATAGTCTTCTATGTTACTAGAATATAGCTCTAGAGAGGGAATACTTGGACAGAGAACAAAGGCAGTGGAGATCCTCTGGGAGGAATTGAAATCATTGTCCTCCCCAGAGAGAGGAGGTCCGACCCGAGACGCCGACTGTCCATTTCCCTCTATAGAAGCTGCCTGCCCCGCTGAGTTCCTCCAGCATCCCGTGTGTTAGCCCTCAAAAATAATGGTTTTCAGATTTGTTTTAAGACAACCCCTGAAAAGAACGATGATTGCGAGGATGTGCAGGTGGCCTGTTAGAATACAGGGAGAGAGAGAATACACGAATGGGATAGGACCCTATAAATAACCCGAAAGATGGGACATTACAACCCAGGAGGTCCAAATAGGAGAGCGAGCTTCAGGGGGTTAGAAAGAATACTCAGAGAGACTAGAATCCAAGTCAACGAAGAGATTTTAAGACTGAAAGGCCCGGGAGATGACATTTGAAACAACAAGGAAAAGCAGTGAGGCCCCGCTGAGACTCCACAGTAGCACCACCCACGTCGGGGTCATGACACGGTCAGTGACCAGCAATTTCCAACGCCAAGTCTGACGCGCCTAGCAACACCCGACAAACAGAAGGCAATTTGCAAACACTGGAGAAAATCGCGGCAACAAAAGATAACGGTATCATCCATAGAGGACACTAGTGAAGGCCATTTATTCTAGACTGCCCCGCTTTTCTGCCAGGCGTGGTCGTTAGGTCGAAGATAATGTACTTATCCTGAAAAATAACCCTGCATGAAGGCGCCCATGTTACAATCAACTTTCCTTAGCGTCATAACTAGGGGTTGATTTACTCATAGTATTTCACTATTGGGAATAACCGTTCTCCTACCCAAAACATGTCCGTGTTTTCAAACTATCCAGTCATCAGGTGAGCAGACTCTCAGCCCGTGAATCCGCTGGGACTCCTGAGGAGACTCGCATGGCAGCGAATTCCGTCTTCACTGATGCGAGCAGTCCTGATTTGAGCATCTCTCGGCAGCTGCGTGTCGGCATTGTTGTTGACACATGCATGTTTATATTGGCGGGTGTTATCACAAGGACTCCGGTTACGTCAAAGCACGAACTGTTGAAAAAACGGCGCAATTTGGAGTTAATCGGAGACCTGACGTGAGTCAAGCGCTGTGTCAAACAACTGGAAGTAGCGCGATGGAGACACGAGAGACGACAGATGCTGTAATCTGGAGCAACACACAAGATGCTGGAGAACTCGGCGGGTCAGGCAGCATCTGTGGAGAGAAGTGGACAGTCGACGTTTCGGGTCGAGACCCTTCATTTGGACTGAGTCCTTCCATACATGCTGCCTGACCCGTTGAGTTCCTCCAACGTCCTCCGTGTTGAACGAGAAGCAGCTTGCCCAGAAATGAAAAGATGCACCGCACACGTGTCAGGCAATGACTTCCTCACACATGGGAATGTCTAACCGTCTATCCATTCCATTATGACCATTCGTGAACCCACCACCTCAACTCAATTGGACAGGCGGCTTAAACGCTGTGGGCCCAAGAGCAGATCAGAAGCCAGTTATTCTGTGAGAATCACCTCTTGATTCCCCCACAACCTGACTTGGTAGCATATTCCTGGAACTCCTCTTCCTTACACGTGTTTCTGTGGTGTACCACCGCCTTCTCTGAAGAGTGAGAGCGCGGCAATAAATGCTGGCCTTCCCATAGCACTCACATCCCAATTACTGAGCCGCAAAGAGAGCAACCCATTTGCTGTTACTCGGGGATTGCACACTGGAACACACTATTGCCTTTCCTACTCCAGTGTTTAGATCTTTCAGTGGGTTCGTGCCTCCCAGTTCTTCAATCAACATCTATACAAAAAAATCTGGTCGAAGCTACATTGCTGTTTGTGGGACCTTGGTTCGCACGCTCGGGGAGACCACATTACAAAAGTGGTTGCACCTCATCAGTTCTTCAACGGTTATTAAACACTTTGGGACATTCTCAGCGGCACTATGGAGACGCGAATTATTTGCTTCGAAACCACCCAGCTCCATTCCATTCCACCCAGTCACACCTTTTATCCGCCCTGCCTTTCCTTTGCCTCATTCTGCAATTTTAACCACTCCCTTCCCTCCCACGCCTTCTTAGCTCTCTCTCACTTAATGGAACCCCACCTTCCGGCCAACACCTTTATTGTTGTTTGACTATTATTGATGACATCTCCGTGAAACTGTTACACAAATGCAAATTATTACTTATGCAGCGGCTGTCTGCAAAATGCCTTCAAATGCTTCCCACCAGTGAATTAATTATTTTTTTAATGTAGAGCAAATATTTTTTATGAAGAGTCCCGCCTATGTTAAACATTGGATAAGGATTCTGCTGCTCTTTCCCTTTTTTGAAGGTTGCTGTTATTCCATGTTTCAAATGAAGTTGTAAATGGTTACAAATCCACTTGGCCACCAGCGCTTCTACTTCCTCAGGAGGCTGAAGAAATTTGGTATGTCCCTGTCGACCTTCACCAATTTTTATCAATGCTCCACAGAAAGCATCCTATCTGGATGCATCTAGGCTTGGTATGGCAACCGCCCACAAGAAACCGCAGAGAGTTGTGGACACAGCTCTGCATATCAGGGAAATCAGTCTCCCCTCCATGGATTCTGTCTATACTTCTCACTGCCTTGGTAAAGCAGTGAGCATAATCAAAGACCCCACCTACCACAGACATTCTATCTTCTCCCCTCTCCCATCGGGCAGGAGATACAAAAGCCTGAAAGCACTACCACCAGGCTCAAGGACAGCTTCTGTTTCACTGTTATAGGACTATTGAATGATTCCCTAGTACAATAAAATGGACTCTTGACCTCATAATCTACCTCGTTATGACTTGCACCTTATTGCCTGCCTGCACTGCACTTTCTCGGTAACTGTAACACTTTATTCTGCATTCTGTTATTGTTTTACCTTGTACTACGTCAATGCACTGTGTAATGAATTGATCTGTATGAACGGTATGCAAGACAAGTTTTTCACTCCACCTTGGTACATGTGACAAATAATAAACCAATTCAATTCAATGAAATAACAGCCAGAGGAAATGTTTTACACAAACATGATAAGTAATTTATTTCCTATGTTGCTAACCCCATGACTAGGAAAAAATATATTTACTATTGTTGCTGGCAATTTAACAACGGAGGACAGGTGTATCCATGCTGTTTTAATAAGAGTGGCGACATTTCATGGGGTGTAACGTAAGCATTTCATAGGATTGTGGGGGTGGGGCAAATGAAATAAATTAAAATTGCTGAAAATACATACCCAAAGGTTTACTGCCTCTGGGAGATGAAATTTCTTCTCATCTCAGTCCTGAAAGACAAAACCCTTATGTTGACATTGCGTCCCCTGCTTACACTTAAATTAAGTGCAGGAGGAGGCCAATCAGCCCTTCAAGCCTGCTTGGTCATTCGTTCAGTTCTACCCGCTATAACCTTTCATCCATTTGCTTATAATCTATCTACCTCTGCCTTAAAATATTCAAAGACTGCTTCCACCAACCTTCGAGGAGGATTATTCCAAATACTTAAGGCACAATGAGAGAAAAAAAGATCACTACATATAATGTATTAAATTGGTGACTCCTTTACTTTAAACAGCATCTTGGTTATAGATTCTTCCACAAGAGGAAACATTTCAAGTGAGTCCCCCCTCACTCTTAAATTCCAGTGGAAATAGTCTGTTCAACAATTCCTCCTAAAACAACCCACACATTCCAAGTACTAATCTAGTAAACCTTGTCTGAATTGCTTCCAATACATTAAAATTTGTAAACTGCATTTGGGTAACAATTTCAAAGAGATGTCACCAATAATGGAATCAAAGGACAATAGAAAGGGTTGGCCAAAAAGGTGGGGTTCCAATAAGTCATTAAATAAGGAGACCAATGCAATACACCAGATGTGAGCTCACCAATGCCCTGTATAACTGAAGCAAAACCTCCCTACTTTTGTATTCAACCCCCTTAACAATACATAATCATTCCATTAGCTTTTCTAATTACTTGCAATAACCACATACTAGCATTTTGCAAATTGTTCTCCAGAATAACCAGATCCCTCTGCATCAATACCCTCGAACAAAAACTAAAAATGCTAGTGGGTAGAGAGAGAGAGGCAAAGAGTGGTTGGTAAATTAGGTGATCATGAGTGAATGGGAGCTGCCTGATCTTGTCTGGAATTACAAACTGCTAAATCTGAGGAATCGAATAATATTGCTTAAATGGCTCCCAAGAACCACTGTGTTTGAATTTATTCTGGTTTCCGTTTCCTTCCTCGCGTTGTTGGTTTTAATGCTGGAGCATTTGGCAAATCACCAGCATGTAGATTATCTTCCATTACAAAGGACCAACTAATCTAGCGGTTTTCCATTCCAATCAACAGCCTCGCACAACACTTTGCCTCTGTATCATCAGCATTTCTTGACTTTATTCCAGATTCCTAGCACTTATCTCGCCTTTAATTTCCCTACTCTCGGTTTCTTAGTATTTATCCAACTTCCAGAATCATAAATTTTGTAAATATTGCCAGCATATATAAAAGAAAAGATTTACAATATGTGCGTCTATAACATTCATTTAATTGGCTACATCATGTTAATTATGAATCACCATTGATAATGTAACTGCTAATGATTCATCAGTGTGATCCAGCGGTTGACTGATATGCCTTTAACACATTCTATTTTCGGGTATAGTCGTGCAAAATAAAAAGCAACCAACGTCAAACAGCCTCACCGTTTAGGAAAAGCAAACAAAATTTCTATTATTGTTTTCTCTCCGAATGACGCTGCTGCCAGCGCTACAGCGTCGGTGTCAGTGTAACGTGTTGAAGAGAAATCAGGTGAAGTGTCTCATCTTTATGAATCATTTGTGCTGTTCATTCGTCCGGTTAAAACGACATGGCAGTAATATTTAGGGCTGCGGTGGTAATAGCCTATAGAGCAAGAGGTGCTTCTCGGAAATAAGGAACAATAGGTGCAGAGTCCCAATTCGTTCAAGTACTTTTCTATTTTGATCCGTAAATAGACGCCAGTGTAAGGCAGATTTCTCTCTAATGTAAAGGGACAGCGCTCCTCGAAGGCCAATGTTTGAAGTGGCACGTCGTTTATCCAGATTAAAGTCAAACTCAAAATCACCACATCATTTATTAATTACTCCCCGTTGTACTTCATTCATCAGGCGAGCCTAACAAAAGCCTGGCGGCAACTGGTAGTGGCGGTGGCCAGATTGTAACAGAGCAACTTTGCAACACTGAGGGCAGTTAAACTGGTGATTTCAAAGGAGCGCGGCGGTTAGAATCATAACACACCGCTTGCGGGCTGCCCCCAGCGCATTCTCAGTAACGCAAAAAGACACATTTCACTGTGTGTTTCGATGTACACGTGACTAATAAATATCTAAAGGAGTATCTCATTATTTTCCATAACCCCAAAGAAATGGATATCAAAGGATGCTCCTCGCCTGCTGAGTAGGGCTAGTACTTTGTTTCTTTCTGAACTGAGACTTTTTTTCTCATTGCTGCAGATTTCAAATTAGTAGGACTGACGTTTATTGAAATGAGAATTTGAGCACATTCAGCTCTGTTGATTGAATATTTGAAGGCCAAAGAATAATTAGACAGCATCCATGTAAAATGGTAGAATCATAGAACTGATTTATGATCCAAAGGGATACTCCTAAAGTCACAGAGCTGATGAAGGCTTGTTCATTGAGTCATCAATATCCTCCTTTCTACTCCCCCAATACCTCTGCAGCTCACTTTTGAAAACTACCATTGAATCCACATCCCCCTTAAGAGACACCATTCCTCTAGTCCTGACTACTTGTTGCTTAGTTTTCCTCATGACTCCATTTCCATACAGCTGTGCCAAGGCCCACAATTTTTCCCTACAATTAATCAGCATCTGGAACAAATTATCAGACGATGCCACCCTTCAAAAGGTATTTGGATAAGTTACTGAAAGTCAAGAACATCTTAAGTTATTGCAGTTTTGCCACATTTATCATTAAGAATAACTTTCATTATATTGGTGGTGGCATGCACTCCTTTAGCCAGAAGCTGCATTTCTTACATTGGCAAATTCAGCTGTTTTGCCCTCAATCTAAGTGTTCATCAGGGCAATTCACCTCACCTTGTGGTGTGACCTAGGTACACGTTATTTAATGAGCACAGCAGCAGTTTGTCTTTTTTGCAGCATCTGGTAGATGATAAGGTAGAACCAGAAGGGGAGGGGATGATAGGCAGATGGAACCCGGTGGGGAAGGCGAGGTGTGTGCAGGACAGAGGCTGGTAGGTGATAGGTGGAAGCAGATGGGGAACAGGCAGATGGAATGAGGTTTGGGGGAGGAGAGGTAAACAGAAAGAAAAATAAGTGGATGGGTGAGTGTGTATGGGAAGAGAACACTGGGGATGTGGGTTACCTGAAATTGGAAAATTCAATATTCATACCATTGGGCTGTAATCTACCCAAGCAGGATGCAAGGTGTTGTTCCTCTAATTTGATGTTGGCCTCTCTGTTGCAATTGAGAAGGCAGAGGACAGGTTCCTGCATCTGCATTCTTTTGTCTTCACTAAGTAATGATATATTGTTCAATCAATTACATTGGAGTCATAGAGTACTACAGCACAGAAACAGGCCCTTCGGCCCATCTAGTCCATGCCGACCTGATCTTCTGCCTAGTCCCATCTATCTGCACTCGGACCATATCCCTCCAAACCCCTCCCATCCATGTACCTATCCAAACCTCTCTTAAATTTTACAATTGAACCCGCATCTACCACTACCACTGGCAGCTCGTTCCACAGGCACCACCTTCTGAGTGAAGAAGTTTCCCCTCAGATTCCCTTCATATATTTCATCTTTCACCCTAAATTTATGTCCTCTAGTTCTAGTCTCACCCAACGTTGGGGGAAAAGCCTGCATGCATCCACCCTACCTATACCCTCATAATTGTGTATACCTCTGTAAGATCTCCCTTCAATCTCCTAAGATCCAGGGAATAAAGTCCTAACCTATTCAACCTTCCCTATAACGCAGGTCTCAAGACCCGGAACATCCTTGTAAGTTTTCTCTGCACTCTTTCAAGCTTGTTGATATCTTTCCTGTAAGTAGGTGACCAGAACTGCACACAATACTCTAAAGTCATCCTCACCAACATCTTGTACAACTTCAACGTAACATCCCTACTCCTGTACTCAAAGCACTGATTTATGAGGGCCACATCTACCTGTGACGCCGCTTTCAAGGAACTATGGATCTGTATTCCCAGGTCTCTTTTTTCTACCCCACAACTCAGAGCCCTACCATTCACTGTGTAATCTTACCTTGGTTTGTCCTCCCAAAGTGCAACACCTCACACTTGTCTGCATTAAGTTCCACCTGCCATTTTTCAGCCCATTTACTTAGCTGGTCCAGATCACGCTGGAAGCTTTGATAGCCTTCCTCACTACACCCCAATTTGGTGTCATCAGCAAATTTGCTGATCCAGTTTACCATTTTATCATCTAAATCATTAATATAGATGATAAACAACAATGGACCCAGCACCGATCCCTGCAACACACCTCTAGTCACAGGCCTCCAGTCAGAGACCATCTACTACCACTCTTTGGCTTCTCCCACTAAGCTAATGTTGAATCCAATTGACTACTTCATCCTGAATGCCAAGCAACTTAACGTTCTGGACCAGTCTTCCATGTGTGACTTTGTCAAAGGCATTGTTAAAGTCCATGTAGAAAACATCTACTGCCTTTCCCTCATTGACCTTCTTGGTAACCTCCTTGAAAAACTATAAGATTGGTTAGACATGACCTACCACACAAAGCCATGTTGATTATCCCTAGTCAGGCCCTGTCTATCCAATACTTACATATCCTGTCCTTTAGTATACCTTCCAATAATTTATCTCACAACTGACATCAGGCTCACTGGCCTATAATTTTCTGGCTTATTCTTAAAGCCTTTCTTGAACATGGAACAACATTAGCAATGCATTAGCATTAAATAACATTGTCAAAGTCAACTTATCAAATGTAAAAGTTCCTGGGCATCAACAGCTCAGAGGTCTATCTTGGGCTCAACCATTGATGCAATCATAAAGAAGGCACGTCCAGTGACTCTAACTTCATTAGGAGTTGAGGAGATTGGTATGTCACCAAAGACTCTTACAGATTTCTACAGATGTACGGTGAAGAGCATCCTGACTGGTTGCATCACCGCCTGGTATGGAGGCTCCAGTGCTCCAACGCAAGAGACTGCAGAGGGTTATATACTCAGCCAGCACTATCACAGGCACAACCCTCCCCACCACTGAGGACATCTTCAAGAGGCAATTCCTCAAGAAGGCTGTATCTATCATTAAGGACCCTCACCATCCAGGATATGCTCTTTCTCGTTACTACCATCAGGGAGGAGGTACAGGGGCCTGTGAGACCCAAACTCAATGATTCAGGACAGCTTCTTCCTTCTGCCATCAGATTTTCTGAACAGTCTGTGAACCCATGAACACTACCTCATTATTTCCTTTTTTGCACTATTTATTTTTGTAGTTTATAGATTTTTATGTCTTTGCACTGTACTGCTGCCGCAAAACAATAAATTTCACATCACATGTCAGTGATAATAAATCTGATTCTATTAACCCAAAATAGTTCATATTTTGAGCAGTTCAGTCATGGCTGAATGAAGCACATGGGTATATCAAACTGAAATTTCTGCAATTTCTTCAAAGACCATTCTGTTTTGAACAAGACTGCATACTTTTAAGAAGTCTTTAATCTGGTCATTGATAAGAAAACCTTTACTGAAACTTGGAGACACAAGAGACTGCAGATGCTGGAATCTGGACCAAAAAAAAAACAAACTGCTGGATGAACTCAGTGGTTCAGGCAGTTTCTGAGAGCCGATCTTCCACTGATGCTACCTGACCCACCAAGTTCCTCGAGCAGTTTGTTTTATTTTGCTTCACAGGACCTAGTTCAATTGGTTGGCTTGTTTAGTTAATTCTTGAAACAGTCTCCAAATGTTTAATATTGTACCTATGGTGTTTATTACCTCACCAGTATTGCTTCCCCCACTTGGTTTAACTGAAAGTACTTCCGGTGATGCAACATCATTGGGCAAGACTGTAAAATGATAATTTTACTGTAAAGGGCAATCTTAGTCCCAAGGCATGCTATTCCAGTTCACTTTAAATGTTTATTACACTCTGGGTACTTGAAGTCGTGATCCACATATGAAATCCAAATGTCCAAACTAAAAAACTTGAAAAGGTACACCATTTTGTGTACATAATATTATTTCAATGCAATTTATCTTAATGTTTATTTGATAGTCACCTTACCTCATTTGAGAAATTGCTGATAAATTTTTCTTCCTTCTTAAAGTTTCCCATAGCAAACCTTTTAAACAATTGTCAATATTCCAAAAATAAATAGCAATCCATTGATGGGACAACTCTGCTGCAATTCAAGAATAGTAGATATAGTATGTCATTCTTTAATCCTGCACACCGGACTTGCACCTTATTATCTGCCTGCACTGCACGTTCTCCGTAAGTGTAAACACTTTATTCTGCAGCCTCATTGCTTTTCCCTTGTACTATCTTGATGTACTGATATAATGAAATTATCTGTATAGATGGCATGGTAAACAGTTTTTTCACTGTACCTTACTACATGTGACACTAATAAACCAATTTACACATGGCAAATTTCATTTGTGCTATCAGAACACAATAAGTGTTTCTTAGATATTTCCTTATAGGAGGAGGATGTGGGCAAAGGCAAGTTCAATGCAAGTCAGTTCTGTTGGCTGATCTGCAGTTTCTAGTGATGAAACAGCAAATGCCAGTGGCTTTGAAACAAATCATAGGCATAAAACAGGTTTTGTGTTGCCAACATTTTGTAGGAGTTATTTCCTTCTTGATATAAACAGCAATCACATATTTAATATGATACACTACAGGTAGTTTTGCTTCACCTTCAAAAGTTTTTATAACAAATTATTGGCAAGGCTATGGTTTACACTAATTGCTGAAAGGTAGACCTAGAAAACATCGTTTAAGCAGCAATACTGATCACATACTATCTCAATAGCCTTTATATCATTACATCTATTTAAAAACTTGGAATAATTTTATTCTATGTACTAATCACACTATAGATATTGAAATGAAATTTTAAAAAAGCTTCCAGACTTTGTCTCTGAAGTAAGATATCTTTATTAGTCACATGTATATCTAAACACAGTGAAATGCATCTTTTGAGTAGTGTTCTGGGGGCAGCCCGCAAGTATCGCCACACTTCTGGCACCAACATAGCATGCCCACAACTTCCTAACCCATATGTCTTTGGAATGTGGGAGGAAACCAGAGCACTCGGAGGAAACCCACGCAGATACGGGGAGAACGTACAAACTCCTTACAAACAGCAGCCGGAATTGAACCCAGGTCGCGGGTGCTGTAATAGCGTTACGCTAACTGCTACACTACCGTGCCTGCCAACCTAGTGGAGGGTGTGGTTGAATTTTCACATGTTAGCGAGTTGGACTAAATCTTTAAGAAAATCTAACAAAGCCTAAAAACAGCAGAACCTGGAAACCATTTTGCATTCTTGCTCTACTGCTCCAGAAACACATTTCTACAATTCAAATCCACACTAAGATGAGCAATGGAAAATAAAAGTAAATTCCTGAATTCTAGGGAAAGGGTGACAGGGTCAATCATTGTCACATGTCCTTAATGAAATGAGATTTAACAACCTAAACTTAGTTCCTAGTGTTCATAATTTCTGAACACAATTCAGTAATATTAAATTCTTTTTCTTGAAGGCCATAAAGAATACTTAGATTTTTTTTTAAGAGTATTTACTACACTGGCACAGGATGCTAATCCAAAGATGAGATTAATATGTAGTGTTAATACATAATTGGAGCATTTTACCATTAGTAAGAATGAAGTGTACATTAGGTGCCATTACATAATATGTTCATAAATGAATGACAGGTTATGTTATGTAGTCACTTTTTTTTGTTTAAACACCCTTCCTAAGGAGGGTGAATTTTGTTGTTTTTAATTTCACCTGATCCTCAAGGACAATAACTGTACTGCAAATTCTTGAAACATACAAGACATACATTAAAAACCATCAGTATACAGCAAAAAGAGCTCACACATAACAGCAACCATCACAAATTTTATTAAGGTTGGCAAACATTTTTGCTTAACATTTAAAAAGGAGCAACACTTCTGCACAGGATACACTTCTATAAAGTTATTCCTCAGGTAGTGCTACTTGAGTTTGTTTGAAATGTGTGCGACACAGCAACATCGTGGAAAAATAATTCATCACAGTGTTAAGAGCAAATTTATTTACAGAGAGTGGTTTTGCAAGCGAGTATTCCAGTTTGTTAGTTAACCAACCATTTTAAAGGTTAATTCCAATAAGAGAATCCACAGTTGTGAGTTGAATCTTAATCACTGCAGTATGTGGGTTACAAATTGGTTAATGAGTAAAAGGGGATTTGGAAACACACACACAAATCACAATTTGAATGTCATCACTCATCTGTAATTGCAGGCAAATTATGGAAAAATAATAATTTAGGTGAAGTGTTTGAACAAAAAGATTTTGCTTTTTGCTCAAATGTTTCCAATTTACACTTAATGGCAATATTGGTGTGGTCAATTAAAATATTTCAGAATTGATATTGAGTAGTGTACCATTTTGGGCTGCACATGAAAATCTGGGTTATTTCACTTCCTACAGCAGTGAACATAAGAGGCTAAAGGACAATTCCATGTTGAGGATCTAGGCTCTCTCATTTATAAAATGGTGACAACATTTTTACGGCATGATTGTTGATGCTCCCTTCCCCCCAAATTGGAGGGGGATTTGGATTTAAGTTTGAGGTGGTAAAAGAACAGTGTTAAGATTGTCTAAAAAGTGGCTCAGCGTATCTGTTGTTGTTGAATTTTTGAAATGATCACACAGTAGGCACCTTAAAGCATAGTTATTCAAACAATATTATGGCATGAAGGTGGGCACTGTGATGGAAATTCAATCACACTGCCTCTGTTAAACAGCATGAAATGGAGCCTAATATTCTAGTATGGAAAGCACACGTGGACTCTTCTGCATCCTCCCAAATTCCCTCTCAGTCCTATATCACTATCTATCCGTCATTACTAGTCCACTGGGCTATCTTAACAAGACCAAGGGTGAAATATGGACTAATCGTCCATCTCCATAGTGTCTTGACAAATCACATAAATAGGCTTATGAATAGGGCTTTAAACTAAATGGGGGGGGGGGGGGGGGGCGGAAAAGAAAGGGCTCCAAGAGCAAGATGTTTAATAAGTCAAGATGAAATTAAAAGAGAGATAGCATAGGATAGGAAAGGGGAAATTGACAGGCTAGGGCAGAATATGTAAAAAGTATGCAGCACAGGGTAAATCCAAAAACCTCAAAATCAAAATAGAAAGAAACTTGTTTCCTATTTCATCTTGTGAAAAATTCTATTGACCAGGTTGTGTCAGAGGTGTCAGTCTGCTAATGAATCTTTGGGCCATGTATCAAGTAGGTGTCTTGCCATGCAAAAAAAGAGGTTCCAAAGGCACAATCGTGTTTCAGAAATCCTCTGTTTATGGCCTCCAGGACTGGTGTGCACCTACAGAACCAAGGTTTAGGGATGGTACGGGGAAGACTTGGATTCCGGACAATATCTTTACGAGTGGAGATATTGCCGCTGATGTATCTGTTTAGTTTGGGAATAATTCTAGCTCTTAGGGCAAAACTAACTTAGAAAAATATACACACCTGGAAAATGTTATTAAGACGCATTGCAAGGTCAATTCGGTGAGCTTTTAAGGACTTATGATTGGCACCGAGGCAAGTAGTTTCTGTTTCAATAAGTAGGATTGTGAAAAAACAGCGCCTGAACTCCTCTTGCAGCCAAGACCATCACTGAAAAGAAACAGATGAAGTAACCTTGATCACCTGAAAAGGACTCATGACTCAATTTTTGGCACAGACTCACTCCTGAATGTTTCATCAGCTGTAAGTTTTTTTTCAGTTAGACAAAGCTGCTCTATAGCTGGGCAGCAGGCTCTGTATCACAGTGGAAAGATGGGGGAAAAGAGCTGAAAAGGAATAAACTCTGCTAGTTATTTTATCTCTGACCTGAAGACAGCCATGGTGTATGGAAGGATTCTACAGTATATTAACTGGCAGTTATCAAAAACAAACTTTTCTGGTCGAAAATCCAACCTTCGTTTGCTTGAGCCACCTATATGTTATTTAAATACAATTTCGTTAAAAATTACATTAGTATACAAACTGCAGTTTTACCAGGCAAATGTTAGACACATCACTATTCCGTCCTAAATGATACAAAATAGTTTTAAGCATCTCAGTCCAGAAGAATAGAACAATGGGTACATAAATACAAAAACAAATTTAAATTCTGGTCCAGTCAAAATAAATTTCACCTGCACAGCTGTACTACCATCATAAAGAAGAAAATAAAAATAGTCATCCCATACTGCGTATTAACAAAAAAAACCTGAACAAATCAGATTAAAAATGCATGTGAAATATTTCACCACAAATATAAGCTGCCACAGTTCTGTGAGGTTTGTAACAGGTGGAATGTTTCAAAACTATCCAAAATTCTAATGCACTTCAATCCCAAATGTTGTAAACTGAACCAAAAAAAAAGCACGTTAAGTGTGTGAAATATTAATTTGCAATCGCAATCGACTTGAAAGAATACTTTGGGAGAGATGCAGTAAGAAATGTAAATTACTCTTCTCATTCTCTCCACTCTATCTCCCAAAAAAGATCCTCTTTCTATACAGCAACTTTTGACTGAAATACTCCAAAAGGTCTAAGAGGTATAAACGAACACTTCCTCAATAGCCTTGGAAGTAAATGCGATATGATACTGACATATACAGAACAGGAATGCAAGCCAAGTATGAAATTAGCAATATTCCTGCTCAGGCACACATTTGGACTTCCCAGTGATACAAGGGCAGAATCCAAAATAAAGTAACAGTGGTAAAAAGGGGAGGGCCTCTTTACCAAAGGCCTCCATAGTCTTATGCAAATGTGCAGCAATCACCTGGGAATTATGGTAATTTTGACCTTCTCTGTCAAATGTTCATGGTCATGACAGAATGACAATTCACTGGCATTGGTATTGAATTCCCACTGCCATGAGCTAGTCAGGTGCTGTAACGAGTTACATCACTTTGGATTGCAGATTTCTGGAACATGCCAAACATCAATAGAAGGATCGTCCACAATTAAGGGAAAATTTATGCACAAGTTTTGAGATGTATTTCAGCTCCACTTAAGGCATTTTTTTTCCAGAAGAATGAAAATCAAGATAACAGATTACAGAAAATTAAACTTAAAAGCACACAGGTTTCCCTTCTGCCATCAGTCAGTTATCTTCATATTCCAGGATGATCTGCACAGTGATGACCATTAGTACACAATTTTTTTTAAAAATGTAAATATATACCCAGGAATGTTTGATTTTAGTCTCTGTAGGCAGGCTGGTGTCCAAGGGGTCTATCATCATATGAGCTGTATCTTTTCACGTGTATTCTACGCACACGATCTCTAACTTCCAATGCCTCCTCATCTTCACTGTGTGACCCTTGAACAGATGTTCGACTAGTAGCCTCTAACAGCAAGTTATCAGGTACACGTGGCGTTTCATAAAGCAAGACGTTCAATGTCTCTTCGTAAATTCTTGCTTCAGGAAATTCAACCTGCACAATTAAAGAAAGGTGTAATTAAAGTTGTAAACTACCAGCTGGAGAATGTGGCACGTTAACTTAAGTTTCCTTTCACATACGAGTACGATGACAAAACAGGTCACATTAATCTGGCTGGACACTCAGCAGACTTTTATCGCAGCTACTCGACTTGGAGATGAACTTAGGTGTTAGGTAAAACAAGCCATTGAATGTTTTCCCCAAGACAATATTTTTTTTTAAAAACAGGAAATATTGAAATTCTGCATCCAAATGTTACAATGTCATTGGCTTGAAGACATCTAGAATAGCCCCAATATCATTCAATGCTGTTTACTTTGCTTTTCCTTTCCATGATAAAAAAAATGGTCACAATGCACCTTCAGCTGGTTTAAAGGTCAGCACAACATGGTGGGCCAAAGGGCCTGCATTGTGCTGTATTGTTCCATGGTTCTATGGTTCAACTCAATGGATGAAAGCCCTTTGGCTACTATTCTTACAAGACAGATACAAATCACGATACACCAAATTTGGATATTTCTAAGCAAAACTTCAAATAGCTTTGTATTTGCAGACAACAAAAAAAAAATCAACTTTCATATTGTTGAAAGGAAGGTTACTATGTCGGCTTACTTACAGTGAATACTTTTCACATACCTTTGTTTGTTTCTTTTCTGTTGCATACACAATGGAGGTACAGCAAACCTCAGCAAGCTTGCGGCCCTGTCCATAAAATGACCAGCAGCAAATCTCATCTCCTAAGACATCCTTCATAAAAAGCACTCTTCCGTTAAATCTCAGGGACAGTTTGTCGAACAGTTCAACATTCTTTAGCAAATTGTCATCAGAGTTGCTGAATAAACAAAACCCAATTTCAGTAATTGGTGATAATGCATAACAGTAATGCAGTTGTTTGAAGCTTTTTTACTATATTGTGCACAAGATCTTGAATCTTTGCTTAGTTGCTTGGTGAGTACTTCATTAAATGACAATAGCCAAAGCAAATCTAATTTTTTTCCACAGCTCTTTGACTTAGAAAGCTAAACATTATTCAATGTTTGAATTTGGTTTGATTTTGTTAAATTGGAATGAACAAAATTCCAACTTAAATTGGAATGAACAGAACTGACCACATGCTTAATTATAATGTAAACTAAATTTATATTTTTAGGTTTAGAAACAAAAAGATAGTGAACTTTCAGAATGTTGTATGCACTGCCAAGGCTAGTTTGAAGCTTAACAGGAGCCTATGCAAGATTTACTATGCCAAGATCAATATCACAGATCCTCTTGGGCCACACACTAAGTTCAAAATCAGTATCTGAATCAACCCACATATATCTCAAGCCGTTGATCCAAAAAGATCTTGACATTCTGATTTAGTATTTAATCATCAATGCACCTGCAACCAATAAGGTTCAAAAATAAAACAATGAAATATAAATTAGCAGGGCTTGTTGACCACAGGTTGGAGATCCTTCTACTAAGTTGAATAGCTTTTTGTCTAACTTTGTATTTTCACAAGGAGAGGAATGACTATGGTACTGTTCTTTTATTTTAGTGTATGCTCTAGTATCTTTTACATATCAGTTATTGACTTTGTTCTTAAATGGATGCTTACATCCGTGTAAGAGTAGCAGAGACACAAGAAGACTTTATCCTTCAATTGCAAGACCAAATCAGGCCCATGATTTAAATACAAATCACAAGAAAAAAAATACAGCATTACATCTAAAGCTTTTCACTGTTACCCACTTACAGGGCAGATTCTTTTTAAGCAAGAAAATTTACTGTCCTGGCTTTCAACAGTTTTCCTATCTGCATAACCTGCACTCTGACAATTTCTGTATTGATCTGTACTAACTGGTATTTACCAAGTTAAGTGAGAATGGGTTTAGTTTTTTTTGATTCTTTAAAGGTGGCAGGTACAGAAAAGTTTATTAACAGTTTGTGGGGGGGTGGGAAAAAGACAGGAGGAAATGAATTTCCGTGAAAGCGGGATGGAGAAGTTTAAAATATTTAACTGTTTTGCAACAGAACCACTAAAGTTGACTATTATACACCTTCAGTGGTTAGTAAATAGCACACTGGTAGCCAGTTACAGAGAAGCTGTGTTGCTTGAGAAATAGCAAGTTAACTGCCTACGAATGGCTGTCTTGTCCCATTTCCAATTTGTTACACTGTAAATGTTGTCCAGAGATGAGCCTTAAATGGCAAACTAAACCTTACACAGAATTATTTTGCTTTTCCATCACTTTCCAACAATCTCTTGAAAGCTGTGTTATCCAAGTGTTAGATGCAGTTCAAAGTAATAATTTAAAAGAATTCCAATAAGCTAATAGTTTAGCTTAATGAGATCCTTTTCTGCGTTTAAAATGAGAGCCTAATCTGAAGCAGAATCATACCTAGTGTAGGAATACTTGTTGTTGCTCCTGTTGTGCAGCAGCTTCACAACTGGCTGTTAGTGAAGAATACAGGTAGTTAGTTATTTCCAATCAAACCTGACAAAATATGTTCTTCCAATAAAAAACACACAATAATTTTGTGACCTTAGCACAGCTTTCAATTAGTCTTTCTTCCTCCTTGGGAGATGTTATCATGGGGATCGTGCAAGCAACTTCACAGCATTCATTCTTTTCCTAAAAGAAAACCACATCATAAGTTCAGAGTTGAAGAAAGTCATCAATGAATAAACTTTACTTCATAAGGACAACGGTATGTGGTTGCTATGGTGACCACAGTCCAACTTCAGCCAAGTGCAGCAAACATGGAAAATATTCCTGCTGCACAAGACAGACAGAGAAAAGAATTGTTTTTTATTCCTGGGTCACATGAGGTGCACTATTCAGTGCTTTGCTGCCAGGAGAGTTTGCCAGCTGCAGAATTTCACCAACTCTCTGGTTTCACAAGAGTCAAAAAAGGTTTTTCAGTAAATAGGATCCTTTCTGTGTTTAAAATGAGGGTTTATGGACCACTTAATCCCATCAGTACTCAGTAACCATTTATGGGTTTGTAAAGTTGAAGTAAACAACAACTATAGTCACTGCTTGCTGCTCTGCCTTCTCCTTTCTCTTACCCTTTGCAATATTTATGTCCTGCTATGGATTTCATTCCAAGAAATTCATTCACAGGATGTGGGCATCACTCAAGGCCAACATTTATTGCTTATTTCCTAATTGCTCCTGGTTTGAATGGCTCATTAGGTCACATCAGAAGAAAGAGTCGAGTCACATACAGACCAGATGTGGGAAGAAAAGGGCAGATTTCCTTCCCGGAATGCTGCTAAAAAAAAGGCCAAGTTTACTTAATGAAACCAAATTTAAATTTCCCCACCTGGAGGGTTTGAATCCATCTCGAGATCATTAGCCCAGGCCTCCAATTTTACTGCAGGTTTCAATGCAATTTAGGTTAAAATTATTCTTAAATATACCAAATTTTAAGTTACAAACTAAATAAATGGAATCTGGCATCAGCTTTCCTGGTATAATGATTTCATTCACTATTTTGTGTTAGAATGCAGCACAGGAACAGGACCTCTGGCCCATCATGGCTCTGTCAACCATGATCCCACTCAACTAATCCCATCTACCTATACATGGTCCATATCCCTCTACATCCTGCTCACTCGTCTGTCTAGATGCTTCCTAAACATCGTTATCTTATCTACTTCAGCCATGTTTCAGGGATCCACCACTATAAAAAAGCTTGCCTTGCATGTCTTCTCTATCCTCTGAAATACATGCATGTATTAATTTAGTCTTGCAAAATAAAAATTAATGCAGCATCTTATAGCAAGATGAATGGATTTCACAATGGGTTAACGTTATTTTGCTTGGAAGCCTTGAATTGACTGCAACTTAGACTGATATTTCAAAACCCTTCATTCACTTTCCATCAGCTGAAAATCCAAGGTGAACTGAGGCAGAACCATTTTCAACAGCTCCTATCACTAGTCATCTTATTTGAGGTTTTAGGATGACAGATATATAGAGCAAAAAAATTCACATTGACGTAGCCATCATACTTCTGTGAGTTTAAGGGTGCGGTCTGTCATTGTGGTAGCATTAGAAGCTTCATTGTACATGAAGTAAAAAATATTGCTTTTATCTGAGATTTGGTGCCTGAGCAGAATTTAGAGGTGAAGTTTTAATGCCACCAGGTGTCTACTATAGGGACATTTTAAAAAATACATTTTACATCTTCATAAAGAAAAATAAATACAGACCATTAAATTACAATTAGTAATAAAAGTTAAACCAAGGGACAGCATCTGTAAGTTACCTGTAAAGCTGTCTGACAGACATCCACTAGGCCTTGAATGAGGTAATATTTAGCCTCTGCCAACAGTTCCTTTATTCCCGCCTACTCTTTGGAAGGATAATTGAGTCATCCCTCAGGTAGTTCAAGACAGTGCCAAAATGTTTCCCACAACGGTCAATAAGGATCCAACCTGTTTGGAAAAATACCAAATATTGCAATTTAAAGGAGCATAATTCAAGCAAGGATACTTACATCTCGATTTTCTTTTACACAAGTGAAAGCAAGGATCCACCACCTGTGTTATATAAATGTAAATATATATTTGATAAAAAGCTACTCAACCCATTTAGGTACAACCTGCTTGGTTTCACATAATTAATTGCTTGGTGGGAAGATTCTCCAAATTTTTTTTATATATCCCTCAACTGCACTTCGAGCAAACCTTTAGAATATCAAAACTTATGCTGCATTACCTGGTCTTTATTGACAAGACATTTCTATTGTCCCATCATTATTTGTATTTATCTTACATCCTGCAGGGGCAGCCTGGCTCAGTTGGCAGTACTCTCATATCTAAACGTTTTGGATCTATCACTATTTCACCTTTTCTAGAACATTATGTGCATAAGCTAAGCAGTACAAGCAAATAACTTTTTGTATTTTTAATTATGTGAATCCTATCCAACCCATAGACTCTTAATTAGTCACTGCCTCCCTTCTCCTCCTCCCCAACTTAGCACTTCATTTATGACATTGTTTACAATCTAATTTCATGCTAATTAGAATAATTCCTGACAGCGCTGCATAAGGAAACTTCACTAATACAATTTGAAAACTCAAATAGATTATACCCATTCCTAACACATACCTAACACTTCTGTAGAACAAAGTCCAGTGTCACTTCACGAGACATAGCTTAAATTGTCTAGCCCAGTGACTGCATAATAGTTGATGATTATCACAAGGCCAATATCCTTCCTAGTGTGGCCTTTTCTAACCCCAACAGAAATGTACTGGGTCAGGTGCTTTGATATTAATACCAAGGTGACAAATTATTTGGAATACGGTATGGAACATCACAAGTCTTGCTTTTAAGACATACGTATAGTTAAAATTGCCTTTCCTCCACAGGTTAGTGTGGACTAAACTAGCCTGGGAACACTGGGGGACAGATGTTTATCAGGTAAGCACAGAAGCAAGATGGAAACAGAGGACATAAGCAGAGGGAAGTGTTTTATAGGACATCAGACAATAGGATAATGGTCCTAAAGAGCAAGGAATTAAATTGAAGAAGTTTGTTAAATTAGTTTGAGTTCAAGGTAATTAGTTACCCCCAGACCTCAGAGATAAACAGACATTCTGTGGCATTTTACTGTTGCAATGCAGTATCATTAAAACAAAATCAGAGTGGTAATGGATTGGCTCCCTTTTCATATAACTTAACTTTATCCTTAGTATAAGATGAAAAATGGTCAGATTAAGGCTGAGAACAGGACAACAAACACTTTTCTACACCAACCTCCCTGGGACCTCAGCACTGGAAATTTTAAACTGCCCTTTGATCTGCCAAGAGTTTCCAAGATTTTAACCCGCAAACTTTGCATTGGCTAAGTACGATTTGGTGTAGCTGCTCTCCAACTTTCATGATGAGGCATGGACCTTGGTTGTTCACCTATACATTGTAGCTTTGATTTGCCCCTACCTTCTTATCACCAAGTAGCACGATTCCTCCATGCAAGGCAATCTATATAGTTTGTATCATTAAGTTTCGGTGTGCTGCAACACGAGTTTACATAGACTGCAACCAATGACAGATCAGTGTAACATTATAACTGCTAGGTTTGCAATAATGGCAGGATTTATGGATCTGGAAAGCTTGTATAGTGATAAATTAATGACTTTGTAACTGTTTTCTCACTCTAGGTGCCAAATAATCCCAGATATGATTGTCAATTAAACCTGCCAATCCATGTAAAAAAAGACAGACATAGCTATTTTTCACTGAAGCCCATCTTAAGACATGATCGTTATCAAACCTACATTTTGGACTGTTTGGAACATTAATACATTGCAGGAATCAATAACTACAAGAAAACTAGTTTTTAGAAGTCCCTTTTCCAAATAAATTAAGAAACTGCAGCTTCATTTGATAGCATGCACTAAACTCCCATTTAAAAACAACCAAAATCTGTTTTACTGACCATCTTGTGCATTAAATTCTAAATAATTTTTGTCTGCATCATTTCATACACTGGGGAAGACATTTACAATTTCTCTCCAAAGATCCACCAGTTTAGAACCCTTAAAAAAAAGTGGGGGATTAAAAGGCTTTCTACCACTCACATTACTAAACACTCCTTTGCTACAGTTTCCTTTTTATGTCACTCCAAGGTCATGACCAATGTTTGCGGGAGCTTCCTGTTACAGACTGGTTTCCAGAAACAGTGGCTACACTTGACAAGTATTTCAATTGTCTGGGGCACTTTGACATACCCCAAAATTGTGAAGGATGCTATACAAATGCACATCTTTAAAAAAATAAACCTTCTAAAACAATCCATAAAATTAAATTCACCTTCTTTGTCAGTCAGTACTTCCATTCTTCCACTAAACATTGCCTTCAGCATGGTGTCGTGTCTGGTTAAAATCTGAACAGTGGTATAATACAGCGAGCCTCCAACATTTAACCTGATGTATTTGTTCCCCATGCTTCCTCCTTTAAAGCTGATGGCCTTGGGTTTGGCTCCAGAGGAAGGACAAGGTGAAGTTAAGCAGGTGTCCCCAGACATGTCTCTCTGAAGATAAATGGTGACTCTGCACACAGTTGGCTTAATCTGTCCCTCCGTGGTTGGTGTGTGCAATCCGGACAAAAATGAGTCAAGGGCTGGTCACGTTCACAGATGTTCATAACCTTTGCACCATTAAAAGTAAGGAAAATCTTAGCAATGAACATCAAAAGATACTATAAACGAAACAGCATTTTGCATCCATTTGAAAATGTAATATCACAGAACATCCACATTACCAATTTATCTTCTCTATGGGGACCAGATTTACGGAAATTCCAGTTTTGTTAATGTGCTTGCAAAACTATATTGCGTGTTTTAAAAAAATAATCATAACAAAGCACCCAAGAGAGAGGAACAGGAGCAACCAAAGTGGTTCTACCATTCTGCTCTTTGGCTTCAACTTAATTTTGCTACCAGATCCCTGGTATCAACTCCCCTATGGTCCAAGAATCTATCTCAGCCTTCAAATACTTAATGACTCCGCACTTACAGACCTCTGGGAGGTGAAGAATTCCAGAGATCCAGAACCCTCAAGTAATTTCTCATCTCTCAAGAAGTCAACTCGTTATTCTGAGAATTTTCACCCAATTCTACACACACTCACCAGAGGAAACATCTTTGTAGCATTCATCATGCAAAGCCCCTTCACAATCATGTGTCAATTAAGTAAAGTCTCGTTCTTCGAAATGTCCACTCAATCTTTCTTCATAACACAATCCCCACATTTAAAGCTTGAGTCCACTTGAGACTACTCCAAAATGCTATCTGCCTTAAATCTTGCTCTGTGCAGGTCTATCAGATTTCCTAAGCTAGGTTTCTTTAATATTCAAACTGGAGTTTCAATTTTTGTTCATTGCCTTGCACTTGTTAAAAACAGTAAGAAATCTTGTGTGCAACAGTACATCATGCAAGAACTCAGGGTAAAACAAATCCGGTGCACGATTAGAAATTATAAGTTCATAATTCAAAAATAATTTTACATTTAAATGATGCAATAATGAGACAATTGCTAGGAAGAATAAGTTAAATTGATGTTGACAACTTACAAAAAATACCATAATCCATTGGTCCTTGCCGACTAGCTCACTTTCTAAACATCTGATGACGACTGCAGACTACTTTAACAAGAACATATCAGACATTCACCACATTAGGGAATCAAGTAACAACACCTGCCATTTATAGGGTACCTTTAACAATGGGGAAACATCCAAAGATGTTACACAAGAGCATAATATTAGTCCAAATATAATCCCAAAAATCAACATTTCAAATGTTGTGTTGAAGGTCAACATTTCATTGGTCTGTTTGATAGTGCCTGTTAGTCATTGGGTAGCCCCACATTTTACGAGAAAGTGTCTTTGATTCATACATAGCAGTAGGAACACCTTACCATTAAGTTGTCACATAACAGTATAAAAACCCGAAGGGTCACCCATCTGTGAAGATCTAGCAAATCCAGTTTGAAAACCAGGATGCTTAGAAGAGACCAAGATGGATGAAATGGCATGCGAGTGTACTAAAAAGCCGAGGCGATTGTTACATGAATGAAAGGCATTGTTTTAAATGTTAGAAAAGCCCTTGGCAAATCATCCAAGGTTATCATGGAATACTGTTACTAGCTTGAGTGCCTTCGAGTCACAGAACAACAGATGGAGACCTTAACCACTATTTCCCCCCTTGCATCTAACTCTCCCACCCCTCTCCACCCAGCTTTGAGCTCCTGACCTGACTGGCACCATTCCCACTGCGCTCTGGTTACACACTTGCCCACATTCCCACCCCCAGCTGTGCAGCTGGCCCATACTCCCAAATCCTCTTGTAGGAACTTGGATGTTTTGATGTCATCATCCTGCTGAACAAGGCATAAGGTGGCTAATTTAAAGAAAAGGAGGCGGCTGATTTGAAGAACAAGGCACCTTCTGGAGGACAAACAGGAAGAGGAATTGTGGTCTTCATGGAGTGAGCTTTGCCCTCAATAACAAGCTAGTCTGGTGTCTCAGTGACTCCTCCTGCAGAATTAATAAATGCTTTTTTACCCATTAGCCCACTCCAAAACAAAATCAACATATTATGATCATCGGCATATATGTCCCAACCCTGGAAGGTACAGATTAAACCAAAGAGAAACTATTCTGACTTTAGGAAGAAAAAATCCTTATTTGGATCCCAGAGGACACAACTCTCTGGTAAAGTGTGATCAGCAAAGGTGGCTAACTCAAATGGGGTCCTCCTGCTAACAAAATGTTTGGAGCATGGTCTTGTTAGAACCAATGCCTTGTTTCATCAGAATGACAAGCAGAAGACTTCATGACAACACCCCAGTTTAGACACTGGCATTAGATTACATCGGAGGAAGGAATTGTACAGATGTTCCATGCCCTTACAATTACTTATTTCTGCTGAATTGATCATTGTCTAATCAATACTAGGAATGAATTTTAGGAGAGGAAATGGAAAGCAAGATTACCCAAATGTCATGCTAAAGGATCACATGGACTCTTGTATGCAAGTTGAGATTGAAAACTCTACTGATTCAAATACTTTTCATTCTCAGTTTACGCATTCAGCAAAATATTATTCCCTCAGGCCTTTAAGCATTAAACCACCCAAGAAATGAGCTATCCAGTTTGGAACAACACTCAGCAGACCTTCAGAACTTACATTTTAATAGAAATGCAGAACTTCTCAAACTTCAGTCCAAAACTTGAGAACTTAAATACTTGATTTACATGTAAATAAACAGTACCTTAGAAAAGTTTGTGTCAGCTGCACTGAAATTGCTGAATGCTTCATAGAAGGAACGGAAGTATACGATATAATAAAAGAAACGATTGAAATGGGAAGTCAATGGAACGACTGGAGATGAGTCAGCTCAAGAACAATAGGATTTTTGTTTTACAGATTGCAATGATGCATCCATCATTAAGGAACCTCACCACCCAGGACATGCCTTCTTCATGTTACTACCATCAGGGGAGAGGTACAGGAGCCCAAAGACCCACACTCAGTGATTTAGGGACAGCTTCTTACCCTCAGCCATCAGATTTCTGAATGGTCCATGAACACTACCTCATTATTCCTCTTCTGCACTATTTATTTTTGTAACATAATAATTTTCATGTCTTTATGTCTTGCACCGTACTGCTGCCGCAAAACAACAAATTTCACAACATACGTCAGTGATAATAAACCTGATTCTAGCAGAACTCAGTTTAATTTCTCATTTGAAAGATGGCACCTCTAACACTGGAGTTTTATCATTGAGTATCTAGAGTGAGAACGTAAGAAACAGAAGCAGGAGTAGGTCAATCAGCCTCTCAAACCTGCTGCATCATTCAATAAGTTTACTGCTGATCCATTCCTGATTTCAACAGGACTTTCCCATTCTGCCTCCACAAGTCGGGTGCATTGTAGTTCAAATGTCTGTCAATCTCCATTCCAAAGAATCCAAGGAATTCCTCATCTCCATCTTAAGTGAGTAACCCTGTCTGAAACAATGCCATCCAGTTGTAGATAACCCCACTAGGGAAATATCCTCTCAATGTCCGCTCTGTCAAACCCTCTCAGAATCTTGAATGTCGTAATAAGATCCAATTTTTCTATACTTCAGTAAGCATAGTTCCAATCAGCTCAACCTTTCTTCATATTTTAAACTTTTTATTGCAGAAATAACCCTAGTGAAAATCTTCCTATGCGTGCATTGTTCCTTAAATACAGAGACCAAAACAGCAAGCAGCCCCTCCAGGTGCGGTCTCACCACTGCCTTGTACAGTTGCAACTGAACTTACCCATTATATATTCCATATCACCTGCAATAAAGGCCAACATTCCATCAGCCTTCCTAATTACTCGCTGTAACTGCATGCTAACTTTCCTGCTTTACCTACAAGGACACCCAGGTCCCTTTGCACTGGAACATTTTGCAGTCTCACTCCATTTAAATAATAATTTGCTCTTTTCATTCTACCTTCTAAAGTGGATGACGTATGTTTTCCCCAACTTCTTGCCCATTCACTTAACCTACCAATATCCCTCTGCAAGCTGTTTTCATCACAACTTGCTAACCTACTTGTCTTTTTATTTGCAGAAAATTTGGCCACTGTACACTTGGTCCCTTCATTGAGTCATACAGCAGGGAAACAGGCCTTTCGGCCCGCCAGGTCTGTGCTGACCATCAACCACCCATTTATGCTAATCCTACATTAATCAGATTTTTTATTTTCCCCATGTCCTCATCAATTCCCGTCATATTTTACCTCTTACCTAACACTAGGGGAAATTTAAAGTGGCTAAGTAACCTATCAACCCACACATTGTTGGGATATGGGAGGAAGTCAGATCACCTGGAGGAAACCCTCACAATGAGAATTTGCAAATTCAGCACCCAAGGTCTGGATTAAACCCGTGTCTCTGGCATCGTGAGGCTGCAGCTCCACTAGCTGTGCCACTGTACCATGCATCCAAGTCATTAATATAGATTGCAACTAGCTGAAACCCCAGCACTGATCTTTATGGCACTCCCACTAGTTCCGGATTGCCAAACCTAAAATAACTCATTTATCTCAACTCTATGCTATCTGTTAGTTAGCTAGCCAACTAACTACATTACCCCCAGTCTTGAGTGGGATAAAAATGAGAGTGCTGACACCTTTTGCAAACCAAAGCTACATTTTGTTGTACTACAGAAACTCAACAAAGAAAATTCCTGAGACTGCAGTTCTGCTCCATCTAGTACCATGATCCATTGAATGTGGTATCATTGAAAATTAACAGTATAGCCAGGTTTCCCCAATCTTGGAGACTAAACATAGTCTCCACATCCTGCAGAGCCAATAAAAAGTCACTAATAAAAAATTCTTGATGATCTTGGGATAAATTGGTAAACATCTGCATTATTTATGCAAAAACAGATTCAATCCAAGGACCACGAGTTTAGAAACATTACCTCATAGTTTGTCAGCTAGCCCAGTAAGTCTCTATTTAGTACTACACAATAATTAGGGGGTTTTGGAGAATGCAATATTGGCCTGTTGATTAACCCAACCTTGAGGTAACCAGGTCCATTGCACACAGTATCCCTTTCATAAGTAAATTTCCTACTTCCTTCCAACAATTTAATTACAGCTCAGGTTTACTGCCATGAAATCATTCTATCACCTAGAATACATTTTTTTCTAGCTGCAATGGAGTTGAAATGGGAGAATCTCAGTTGCACAGGATATATAGAAACTGGCCATCCAATTTAACCAGTCTATGGTCTACCTGAAATCCATTCTACCTTTCCTCATCCAAATCCATCAGCATAACCCATTACTCCCTTCTCCATTACACGTATCCAGTTTCCCTTTAAATGTATCTGTACTATTTGCTTCAAGCACTCTTAGTGGTAGTTCACTCGAATTAAGCATCAGCTACAGCTCAGGCAGTTGTTCTCTAGCAAAGTCAAAAAGTTGAGAGTTTAAGAGCACAACTTGAACAGGAGCACAGAAGTCTAAATTGACATTGGTGCAGTCCTGATGAACTGAAGCAAGGTCAAGGTGTTCTCTTTCAACTGAGAGCTTGCCTTCTCTCTCAGGTACAGGTAAAATGTTTTGAAGAGTAGGGGAGCTTTTCCCTGATGTCCTACTTATCCCTACACCAAAATCAATAAAACAGATCAATTGGTCATTGGCAAATTGCAGCTTCTGGGATCTTACTGGACACAAATTGTGGCGGTCATATTTCCTGGACCATAAAAACCGCCAGACCTGGGTTGTGAGACCCTGGCAGGGATGTGAAAGGCGCTACAGAAATGCAAGCCTGCCTTTGAAGCAACATGCGTTGAGTGAAGCGTTCCACCCCTCACGTAGTTGATTGGAAGGCTTGTGGCAGCCAGCCAGCCCACCTACCCCCTCCCCGATGGGCCCGAGCCCCCATACCTGCAGCAGGACGGAGCCTGCGGTCGGCGCTGCCCGCTCACCGACCCCCTCACTGCCCGCTGGGACCCCCGGCCGCCGCCAACGGCACCACCATGGTCACGGGCCGCCGCCACACCGGAACCACCTCGTCAGCCGGCACTGCGCCTGCGTGCGGCGCACACTCCCGCCCTTCGCCGTCGAACCACGCATGCGTACACCTCCCCGCCAGCGCATTCAATTATTCATGGCGGGGGGGTTTCCAGAAAAATGTTATTTCACGCCGTAAAGAATGAGGTTCAATAAGAGGGATTTTACTCAACTGCTTTATAACGAGCTGTTGAAAGACTTTTTATGTTTTGGGTGGTTGGTGTTCTTTTCTGAGGGGGTAAAGTATGAAACTTAACACTCATAAATGAAGCGTGAAGGGCAGATTTGATATTGAGAATGCGGCTCTCAGCCGTCTGCCGCCAGCCCGCTGCCGAGCAGATTCCAACGTGTAGGCGGAAAAGACAAGGGAACACGGCAGATCAGAATGCGCAGGCGCAGTGGCATTGACTACACGGCAGATTGGAATACGCAGGCGCACTGACGACGGCTACACGGCAGATTATAATGCGCAAGCGCACTGGCGATGGGATCACGGCAGATTGGGGTACGCAGGCGCATTGGCGATGGGATCACGGCAGATTGGGTGCGCAGGCGCATTGGCGATGGGTGCGCGGCACATTGGAATGCGCAGGCGCGGTATGTCCGGCCGCCGGTGACGTCACTGGGGTCCGAGGCCAGTCGTCGCCGTGGCAGCGGTTGCCGAAGGCCGGCAGCCCATTCACACCGAGGGCGATGGAGGCGCTGGGGGAGGCCGGGCTGCACTTTGACGAGCTTAACAAACTGAGGGTCCTGGATCCGGAGGTGGCGCAAAACACAATAGAGCTGAAGGAGGAGTGCAAGGACTTTGTGGAAAGTAGGTGTTGGGGACGAGAGGGCCGTTACCGGTTACCATATGGAAGGTGGGGCACCGTTGGAAAGGCGAGAGATGTACATTCCTGTGGCGCCTGGAACTACCTCAGGACGTCCTAAAAGTACCTTAGGATCATTGAAGTACTGGGGACGGCGATGTAGGGGTGTGTACACAGCAAGATCTCACAGATGGTTGGGGTAATGATGGGTGGAGGATAGACATTGGTATTAACAATGGATCTTCCCTGTTATTCTTGTAAACACTACTGTAGGATATTTTGTGCCCGAGTGAAAAACGAGCTGCTGGAGCAACTCATTGGGTCAGGCAGCATCTGTGGAGGGAAATGGACAGCCGACCTTTCGGACCCCATCATCTGGACTAGTAGGTGAGGGGTCTTGATCCAAAACATAGACTGTCCATTTCCCTCCACAGATGCTGCCTGACTCGCTGAGTTGCTCCAGCAGCTTGATTTATTTTTTTTTGCTCCAAATTCCATCATCTTGTGTCTCCATTTTTTTCCTGCCCAAAGGGGGAGACATGGGCTTAATATGTCATTCAGAAGGTCTCATTCACTTTGACAGCGCAGCTCTCCCACCTGCTCTGTCATGGGAATGTTAGCTAAGGTGCCTGGAAGTAGGGTGAACTGCAACTGTCTGATTTGTAGATGGTGAGCCACCTTTAACTTTTAACAACATAAACTGCTTTCAGCAATAACAAAGCACAAAACTGGAAGAAATTCTTGCAGAGTGGTGAAAACTTGCATTAATTTATCAAGGTGGTAGAAACACAAAATGCTTCAAAGTAAAGTTGGAACCAGACTAGATAACTATGTTTAGTTTCCATCTTTTGTGCTGAATATTTGCACTCACCTGTCCTATTCCAATATCTGATGATTCCTTTATTACCCAAAATCTATCATTCCCAGTCTTGAATATAGTTATTGCCTAAACATCATCAGCTTGCATGGCCTAGGGTAGAAAATTCCAAAGATCAGAACTTCAGTAAGTGAAGCCTCATTTTATTTTTTTATCTTGGGTTGGAAGAATGTTCGCTTATGGGAGGAAATTGTGTCCTGGGGTCACACTTGTGAGAAAATGTAGCTGATTCCCTCAGTCACTGAAGCTCTCTGTGCTGGCATCCATCTACAGAATTGTAGGGAGTCCTTTGGGTCAGAAGTACAGACTCCTCACCTAGTTGGCTAACTTCAGTGTGGTACAAGGATTGTAGCATAGACATAGAGAGAGACAGCACAGAAGCAGTACCGTCTTTTGGATAAACAAGGGACTGCAGATGCTGGAAATCTGGAGCAACACACAAAGGAGCTGGAGGAACTCACTGAATCAGGCAGCATCTGACAGCAGTCTTGATGAAGGATCCCAACCTGTAACATTGACTGTCCATTTCCCTCTATAAATGCTGCCTGACTCGCTGAGTTCCTCCAGCTTGTGTGTTGCTCCTCTTATCTTTTGTTATTGCAATTAGTGGGCATGATGGAATTTTTACTGCAGTAATCTTGTCACACTCCTCTGAATCATATGCAGTTTAAAAAATGGCACTGAGCCAAGGAGGAGATTTATGGGTTAATAAAAGCCTGGTCAAATGGGTAGGTTTTATGGAAGGTTTCAAAGAGGTGTGGTAAAGATTCGAAGCCTAGATGGCTGAATACACAGCTGTTGGTTGTAGTGAAAGAATTGAAATGAGCCAATGTCAGAGGAATCCAGAATTCCTGAACAGTTATTAACTTTGGAAGAGAATGGAGAAAAAAAAATGTTCACTTTGTTTTCACTACATTTCCCAAAAGGGTGAAGAATTTTTTTTTGTATGTAGTTTAACAAAAAATATAAAAACTTAAATTAAGTCATAGCAGAGGCTCAAATCTTTCAGAAGCTGAATTCAGTTTTTTCAGGATGTCATACTTGACAAATTGTAATTCTTTTTTCTCTTGCTGTAACTCATCAAGGATTCAGTACTAAGGTATCATTAACAATACACCTTTAGGTTTCATTAATAATACACCTCTAGGTATCATTAACAGTGTACTTTTCAAATTTCCAAATCATTTAAGAGCCTCTTAATTTTGGAGTACTAATGAAAAGGGTGTATGATGAATTGCATACTATTGTACTTGACATATTGCGTAATATTCTGGTAGATTTTAAAGTAAGTACTACACAAGGATTTGGATTATAGAATGGCAACATTAGATGGTAGTCTCAGACCGAATTATTGTCATTTTTGATTCCAGTTTAAGAATTGATAGAATCACTATATGTAAAACCAAGTCACCATGAATTATTGTTGAACCATAATTTGGATACAGTATTAGCATCCAGTTGTTTTGATAGTATAAATAGATAAAGCATCAATGAGATAACAGGTGTAAGTCCTATCCCTAACATTATGCCAACAATTTTCATTTCTGTAATGACAGAAAATACCAGTGATGCTCGGCAGATCGGGTAGTATCTGTGGAGGGGGAGAGAGGGAGATAGTAAATATTTCATGTTGATGACCTTTCACCAGATGTTAACCACCTCTCTCCACAGATACTGTGTGACCTACTGATATCTCAGTCTTTCGGTTTTTAGTTTGGATTCCAGCATCTGCAGTTCTTTGCTTTTCTATTTCCATAGCATCTTTAATGTGGTTTTCCAAGCCACTTCATTGAGGTGTTATCAAACAAAAATTATGCCAAGCCACAGGTAGAAATTGGAACAGATAACCAAAAGGTTCGCCAACAGTGTCTTAAAGACAGAAAAAACTGGCCTAGCATTGGAATGTAATTCCAAAGTTAGGATGAAGTGAATCAATTGCTTTCAAGACAAAAACCACAATTGGAGGAGTACAATTGGACGATTGGGGTTCTGTAGCTCGCCAAATGTGATACCAAGGTTGCAAACAGTTTGCTCAATTTCACATAGTTACCAGAGAAGGGAGGGAGTTGGATGCCAGGGAATGAAGTTTGTCGTCAGTGACTAAACCAATACTTTGGTGGTCTTAGTGTTGAAGGAAACAATGACTTATCCACTGTGGAAATAAGACAAGCTGTCTGATGACTTAGAAATGGTGAGAGGGTCAAGAAAGGCAAGGATGAGGTACAGCTAGATAGCATCAGGGTGGAAATGGGCACTGTGTTTTGGAATGCTGTCATGGAAGAGTGGAAATGGGGATTAGGACAGTGCTCATTCTTCAGAAGCACCATAGATAATGTGTGGGCACAGAAAGAACTTATTGCAGGTGATTCTCTGGCTACAGTTGGATATATAATGATGGAATCAGGACTGGAGAAGAATTTGTGGTCATTTATGTAAAAGACTGCAGCCTAGTTGAGAAGGATGAGGTGATGGATTACTTTTATCACAATGTCATGAAATTTTGTTATTGATTTTGATAAGACCCACTCTTCTGAGCATAGAACTGATGGGAGGACTTGCACAAGTGGTTCTGGGATGGGCATGTGTTTGGTAGTCTGCTATACAACTGAAGAGAAAGGTTGGGCATAGGGAGATAGACTTGATTAATGGGTACACAGGTGGTTAGCTACATTTTTTATTAGACTAAGGATCGCTGTGCAGAAGCAAGAGTTGTATTCTCCCTTCATCAGATCCTGCCAGTTGGTGACAAATTCATGAGTGGAGGTATCATAACCAATTATCTGTTGTTATTATTATAACATGTAACTTGGTATCAATCTTTTAATTTTTTTCAGAAATAGGTCAGTTTCAGAAGATTGTTGGTGGGTTAATTGAGATTGTTGATCAACTTGCAAAAGAAGCTGAGAATGAGAAGATGAAGGTAATGTTTCTAAATACTTTCATTTGTGTGTTTTTTGACAATGATAAGGGAAATGATGACAATGATCAATTCCTCATTGCTAAGTCAGCCTGTTAAAGTTTCATCCTTATGGAACTTGGAATTGTCTCCCAGCAGGTAAGTCCTCGTATGGTAATTGAATCCAGTGTTGCAATGTGCAAGCCTGTGTATGATGCATTCACCATTCAAAACCTGATGGAATTTGCAGCAAGCGGTGCTTCTGAGATGACATGTATTTTGGGAATTACCCACAAATGTTGATTACAAAATAGTTTTCTCTTTAGTAATAGTTGTAACTGTTATGGTGTAAAATTCTAAATGATGAGTAATTATATTAACTCATATGCGTGCACATTGAGCTAGCCTGTATTTGGTTGGAGAATAAGAACTTTGCTTACTGTGGAGTGGTGGGGAAGGGGATTTGCCAATGATTCAAAGATGGGAAAGTGTGAAGAGGACATAACGAGGCTGCTTGGACAAGAAATTTGGCAAATCGAGTCAGATGTGGAAAAAGGCAAAATTGTCCTTTATTGGCAGGAAGAATAAAAGGGAATTTTATGTAAATAACTTAAGATTGCAGAGACGAGGCTCGGAGGGGTCTGGATGTCCCAGTGTTTGATTCACAAACGGCTAGTCTGCAGATATAGCAAGTAATTAGGAAATCTAACAATGTTATTGTTTAATGCTAAGAAAAGTGAATACAAAAGTAGGGACACTATACTTCACTTATACAAGGCACAGGCAGGCCACGTGGAGTACTGTGTATACCAATGGTCTCATTTAATGAAGGATGTGAATGCATTAGAAGCAGTTCAAAGAAGGCTTCCTAGACTGATGCCTGGAATGGGTGCATTGCCTCATCAGGAAATATTGGACTAGCTAAGGATCCACTGTAGTTTAGAGTTAGAGGGGATTTAATTGAAACTTTTATGATCCTGAGGGGTCTTGACAGTGTGAATATGGAGACAATGTTTCTTCATATGGGAGAATCTAGAACGAGGGATCATTGTTTAAAAGGAGGTTTTCCTTTTAAGCCATAGGTGAGGCAAACATTTTTCTGAGGGCTGTGAATCTTTGGATCTCTTCTTCAAAGGGCTGTAGGAGCAGACTTTTTAACATTTTTAAGACCGAGGTAGACAGATATGCAAAAGTTATCTCGGGTAAATGAGAATGTGGGGTTGTAGTTACAGTTTGATCAGCCATGGTCTTATTAAGTGACAGAGAAGGCTTAAGGAGTGGAGTGTCCTGCATCAGCTCATGTTCTTAGTTTGTATATTTGTAAAGATTGATATTTAATTTTGTTGCTGTCAACAGGCCATAGGGGCCAGAAATCTTTTGAAGTCAGTCGCTAAGCAAAGGGAAGCACAACAGCAGCAGCTCCAAGCTCTAATCGCTGAAAAGAAAATGCAACTTGAAAGGTTTGTTAAAATGTATTTGTTGTTACCTACACTAAAAGAGAATTAACCAATAGTGCAGTGCCTTGCATAAAGCCATTGCTCAGATACTGTTAAATGTAAATGTCTTTCTGCTATTTTAGTTTGATTACATGCCAGCAATAATTCCTATTCATTTTATATTTTGTGATGCTATTGCTTGATGCCAAGGACAAGGAATTTAAAAGTCTTCATTGTGACATAATTCAAGCAGAAACAACATGAAAGGTGGTCTACAAGCCACAGAAGCATACAGTACTCCTGTCTTCCAACTAGGTCAAAGAATCTATCACCAGTCATATTTTAAATAAAAATCTCCATTTTCAAGATAACTGCATGATTTCCAGAGCAAAGGGAAGGCCCTTTTACGGTTACTCAGACTGCCTCTCAAGCTGATTTGCTGAAAAGTGCTGAAAGCAGGAAACAAAATAGATCCCAACTTCTCAGTGAAAATAACTAACTAGTTTCTTCAACCAGTGCTTCATTCTACATAGTGCCTTTAAAAGTGGTTCACAGGAATGTTAATTAAAAAATGATACGGACCCCAGACAGACAACAGGACGGGTGACCAACTACTTGTTCAAAGAAGAAAAGTCGTCTTTTCTTCAATACCTCTGCCATTCCATCAACACTGTGGTTTACACAGTGCATTTTTGAATTGGTATTTCTAAAAAGAGGGAATTTGTGAACCAGGAGCTTAGACGGCAGAAAGACCAACAACTAGTTGTCTGGTAAATTATAGACAAGAGAAGGAAGAGAGAGTTTTGGAGGGCTGCAGGGTTCAGTGCAAATGCAGAAATAGGTCGAGGTTCGTCATGGAGGGATTTGAGTATAGGAACAATGAATTTCATTGTGCAGAAGTAGGTAATGTACAATAGATAATGAATGATTATGGAGTTTAGTTGACTGGAAATCATTTTAGGATAAGCTACTAGAAGGAAGCTTTATTGTACTTTTCTTGGTTCCTGTTGTTTTTTTTTGAGAAGCAACTTATTCTTTGGTTTCATTACCATCTATTTCTGATTGACTGAAACGAGTTGACTGGCCAATTTTTGGGGTTATTCTAGATGTCGGCCGAGTGATTAAGCAAGAGGTGGCATGCAACTTTAAGGCTATAGTAATATTTGATGACCCCCAAATCATTTATAAATGTGCACTGTGCTGGACAAGGCACAATGGGGAAAATCTCAAACTTAATTACCATACTGTCAGGTTTTTGACCTGATTTCCTCCAGATGTCATAAGCAGTGTTCTGAGCAAGACCATTTTTATTTCAGGAACCAAGTTAAAAATGTACAGTGTGACATTTTTTCCCCCTGAATGATCTGTTTAAAAATCATGTTATCACAAAGTGTTATCACTTTGTATTTCTTTCTGGGTGTTATGTGTAACAGAGAACTTGTTTTTGCAGATATCGGATAGAATATGATGCCCTGTCAAAGGTAGAAGCTGAACAGAATGAGTTCATTGATCAATTCATTCTTCAGAAATGAAGTGGGAAGGAGAGACACTAAAGAGAAAAGTATACTCAACAAAACAATGCAGAGAAGATTTCAGTGGTTATTCCATTATGCCATTCCATCAACAGTGGTTTTACACACAGTGCATTTTTGAATTGCTATTTCAGTGAATATAAAGCATATATTTCTATAATGCAGATTTATATGTGGTTGTTTTGGACCATATCAGCAATTTTTACTGCACAATTTTAAAATACACTTTTTAGGATACAATTTCTGAAAGCATCAAACAGTAAATATTGTGTAAATACTTTTAGCACTTGTTTTGTATATTTTATGTTATAGCTAATAAATCAATCTTGCAGCATGTATGATCATGAGCTACATTTATTTACTAGCTGTCCTTTATGAGGATCAATAAAACTAATGTTTCACTCTGTGGCTTACCCATCAAAACTGTTTCTGCCTTTGATGCAGTGAACATTACCAAAGAGCACATTTGCAGTGGATACCAATCAAAGTTATAGCGTACTCTGCTACTGGAAAAAAGGGGAACAGAAAACAACACACACCAACATTTGGCGTTGACTTGAACCATCAACTTTCTATTCAAATGAGTGATGTGACCTTGAATCTGGATTTCTTTTTAAACCTACAGTATCAATAACCATGGAATTGCTAGTTTGACATTTCAACGAGAAAACATCCAGTTCACTAATGACCTTCGGGGAAGGAAATCTGTCCCAATTTGGCCTATATCTGACTCAGGGCCCACCAACACCCCACTGTCCAGGGCCCAAACAGTACTTTCAGAAGAAGCAGCAATTCACTTGCACTTCCAATCTAGTTACTGCATTTGGTGTTCTGTACATTGGAGGAACCAAACACACTGGGTAATCATGTTTGCGGAACAACTCCATTAATCAGCAGGGATAATCCTGAGCTTTCAGGTTCTTGTCACCTTAACTCCCTCTCTGACCTATCGGTTTGTGGTCTCCTGCATTGTTCCAATGAGGCCCAATGTATGCCTGAGGAACAGTTCCTTGCCTTCCATCTGGACAAGTTGAAGCCTTTGGGGTTCAATGGAATTGAGCTGCATTTCACAGCTAGCTTGCTTTCCCTCCCTCCATCTATTCCACCCCCTCCCACTCCCATGTTGTTATTTGGGCCAACAGGTACTCCTTTATCAATGTAAGAACGTAAGAAACAGAAGCAGGAACGTCGCTTAAGTCCCAGGTGTGTAATAGACTTTGCTTCAGTCTGATCTCTCTGAATTGGGAATTGGAACAATTCCCTTCCAAATGCTTCAATGTGTAGCTACTGCACAATGTCATATTCTGTTCCATAATTCTTACTTTGATTCCTGACCAGAAGGTAACATCAGCACCCATTTCCTCTCCAAGCTACAGATTAGCCACCACTACTACTTCATTATTGCTAGGTCAAAATAAAATCATGCAATTCCCAATGTAACACTAGCATCGTCATAATGATTGGATAATTTCAAAAAGAGACTCATTTCACAGCAATTAATGATAGAATATCAAGGCAACCATTGCCTGTGTCACTCACGTCCCATAAAATCTCCTTCCCATAAACGGGAGGAGATTTTAATTAAGTATTCTGGTTTGCATAACATGCTGGAAATATCCTAATTATTTTGGCATTTTTCCCAATATTCCTAAATAATGCTGTATTTCTTTAACCTAACAATCTAAAGTGTGCAATCAGAGACACAAGACACTGAAGATGTTGAAATCCAGAGCAAAAAAACAAACTGTTGGAAGAACTCAACGGGTCAGGCAGCATCTGTGGGGGCAGAGGGATGGTAGACGTTTTGGGTCGGGACTCTTATCACAGCTGAGAGTGTTGAGGGGAGCTTGCCAGTACAGAGGTGTGAGGGAGGGGATGATGGGCAGATGGAGACAGGAGGGGGAGGGTGGGCTGGAGCTGGAGACAGTGGCTGGTGGGTGATAGGTAGACACAGATACGGCGAGAAACGGGTCAGATGGAGCCAGGTGGGGGTGGGGGAAGGTGGATATGGAGGCAGATGCTGGACTCTGATAAGTAAGGAAGATAAGTGGGACCAGCTCAGTGAGGAGGTGATGTGCAGTTGGGGGAAGGTGCAAGAGACGTGTGGGTGATAGGCAGATGGGACCAGGTGGGGGAGGGGAATGAAACTGGGTAAGGAGGGGTGGGGGTGGTGGAGGGGTGGGGGTGGTGGGGGGGGGGGGGGGGGTTTGGTAGAAGGTGGGGTGAGAGAACCTGGGAGGATCGGAAGGAGGGAGGAAGGAACATGGGATGTGGGATACCTGAAACTGGAAAATTCAATGTTCATACTCTTTTTTTCTCCTCATCTGTCTCTACCTACCTCCCCACCCCACTGGCTGCTGTATCCCAACTCTGCCCCTCCCCCTCCCCTGGCTCCATCTACCCATCACCCCCCTTCCTCATCTGGTTCCACCTACCAGACCCTGCCTCACCCCACCCTCACACCTCTTTATACTGGCTATGTCCCCTCAACACCCTCAATCCTGGGGCAGGGTCTCAGCCCAAAACACCGACCATCCCTCCGCCTCCACAGATGCTGCCTGATCCGCCGAGTTCCTCCAGTTTTTTTTGCAATCATTGTTTTATCAAAGTTCAGATTAGTCTCATATTTTACATGTATTTTATCATTTAGTTATTTAATGAACACTTGTACAAAAGAACTTGTCACAACAGTGAAAAATATCATTCAAATATTAAAAACAAAATGTGTTCTCAATTAAAAAAAGAAAAAGAAAATACAGTTTATTGATAGTGCGTCTACCAAGATTATTTGTAACAATGCAAAATAAACAGTCATTTAGCAGTCACATAGATCGTGTATACTTATGTGAAAGCACACATGGATAAAGGCTGTTCATTGTGCTATTGCCTAGTTACAGCAACATTTTGATCCTAACGCTATTGCATGCAATTACAACCAAATGGAAAAGAGAATCCATGCAATAATCCAAATGTTATAGGCAACATTCTGAAGAGCAAATTTGGGACAGGAGTCATAATGTCTTTCTTTACAAGAGTGACTTTATGGTTCCGTGATAGTTGGCACAGGAAATGAAGATGGTTACTAAGACCAATTGACCCACAGAAGTGGTCTGACCAGTGTCCTGGCGTGTACATTTGGAAAATAAATCCTCAAATCCAGGCACCTTAGTGTGGTATTATGTTCTGTTTGAATCTATAGGGCTTAGACATTTGGAAAGAATTGTTCTCAGCACTGTTGTCTCACTGATAAATTGGAAGATCATAGATTATTAGTTTTTTCAGCCTGACTGATACTTTTGCTGCCATTAATTTGTCTATCAATGTGGTTCCTGAGGCTTCACACTTACCTAGCTGATGAGAATTAAACCTTGCCTGTTATTCCCTGCTTCAAAATAAAAGAGGCAAGGGGAGGGGATTAAAAGGGTAAGCAGAGTGGTGGGTGCAGAAGGATAATGGAAAGGAAATGGATTGGACAAAAGTCCATTGATCTCATTGTATCCAAAGTTTTTTTTTACTTACAAAGATATATCACCAAAGGTAATTATGGAATGTACAGTGCAAATCAGAAAACCTCTCTGATCATTTTAAAAACAGAAAATACTGGAAAGACTCAGCACCTGAATAGAGAAACTATTAATATTTCAGGGAAGAAACCCTTTGCCAGAACTGGGAAAAGGAGATTATTAAAAAAGGTGGTTTTATGTTGCAGAGAAGGTGACAGACGGGATTGACAGGACAAAGGAGGTATCTGGGATGGACCAGGTCAAATGGTTGAAGGGGCATATAGAAGGTGATTGGCCTTCTTTGTTTGCTTTATGTGTTGCAAATCAACATCTGTGGATGTTGATGTGGATCAACATCTCAGGCCGTAGAAATGAAGAAAGGAAAACTGAGTCAATATCACAGATGCAAAAATTACAGCAGAAATGGAGAGATTTTCTCTCTCTGTTAGTACAACCTGACCAGCTGTATACATCCCACTGTCCTGCTGTCAGCTACACAAACACAGACAAAACATCATCACCCTCTATCTCCCCCTTTTGATCTGGCTTCACAGATATTTCCTTCGTCCTGTCTATTCCTTCCAGTCACCTTTTCTGCATCTTAGAACCATCTTTTTTATTTCTCTCTTTCCCAGTCCTGATGAAGGGTCTCCAACCTGAAATGTTCACTCTTTCTCTTTTCACAGATGTTGCCTGACCTACTGGGTGTTTCCAGGATTTTCTGCTTTTATGTTAGACTTCCCGTATCTGCAGCTTATTTACAAACTAGTCTATTGTTGTGACCCTTAGGCTGGTAATTTTAACTGAAAACACTCCTATTAAAAAGGGGGCTGCTCTTACATGAAAGTAAATTTTTAATGAATTCCATTCTGATGTACAATTTTATTGTAAAATTGCTCTTAAATTTTGTGCTGTAATTCTGTAAAATTCTAAAGTAGTAATGCCCGGTATTTGACTGGGAAAATGGGAAATGATTCTCTGAATGGTTAAGTGGAAACTGTTATTGCTTCTTCTTTTCCTCAAAGGAATTGTACCGTTTGCTGTAAAGCATAGTTAGTAGGATCATAACTGGGATGAGTAAATAGGGAATATAAATAGCTAAGAGTGATAAACGTTCTGAGAGGGTATTGGGTCCTGGATATGTTGATTTTGAGAAATCGTTAAACAGAATATGTCCAAGGATTGAAATGACCGTTGTAGCCACATGTGTGGAGTACACGATAGCCGGTGTCCTTATCCATGAACGACTTCCTGTACATAGAGGTAATGGAAAGCATTATTTTACAAATCATGTCTCTCTGTCTGCTGTGTATTTAATAATTATTCTAGACATCATCTTCAAATGATAAAACAAAAATCACACTGTACCAAAGAGGTTCTGCATCAGTTGTCTTTTAACCAAGATTATAGGGTTTAAATTAATTTTTGAGACTGGCATGGAGTTACATGATGTGTTTTTATGTCCACAATAACCCACATACTGTATGAATGACTTTAGTATATTATTGTGAGAAAGTACAGTGCTAATGAGAAAGAAACCAAGCCATCCCTTATAAGGAAAAGGAATTTGCACATCTATGGCACCTTTTTTGTCCATTTTGTCCACTGTGCTTCAGGGATACTGAAATACTTCTGAAGTTGTTACATAGGAATCATAGCAGCTGACCTGGGCACAGCAAGACCCCACATACAGCAATGGGATTATGATTCTGATATTGGTTAGAGGGATGAATATTGACGAGGAGATTGAGATTAATTGCCCTGTTTTTCTTCTAAAGAATGTGATTGGTTCTTTTAAGCCACTGGAACAAGGACAGGGCCTCAGTTTAATAAATAAGAGTATCTCTGAGAGTGCAGCACTCCTTCAGTATTGCACTGGGGTGTCAGTCGTATTCATACCCAAGTCTTTGGAGTGGCATTTAAACCCACAAATTTTTGACAGGGAGGAATGATGCCAAGTCTGCTGTGACTGGTAGAGTCAATATTGGGTGCTCAATACCTGTGCTCATTCTGGTAAAGTTCACAGTACAGGGAGGAAAAAGCAGAGGAAATGATGATACTTCAATATTTAATATTTCCCACATTTTGAACATCAGAGCTACTTTCTTCCCAAAATAATCGTGAATGGCAGGTACAATACATCATTCAGGGTGGAAGCCAATGAACTTATTAAGTGCAATTCACATGAAGCAAAAATAAACTGTGCCCATCACTCAGTTCCCAATGGTCATTTTGTGTCATTCTTGGTCATAGTTTACTTCAGCTTATAAAGTGTTATATTGTTAAATCATACAATTGCAAAAAAATACAAATGGGGAGTTAATAGAAATCAATGATAATCTTGCAGAGCCGGTTACAAAGAATTTTGCAGTCCTGAAATCAAACAAAATAACCTTAAGAGAAAATTTCTCTCCACTGTATTTCCTGCCAGAAATCTATTAAAGGATTCAATTGTCATAATAAATGAAAAAGCAAGTTAATGCACAAAATCTGAAGCTCAAGATTAGGTCATCAACAATGGCTCAATCCTATTTTCCTTCTCTGCCACTCCCTCCTAGTCGCCACTGAGTCATCGACTGCAGGCAAGGAGGTAGCCAGATATCCAAAGATGTGGGACAAATGCCTCAGAAAAATCTCCGCTTTCTCCCTTTCCATTAAGAGGTGGTGTCTGTTGTATTTTCTTTACCAATTGCTTAGTGATGCAGCAGTAATAAAAAAAGAATTATTTGGTCAAACATCACAGAATTCCCAACTCATGGCATGAACCATTAAGATTCCCAAAACAAAAGGGTGTAGTTATGCTATATCTGGATCTGGAATGATTTAAGGGTATCTGCGATGAGAGGGTTGTCCTGTCAAGAAAGGTTAAACAGTTTTGGTCTTATTCCTTGGAGTTTAGAAGAACGAGAGGCGACGTTATTCAAACATATTAGATTGTAAGGTGACTTGTCGGGGTAGATGTTGAGATGTTTTCACTAGTGGGAGAGTCACTAACCAGGGGACAGAGCTGCAAAATAAGGGACTGGTTATTTAAAACTGAAGTGCATAGAAGTTTCTTCTCTCGGGGGTAGTGAATCTCTGGATTTCTCTGTCCCGAGGGTGGTGGAGGCCAGGTCATTAGATATATTTAAGGTGATGGTGGATAAGTATTTGAAAGATCAAGCAATTGATGGGAATGGACAAATGGCACAGAAGGAGAATTGAGGCCAGCGTAAATCAGCCACGATCACGAACGGGGTGGGGTGGGGGGGGGGGGCAGGATTGAAGGACCAGGTGGTCTACTCCTACTCCTATCTTCTCATGTTCTCGTGCAGTGAGGGACTGAGATGCATTCATTGAGGGGGGATGGTCAAAGAGAAGTGTTCAAAATTATTAAAGAGATGGAGACAGTAAATAGCCAGACAATTTAAATTCTTCAGTAATGTGTTGATGTCAAGAAACTGTGCAGCTTGGGAGGGGAGATGTGGAACTGCTTGGGGATAAGATATCTGAATTTCAATTGCACCACAAAATTTGAGATTGTATTATACTCAAGTAAATGGCAGTTTGCTAGACCAGAGTTATACTTTTACTCAAACTGACTGAAACATTTGTTGAATACAAAGCCAACTAGAAGTCCCAGGATATGTGCATGATATGTGATGATAACAAGTACACAGAGTTTGTACCAAATACAAATGCCACGTCAATGAAAGCATCAAAAACATCCATTGAAAATGTGGGTTTGACGATATTCTCTTGTGAATTACAGTATTGTAAAGTGGAAAAAGAACACATGTCACTCCCATTTTAAAGTCCATACAAAAGAAGTGTTGGTATGATTGTAGAAGAGATGGTGAACCAGTACAAGATTTTAAAGAGACTTTCAATGATGAAATATGTCCCATTTTAGACATTACATTCAAATGAGGGTTTTACAAGCAGTATAAGGGATGTGTGCAACACCATCATTCATAGGCTTCCTAAAATGAGAGAAAATCACTATAATGAGAGACTTAAAGTCAAGGAAACTGGAGAGATTGTTCAGAGGAGGATCAAAGAAAAGTGCTCAAAATAATGAAAACGTTTAAATCAGTAAACAGAGAACCTTGCCTGAACAGAATAAAACACAGAGTTCATTAGTGCTAGGAAAGTAAAGGAAGTGTTTAAGAAGTTTCTTTTCATGTGATAGATGAATGCAGAATTTTTACCACAGTGACTAACAAAGCCAAGCCGAGTACAATTAATATGGAAATTTAAAAATTCAACAAATTAAATATTAAAGGATAAGGGAAATGAACTTAGGGATAAATGGCTTTCTTCTCAATTGAATTTTTTATCTCTAGTCAGGGAAGTACACAGGGAAAATAATATAAAGGGACAAAGAAACATGTTGCAATATAATTATTGCAACAATAGGGGTGCCCAAAGCCATTTATTGCTCCATGTTTTCATATAGTAATAACGTGCTTCAGTAAAATAAAACAATCTCACGACTTTTAATCTAGAATGATACCATTCTACTGATGTCATGTTTATGAGCTAAAACCCCAAATGCGATTGAGAAAGGGAACATCAGATTAATGCACAAGCAGAAATAAACACTGTACTGACCTTTGTAGAATGCATAAGCTGCAACAGGAAAGAAAGGCATCTGCAGCAATGCTTCGCAAACAATGCATGCACTGAACCATGCTGGTGGATCCATTATCATTGGGTCTTTGAACTTAGCTGCATACCACCTTAATAAGCCTTGCAGCTGAGGAAAGAAATACGGTGTTTAAAAATAGTTCAAACATTGGCAGAAGTTTCTTCAGCCTCAAATCAAAGTTTTTCCAACGTGTGCCTGAGTCAATAGTTAGCATTAACAAACCAAAGTTCAACAATTATTACTGCCACAGACCAGCTGAATATGACATACAGCATGTTACTACTAGAAAGGGCAACAACGTGACACTCACTCTGATCTCCAGATTCCCATATGCAGGATCAGCTTGTTTACTCACCAGAGTTTAACGATAGGATCACTAGGCCATCAGAATTCCACCAGGTTAAATCGCTCAGCTACTGTAAAATGTTGGTAATGAAGTTTCCTTCAACACTGTGCCTTTGTGTCAGTTTCCTTACTGTGCAATGTGCATGTTGGGGCTTCCCTGGAGACTGTGAGGTGTGAGCATGCTGGAGTTTCCTTAGATATTGTGCGCTGGGAGTTTGAATGTTTATTTAGTTACAGAAGGAGGCAAAACAAGTTGTCCAGTCAAAAAGAGTGTGTTTATTAAATGTTGATTTCATTTTCGTAAGTGGGCAATATCCTAGAAGTGGAAACATTAGAGAATGCAGATGCTGGAATCTGGAGCAAAAAACGAGCTGTTAGAGGAACTCAGCGGGTCAGGCAGCACCTCCGTAGCTGCTGGAGTTTCTCCAGCAGCTCATTTGTTGCTTTTAATATCCTAGAAGTGTTCACTTTCACTTTGTGCATATTGGTGGGACCAGGCCATTGTGCTCCAAGGTCTCCTCGGCACACTGTGGACCAGAAAGGAAAATTGCCAGTCCCCGAAACCACTCAGGGTAATTTTGGGATCTTTCCATTCCGGGAAGGCCTATAAAGTTTCTGTTGCAAATAAAATGAAAATTGCTTGAAATACTCAGATCAGGCAGTACCTGCAGATAGAGAAATGTTTCAGGTTGGCGAACCTTTGCCGTTGCCGGGAAATGTTGGGAGATTAAAAGAGGTTCAAGTTGTAGAGAAAAGTAAGTGGAGAGAACGACAGGGAAGGTCTGGTGAAGAGAGATTAAATAATATAAGTGCTGATGGAACTAGTTAAAACAGAGTGGTAAATGCTCATGGCTAATAAAAGCTTTAATGGGGCAAGTGTTAACAGCAGGGAAATGAGCGAAATCTGAAATTATGAGAGGAAGAGAGAGGGAGAGGGGGAAGAGAAACAATACTAGGACCCTGAGATGAAAGGCCGAAGTGTCTGATTACCAAAGGTGGACTTTGTTGTGACAGTCATTCATGTGCTGGAGAAGACAAGTGAGTCGTCACTTAAATTCGCCATCCCACTCCCATTCTAATCTCTCAGTCTTCAGCCTTCTACACTGTTCCAGCAAAGCTCTGTGCCAGTTTGAGGAACTGCACCTCAACAGACAAGCCAGATTTGGATTCATGGAGACACAAGAGGCTGCAGATGCTGGAATCTGGAGCAACACACAATGTGCTGGAGGAACTCAGTAGGTCGAGTAGCATCTGTGGGAGGAAAGAAATTGTCGATGTTTCAGGTCGAAACCATGCATCAGCACTGAGAGTGGAGAGGAGAGATGGAGAAGGGGAGTGTCGAGAAAGGATTCCGAGGCGATTGGTGGACTGAGGAGGGGGGTGAGATGACAGGCAGGTGGTGACAGGGAGGGGAGGTGAGTGGGGATGGAGCTGGAAGATGAATTCAACAATTTCAGATGAGAGTCATCTCGGTCATAAACGTCACAGCTCCAGCATTTAAATGTTCTATTCTTCCTCCGGTAACTTCAGTTTTCTTTAATCTACTGTTTCCTCAGGCACACTTTTTGTAATTTACTGACCCATATCACTATCTTCCAGCTGACTTCATCACCACTTAGGTCACATAAACTCTCCTGTCAATCACCCAATCACAGCCCCTTCCTTTGTTCTCTGCACCTCTTCCCCTTTTCCTGCAAAGTTTAATTTGACCTTATCTCCAACCTTCCCCTGTTCTGATAAAAGTCACAGACTTGCAACATCTGTTTTCATCTCCCCAGATCCTGCCTGACATGATGAGTATTTCCAATAATCCCTATTTTTGTTTCAGAATCAAGAGCATTTTGCTTTTGCCACTGGCTGAATGTACATTGTTTACGATTAAGATCTTTATTAGTCTCATGTACATCGAAACACACAGTGAAATGCACCTTTGCGTAGAGTGTTCTGAGGGCAGCCCGCAAGTGTCGCCATGCTTCCGGCGCCAACATAGCATGCCCACAACTTCCTAACCCGTACATCTTTGGAAGGTGGGAGGAAACTGGAGCACCTGGAGGAAACCCACGCAGACATGGGGAGAACATACAAACTCCTTACAGACAGTGGCTGGAATTGAACCCAGGTCGCTGACGCTGTAATAGCATTACGCTAACTGCTACACTATGCAGTAAAATGCATGGATTGTTGCAATTGTGTAAAAGTAACAAGTACAGAAGGAACCTGTTCAATTGTTAGGTATCTTACCAGTACAAAACCAATCCAATAGGTTCAATCCAAAACTGTTCAATGAAAACCAGTCAAATGCCAATATATTTTAGAGGTACCCGTTCAAGGGAACCCATTCAATAGAACAACAAACAATCTGCTGGATGAATTCAGCAGGTCAGGCAAGTTCAATGTCAAGGGATACGTTCCCCAGGTATAAATGCCATGAAAATTAGCTTTTTGCAGCAGCCCGGTACATTACAAACAGCATCTGAAGAGGGAGATGGACAGTCGACGTTTCAGGTCAAGACCACGACAAATGCTGCTCAACCATCTGAGTTCCTCCAGCAGTTTATTTGTTGCTCCAGATTCCAGCAGTCTCTTGTGTCTCCATTAAATAGAAAACAGACCAATGGACCTGCAACAGTGGGAGCGCAACAAAGGGTTTGCCTTTGGAGGCCTGCAATCTCCACAGATTAGAAGAACGAGAGGTGATTTCATTGAACAGTCATAATTCTTACAGGACCCAACAAGATGGATTGAGGGCGAGTGTTGACCCCTGATGACAGGAACCGGGAGGCTCAAGTGAGTTATTTCAAAACAGAGATGCGCAGATTCCGGATGGTGAGGGAGCCAACAGAATATGGGAACGGACAGGTTCTGGAGAGCTCGGCTGGAGAATCGCCCATGATCTGGATGGAAACAACAACAAGCTCCAAGGACCAGGGTGTCAAACCCAGCTCCTGGCGCTTAGCAACGTGGAAACCAGTCCAATGGGAACCCTCCCATAGAAACCGGTCCAATGGGAGCGGGTCCACGGAAACCGGTCCAATGGGAACCGGCCCACAGAAACCGGTCCAATGGGAGCGGGTCCACGGAAACCGGTCCAATGGGAACCCGCCCATAGAAACCGGTCCAATGGGAGCGGGTCCACGGAAACCGGTCCAATGGGAACCGGTCCACAGAAACCGGTCCAATGGGAGCGGGTCCACGGAAACCGGTCCAATGGGAACCCTCCCACAGAAACCGGTCCAATGGGAGCGGGTCCACGGAAACCGGTCCAATGGGAACCCTCCCACAGAAACCGGTCCAATGGGAGCGGGTCCACGGAAACCGGTCCAATGGGAACCGGTCCACAGAAACCGGTCCAATGGGAACCCGCCCATAGAAACCAGTCCAATGGGAGCGGGTCCACGGAAACCGGTCCAATGGGAACCCGCCCATAGAAACCGGTCCAATGGGAGCGGGTCCACGGAAACCGGTCCAATGGGAACCGGTCCACAGAAACCGGTCCAATGGGAGCGGGTCCACGGAAACCGGTCCAATGGGAACCCTCCCACAGAAACCGGTCCAATGGGAGCGGGTCCACGGAAACCGGTCCAATGGGAACCCTCCCACAGAAACCGGTCCAATGGGAGCGGGTCCACGGAAACCGGTCCAATGGGAACCGGTCCACAGAAACCGGTCCAATGGGAACCCGCCCATAGAAACCAGTCCAATGGGAGCGGGTCCACGGAAACCGGTCCAATGGGAACCGGCCCACGGAAACCGGTCCAATGGGAACCGGCCCACGGAAACCGGTCCAATGGGAACCCTCCCACAGAAACCGGTCCAATGGGAGCGGGTCCACGGAAACCGGTCCAATGGGAACCCGCCCATAGAAACCGGTCCAACACACACCGTTCCGAGAGGACGTGGTGCAATAGGAACCGACCCACCGTTCAGTGATCTTGGAATGAGCCGGACTCGGGGCGACGGCGGGACGGGGCGTGACCGCAGCCCGGTGTCAAAGACTCACCGCGGCCGGGAACATCCAGCGGGGTAGCAGAGCCTGCAGGTCGATGGCGAGGGTGACGGGGATGTGCGTGATGAAGTAGAAGCAGAAGATGCACTCGAGCAGCCGGCCTGGGGATGCCATGGTGTTGTCGGGGGTGGGACTGCGGCGGAGTGGCCTCATACCCAGCCCAGGCGATTGGCTGCGGGGAGGGGCGGAGGCGGAGCCGCCAGCACCCTCACTGCCGCCGGGCGGACGGGACAGTTCATCAATAAATGCTCCTGCCGTTGTCTCTGGGGTATATCCCCCTCTCCCCTCCCCTGCAGGACCAGTGCTGGGTCTGCCTGACCTTCCACTCACGGTACCAGAGGCTACTCTGCGGCCAGTTGTTGTGCCGGTTCATTGCTGCGGATCTGGGCAAGTTCAGTCACTGTCAAGTTCAGCATTGACGTCCCCCCCCCCCCCCCCCCCCCCAGTTGCCCTACACCCCCACGGGCCCGACGTGACGTTGAACTTTGCCGCTTCCGTGCCCATTTTTTTCTTAATCTTGGGGGTGTCTCCATTCCCAAGACTACAGACCTCTCTCCCCTCTTCACAATCTGTCTAGACCGCTCCTTCTGGGCTCCTGACCTCTCTTCATCGATCCATTCATTGCGAACAAAGATAGCGGCGTTTAAGAGCTATTCAGACAGGCACGTGAACAGGCAGACAATGGAGGGATACCGACCATGTGCAGTTTAAATTGGCATCGTGACAGGCAAAGTCAAAGTCGAGTTTATTGTCACATGCACAGGTGCAATAAAAAAACTTGCTTGCAGCAGCATCACAGGCACGTAGCATCAGATAAGCAGCATTCACAAGAAAAACAAACGTGAATTATACACAAGTTTTACAAGAAAGAACACAATTAGGACAAAACAGAGGTAATGGGCTGAAGGGCCTGTTCCTGTGTTTTTCTGTGTTCTATGTCCACTCCCCTCACTCCTTTACCTACTCCCTTCCGAACGTGCAGCACATAGAACCAACCCCCATATCAAACCACCGACAAGGGGACTGACATTGCGAACTAACCCCCATCTCACAGAGGCCAATCATCAGTTCTCAAACCCCTTCTCATAACTCCCTCTGGACCATGACCCCACCACCAAACTTCAGATCATTGTCTCCCAGACAGTCCCAGACCTCATTTCCTCAGGAGATCTTCCAACCTTCTGGAAGATCAGCCATGCACAGCAAACCTCCACCTTCTGCCCAAGATCCACAAGCAGGACAGTTCAAACAGACCCATTATTTCAACCGGCTTTTGTCCCAACAAATTTATTTGATTCCTTACTTTCCTCCCAGTGTGGTCTCTTCCAACTTACACCTGAGGCACCTCTCATGACCTCTGCTACTTTGACAGGTTCCCATTCCCTGGTCCCAACTGGCTCATCTTTATCATGGATGGATAATCCCTCTCTAGCTCCAACCCACACCAGAATGGTCAGAGGTCCAACCTGTTCCCCTTGACAAACATACACATACATTCCCTGGCTGAACCTGTTCTCACTTTGAGCAACAACTTCTTCATTACCTTTCACTTTCTCCAGATTAAGGGTGTAGCTCTCGACACTTGCATGGGCCGTCTTTTTGTGGGACATGTGGAACAATCTTTGTTTTGGCCCTACCCAGACCCCCTCCCTCAACTCTTTCTCTGAAACATCAACGACTACATTGCTTGTTTATTCTCCATCAGAACTGGCAGGTCCTTCTGTGATATTGGCGCGGTTTTTCTCCCTTCATTAGCACAGCCTGACCTGTCGAGCCTGACCTGCAGCTCTGTATTTAGCAACTTTTACGTTCCTTTAATTGTTCACCTTCTCTAACTGCCCTCCCTTCATAGATTTTATCTTCCTTTGTTCAGAATCTCTCTCTCTCTAACTGCCCCCATTAACTGATCAACTGGATGACCGTGTTCACAGTTTTTCCCCATGTCAACCCTGGCCTCACCCTATCACTGACATTCCACTTGTCCTAACAATTCCTCCTCCACCCTCTCTGCAACATAAAAGTAATTTGTTTTCTCTCTTTTTCAGTTCTGACTCAGGGTCTTCAACCTGTAAAAGTAACTCTGCTTCTCTTTCCACAGAGGCTGCCTGACCTCCTGAGTGTTTCCAGCATGTTCTGTTTTTATTTCAGATTTCCAGCATCTGCAGTTTTGTTTTTATTTTTGTGCCCTGAGAATGTGCCGGTGAGCATTACCTTGAACCACTGTGGTCCTTCTGCTGAAGGAACTCCCACAATGTTGCTGAGTACAACATTCCAGGATTTAGACCCAGTGACGATCAAGGAATGGAGAGATTGGCCACATTTCTATTGTAATTTGAGTGGGTGGCAATCTCTGAATTTAAGGGCAATCTCCACTCTGGTTCATTGATGAATCCAGTGATGACATAGCAGTCTGACCTTGAGGCTACAGAACCACCCACAGAAAGATGAGGTTGCTGTCTCTGACCAGGGTTCCATCATCTTTCCTTTAAATCAGACTTTTTCATTAAAGTAAACCAGTTTAACCAAATGGTTCACCGTCACATCCCAGTTATGATTAGGTAACTATAAATCTAATTGTAGGTGCAATCAAACCACTTTGGTTAAACCCTAAAAGTCAGTGCCTTAAGAAAATAATATTTTGTGTATATTTCACTGTTTCATGCTTCTGCCATGGGTAAGTTTAGAGTAACCAAAGAAACAGGCAATTCTCTGTTCTCTGGTCTTCGGATCCCTCGCTCCCCGGACCTCTTTCCCACTCTCCCTCCAAGTCCTCTTCCATACTCCACAGGCCTCCTGCATTATTCCCTCACTCCTTGGGGACCCACACTACTGACCCTTGCCTGATCCATTTTGGCTACTCATTTCTATGAAATTTTTATGAAACATCCCTTGGCCCATCCAAGGATTGTGATCCCCACTTTGAAAACCACTGTGTTAAGTCTCCATCTCCTGACACACCTGAGGAGGAAACTCCACCCTGTCTTGTTTCCTGGAAGTCTTTTCTAAAAGCTTTCATGTCCAGTGTGCAGGAACCTCTTAGAATAACTTTGGACGTGACTTTTTTATTTAGGCAAATTGCAGGTAGGGAAGAAAGGGGCTACTTCTGGATCTTCCAGCCTATGGAGAAGGTCAATCCTGAGCAAACACCACAGTCTGATGACTGGTTAGCAGGTTGGCTTTGATGATAACTTCCAGATTGGTGATTCTGCCTTGTCGCCTGATGCCACGGATTCGTCAGTTGCAGTGTAGATGGAAGCTGTTCAACTATTCTTTATCCATGTTTCACTGTTATATGCGAGTACACCGAGATTGCACACTTTAAACCCAAGCAGAACTGTTTTAAGGAGACACAAGAGGCTGGCATCTGGAGCAAAAAATAAATTGCTGGAGCAACTCAGTGGGTAAAGCAGCAACTGTGGAGGTAGAGGAATGGTTGACATTTCAGGTTGAGACCCTACATCAGAATTGTTTTAAGAGTTTAGTTTGGTCTGGAGAATAAATGCTGCCTTTTGAATGCACTGGTTAACTTTTCATACCTAAATCCAGCATAAATATTCCCAGCCCTCCTGAATCCAAGAAATACCACAATGGGAAGGTTTCTGTTGCAACCAAACTGTAACCTTCACCTGCAGCTTTATGAAATTCAGCTGAGAGGAGAGAACACTTTCCACACTTGGCATTAAAGGTCAGTTTACCAATTTAATCTGCTTACTCCCTGAATCCACAGGTGGTGGAGGTGGAGGGGATGAATGGGAAATCAGAGTCTTAGTTAAAATAAATGGGGAATACTGTATATACCAGGTAAACTTGCCAGTTGTGAACAAAACCAAGTGTTTCCCTTGAAAGTGGTGAAGCTTTAACATTCCTCCAGAGACGATCTGACTCTGAAACCAACTTATGTTTCAAAAGTTAACACAATAAATTTACTTCTCATAATTGTCTCTGATGACAAGATCTCAGTGTAAATTCCACTGATCCCAGAAAGCATAAAGCAAACCATAGTTTGTACCACGGCTTGAAACCTGAACTAGCATCCATGGTTGTGTATCACTGTACAGGTCAGGAGAGATGGAGGAGGGAGGAGCTTTCTATTTGTGGAGTCAGAGGGAAAACCTTAGGCCCATCAGGCATGTCCTGGATCTTTGAAAGTGCCACCCAATTGGTCAAACTCCTCTGGTTTCCCCCATACCCATATTGGTATCTCTCTTTAAATGTTCCCGATTATTTTTTTGTGCTAACAACCCAAAATTAAACATGTCCATCTAAAGTGACTAAGTTTGGGGATGGATTGAGTAATTCCCATAGAAAATCAAGCTGATAACAACACTCCCGTAAGTGACTGAGATTGATTTTATGCACATAATTTATAAGTGATTACAGTGTATTCTCAGTCATCTGGCATCCATGGGGAATGAGGGGTGCAGGTTGCATGAGAATTGCTAAAAAACTGTACATCACACACTAGTATTCTATGATAAACCTTTAAATAAACTGCCAAACTATATGTCATCTTGTCTTTTTAAATAAATGTTTTACACAGCAATTCTATATTTTAAGGCTAAACAGTGTTAAAGCAAAAATAAATCAAATGACTGTACACATGAAGTGCCAAATCTTCAAAGAGGATCCTGCTGCTAATCAGTCTACAACTGCACTGTCCTTACATATAAACGTATATCAACTAAAAATGTCTTTTCACACTTATTTTGCATAACACTTGAAATAAAATTGACTGTTTGAGATTATTTTCAGGAAAAACAATCTCTAATCTTTACCAGTTGCATGAGAATTCTGGATGTATAAATACAAGATAAACAAGTTTACTGTATTCTCTATTTACTGTATTTTTCTGGTGAAATTACCCTGCTTTTATTGGGAGAAGTTGCTATCGTCTCTCTTCCCTTCATTTTTTAAGGAGACTCCATCTTCTGATTAAATTGCATTTGTTTGCTGTGCAGTTACTGAGCACAGATACACACCCCATTCTGCTTCCAGTTCATTGATCACCACAATGGTGTCAGTAAAGACTTTGATTAAACGGTTAAGGTTACCGATGAAGAAACTGGATGAATCACCCACACAACTTAAAGAACATTAATGATGCACACTGTATAAAAGTTCTCAGCTCTGAATTCTTTAGTTTATAAAAATCAAATGTCTATCTCCGTAACAAATCATTTTCAGCATGTCACGTTAAATATATGTATTTCAATGCTCAACGTTTTAATATCTAAAGGCACAAATAATAGTTGATTACAGCCACAACTTTATAGCATTGTATAATTTAACTGTCAGGCAATACTAAATATGGGCAATTTTATTGGTTGAAAACACCACACCCACTCCATAGCTTTTAGTTAGTAATTGGATTATAATTCCTTAAACTAGCTGTATGGCATTACCATTCAATAGTCGTAAGCAAAATTTGAGTACATGTCAGAATCTGCTGATCTGTCAGTTTGTATAATCATCAGTTATGCAGTTATTCAACTTGAATGCATCTTGGATTGAAATACCTTTTCTTCAGTAATGGTTATGGTCACGTGAAAGATTGGAGCTGCTGTAAGACATTCAGGGTGTCCAGCTGGACCTAAGAAAAGAAGGAATAGGAGCAAGAGGTGGTTGAGGCAGGTACAATAACAATTACAGGACATTTAGACAGGTACATGGATAGGCAAGGTTTATGGGGAGTTGGGCCAAACACAAGCAAATGGGACTAGCTCAGAAAGGCAACTTGGTCAGCATGGACAAGTTGGGCCAAAGGGCCCCTTTCCATGTTCTATAACTCAAGCCCATTTCCCTCATTGCACCATCACGTTTGGCCATTGTTGAGTATGTTGAGTGCAAAAATGTAGATAGCAAACAGTAGACACAAATGAGGCCCTTCTACAACATTTCTGGTCCATTTTTAGACGTATGCCGAGACTTTATTGTGGTTATTCTCTCTCTTGTTGGAGATGTAAATTGGCCCAGGCCTGGATGTTGTCTAGTCTTGCTGCACGCTGGCATGGGCTGCTTCATTCACTGAGGAATTGCAAAAGTGAACATTCTGCAATCATCATTGAATATCCCACTGCTGACCTTATGACTGAAAGCCACTAATGAAGCAGCAGAAGATGGTTGGTTCTAGGATAGTGTCCTGAGGAACTCCTGCCATTGGTCAGGGGTTATTGACCCCTGACAACCATAACCATTTTCCCTTGTGTAATGTATGACTCCAACCACAAGAGTCTTTTCCACTTGATACCCATGAACTTCAGTTTCTCCAGGGCCCTTTGCTGCCACACTCAGTCAAATACTGCCTTGTTGTCAAGGACAGTCATTCTCACCCCACCTCTGGAATCCAGCTCTTTGGTCCGTTGTTTGAAAGGCTGTGATGAGTTCTGGAGTGGTGGTGTCCTGATGAAACTTAAACTGGGCATCAGATTGTAGGTAATGGTGGTAGGCAAGAGCCTCTCTGTGGCACTGATACTAATAGCTTCCATCACTTTGCTGATGATTTAGAGAAGACTGGGCAGTAACTAACCTGTTGGAATTGTCCTGGTTTTTGTGAATATCTGGGCAATCTGCCAGAATGCTTGGTAGATGTCAGTGATGTAACTGTACTAGAAGCACAGCTGGTTCTGAACGCAGGTCTTCAGTACCATGGCTGGAATATTACCTGCTCCCATAGCCTTTACTGTACATAGTGCTCTCAAATCACTTCTTGATATCACGTGGAGTGAATTGAATTGGCTTCTGTGATGGTGAAAGAATCAGAAGTGGATCACCTGAATGAACATGGTGGTGAATGCTTCTGTCTTGTCTTTGGAACTCACATACTGGGCCCCACTATCATTGAGGATGGGGATGTCCTTAGAGCCCCCTCCTCCCATTAGCTGGTTAATTGTCCAATCATAAAAACAGGAAACACTGGAAACACTCAGAACCTGTGGAAAGAGAAACAGCTAAGGTTTCAGGTCTGAGATCCTGCATCAGAACTGAGAAAGAGAGAACAAGTTAGTTTTCAGTAGCAGGGAAGGTGGGGGAAGAATTAATAAAAAAGACATCTGAAAAGAAGGGACAAAGTCATCTGCTGTAGCACTGAATGAAGTGAAACTGACAACCATGACAGTTTTGAGACAGAGTGAGTCAGAATTGTTGCAGGGAGAGATCAAGAGCATGTGTGTGCTGACGTGTGGCATTGAAAGTGGACCTCAGGTAACAAACCATAAACTTACTTCAAGCTGGAGACACAAGAGAGACTGCAGATACAGAAAATCTGGAGCAACACACAAAATGCTGGAGGAACTCAGTGGGTCAGGCAGCATCTATGGAGGAAAATAGACAGTCGAAATTTCAGGTCGAGACCGTTCTGCAGGACTGGAAAGAAAGAGGAGATAGCCAGTATAACCATTCTCTCTCCTCTCCTCGTCCATCGGGTAGAAGATACAGGAGCCTGAGGGCACGTACCACCAGGCTTAAGGACAGCTTCTACTGAAGACTATTGAACGGTTCCCTTATATGATGAGATGGACTCTGACCTCACGATCTACCTTGTTGTGACCTTGCACCTTATTGCACTGCACTTTCTCTGTAGCTGTGACACTTTGTACTGTTATTGTTTTTACCTGTACTACATCAATGCACTCTGTACTAACCCAATGTAACTGCACTGTGTAATGAATTGCCCTGTACGATCGGTTTGTAAGACAAGATTTTTACTGTACCTCGGTACAAGTGACAATAATAAACCAAAACCACTCTCCCCCTCCTTCACCTGCCTATCAACCCCCCTCACCTGGATCCACCTATCACCCGCCAAGCTTCTGCTCCACCCCCTCCTCCCACCTTTTTATATTGGCTGTCTCCCTTTTTTCTTTCCAGTCCTGATGAAGGGTCTCCACCCGAAACGTCGATTTCCCTCCCTAGATGCTGCCCGACCCGCTGAGTTCCTCCAGCATTTTGTATGTTGCTTCTTATTTCAAGTGTTCCAGCAGAGGGCACTCACAACACACAAAGCAGTGTATGTGCCTTCTCTCCCAATGCCTGTGCAAACAAGCCTCATTAGCCGTTTTGACAGCGCCAGATTCTCTCTCGCAAGCAGCTTGTCTCCAGACATAATTAAGTACTCCTTCATCCTTATCCATATATGATCCAAACCTGCAACTGCAGGTGCGAACCAAACCACAGCGTAGAGTATATAGCAATTTAAAGAAATCAGCGGTCCTTGTAATGGGACGCCAGTAAGATTTATTAAACTAGAAAAACTGCGCAGTAAAAAGAACCAGTCCAAGAGACAAACATCTGAATTAAACCAAGCCTTTTCTGTAAGCTTAATGGAGCTCCACTATAAATAAAAGGCGCTTCCAGATTTATGTGTAACCTGTTGATGAATCAGCTGGGGGGAGGGGTGTGGGGTGTGGTGTGCTCCTGTATCAATATTTCTCCAGCTCATTTAGCATACCGAATAGGTTACCCGCCCATTCCTTTTATTTCCTGAAAGCTGTAACATACATCATTAGTCGGAATCAAGACATTAAGATAATCGTTTCACAACCAGTTGAACTGCTGGTTAACTGTCACATTTATGAAATATGATCGGTTTTATAGGCTAGTCTTGAATCAGTTGAGTGTTTTTTTAAATGATCGGCTTTCTCGAAAGGTCAGTAATCTGGAACATCAATACCGTTTCTCATACTGTCCGATCATTTTAAACAATTTTTAATTTCTCCGATTTCTGTTTAATGACATAACTCCGATGATTTCCAATATTCTTTTTAGGGAAAATAAAAACCCAATCCACTTAAAGCAGTATGTATGAGCACACGGTCAAACTATCCATCCTGCATCTGTGGACTTCCCAGTCTCACTTCTAGCGGCGTGCAGTGCAGGAAGGGGATCATTTCTGTGGTCAGCAAGCTGACACTGAATGGAGACGTCGCCATGGAGCAGCAGTTCACGTCGGGGGAGGAAACTAGTTCGTACGTTCCTGCCAGAAATCAAATATGGTTTAAACGCAATCAAACCGGTAACATTCTTTTCAGCTCACTTCGGAACTCCTCTCTCGAGGACCAAGTTCAGGAAGTAAGTTTTTTTCGCCTCACTCGTTTCTCCATTGAAGCTCAAGAGCTGAACAACGTTTCCTCTGGAGACCAACAAACCGACAAAAGCGGGGATCCTGAAATGTCTCTTCAACATGACATAAAAACTAGGTTGAACAAAAAAAAATTAATACGGGAAGTACCGATACCAGCACCGCCACCAACCCTCTCTCAACACGCACACTGCTACTCTGAAAACATTTTCCACAACTTATAGCCATTTCATTTTATCAGATTGGTTTTAAGATTAACCTAACAGCTTGTTTAAATTCTACTTGATTCAACAAATGCAACCATTCTATGTTAACCTGGATTTCAAACAATGTCTAGTATTTTGCTTTCCGGATGTAATCACAGCGAAGATACACAAAAGGGCATTGATTTCAACAGCAGTTGGTTCGATCACAAGGCAAGTCATCACTTCTCATAAGCATTAGAATTAGGCAAGAGAAATTGATATTCCGTTACCAGATCATGTCAGTATCTGTGTAGTGTCCAAATCGTTCTCAACTTGGGCTTTGACAACTTCCCTTCATTCGTTAGTGTAACTCACCGGCACATAGTTCCTTAACAGTTTGGCTTCGATTGTATTTTGTGTGTGCGGCATTCAAGGAATGCACAGCGGAGCTAATTAGTGTTCTGGCGAAATATTTGCCAAAATGTTGACGTTGTACACCGTCGTCAAATCTTAGCCTTCAATGTCCCAATAGCCTCAGCTACTGCATTTTTTTTATATTGTAAAATAAACTCGTGGTTCCAGGGATGAGGGAGGCCAAAATGCAATTGTCCTTGGGGCAATGAAGGTTGCGATTTGACGGAGGTATACTACATCACCGCAGGATTAGACAGGGTAAATAGATGTTTTGTGGGTACAGTTACAGAGGGAGGGGTAAAAGATTATAGCAGGGGTTGTGTGAAATCTTTCCCACAATGTTGATGACCAGAACTGTTACAAGAGCGCTGTAAAGAGTTTTCAGAAGGAAATTAAATATTGAGGGAGAAGTACTTAGCAGGTCTTGGAGGGCAGGGGATGGGTGCGACTAAATAGCTCCACATTGGGGTGGACTCCATGGCTTCCTCCTTCGTTATTATGCTTCTATTCACGATGATAAGAGTCTCTCTAACCCCTTCGTAAATTACATAAACCGGTTTAAGGCCGAGTCAGCAGATTTGGGGAGCAGAATTAATGCCATTTAGTTGGTTAATGGAGTGTGTACTGAAGTTCTCTGCTTTCCTCCCTCACAGCAACAAGGGAACATCAAACTGGAGATACAATGGAAGGATAGAAAGATGCGTCTTACCTCAGGCAACCATTCATTCTAACCGCTAGTTGAAGTTTAAAAAGAAACTGTACCCTCTCTGCTTTCATATACGTGCTACGGTTCAAAACAATTGTGCTAAATATTTTTTATAATGGAACAGGTTTTTGGTAACAAATGTTGCCCCCGCCGATTATAAACATATTAGCTGTGCTGTACGAGGGGAAAGTTTGTAATACAAACTTCTTAAAAACATTGGGCTGCAGAAATTAGCCGCTGGCTTTAGTCATGTTGAAAATTAAATCAGTTTCAAAATGTAATGCTGGTTTTTAAATGTTCTTTTAAATCGATCTCTGAATTCTTAAAAGATAGAATGCAAACATTTCCAGTTAGCAGCATATTCTACTTTGGGATTTGAATAGTCTGTATGGAATGCTAAAACAGAGGAGGTGCCGTCTCCCATGGGACTTCAATCAGACTCTAATCCTGTCTCCATTGGAAGAGCAGGAACTTGACACACACAATAGCGGGTTGCTTATCTCACTTGCTCTTTCCGGGAACATACTGTGCACAAAGCCATTACTGTTTGTCCAAATAAAATTACTTTTTGTTGGGAAAGAACAGGGAACACAGAAAATTTAATTGAGGTGTGTAACATTATGAGGTACAGGAATAGCAGAGGCGTCAATAACAAGGGGCATATATTTACAGTAAGATTAGGGGGACTTTATTTTCCCCCAAGGACTAGAAGTGGTCTGGAACAATATCCAACAGGTTGTGGAAAACAAACCTTTAACATATGTAAGCAGCACCTTTTATGAGATCTAATGGTGTGGTTTATAAGGTTACACACATACTGACAGCTAAGAAGTGGAAATTATCCAAGTAACGTTTTGCTGATTGAAAACATGGTCTCTTTCTGTGCCATAAATTCTATGCTAAACTGTTTCTCATTAATACTTGGGGATGTTCTGAGGTCACAAAAGATCATGCATAAAATCCTCTTTTGTTTTTTGACTAATTCATTAAATAATGATAAACCTACTGCACGAATACAAAAATAACCCCATGCAGTCTTTACTACTGGTTTGGTCAGCACTATTAGCAATCTGAGAGCTCAAAGCATTAGTTTTTAGGTTTTCAATTATACTCAGCAGAGACATAACTGAAAAGTCAATCACACTAAATCATAACTGGCATTAAGTTACGTGGAATTCAGATGAGTCTTGCAAGTTGTCTGAGGGAAAATTGTGGCAGACTTGTGAAGTGGGCAACTGGTAGAATGCAGTGCACAGGAAGTGTAGAGATGAATTTTGGGATGAATAATAAATGATATAATTTTGAAAAGACCAGAAGTTTACCCATACAAATCTTTGAAGGTAGCAGGGCACAGATAATCGGGTTTACGATCTCTAAAACTAGAGATAGAATGAATATATTTGGCAAAAGAACCAGTGGGGTAATGCAGAGAGTATTTTTTTTAAGTTATGGAAGTGAATTATGATTTGGAAGGATTGTGGAAAGGAGAGTCAATGAAAAGCTTATCAAAACCTGCAGTGCTATGGGGGAAAGATCAGGTATGAATGACAAATTCTTCAGTGGTATTGGCCAAATGGCCTCATTCTATGCTGTGAGGCTGTGTAACTTAAAAAATATAGTCAGTAATTCTTCAACACATCTTGGGTCAATAGGTTTTTTAACAGTGAAAGTATGTAAAATAGGTCTGTACTTGCTGTAGTTTAGATGAAATGTGATTTCATTGAAACTTACAAGAATCTGAGAAGAATTTTACAAGAAAGCTGCGGAAAAGCTGTTTAATAAGGTTGGAAAGTCTGGAATCAGGATCATAATCTCAGGGAGATACGAGAGAGACTGCAGATTGCTGAAAATCTGGAGCAACATGTGCAAAATGCTGGAGGAACTCAGCAGGTCAGGCAGCGTCTATGGAGAGAAATGAATAGTTGATGTTTTGGGCCAAGGCCCTTCATCGGGACTGATGAAGGGTCTCGGCCCGAAACGTTGCCTGTTCATTTTCCTCCATAGATACTGCCTGACCTGCTGAGTCCCTCCAGCGTTTTGTGTTGCTCATAACCTCAGGGTAATGGATCAGCCACATCGAACAGAGAGATAAGGAGACTTTCAGAAGTAAATCTTTGAAATTCTCAAGCCCCATGGATTGTGGATCCCCAGTCACTGGGTATATTCAAGAGAGATTGATCTTTGGATACTAACAGAATCAAGGAATATGGGGGATTGTGCAGAAAAGAGAACTTGTAGTTTTATTGAATGGAGTAGGTAGAAGAGGCTGAATGTTTCAATTTCTGGGTATATTTCCTCAAAAATGAAAATACAAATTGCTTTCAACTCAAATTTAAAATTTTACCTGTCTGACTCCAGGATAAAATCTACCAAGAATGAAAGGGTTAAACAATAAAATGAGGTTGGATAAACTTGGCCTGTATTTTTTTCAATTTACAATGTCAAGAAATTTAACATAACATGTTAGGTATATACATAGAAACTGCTGTCAGATGAGGTACACTAAGAGGTAGAGCTTACAAGTGAAATAAAAATATACTTTTGCATAAAGGTAATGGAATTTTGGAACTATATTCTTCCAAATATTATGATGGGGCAACTGAAATATTCAAGACTGCAGGCAATGGATCTTCAAGGATATGGGCTGAAGGTAGTTAACTGGAGGTACAGATTAGTTGTAATCTAATTGAATGGATTACCCATGACACACGTATGAATTAGCAGTAGGCCACTCATCCCCTACTCTGCCATTTAATGAGATTGTGGCTAATCTAATTGTAACCTCAATTCCACATTCCCACTATCCACAGTAACCATTCGCTCCTCCGTACCCACCTCTGCCTTAAAAATCTTTAAAGACTCTGCTTCTACTGCTATGATGGAGAGGTCCAAAGACATTCAATCTATGGAAAATTTCATCTTGGCTGATTTAAATGGGCAACCCCTCATTTTTAAACTGCAAGACCTAGTTTTAAATTTTCCCATCCTCTCCACACTGATCTTGTCAAGAACCCCCTCAGGATATTTCTTCATATTGAATACTGTGCTTCCATAGAAAAACGTTTAGTGTATCTTACAGATTAGTAATCAACACGATTAAATGTTAATGGAGTGTGCACGTGAGGGAGGGTTTGGCAGAGGTGTGGGATGGCAGAGTAAGGTTTAGGCACATGCCAAAGATTCGGTATTGGGTAACCCAAGATACAATTACCCGGTATAAAACATCTGTGACAGTATCACACACTTTAATTGTACATTCATGCATTATTTATCACACAGTAATTACAATGGCTCACAATTAAAGACTCTAATTATAGTACAACACAGAATTTGAGGTGAAATATAGATTACAACAATCAAAATGAATTGAAGTGCCCCTACTCTACACTTCTAATCAAGATCCAAGCTAACATTTCAAATTATTTTGCTGAAATACATTTGCAATTTAAAAGGGCTGAATCTCCACAAAGCAGTTTCTATCAACATTCCCCTACCTGACAAGATCTAGGCCATTCAACTTCTCAGGCTCTTAATTACTATCCAGGTCTATGATCTGCAGGTGGGCTCTTTGACGAAATTGGCTGCAAACAAAATGTTCAAAACAACTCAAATGCTTGAAGTTAGAAGAATCATACAGCAATCCCAGTTCTCCCTTCTGATCAACTGCATTAGCTGCATCTTCTCATACCAGAGAAGTCAACTGAGGCTCAGGATTAAAGCCAGGCATCTGTTTGGTTCCACTGGCAAAATTTCTTAAATGGAGTTATTAGTAAGAAACAGAAGTACTCATTAATATTTTATCTTACTGTCGTTACAAATTACTCCAAGAACTTCCATAAATCAAGGTAATTCGTTTTGGGTATTACGCTCACAAGTAGTGTGGAGACACAAGAGACTGCAGATATTGGAATCTGAAGGAAAAAAACAAACTACTGGAGGAATCAGTGGGTCAGGCAGCATCCACGGAAGCAAGAGATGGCCCGGATGCAGGTCCCAACCCAAAACATCAACCTTCCCTTTGCCTCCACAGATGCTGCTTGACCCACTGAGTTCATCCAGCAGTTTATTTTTTTAGCATGATTGTTCACTATTTGCATGTCAGCTCTTTGCTGGAGTACATTGACTTTTTGAACCAATGCTAAATAATTAGGATATTTTTTGTTCAAATTTATTTCAATGGTAATAACTTTTGAGAATTTGCTGAGGGAATTACAAAACACTATGTGGGCGGGAAGGGGAATGTATTACTTTACATTGTACCTGGAGTTAATTAGGGTCAACAAATGTTAATTTGGTTCCTTTCAATACCACTTTCAACTCATCCAAACAATTTTCCACTGAAAAACAAAACCGTAGAAATATATTAAACTATTCATCATTTGCATATTTCCATGAGCAAGTGAAAATCTCTGGCTTTGATGGTTAGAGAAAAAGGGACTATTCCTTCATTTTTAAAGATAGGAACCTTTTAGGGAAGCCTTGTAGCAGAACATTCACCCATCTCTCTTTTGAAGAAAATGTTGTTGGCTTCTATAAATGTGATCAGGTATTTCCAAACTGGGTGTGGAAGTAAAATTTTTGTCAATGCGATCATCATTAGGTTCTACATAAAAGTAAATTGCTTTATTGGAGAAAATTATTGAGAATGAAAATAGTTCATATGAACTGGATCCCGGGAGGCATTGATTATGTGAATACAGAACTATAAATCAAGTACAAAATAAACAGACACCAGGTGATGAAATATTACCTTTCTACTTCATTGCCAACAGATAGAAATTAATTCTGCATGTGATGTAGCCAATTCCTTTTTAAAAATTCATTCTTAGGAGGTGGACATCAGAAGGAAGACCAACATTTATTTCCAGTCCTTAACTGCCTTTGAACTAAATTGCTTGCTTGGCCTTTTCAGAAGACAGTTAAAAGTTAAACACTGTGGTTTGAGATTGCATAGAAGGATAGCAGATTTTCTTTCCTCAGAGAGGTTTGTTTGGGGATAAAATTAAAACCTGATTCCAACGTGATCCAACCTGACCTGCATCTAAATACTTACCATTTTTCTGCATCTATCACTGTCACAGCAATAAATAATCACAAGCTTGGTATTAATCTGTTTAAAAAAAAGTCAAATAGTATTACCTCTAGGGCTGAGAACATAAGGTAATACTAAGCATTATCCTGACCTGGATAAAGTACCAAGTTGGGCTGGTACAGCATATCCTGATCTGATCCAAATTCCAAAGTCCAATCATAAAGTACACCCAACTCAATCCAAACCCATCGTGCAGGCTAGTCCCATTGGGCTTAGGCCTGGTATCTAGACTCTGCCCCAAAGGTCATGAACCAAATGTTTTTACTTGTAAACCCTATAGTTTTATGGCCACCATACTTTTTCTATTGCAGATTTATTTTGTTAACTCAATTTAAATGCCCAAGTTGCCATGACAGAATTTGAATTCATAAGTCTGGGTCACTATTCCAGTAACTTAGTCACTACGTTACCACACCTATCCCCAATTATGGAGTTAACATCAAATTATGGAAATAATAAAACAGGCAGAGGCATACTCTAGGGGACAATATGATTCATATCAGTACTAAGGAAATGTATATTTCATAAAACTGTGCCAGTGATGGAGGTATTAAGCCACTCTTGGTGGAGTACATTGAAGGCTCCCACACAGAAAATACTGCGTGCTCTTACTAACTTCTGTGCATCTTCGAAATGTTGTTCATCAGGTAAGGGAGGATGGTAGATGACAATCAGATTTCCTTACCCACGTTTGACATAATCTCACCTGGAACACACCCAATATTATTTTCTACTTTAATGGAGCGACTAAGGTATAATTAACTGGTTTGCCAGGCCAGCTCGGACAGCATTTAAGAATCAATTACATTGCTGGGGAAATAGACTCACATAGGTGAGAATAGAATAAGGGCAGCAGATTTTTTTTCCTTAAGGCCATAAGTCAACCAGATGGGCTTTTCACAACAATCCAGCAATTTTATACCCATAATTACTAAAAAGTCTCTTTGTAATTCCACAGCTGCGCTTGTGGGATTTTAATTTCTCTAGATTGTCAGTTCAGGTTCTTAGCAACTAATCCAGTAATTTAACTGCTACACCACCAGTCTATCCATTAATATTGGAATTCCAACTCCGGTGTTGGTTAAAATGCTTATAGGTGCAGCCAGCAGGTTCCCCATTGTCACTGTGACCATTCCAAAATTTATTATTAACCATTTAAACAATGAAGCCAGGTAGTATAAAAACAGCAGTTCACACTATTGCAGATGTTCATATCGATTTCTGCATTTAATGAAACTTCAATTTGTAGCAAAGTACACTTGGCAAGTTCTGATGAAAAATCAATGACTCATATTGTTAATGCTGTTCTTTGCTCCTCTGATGCTGCCTGACCCAAGTATTTACAGCCTTTTTGGTTTTTATGCTTAAAACCATGCCAGGTCATTTATGGTTTAATATCAAGGTCATTTAATTTCTTTGTAAAAATCATTTATTTCACTATTAGTTGTAGATATTCAAGTAGCGATTCAAGACAAGTCTTTGGTAATGAATCAATCCTAAATACAGTATTCTATACCAAAACAAACATGTCCCCAAACATAATGAAAACATTTAAATAGCTTGTTTCCTTTATGGAGTTAAATATATTTTCATTTCAATGATTAACTGGTTGTAATCCAAAACCAAATCTTCCTTGGTTCAATCTGAGGAAGAAAATTCAGCATCTTTTTACCATTTTCTCCCCCTCCAAGGTCTCACTAAAGATGCAGAAGTGGTTTTAAAATATGTTCACAGAATGGACACATGAAAGTCTTGTGTATTTGAATAAAGCAACAAAGAAGTTTGTGCACTTCATTACAAAAAACAACCAAACATAAGGGAAATATTTTTACTCAAAGAAGCATGTGTGAGAATTAATGGCTTATTACAATCATAAAGGGATATTATAACAAACTGAGGACTTGTCTTTAAATATACAGTAGCACAAACTGACTAGTACCACAGATTTTTTGTTTTAAATATCACATTTAATGAATTTCCACCACTGTACTTCAAATCTACATTGTACAAAGTGACCGGCAAACGTGTCACATAGGATGATGAACCTCAGGAGAAGTCTTGAAACCGGTTTCTCAGCAGGCTCTCAGTATTTTTTTTTGCCCCTGTTTACTGAAAACAGAATTCAATACAAGCCTTAGTTTATTGTTAAAGCTTTGGGGGCTTTAAAACCTTTTTTAAAAATTCATAAAATCCCCTCATTGTTCCTAATTGTAAATAGATGCAATTTCCAGCACAGATTCTGCCACAGCAAGCCATTTAAGTTAAAATTTGAAAAGAAATAAAACATTAGGGACCTATTTTGAAATCTGTGTACACCTTTGCTCTGGGTCACTCGCAGCAAGAGTCCAATGCTAAATACAGATATGAACTACAGTTATTTAACAGTCAAGTATTGATGACCGAGCCTGGGGTCATATTCTCAGCTTTGAACACAATTGCGTATTTAAGACAATCCATAAAGGTTCCTTCGTACGTGTGAAAAACTTTTTTCTTAAATATAAAAGCTGGAAGGGACATTCAAGTTTTAAATCCCCACGCTGAATTGTTTTTAAAAAAAACGTGGAGGTAAACAAACCAAGTTGTACACTCCTGGAGGTAGAGCCTTCTATTTCTGTTCATATATACATATACACAGGATAGTTCAGTGTTCCAGTAGGTAAGGATTTGTCAGAAAGGATATTTAAACTCTGCACTACTGTGACGTTTCAGATCAACACTTCCACAATTCTGCCTAAAGACACGACACAATTAACATAATCGCCTATGTGCTGCTGTTTTTTTTCCTGTTACACTGTCCAGTGCAGAAAATAACTTTTACAGAATATTTCACAGACCTAAAATGTGCAAGCTAATTCCTCTATACAGTATTGTCAAGACTTTAAAATCTACCCAACACTGGATTTATATACACAAGTGATGTGGGATGATGCATGCTCAAGGTTTAACTGCAGAAATAAAACAAAATGTTTCTAAAAATCGGTTAAATATAATTAAGGGACTGGGGAACATAAGTTACTTCTGCTAGTGATAAACCCACACTCACTCCATCTCTTTCTAATCACAATGTATTACAACAACAGCAAACCACTGTCAGCTCTGAAGAGAAGCTATAGAATTGATCAACCGACATGACTTCATGATTGGTCGGCATAGACTTTGCATTCGCAGCCAGCCTTGGTAATAAGTGTCTTCAGGAATAGATGGGACAGCGTTGATTCCTTAAGAGATCCTGTACATGCCTGCTCCTTGTCCCACTTCAATGTCAAGACAACTAATTCAATTAGTGCAGCTTTTGTTTAACACCCCCCTCCCACCCCCCCCAAAGCCAAAAAGCGAAGACTGCACAAGGTTCCATAAATACATACAAACTGTGCAGCTCCTGCTAAAGCTGCTTTATTTCAAAGCACAACCACCAATTTTATCCCTAAAAAATACAAGTCCAGCATATTCCTAAAAGTATATTCTTTACAATTATCAGTGGTTTATTTTAATTTTTAAAAATTTTATAAGTAAAATTACACACTTGTCCCGACATAAATGGTACTGCAAATTTTAGACTCCAGTGAGAACCTAAAATATTTGTCATCAGTAGTTTCTTCCACTTACTCCCATACCAGTGGAGATGGGGGCATCTCAGAGGGCTGAGCTACTGTGGAGCTGTCAAAAGACAAAAGAAAATATATAAATTAAAAAATGTATTTAAATTCAGTTCACATTGCTCAACTGGACAAACAAACAGAGGATTGTTGGGAAATGTCTCACACCATACTGTAATCAATTTCATTCAAAAGGCCAAGAAAATTAACAATATGTAATAAATAAGTCTTTAATTTAGTGACTAGAAGGCAAATCAATAACAAAACCATTCCAAAACATTACACTCACTTGAATAATGAAAATCCAATATAATTAAAAAGCATTTGTTAATTGATCACACTTTAGGTGTATTGCTGATATCTTATATATTAAATGTTCATAAAGAGTACAAAGGATTGTAGGTGCAATATTCTGGTTAAAAACCACAAAAATTAACATAATATAACTTAAATGTGTCAAAAATCTTGCTGAGTCTTCAGGTTTAAGAACAAAAGCTTGTCCTTTGACCCTATTAATCATGCAATTTCAGAAGAAAACACATGAACCATTATAAATAAATGCCTTCATTATAATGTTAATTCTATGCTTTAGGTGATTACAATGTCTTCTGTACCCTGCAAAAACAAATACTTCAAAGCTACAAGATTGGGTGTTCAACTTCTGAGTACTTAATGTTGAAAGCACATTTCCAAATAAATCATTTTCTAACATACTCAAGGACTCCAAATTTATTTGCCTCTCATATGGAATAATATAGCCAGCATAATTGGTAAAAAAAATAAATAAATAGCTGAGCTCAATCCCCTGACGGTGCTGAACTCAGCAAGAAATTTGTAGAGTGCACAACTGCTGCATCTTTGTAGACTGTGCTGCTTTCTTGCTCTTAATCAATACTTAAACCCTAATAAGAGTATGTGCTTATATAGATGGGGTAAGGAAAGGCCAAGAGTTTGAATGTGATGCCTTCCATAGGCAAAAGGCCTGCCAATATTCATTACCAAACCTTTGATATAATTATTGATCATAGGAGAGGCATCAGAGAGTACATATGCAACCATTATCAGCATGAAGAGTTTAATATTTTCTCACATGGTGCAGTTTCCATATAGAAACAGGTCTGGATACATAGCTCGAACACTTACGGCTGAAATGTATTGAATTATACTTAAAATGAATTTTCTATTCTCACATTCATAATTTCACTACAGAAATTTGAAAATTATCTTCTAAATAATTTAGCATTCTAATGTGAAATAAAAAAAATGGTTTTCCAACAGTAGTCCAAATAACTTTCATCATTAGGTCTGAAATGTGGTATAGTTTTGGGTTTTGTTTGGTAAACTTATCCAAAGATTGTAGATAGCAAATTATAAATTAAAACGCTCCTTTCTGAAAGTCTCTTTTAAAGTTAAAGGGTCTATTAATAATTTCATTTTACATGTTTTATCATATAAATAAATACATTATCCAGAAAGGCTTTGTAAAAAACATAACATTAACTTTGATTAATTTATTTTATAAGCAAATATATTTTACTCCATGAATCAAATGGAATTTAATACCTATTCTTAATTCGTCCAGAGGTTTCTGCCATTTCACTATTATTCTACACGAAAATTTAAAACACTGCTTTAAAACACTGCAAATTCAAAAATGCTTTGACAAAGTGCCTACAATAAAATACCTGATAAAGCTTTTAAATGCAGCAGACTGTGGGTTGATACATAGTGGAACCCGGTTTCCTTTCTGCTGTTCCAGAATGAATTGATGAATGAGCTCTGCAGAGTAGGAAATGAATGGTATTTAATCATAACAATACAACTTCCTGCCTTCCAGTCATTGTCAAATTGATCTGGCATTATTTTACAGTTTCCCACATGTGAAATTTTTATTGGGCAGGAGGAAATCAGTTGAGGATGTGAACGAATGGCCAATACATCTTGCAAAATCCTACAATCTTAAATAACACTGGAATTTCAACATGACAGGATAAAGGTTTATGACTGCAATCTTCTCACTCAAACATTCATGTATCAAGTATCTTAAAGTAAAGAATGTTCAATATCCTTTATTGAGAGTGGAGAAAAACAGAAAAAAAACCTGTGGAAGCCACTAAGGAAGAAATTAAGCACAATGACAGAGCTGGGTTCCAAAAATGGATTTTTTGAAAGAGAAGGGAGAGGTAGATGAATGAAGAGGGAAGGAGAGTGTATTTTTAGCACTGAGGAGGGATAGATAATGACTACCACCAATACTGAAACTGAAGGAACTTGCCAGAGTCAAAATGTTTGGTGAACATGTAGGGCTGCAGCAAAGTCACAGCGATTTGAAGAGAAGGATGCTGATTTTAAATGTGTGTGTCAGTAGAGCTGGGAATCAAATCCACCAGGATAGAAATGAATTGATGGCACAATATTGGTAATAGAAATATGGAGTTTATGCATGGAGAATGGGAGGCAAGCAAAGATAATGGAGTATTTTAGAAGTGCTAACAAAATCAAATAACGTTGGGGATGGAGAAACTAAACTAGGGGCAGAAGTGGGAAGTGTTGCAGAGGTGGAAGTGTGATTTTGATAATGCAATGGATGGTCGTTTTGAAAGTCAGTCCAAGTTGAATAAGATTTGAAATGATGGATTCTGACTTACGATGTTGTTAGAAGGGAAGAAAAAGAATTAGCAAGGAAGCAGAATTCTGGTGATCAAAAGGAATAACTTTGTTCTTCCCATATTCAAATGAGTATGTTTGAATGTTTTGACTTCATGTTTGGGAGTACATTAAGAAAACTTATGTTATAGAGATTATGGCGGTTTTTCGCCCCTCCCAGTTACAGATTTTGACTGATACCATAATTGTCTCAAGCCTGTGACTCTCCATGGTTCAGGGACATGAAAAGAAAACATACCATGAGAAAAACAATAATAATTTATATCATAACAGTGATGTAAAACAGTGAATAATTTCCTTTTTAACAATCAAGGTTTACGATTATTATGTTTAATAGTTTGCAAAAGGAATTTCATCCTTAATAAAGGATGCTTGTAAATCAATAACCAAAACAACCTTTAGGTGGAAGTTTGGATAAATCATGAAGGCTTCAGCCATTGCCGTGCAAGCAAATCCAGAACTTACACTGTCCTGCTGTAAATCTAGGACCTAGAGTGACAGGCACAATTGCATCCGTCACTTCACTGTGTGCCTAGTCTGGGTGGGATTTCTCAATGTTACCCTGACGAATTAGCCTTTCTGCACCTATACTAGACATGGTATAGGATAATTCATTTCCTTGAGGATTCTTAGCCCACACAATGGGTAAATTAAATTATTTTGCTCAAGTTTAACATTTCTGTTGCTCTGTGTTTTAGTGTTACAGAATTTTTTTAAAAAACGCCTCTTAAATCATTTATATTAATTTTAATAGCTTTTAATTCTCTAAACGTTAGAGATTTAATAACTATAGATAAGAGTTTCACAGGCTTTGAGAGGAGACACAGTTCTGGCCCCAACTCCATTTTCTGTCAAAGCCTATCAGGGAATTCTAGATCTAGGTCCTCAGAAGTACACTGCCCTGAGGCCTAGCTGTCACTGTGGTCTTCTTATGCATCACCACTCAACTCTTGGATGCAGAAAATCAGCGAGATCAATTCTCTGCACAAAGCCCATGTATGTCTTGGTGGGCAGGAACAAAGGTTACAATTTCTTAGCTGCTTGATGTAATCTGTCCCATTAATCACTTTGTCCAATTCTTGGCTTGCAGTCTTTCTTTCACGTTATAGAACATCAAGTGTGCATCAAAGCACTTTATAAACAGTGATTCTACTTCTACCACCTTTTCAAGCTGCAAATTCTGGACCTCCCATCACTCTAGCTGAATTTTTTTCCACCTCAATCCCACTCTCATTCTTCCGCTAATTATCTTCAATCTATGCTTCCTATTCATTGATCTTTCTGTTAAGGAAAAAAGAAATGTGTCCTTGCTTTCCACTCATCTAGAACTAATAATTTTATACACCTCATTTAAAACTCGCCTTAAACTTCTGTCCCAAAGAAAGCAACTTCAGCTCAGCAAGTGCTTTTTTAAAGTAAAATTCACTGGTTTTGTTAACATCCTCATAAATCCTTCATATTCTCTAGTGCTATCATAAACTTCACAATGTGGTGACCAGTCTGTGCACAATACTCTAGCTATGCACCAACAATTAAGGTCCCTACTCATAATCTGCACCTTGGCCAAAAGAGTATCCTGTATGCTTCTTGACCACCTACATCCCTCTGTCCCTTTACACATTCAATACCCTAGGCATACCCTTTCCTTGTTTACCCTGTAACAGCCTGACAATTAGTTATTACCAGTACTCACAAAGATATGTGCGGTAGGAATTATTGAAGTAGAAACACCCAATTACTACTGCCAAACATGGCAAAGCTAGTGTGATGCATTGGTCCAGATTTTGCTGGCAAATGCCAAAAGTTTAAATGGAATGAAGTTTGGGACTTCGGCACTTGCATAGTTAAATGTAGAACTGAACTTACTTGGCAACAGTTGGGAGTCCAGCTGTGGAACTCAATGTTGCCGAGATTCCTCACCATTTACTTTAGGGAATTGGCTCTTGTATTTTGTGCTAATCCATGACCCCAATGGGGATTGTAGTGCAGTGGGGGGGTGGGGGGGGGGGGGGGGAAGTTTTTTATGTCCCTTTTTATAAAGCATTTCTGTGTAATATTTGTGATTTTAGCTGGTTTTTTTTGCTTTTCTGAACTTCATTTTGTTGTATAGGATGCCAAAGATGTTCTTAAAAGTTTTAACAATGCTTAGCTTTCCTATTAGTTTTGTGGATAGTGCTACTTCAGCGTCCTATTGGACTGATGCCTTGCTGCTGGAACAATTTTGTGTCAGGGACATTTAAGAGACTCTTAGATAGACACATGAATGATAGAAAAATAGGGGGCTATGTGGGAGGGAAGGGTTAGATAGATCTTAGAGCAGGATAAAATGTCGGCACAACATTGTGGGCCGAAGGGCCTGCACTGTGCTGTATTGTTCTATGTTCTATTAAAATAGACGTTCTGCATTTGCATCAGGTGACTGTGGGTGGTAGACCAATACCAGCATCTTCATTAAATAATAAAGATACATAACTTGCTATTTGTATCTTGCTACTTGTAAGATATCACTTTACATAGTTTACATGGTGAAAGCAAGTAAACCATTCGTGGTCTTGGTGCAAAACGCTGCAACGATAAGGAACTGTATTCAAAACTGTACTGACCTTTAACCTGCCGAACAGATGTTAGATTTTTTTCAAAGCTGTCATCAAATTTGGGATTGGTGATGGGCTCAAAATCATTGGTGTAAACTCGCCCCGTAGAGGTGGTATAACAGCATTTGCACATACAAGTGTGGTATCGAAGCCGTCCTTCATCCAGATATGGATGTGCCAGGGCATCCTTTGCAGAGATTCTTTTTGACTGCAGTGTAAATGAACAAAATCTTTAAACACAAAAAAACTAAAAAAAAAAGTCATTATTTGACCTGAGAACTGACATTCTACTTTACTAAGCAAATAATCACTTTTTCAGGTCAAATCTATGCTCCTATTCTAGAATTGCTTGGTCTAATCCATGATTTCCCATCAAAATGTTTTAATATAGGTTTAAATGGGACCAAACATTAATGTTTATTATTATAACAAAATAGCTGAAATGGGATGACAATGATACAGCATCTGCAGAAATTCTCAATATTATTCCTATCCATTTCAATTCAAGATTACACGCAGTTTTGGGATAACAATCCCAGTGCCTAGTAACTTGAGCACTACTCAACAGTTATTGTGGATGTTTTCCAATTGGCATTATGTAGTCAGCAGTGCAAGGTAATGGAGAAGTGTTTCTCCTACTAGAAAATAAGTGCACATACTTACAGGATCAAAGACTAACATCCTGCAGAGGAGGTGGACAGCTTCATGAGTAGCCTGGCTGGATAGCGTATAAAGGACAGGAAGTGATGGCTGTGAAGAGAGGGGGAAAGCTTTGAAGACATCAGTGATTTGCAACAGGAAGTGGAACAGGTCACTTTTAACGTTTTGAGTACATAAAACATAGATAAGTAGTATAAAAATAAATTACAGAGGGATTAACTTTATCAAAATATTCTCAATTTAGTCTTCTATCCTAAACATTTCACTGAAGAAAAGGTGGTTATATTTAAAGCCATTTTGTGCTATGGCCATGAGATACTTCACTGTTTAAGCAGTTTTGTAAACAGCAAATTACCTTTAAAGTATCTAATCCATTTTTACTTCTGGGATTAAAGTGCATAATGGTCACTTCTTTAGGATATAGTTTGCTGTGAAAGTTCACTAATCTGAAATGTTTCTCTATCCACTTCTGTGCCTGACATACTTAATATTTCCAGCACCTTAATTTCTGATGTAAAAAAACAAATCAAAGTTAAATTTACAATTTAATCTGATTTCAGAACCCAGAGAGATCAGATTTAAGCAATGGGAACTCCTGGAGTTTAGTCAGTTCTCGCCTTCACACCATATTCAAATAAACAAACTACTTCATGTCAATCCGAAATTATGGAATAGAAAAGCAACATGTTGACACTTATTTGCAGACAATGACTGCTGCCATTTATAAAACCTATAAGAGCAAAATGCTCTGGATGCTTGAAATATGAAATACAACACAAGCTGGAAATACTCACCAGGTTGAGTGGTAGCTGGAAATAGAAACAAAATCAATGTTTCAGGTCAATGACTTCTCATTAAAACTGATGAAATGTCATTAACCTTAAGGTCTTATTTGTTTTTTGCCACACCGTTGAATATGTCCAGCTTTTAATGTTTTTACACTTAACTTGACAAAGTCTCAAAATTTAAATTAATGTTTTGCCTTTGTTTAAAATACATTGTTTAAAAGCAAGATAATCTACTTTAAAGTCATTATTCAGTCTGTGACATTTATAAATACCATGCTTTTGTTACATTTGATTAAATGGACTAATGGCATCAGTGCAAATTTAAATATAAGTTTACAAATGAGGTAAGTGCAGACGTAAGTAGAATTTGTCCAGCTTGAAAAGCATCTATGTAGATTGCTGTACCTGTCAGTATTAGGTTCACTATTCCTCAAAGTGGGCTTAGCATCAGATTTTCTAAGCACACAGTCAAAATGCTTAGCCATAAGAGTACACTAGTGCAGGACTCATGCAGGCAATGGCGATTACTTGCTCATTCTCTGATATGGAGTAATTAATGGGGGACAAGGAATGAGGCAAGTATGAAAGTAACTCTCACGAAGCATATCCATGTTATTGCACCTTGATCAGAGGAATTTGCTTATCTGATAATGTTAGTTTGCTGCAGAAAAAGTAATGGGTTGAAAAGGTAAAGCATCTCTATTCTTTCCAATTAACCTGTAATATTACTTTCAACATGGGCATTACATTTTAGGCAAACAACACATCCTGCAGAATCCTGAAAACATGCCCCATTCGCAATTTATCCCCTTTAGACTAGGGGCTGTAGGCACTCTGGGCTTTAAAAAAACTTCAGTCTGTCATTAAACTATTCTCAAGGTCAGTTGAGGATTGAAAAACATGTACCACAAGAGAACTGGAGCAGGTATGAAAATTGCACAAGATGATTGGATGCAATAGTCTGAATAGAGAGAAGCTATTCCCATGAGCAGGTAGTCAAGGTCAAGGGACTGTGATTTATAAAAGATGCAGGAATAAAAGGCTGACGAGGGAACAACTGTAAAGAAAACTTATGTAGGGTGGATTTTTTTTCTGGAGACTCAGCACTTGTAAAGAAAAGTAGGAAGAAAACTTATTGGATTACTCTACAAAGGGTCAGCAACGATTCATTGGGGCCCAATGAACACCTGTCATAACCATTCAATGAAATCAGATAGTGAATTATCAAATCTATATATTCCAGGAAGGTTCTCCAAATAAGCATAGTCTTTCTTCCTCTTCTCACCCCCTTTCACTTGGTACCAAGTGGCTAGGCTGATTAGATACGTCAGAGAACAGTACACTTGGGCATTTTCTGGTTTCTAGCCCAGTATCACATCACACAGTACGCTCCCCAATGTAATATAATGTATATAAATATATTTCCCAATCATGAAAGGTGCTTCATTTAAAGTGGTGTGAACACTGCATTTTGGCCCCAATTCTCTGGTCACTATCTCAGAAAGCCGCTCACAGAGATCCAGCAATCCCTGTGACAGAGATCTTTCCTCTCTCAATGTTAGTTCCTATGAAAAGTCAATTCAAAGGGATAACACAGACTAAGTTACCAATGACATCAAGAATTCTGACTAGATGGCAAACCAGAAAGTAAAAAGTACTATTAATTTTTAACATTTTTACTAACCATAAAGATTGGAACATGCACAGGGTTAAGGTAGAATCCAAATTACCATATAAGCACAATTTTGAAGTCATTGAGGGACTAACAATCCACATGTTTGAAAATACTTTTATTTAGAGCCAGTGAGGTTGTTAAATTAATTATGGCATGATATGCCGTTAAAAGCATTTACACCTCATGCAACAAGTAAACAAGAAAAAAAAAGTGAAGGCCTTCTACTGCAAGTATAGCTTGTACATACCTGAAGTTGTCATTAGTTCACTAATTTGGTTAGAAAAGATTGCAAAATAGCAATCCCTGTGGGGGGGAGCAGGAAATCAACAGAAAATTTAGGATTTTGCCTTTAACTGCCCATGTACAGACTCGAATCCCTGACAGTTTCAAGGTGTAACGATATCAAAAACACGGACTGTTTTACCATAATTACAACTGGAAATTCATGACCTTTATTTATTGATAATCAAATTGTCTGAGGTCTTAATACTAGTGTAATTACACAGATTTAAAAGTTTAAAACTTAATGGGATTTTCAATCAGGTTACTAAACAAGCCACTTATAGATTACATTTAGCAGAATTTTGTTATACATTCGTTAAGATATTAGTTACTAGACACATGATAGATAATAAAATAATATTGCCTGAATGATCCCATATTGTGTTCATGGGATATGGCTGTTGTTGGGGAACAACATTTATTCCCTTTGAGAGGGTTGTGGTGAGCTGTTACATGAATTGTTGCATGCTGTTTGGTGGAAGTATTTTCTACCTATCGGCTCTATGGGAACTCCAGGATTTTGGGATTCCCAGCGATTAAAAGGAACGGTAATATTTTTCCAAGTCAGGAAGGTGTCCAAACTTGAGGAGAAAGAGTAGATGCTGATGTTCTTGTGTGCCCACTGCACTTGCCCCTCCTGGGAGGTGCAGGTTACAGGCTTGGGAGGTGCTGTCCAAGAACCCTTAGAATTCTACAGATAGTAAACACATTTTCTGGTGGCATGTGGAGTGAATGCTTAAGATAAAAAACCAAGCCAGTTATGTCATCTGCAATGAGTGTGATTGAGGCTGCACACATCCAGGCAAGTGGAAAGTATCCCACCACATACTCAAAATGTGCCCTATAACTGATGAAAAGGCTTTGGTAAGGGAGGAGGTGAGTTATTCATTGCAGTATACTCAACACTTAAATACCTTGGCAACAAGAACAGGTTAAGTGGTTGTCCTGAATGGAGAGGTAGCTCCTCTCCCTCTGTCAATGGCCACTGCTAGTTACTGCTTGGTGAATGTATTTTTAGCTGAAGCCTGGATGTTGTCTAGGTCTTTGATCTGCTTGGTTAGTTGTGGCTTGTTATGCACATTTATAATTTGGTGTAGCTTCAGCAGAATGGCATTTCCTTTCCCTGTGCACCTTCTGCAGTTCCTGGTGTCTTGAAATCATCAAAAAATCACATTGGGAAACCATTCAGCCCATTAGTCTGTATCTTCCAAACAAAAGCTATCCAATCTCTTTCTCACTTACAGTTCACCACATTTCTAGTTCCCAAACAATTTGGAAATGTGATGGGGATTTCTGCCTTTATCACTCTTCCCAGTAGCGGATTCCACACCATTTTCCTTGTGTAGGGATTACACATGTGTGAAGACATCCATCTGGCTTATCTGAAAACATTATCAACCTCTCATTTCCTCTCATGTTCCAAAGAAAACAAATCCAGTCTTTCCTGTTTCTTACAGCCAAAATTCTCCATTCTTAGAAACATTCTTGTAAATCTCTCCTACACCCTCACTAGCAAAATTGCATCGTTCCTTCAGGACTTGCTCAGTAGTGATATTAAGTGAAGCCTGCCACCCAAAAGTACACTGTGCTCTCAGTGCTTCCAGGGAGGTTTTCCCTAAGATGACAGGATATGTTTAAGAGTTATGGCTTTGAGTAGGGTTCCATCACAATATGTAGAGAAAAATGTAAAACCACATCTCAGAATAATTAGTCAAGGGCTCCAAAATATTAGTTCAGTGGGACACATGGTGGGTACCACAAATGGTAATTCCTTGGTTGAACACTACAATTTTTTTTAGGGAACTTCCAAAGAACATAAATTCACACCTAAATAAATTTTGCTGTTGTAGCAAGTTTTGCAGGTGCAAACAGATCAATTTTTCCAGTTCTCCTTTGTTTAATCTCTCTTCTTCTTTGATCCTTTCACTGAAGTGAGACAGAATTTCAGTTTAAATGTTCTAAAAAGGTTTCATTAGAAACAGTTGAGAAGTTTCTGAAATAATCAAAAAAATGCTTTAATAATTGAATAAATTGAACCATATTCTGAACAAGTCTGCACTTGGATCTGTACAAATTGGACTTGCTTTTTGTCTCTAACAATGGTTTGCTTTGACCACTTAGCTGAGGGACAGGAATTGGCCAACATTTAAGAAATCATTCTTCTGTGGATCATCACAGCCAAAACCAAACCTTTTCCATACTTGACATCCCAGCATCAGCAATCAATGAACAGAGATCAGGTTCAAGAAACTGGCTACAATTTTCTCTTCTCAGGTCAGGGTCAATGAAACCAAGTGTAGCATCAAATAATGTAGCTCAAATAAGATCAGCTAATTTATTACACCAGAGATCAGAGCCAATATGATTTAGCACACTAATGCAATGAGCCAAACAGCAGCATTGGGCTTTTTTTGGGAAATTGAACTGCAGCAGAAAATATAGACATTGTTTAAAAACTTCAGCTTAGTAAATTAACTCAGTTCTATTACCTCAGAGTATGAGCATTCAATACAAATAGTATCTTGTGCATTCCTTTTCTTTCTTGACCCCCTTGGTATCTTGCTTTAATATTTCATGGCTCATGGCTTTTCGCACATTTTAATATAATGAACAGTAATGAGAGCTAAGGCCACAGTATAAATGTTTTAAAAGATCTGAAATTTCAAGTTTTAAATTTACATGAAAACATTCTCTCCCCTTTCGCCAACCTACTTGTCCTGTATCTCATTTAACTGTAGCAGCACACACTGTAAAAGATCTCTGAAGTGTAACTTTAAAATCTTACATAAACAGCCATCCTTCATCTTAACCTATTTAATTGTCAGTGACCTCACACAGTTTAACTTCATACAACTGGTGTTACAAAATACACATTGCCAATGGACAACAAATAGAGATGCTTTCCAGTCTTAAATTAAACCACTCTTTTCTGAGTATCATATCTCCACCGACACCCAACTGAGGTTGCTAATGGCTCTTACCATTGAACAGGACTGCCCATTTGTTGATTTAATTCAATAGTACACATTTACCTACACAACAATCAGAGAATTTAATGCATTTCAATACATGAAGTGAGCATAGCAACATGCTTTAATTAAAGTATACTGAAGACGTCAGTTTATAGAAGTTGCAAATATAATTCTTCTGCCAATACAAATATAATTTGTTCAAATAGGTTGGGGGAGTTGCACAAAACAAGCTGACAGCTACATTCCTATCGAAGCATAAAATAATTTATTTCCAATAGCAGTTCAAATGATTAGATAGGGAATTGGATGGAACAGCATGAACCAATGTGCAGACAACTGGCTAGGGCTACATTTATTGCCCAACTCAAATTCCTCAAGGGAGTAGTGATCTATTTTCCTGAATTACTGCAGTTTTTATGTCAAAGGTATTCTCACAATGCTGTTATATTTTTAAAATATTCACTCAAGGGATGTGGGCTTCACAGGCTAAGCCAGCATTTAATTGCCCATCCTTGGTTGCCCTTGAGAAGGTGGTGGTGAGCTGCCTTCTTGAACCTCTACAATGCTGTTGTTAGGTAGGAAGTTCCAGGGTTTTGTATGTGTTAATGAAGAATGGCAATACATTCCCAAGTAAAGATGATGTATGACTTGGAGCAGACCTGCAAGTAGTGACATTCCCATGCACTTGCTGCCCTTGATCTTCTAGATGGTAGGGGAGTTATTAAAGCAGCAGTACAGCTTGAGAACAGCAGGCATAACCCCATTGTGGATTGGGTCCAAATTAAGTGGGCTGCTTTGTTCTGCATCATGTTGAGTTTGAGTGTTGAAGCTGGACTCATCCAACATTAAGTGTTTTCTGATACTTATTTTGACTTGGATGATTGTGCAATAGGGAAACGCACCTAAGCTTACAAGCAGAATTAAAACTATTCATCAGATATTGAATTCTGTAACAAAATTTTTTAATGCTGAAGAATTGGAAGGAAGGAACATTCATTTCATTGTGCTTAAAAATTAAGACAGAATTATCAGTTTGTTAATTTTGAGGTCCAAAAAGGGATATTTTGATCTAGCATTTAGATTAGATTGCTGTGTTAGAGTCCATGTCAACGATAAATATTTCAAGGAGGGGTTTATTGTTCATTGTGTACTTCTAGACGTCCAGAAATTAACTTGGGTTCATCTAGAAGGGCTCAAACATGGTTCAGATTCAGATTTGTATCCAGTATGTTACTTACATATAAATTAGGATAAGTTAGGCCCCTTAAGCTGCTCTGCCATTTAATAAGATCATGGTTGGTCTGACTGTAACCTCAACTCTACATTTCCATCTATCTGCTGCAAACTTTCTCCTCTTGCTTGGAGAGTACCCATCTACATTTCCTTCAGACATTTCTCCTCAAAGGGCAATGGAAGCAGAACTCCAAAGACTCATGACCCTGAAATATTTCTCCTCTATTTTAAGGGGGGGGGGGGGGGGGGGGGTGTGGCCAGCCACTTTTTTTTTGGAACAGTGACCTTTGATTTTAGATTTTGCCCATAAGACAAAATATCTTCTCCATGTCCAGCCTGTCAAGACCCTGCAGGATAACAGATGTTTCAATCAAGTCACCTTGAACTATTTCAAACTCCTAGCCTGTCCAACCTTTCCTCATTAGACAACCTGCTCATTCCAGGTATTAGTCCAGTAAACTTTCCGTGAACTGTTTCCAAAACATATACAATCTTACCGTAATTGAAGAAATCAATACACCAGTTGTGGTCTCAATGACTGCAAGTGAAGTATAATTTTCCAGTTTTTCTATTTGATTTCCCTCGCAATAAATGATAACATTCTATTAGCTATCCTTTTGCGAATCATGCACTAAGACAGATTGCTCTGCGACTTCTCATTTCAATAATGTGCTTTATTTTTCTTCCTAAAATGGGCAATTTTACACATTTACACTCTATTTGTCACATCTTTACCTGCTCACTTAACTGTTCCATATACATCTATAACCTCGTGTCCTCTTGACAACTAACTTTGTATCAACAGAAACTTTAGCAACCATAGCATCAGCCCCTTCATCCAAATCATTTATGTAGACTAAAAGGTCGAGTCCTCAGCACTGGCCTGTGTGACACACCACTGGTTACATCTTGCCAACCAGGAAATGCCTATATCTTCTATTTACACCAATTTGATACCTTTTGTCACAAGATTTTCAGCGATAACCTTTGTTCACTGTTTCATTTTAATCTGCTTTAAAACAAAAAGAATGGCTGTAAGAGGGCATTGAAATGACGAGAGTATGGTGGTAAAATTGTTATTTAATTGAACTAGTATTCCAAACATCTGGAGACAATTCAGAAAATAGTGCATGGTTGTTGGAGAATTGGAATTAAGAAATCTAGAGGGGAAGTTACCATTAAATTGACTTGTTTTACCGTACATAAACACAGACTTTGTGCAAAATGATTTCCTTCTGTGCTGTAACATTTATGGCAGTGAACACTGCTGATTTGTATAAAGGCAAATTAAATGAAAGCTAGTGTTATTGAGGTAAATGTAATGTTCAGGTAGTCAAACAAAAATATAACCAGGAACAATATAGCCAAATAGTGCTTCATTTGAAGCACAATGGGCACTATTAGTGGATTTGGAGTAATTGGATTGGAACATGCAGACTTTATTTCATTAAGTTCTAAACATATATAGTCTTATTTTCACATTTCAATTATACAGTCCTATGTAAACTCATAATATTACAACCACCCTTACCGGAAGAGTCATTGTAATTACTGATATAAGAGCATTTACAGTATGACAAGTTTACATGGGTTTCCATGATAAAATGAATATGGGAATTAAATGTGGTAAGTATGAAAAGTGCAGGCTGACAACTTTTAATATCTTTAATATATCTAGGGGAATTATTTCATGACTGACCAAAAGCAGTGGACAACATAAAATTGACAGCATCTTAGTCATCCCAGAAATGGAGCATATTTTGGAATGGTTAAAGTGCACAATACTTGCTTCAGTGGTTAAGAGTGCTGCTGAACTTCACAAGCCTTATTTTCTTGCCTGAAGGAGAGAGAACATTGACAGAAAGCAGAAATGGCAATAAGTGAATATCACCACTGGCCACCAAGATTCAGCAAACCCTGAGACATGCACAGTAATGGCAATAAAGTGAAATGTAATAAAACAAAAGTGAAAGTATGAGATAACCCTTTAGTGTATTGAATAGAATTTTGGGAATTAGATCAATGAAAAATTTGGTATGGGGTGTGGGGGGAAAGGGAGGAAGAAAAAAGTCAGAATATTTGTTAATATTCTCAATTTGCCTGGATGAGTATACTGTAGCTCAAACAACATAAGTTCAAACAACACAAGAAGCTCAATACCAAGGCAAAGCACCCTACTTGACTGGAACCTCATCCACCACCCAAATTATTCATTCTCTCCGACACAGTGTGCATGTAACCAGCACCAGTTTAAAAAACCCATACTAGCTGCTTATCAAGGGCAATTTGACAGCATCTCCCAAATCTGAGAACTCCATCACCCAGAAGGCAGGTAGCAGGCTCACGGAAGCAAATTCTCCTTCATAACACTCTCCATTCTGACTGGGAATTATTTTGTCATTGCTAGGTCTAAATTCCTGGATCACCTTACCCAAAGCCATGTGGCAGTGTCTTCACTGAAAGGATTTCAGCAGTCCAAGGTGGCAGCTCATCACTACCTTCTCAAGACTATTTAGACATAAGCAATACATGCTGGACTTGCCAGGAATACCCACTTCACGTAAATGAACAATAAAAACAAGGGACCAAATTATGAAAAGACTGAAATTTTTAACTACAATAAATACTTAATTGAAGTTGCATTACATTTGCTGTGTTGATATTGGAAATGTAAAGAGTGATTCGTATTATTCTATTTGCAGGGTTATTTCAGAACTTCATTTTCTCATGCATATATGTAGCCAGTACTACTATTCCTTGAGCTTGTTTAATTTTGGCCATAGATCAATCAAGTTATCCAAAGCCCAGACCAAATCTCATTTAAAATGACACCTTTCATTGAATATAGAAGCTGCATTCTTTACAGGTGTCCCCCATATTATGGCCATTTGGGTTACAGAAATTTGCCCTTACAGAATTTACAAATCACTACCCAAAAATTTGAGATAAGGAATAAAATTCACTCACAGAATTTACATGGCGAAACAAAGTAAATAAATCAACACAATTTTTCTCCCCTCAACTCAGATTTCCTGACAAATTCGCAGATGACATTGTTTTGTATCACGGAAAGTCACGATACTGACCATTTTCTAAGACAATAATAAACCAATACCTACACGAATAGAATGCAACTGACCCATTACATCAGTTTTACAATGCCACAGCATTGTACAATCTGTTACATGAAACATTACAAGTACAGGCTGTCCCCGGGTTACACAAGGCTTCTGTTCCTGAGAACTGTCCACAAGCCTATTTCTCCGTAAGTCAGAAACATCCATTTTCTATAGCTACCCATATTGTATTGCTCTACATGTACTTGCTGTAATTCTTTTATATCACTGAATAGTCACCCTAACAATACCTATAATTAAACTAATGGAATATACACTGCATCCAGTTAATGAATACCATGAAACATTACTATCTTGAAAAATGCTTTAAAAATGAATGAGAGAATCTGAATAAAGTTGGATTTTCATAAGTCAGGTCATATGTAACCCGGGGGGCTCAGGTATAGGAAACTGTCAGAAAATGTTGGGTGTGATTTATGCAACACAAATACTGGTGATTACTTTAAATCTTTATAGAATACACAATTTTTTAAACTGTATTGTTAATAGCTTTGTTGCAGAATATACAAATTAGTAAAATTCTCACCAAGTACTGAATTTAGCTTAAAAGATATTTGCATAACTAGAATAAATCCACTTTCTAATGTGATGGAAGATAAAGTCTGCAACTTTACAAACGCTTAATCAGCAAATTATTGGTTGTGTAGGAGCCAAACAGTAGAAGGCCATTTACAGTATCAAACTTGTTCCTTCTGCAGTGCTAGTGAAATTTTAAAAAAATTATGGCTTTCTCTGGTGCAACATGCCAAAATATTTAAAAGCATCACCACCATGTTCCAAAACAACCTTTGCAGTATAAATAAGCTACACAAAAGGAGATGTGTGTTCAGTATCATTTCCCTCTGTTCAAAGTATATGATAAATGGCTGCCAGGCCAGGACTGGTGTTGCCAAAGGTCAGGCTAGGACACAGTTGCTGCCTTTTCTCAGCATATTAATAAACAGAATGCGATAATGCCATGGATAATAGAAAACATGCAGATTCTGGAAATCTAAAATGACATGATTCTCAGAGAGAAAAAAAAAGACCTCCTGCAAAAATAGTCCATAAAGTGGTTAATTTGTAACAAAATATTCATTGTTGATACATAGTCATAGAATCATATGGTCATACAGCAAGGAAACAGGCCCATTGGCCCACCAAGTTTCTGCAGACTGTCAAGCACCCATTTATACCAATCTTACACTAATCCCATTTTATTCTCCCCACGTTGTCATCAACTCCTCCTAAACTCTGCCACTCACCTACACAGTAGGGGCAATTTGCAGTGGCCAACTACCAATCTGCATGTTTTTTTTTAAGAAGGGGGGAGGGGAAACCAGAGCTCCTGAAGGAAACCCAAGCTCCAGGAGCATAGAAAGCGTGTAAGGAACATAAAGGAGCATAGGCAGGACATGCAAACTCCACAGAGACAGTGCTGGAGATCAAGATTGAACTTGGGTCACTGGAGCTTTGAGGCAGCAACTCTGTTGGCTGTTCCACCCAATAATCAATGAAGTGCTCAGATCTTTCGGAAGTTTCATTAAGCGTATCCACAATTGGAACAAGCTGGTAATAAAGTTTGTGATTAGAAGTTAACCTCTTCACAAATCACCTTCTCTTTAGAAATTTCCTTTAAGCTAAAATCCTATCTTTAAAAAATGAATGCAAGTGATAACTAGATGCTAACATCTCAAATTTTAGTTGTAAATAAGATCAATCATTTGAAACTTTTACACAGTGTCTGAGCATGGATCATTTGTCAGTACGGACTATTTCTTAACCAAAGAATGCACATGACCAACAATACCACTCTCCAGTCCTTCATGACATCTATAGTGTACAAGAGCAACCAGCAAGTATGCTCTTGTTTTAGTTTCACCACTTTCTAAAGAGTCAAAGCAGCTTTGCACTCTCAAAAGATCACCTTCAAATACCCAGAGCAGTGTGGGTGACAGTGCTGGTACCAAAAGACAAAAATAAATTGAAAACCTTTAGGGCTAATTCACTAATAGCAAGAGCGGATCTCCACTACTAAACTGGTCCTTTTATGTATTTCTATGTTAAGGTTTAAGGACCATTAAAAAAAATAAATTTTCAAGGTCTTTTGGGACAGATTTCTAGCTGTGGTACACAGATTTTTTAAATGATAATATTGCACAATGTTACTGCTTTATTCTAGCAGCTGGACTGAGTGGCCTATTTCATATAAACAGACTTGTGCCCATGTATCTTTATTTGAACTACTCCTGCTTATTCTACGTCAAATAATTTTTAGGGAAGATTCGAACTAGATACATGAAAGATGTCACAACAGCTAAAATATCCTGGTGCTGCAAAATACTAATTATCTTGGTGCTATTTATGGAAATATAATCATTGCCTAATAAATAGTTGTCTAAACTAACTTTCTTAATCTAGAATATTTTTTCAATAACAATGAGATACAGAATAAATGGTTTTCATTCAGCAACAATCTTTTCTGGACATCTCAAATATTGTTTCATTGATTTACATTAGCTCATCATACTCATTCTATTAGCACTACTCTAAGTTGATACAATTGCCAGGAAAACATCAATATATAAATTCATATGATTGTCCTTTAGTACAGTTTTATGGCTTAAAATTGACATCTGCCAAATCATATAGGTTGCATTAATACAACCAAATAATTATTGGTATTGGTATTACAAGTCCAAAGTCCAAGTGGCATTGGAATCCACTCATTTGAAAATATTTGCATTCTGACGTGTAGACTATATGTTTTTCATACTTAAAAAGTGAGTAGGAAACTACATGCATGAATTCTTCACAGAGGCAAAGATTGTTCTCTTTTTAATTATATGAGAAATTGTATTTTAATTGCTCGACAGCCCTAACTGGTACTGCACGTAAAGAGGAAAGTTTGTGAAACAAATTGACATGCATCAATGAATTACCTTCAATGAATTATAGCCCTCAATCTCTCTCAGAAGGAAAACCTGACCAACCCTTCATGAGAATAAAAATCCTTTCTCATCATCCTAGACCATCCTCAGACTTTGAATTATACTGCCGTTCTGTAATTCAGAGCTGGGGTTAAACATGCATACCCCATTCTATGACATCACTCAAACCAAACTGTTTCTAGAGGAAATTGATTAATATGGAGATAATTACAAGGGGAAAGAAATCAATTACATTAATGAATACTCAGTCAGTAATTAGCCAGACAGTACTGAAACAGGCCCTTTGGCCTACTGAGTTTATGCTGACCTTCAAATACCCAATTACACTAATCCAATGTTATTCTCCCCAAATTCCCATCAACTCTCCCTAGATTCCACCACAACATTCATTTATATACTAGGGACAGTTGACAGTGGCTAATTAACCTACCATATCTTTGTAACATGGGACAAAATAGCCCATGGAGTCACAGGGAAAATATGCAAACTTCACAAAGACAGCGCCAGAGGTCAGGATTGAACCTTGGTCATTAGCACCATTGAAGCTGTACTAGATGCATCACTATTCTGCTGTAAATGAACTGCATCAAATATTAACTGACTTTGCTTCATTTCATAAAATGGAAAATGGCACAGATAGCAAATATGTTAATTGGCAAAGTTCATTTAAAAAGAAAAGCATTGTAATTTAGATTTTAAGTTAATAATGAAGTTCAGTGAAAGCGTACATCTATTTACCCTCAATGGACCATACAATCAGAGTATTCAAGAGTGATGACTATGTCCTCCCTTTGGTGCACAGATATAACCATTTCCAACTTTGATAATATTTTTAGGAAGCACCTTTGTAATCATATGTTTGGGCTAAATCAGCCCAAGCATTCAAGTTACTCCTGCAGAGCACACTAGATATTTGTCAGGCAACTAAAATGCTTAACTTTCAATATTAAACAGGTTACCATTTTTAAACAAATGGTTCAATGGAAAACACTTTGCTTTTATAACCTCTAAATTATATTTTAAATTCTCCCTGTATTCAATCCCTTTGTGGATCTCTCCCCATCATCATAAACTTCTCCAGTCCTACAATCTACAGATATTTGTGATCCTCCAATTCCGACTTCAAAGCACAAAAGTGGATGGAAAAAACCAGCAAGATTCAGAAGTGAAAGGACTTGCATTTTAAAATACTCCAACTGCTTCAAAGCTAATGAAGCATTACCAAAGTGTAGTAATTGTTACTACTGGTGAAATCAGTTTTCTTTACAAAACAGTGCTGAGGGACCTATTCCATCGATTTGAGACGAAGGCAACTAATCTGATAGATGGTGTTGCAAGAGTGCATCACCCCCTCAACATTGTACTGGATGCTGTCTAGATTTTTGTCTTCACATCTCTACATTGCTCTTGCAAAGCACTATTTATCTGGGAATAGAATGTTACCCCATATATAGTATAATCTATGTTTGTTGTTCATGCAGTCATTACTCCCAGTTACTGCCAGGGAATATCCAAATTACTCAATACCAATAATTCAAAAAAAAAGCTTCAATAACTACTTTAAGATTTCCTGCATTATACCTTGGCCATTAAAAGCCAGTGTTTGCAGACTCTGTATATATTCAGAAAGGTTTTTCCCAAGAACTCCTGAGCAATAAGAGCTCCTCCATAGCATGAAAATAACTCCACATCCAAATGGAGAAATAAAGATTCAGATGCAAAGAACTGCTTTAAAATTAAGCGATCCTCAGCAACAATCCAGTGCACAGAAAAATCCCATAATATAGAATGGCCAGTTAAACAGTTTGTGATGATACTGAAGGAGGAATCTGCAAGCAGGAATACTCCCTCCTGCCCTTTGAATAGAGACATTTACTTTCATATTACAGCAAGAACTGGTTTAGATCCAACTGTCCAGTAGGTATGCACTGACACATTGCTCTTGTAGCTATTCATTCCAAACTACATAATGAGCATTAATAGATTATTCGATTGCAGAACATTAGGCTTTCCAGTCCAGGACATCTGAAATGTCCTCCTTCTTCAGGAAATATGGCTTCCACTCTACTGTGGTTGGAGCTCTCGCTCACATTTTCTTGACTTCTTACCCGCACCTCCAACCAGATAGCACAGATAGAGTTCCCTTGGTTGTCACCTTTCACCCTACCAGCCTCTGCATCCAGCACATCCTCCTTTGTCAGTTCTGCCAGCTGCAACGGGTTTCCATCACCAGTCAAATCTTCCTCTCCTTACTGCTTTCCACAGGGACCACTCACTTTGTGACTCCCTGGTTCGCTCATCGCAATCCATCCACCCCACCTCCTGGCATTTTTCCCTGCAACCATAAGAGGTCTACAACCCAATGGTATGAACATTGAATTTTCCAGCTTCAGGTAACCCATACTCTGTGCTCCTTTCTCTCCCCTTATGTTCCCCTCTCCCACCTGGTTCCATATGCCTATCACCCACACACTGCAGCTTCTGGTTCTCCTATCCCCTCCCCCAACTCGTTATGTCTTCCCTCATCCCTCCTTATTTGATTCCACTTATCACTGTCCTTATCAGATGCCAGCATCTGCAATGCCTTGTTTCCACTTAACACCTTCCACCCTCTTGTCTCTACCTTCCCTCCACCAGGCTCCATCAGCATCCTTTTTTTCTCTTTCCTTGTCCCTACTATCACCCACCAGCCACCATCTCCTGACTCCAGCCCTCCCTCTCCCAGCTCCATCTGCCCATCACCTGATTCCACCTAGTGCCTGCCAGCCCCTGCCTCACCCCTCCCTGTCACCTATGTACACTAGCCATCTCCCCTCTACACCCTCAGTCCTGATGCAAGGTCAAGACCCGAAACATTGACTATCCCTTTGCCTCTGTAGATGCTGCTTGGCCCGCTGAGTTCCTCCAGCTGTTAATTTCTGCTCCAGATTCCAGCACCTGCAGTCTCGTGTGTCCTTTTAGTTAACGATTTATCCAGTTAGTATCAAAATATGCAGGTCAGGGGCTGCTGATGGTGCTACAAATGCAAATAGAAGCAAACCAAAATGAATACAGATTTGCTGCTGCCAGGGGCTTGGAAAACATTACATGCAATCAGCTCCAAACACCTGTGACCATAACTACCTCTTCCAATCTTGTTGGTTGTGGGTAAATCCTGTCAAGTTTACTTTTGGATTACAAATGGTTGACAAACCTGTAATTTCATTTATTAAATCTCTTAAATAGAAATAAAAGCATCTTCAAATGCTCATGTATCATTGAAATATGCAGCAAGGCGCTTAGTTTTAAAAGTTCCTCCCTGTGAATAGCGCAAGCCTGGATCGATGGTGAATCTACATGCTCCAACTTAAGGTACAAGCAATTGAGAAGGGATTGTCGAGCAGATTTAATTTCACAACTTCAAGAATTAAGATTTGAGCAATTGTTACATAATAAAATTATAGAGATGAAATGCAATCACAATCTTACAATATATCTTGAGACATCATTGTTCAAGATGCATCATAATCTTACAAAATTTGATTATATATCTAAAATATGACCTTATTCCAAGTGACATTGGAATTTCAAACTAAAAAGGAATAGCTAGACTGATTCTTTCAGCCACACTTGTATTGCTAGCAGTGCCATCAATATTGAAAACATCTTGAGCCAGTCACTTGCAGTGATTAGGACTGCAAATGCTTTTTCAGCAGACATGGCTTAAACCACCTCGGGGCTGGGGTGTGTGGAGGGGAAGAGCAGCTACTATGTCACTTCGTTGCTGGTTGTTGACAAGCCTCTGAATGAGTGCATTTTTGTTCCAAATCGTTCATGTATTTTCTATATTTAAAAATCAAAAGCATGACATATATTTCAGAAACAAAACATCGCAATTCATCTGAAATTTAAGATGCTATTTTCAATCGCTTGCTCATGTTCTCATTTCTTGCTATGACTTCAATATTTCTACTCAGACATTGGGCTGACAGTGCACAGTTATTTAATGCATTGCTTTAGACTTAACAAGTGTGTCTCAAGATATTACAGATTCAACACATTAGATCATCTTTTTTCCTCATACAGATACATTTCCCATCGTTGCTGGATAAAGATTTTATAGACCAAGAGAAATCAAAAACCTCATCTGTAGCGTCACAGACCTTGTACAGTATTGATTTGCAATTGTACTGTCCTGCCCTTTACATTAGTAATGATGCTATTAGGTCCATGCATCATTTTTGATGTCATCCATCTAAGGCTTAGCCAAGAGAAATTTATAAAGCAGCGACTAGAATACTTGTTATTAAAGCACCCATGCATATTTTGCAAAACTTTGTCACAAAATTAAAATCTCAAAAACGGTATAATTGTACAACTTGTTTCTGTCTAGTACAATGGAGAATGTAACCTTATATCCTGACAGTTCCATGCACAAATGTTTTCCTATGGTTACATATAATGATAGTAAAATCTAAAAATTAACAAAACTGTTGAATTAACAAAATTATCACTACAAAATGAGCATCTTAAAGCAGTGCAAGATCTTTTGCACAAGGACTGCTCAATTTCACAGTTTGGAGTGCAGTAATGAAGTGGGGTAGATCTGTCTTAAATAAAAATGGTGGCAATAAATTGCCAATGCTTAACAAAAAATTAAGATTTAAAGTGAAAGTCAGTTAAATGACAAACCAGCCGAAATGTTTGATTAGTTACTACTTTTAAAGCTATCTAAACTGCAGTTCTCATGGTATCAATTATTACAATGCTAAACTTTAATATGAGAGGAGAACTATTTCCTCTTTTCTCTTCCCAAGGTTAGAACTGAACTTTTGCAAATTACCAAACTAAATAAATACTCTTCAGCAAATTTGGTTAATATATGCAATTTACTGAATACTATTTGTAAATTAATCCTAATTTTTACTTCCATGTAACAAGTATGTTGGGACTGATCTTCTGAGATCAACATCGACGGCTGCCAGCTGCAAGACCATTTTGCTTCTTCCACCTGGGAGGGTGGCGTCCAGCACACTGGACTGGCCTAGCAAAGGGTACGACCTATCCTAGCACAAGATGGCAGCGCTCTCACAAACGTTTGACAACCAGTGAGGGCCTGCTTCCAGCTTTATCGGCTCTCAAAGAAGTCTATAGAATTGAATATGAATATCTTTTGATGTTCAAACATTCAAAAACACTTGGGAACTATAAAAACAAAATATTTAAAATGAAAACACTACGCATTTAAAAACAGTTACATACATATAAACTCACAAAAATCAAATCAGTTTCCTTGGCAGAATTTCTTTCCTTTGATTTCAATACAGCAGCTGAAATTGCACAGATTTTCCAGCTTGAGAGTTGGGAAAGTGTACTGGCCCATTGGAACCACTCCATATGGAGTTCACTGGCACTGCACAGGACCAGCTGGCAGCAGAGGAGATACCACTGCCAGCTTAAGGTCTGGCACCTGGGCAGGAGAACTGTCCCACTATGTACACATTAAATACTATTAGCGCAAGAGCAGATTCTCTAAAGGGCATCAGAAACTAAATCACTGATCTGGATGAACTAATTTTACCAAAATATAATGGGCTTGTGTAGGGGTTACATGATGACCTGCATAAATGTGACCAATGCACTTCAGAACAGTGAAACCACTCTACACTGTAGATTGAAGCCAAAGCATTAAATACAGTACAATTTGATGTGTCACAACTTTTATTCAAGGTTAACAGCAAATACAGAAAGTTTACACTATTTTACAGAGGACACTATCTGCAGTTTTACAGTTAAAATAATCAACAATGGTGCAATCTATTTGCAAACCAGTAATGAATAATGTACCAATTCTGCAAATTACACAATGTAATTTTCAATCTAAATTGGTACTCCAGCATCAGCCTCTAATTTTGCTACAAATTCTTGAGTGAACCTTGTCAATTAGTTTCTGTAGGCCAGAATGAGCAAATTCAATCACTCTTTCATTTGCCAAGTCCATCCATAATTAAAATTATCAAAAAATTGCTCCATAGGCTTAACACTTATAATATTTAATAATTCAAATTAAATTTCTCGTTTTCTGTATACTTAATAACTATGAAAGTCATGGAACATGTCAGACTGCAGAAAATGTGTAACAGCATTTATTTTTAAGAAGCCAAAAATAGCTTTCTGCAACTATATGCCCAAAATTATCTTACCAAAATTTACCTAACCACCAATATCATGTCAGCCACAAGGTGAACTATAATTCAAAACTTTTTCCTGTTTGTAACATGGAAAATCAGATTATTCCCATGTGACTCAAAGTTCAAATGGTTAAATTAAGTCAGGAAACTTCCTGGCAAGACTGAACCAGCAATACAGCATGACAACTCTAATTCAAGTCCAGAACTAAATGTTAAAATTGTTCACAAGATAATGTTACAAAATGACATCCAGTGGAGATGTATTGTAAAAAAATAGGAGATGTGTTTAATATGAAAGAGGCCTCATAAAAATGGATAGGATAACTGATTCAACACACAACTAAGATTTCCTAACACTACTTACTGAAGCCTAATTGGACAAATATAGCTAGTTTTTTGACATGCTGCTAAAAGCCCATGATAATCCTCGGATAATGAGTTAATGACATTAGCCGCTACTTGTCAGTTGCAGAGGTCACAGGGTAATTAAGACTGAAACTCTAAGACTGAAGAAAAACAAACTGGAACTTGATCCAATGAACAAAAGTCTGCCAGCTTAAGCAGAAGTACAGCCAAAATAAAGATGAGGATTCTGCTGAAAATAGCCAAAACTGTACCATGACACTGATCAATTTTAGTCCCAATGGTTATGATATGACATTAGATTAGATACCATCTAGCTCATAACAGTGGAAAGAAAGCTATTTCTGGAGTATCTGTTGCACTTCAAAAATATTATAACATCCCAGTACATTCAATTATTTAAGTATTCAGTGTATTAAGTAGTTTTGATAACATACATCAAATCTGAAAATTCCTAAATACTTCAACAATATTTTCTCAACAGCATGTTTCCAATTCAATTCAGAAACATGCTCTTACTTCAGAGCGTGGCAAGATTCTTAAACATGCGTCCTGCTTTCTAGTGGAGCTATGTGATGGGACTTGGGTGCTGACACCACTTAACTACAGATATTCAAATCTTAGTGTAACATTGGAAAGTACAAGGCTGCAGTTTTGTGATCAATCTGAGGAATTAACATTCAATTCAAAAATTTGTTCTATTCTCCCTTCTATTTTCCTACATTTGCAGCATCCAATACAATGGAACAGGGAATTGCATTTGTATGCTGAGATATAATCACATCAACAGAGATATAATCACTTTATGGATTGGGTGCTGAATGTGTGAAGTAGATCTTTCACATTATGCTTCAAAAGTGGAAAATATTCCAATTTCTTCAGCAGAGGAACTTACTAGTTCACAATGTGATTTACATGTCAATTTTCTCATTCCATGATCTGGAACAAGCCAGGCAAATTCAGAGAGAATGCTACATTTACAATGAAAGCCCCAATAATTTAAAATCTTCAGATTCCTACCCTTCCTAGGGCTATGGCATTCCCCAATGTTTTTCAGTACTTGCCTGCTAAATATTGCACTTCAATATGCTCCTCTGGAGAATACCTGTCAATTACTTGGCAGCTAAAGATCAGAAGTTCACGCACATTTTGCCATGAATAAATTTTGCCATGTCATGAATACACCTACTAAACCTGTTAATATGTTCACTCCGCCATGACCAAAAAAGTATGCCTCACGTTCACATTTCTTGACGTTAAAATCTTCACATGGCTGATCCACTTTTGCATTCAGAAGCTCTCAAACTTTAATTTAGCATATGCTTGTTTATTAGAACTTGACTGTACTAACAAATTGAATACAATTGATCTACTTAAGAAATATATTCATAAAAATGCCTCGAGTTCTGTTTTGCAATACAGAACATTTTAAATTTGAACTGCTTATTAGATTCCAGTACAATGAAAGAAGAGGATTTTCAGCAGAAAGAGTTCTTGTCAATTCCATTTCCCTTTTCTGTTAACCAAGTTATCACAGTATATTGTATTTCAATAATATCAAGTACTCATGCAGGAGGTGACCTATCATGACGCTGGAAACATGCTCGAAACAGCCTCTTCTGACATGGTCTCTAATAACTTCCATAAAGCTCTACAGCCAAATATTTTCCAAGGAATATTGATTAAAACAACTATTAGCATTGAAGTATGTTCTAGCTGTGTTTTTTTGTTTTCATCTTTATTAAAACAAGGGTCTCTTCTTGATTTAATCATCAGAACAAAATAAATGCTTTCCAACTGCTGTTACAGTTGGCCACACCAGATAGAAGTATCCATCTGCAAGTCATAGATGAGACAACCTGACAGTAACAATTTCAGACTCCACCATCTGCAATAGAGTGATTCCATTCACCTGCTCAAGAAACAAATTCTTAGGAATCACTTTTAGCAAAGCTTATATTAACATTTCAACAATCAGTTATTCTTCCAAACAATTCAATTACTGCAGGATTCACAAGGGAATTCATGCTACACTGTCCCTCAATCATACCAGAAAATAATCCAGTTTGCAAAGACAGGACTTTTATTCAGCACAATCATACAATATAGAAAGGCATCTGAACCATTGCCAGTTATCTAAAAATGTTGCTTTCTTCATATGCCACTCTCTCAGTTGAAGCAGTTTCTCTCCACCTCATCTTTCCTAGTTCCTATTAAACTATAACTCACACTAGCTGCTCTCCATAGTACAAAACTCATCTCCACTCTCTTATCCAAGGGTTATAGACTTCATTGTGACAGATGGTCATATTCAGGATTAGTTTGGTCATTAATGATCAGACCCTGCTGGATAACAAAGCATCATAAACCTTAATTGCCAAAACTGATCATTATTCCAGTATTATTATTACTTTGTCCACTGTAACCATTTAAGTTCTTCTCCTCTGTCGCCTCCATCTTTATTTCCAAAAGATGTATAGAACTCAATGATTTTTTTTTTGTCAAAGTTCAGCATCAAGATGGTCTGGTCAGCTTGCACTTCTCTTATTTCTCCTAGTGCACTGGGCCAGGCTTCCAATCTTCCCCCAGCCCTTACGTCAGATCTTTCTCTTTTTTCAAAATCTATCCACGTGCCTATGAAAACTACCCATTTCCTAGATACAGGAGGCTATTCAGCTCTTTAGACTCATGCTAACCAACCCAAATTTTCTACACCTCACATTAGGAGATATTGTTGATCCTTTCCCTTAGCTAATGCTCCCTACTCCTTCAATTCTGCCATTTTCAAAATAAAATGATCTATCTGTCCTTGCAAAGTACCATTCATCTCCAACCTTTTGTTTTTCCCACCATACTGCAGCCTCTCAAGTTCATGCCTCAAGTTGACTCAACTTTTTTTTTTGAACCCTTCAAGCAGAGGATAGTGGTAGAAGGATATTTTTCTGATAGCAAGTCTGTGACTAGTGGTGTACTGCAGGGATCAGTAAAGTCAAAGTCGAATTTATTGTCAGATGCACAAACACATGTATGCACGGGTGCAATGAAAAACTTACTTGCAGCAATACTGCAACATTTGCTGTTTGTGATATATATTAATGACCACTGTGGCTGTGCCTTTAACTGCCAAGGCACTAAATACCCCCTTAAATTCTGCCTCTCCACTACTTCCACCTTTAACACCTGCCACAAAAGACCAAGCTTTTGACCATTTCCCCTAATATCTCCTTATGCCCCTTGGAGAAAATGTTGACAGTGCTGCTTTGACAGCTTTGGATGCATTGCTGCATTAAGCATGCTATACAAATGGAAATTTTTGTGGCCAATATCCATACAAAAAATCCCACTTAATTTTGAACAACTGCATCAAATCTTCCCTTAACCGCCTCTGCTTGAAGAGAACTAGACCCAGCTGCAACATTTGTGTTGTAACAAAAACTGAAAGTCTAAGTATGGATGTGGAGGTACTATAGCCAATTAAGCAAAGCATTTAAGTTCTTAGCTTTTATTTTTCTTATATGGTCCTACTACTTTGTTTCATTATTTTTTTTTCTCTGGTATCAATTCTGCCTTTTCCTTCTACTACTAATACCAAGGGAATATTGTCAACCAGATCTGAAGAGATGCTGATTTAACCCATCAAAAATCACAAGCATTTAAAGGTAGGGGCAAGTTTCAAACATTAAGTCATAACAATAATAACATTGTCATCAATAGTTCTAAAATGAAGTGGTTTCCTAAATGGAGCTAAGAAATTATAATTTGTACATTATTCACTGCAGCTACTAGAACTAAAGTGCAAAATAAAAAGGGACACAAATATAAATTAAATTTAATTCTTTACTGATTAAATCCCAGTTTCCTAAACCACTTGACAAATTTTAGAAAGCAGGTATTTCACTTTTTGAAGTATTTATTGTAATATGCTCTTTGACATTCATGAACCATTTAAAGAAATTGGAAACTTTGAATTTAGATGAAATGAATTTGCAAATCAATAATTTATGCCACCTCTTTGCAATTGCGCTTATGAGTAGCCAGTAGTACGTGTCACAATAAATAAGCAACACAGAGTCTAAGTGCTGAGAAATTCACTGGCAGAATTAATTTGTTAAGTAGCTGAATGAAAATCTGTATGTAGTAACCTTGAAGTTGCTAAGGCACTTAAAGGCACAGAACAAAGCAGCCAAAAATCAATGATTTTCTGTGTCCCTTCGGGAGCAATGCTTAACCAAGCATAAAAATAAATAAAGGAAAAGTATAGGAAAAGTAGATTAGCAAATAACTATGCTGAAATTTTAAATTCTCCCAAAGAGGGTATATATTTAAAGTCAGATTTAATAATTACACTCTTTGGAGAGAGTACTGCCCATAACACTTCAAATACAAATGATCACATCTCTGGATCTCTAAAGAACACTGGAGAATCTTATGCAAAAAATGAGCTGCTGGAAGAACTCAGCAGGTCAAGGAGCACCTATGGAGGGAAACGGTTTTGGGTGCATTCAGGACTGTCGAATTCCCTCTACAGGCTGCCTAACTCGCCGAGTTCCTCCAGCAGCTTGCTATTACTCCAGATTCCAGCATCTGCAGTCTCTCATCTCCCCTCTGGAGAATCTTATATTGATGTCCTTTGCTCTGCCACATTTGAGAAACAATTCTACACATTTCCTTAATATATCACAATACAAAATAAACTAACGCACAGACTTGTCCAAAACACCTTCAACTTGCTCACTCATTTATATTTGCTTTAGTCTATTTTAAGACATCCGAGTATTCTGTCACTATGTCTGGCCATGTTTATGGAGTGCTTTACTAAAGATAGTCTGCATCTCACAAAGACACATACAAACACATAAAAGCAAGCCTATTGACATTCAATGATCTTATAAAACAATAAAGGGAATTGCATCATTTTGATTTTTTACTTACCACAAGTGCTAAGCTGAAAGCCCATAGAACATCTATGGGTAAGGTAAAGTGCAATGAGCAAAGAACAAACTGCTGGAGGAACTCAGCAGGTCAGGCAGCATCTGTGAAGGCAAAGGGATGGTTGATGTTTCATGTCACAGGGTGATCTGAAACGTTGACCATCCCTCTGCCTCCACAGATCTTGCTTGATCCAGTGAATTCCTCCAGTTTGTTTTTTTGCTCCAGATTCCAATTTCTACAGTCTCTTGTGTCTCCATTTTACTATTCCACTGTAAAGTGAAGTGATTCTATAGTGGTTCTGCCAAATGCAAAATCTGCACTGGTGCAATATCTTAATTGTTAAATAACCTATTGGCACACCTTGGCTCACAGATAACTTGACTTCCACAATGAGATCTTGTAGGGAGTGCTAATGATTGAGGAACTAATTCCCAAATACTGGTGAGCATAAGGAGGAAACTGACATTTTAAAGTAATATTGCAGTCATAAACAGGCATTTCAACAATTTTTAAAAGTACAATCCTTTTTCAGAAATATGATTTTGTATAAAGATAATATGCATACACCAAAAATCGTTTACATGTTCAACTCAAACATCTCAATTACCTTTTCGACCAGGCATTGTTGCTGTAGATAAACCTTGTGTCAGAAAAATCTAATAGATAACATCTTACCTGTTTATGAGGACCCCTGAGTATGTGAGCCTTGGCACCCTCACAAGCTGTTCGCATGGCTTCTAATGATGGAGTTCCCAACAGATCTGTGATCAAGTCCAACTGCCATTAGATAAATAATTAACTGTTTAGGATAATCACACGATGTGAACTTATTCCAATCTTAAAAAGAAATTATGACCAAAAAAAAAAATCACATCATTACCAGAGAGCAAAGTGAATTGTTCATGCAGTAACTTACTTTTTATTTCAAATGAGTGGAAACTAATTCACTTGCACTGAAGCCTAATCAAAATTATAGACATTACCTGAACTATGAAAAATCAAATTACATCACAACCATAGCATTTAAAATAAAACATTGCATGGATTTTTAATGAGCTTTACTGATTTGCAATCAAAACCAAGAATGTCTCTTCTTGCATACCAGTGATCTTAATGCTAACAAAGGTTTGAACTATAAACAGGGCCCTGAAAGATATCCATAATATTAAAAAGAGAACATATAAACTGGAGAGCTTTAGGAAAAAGGATTGTATTGTATTTTGTTTCATGCTAAAATTTCCAGACGTTGAACCACATGTGCCGATTTATTTTCGGTTGTAGATTTAAAAAAATCAGATTACCAATTGATCTACTTTTGGTTTGTATAGCATTTTTTTCCCCAAATGTGATTACAACACATGCTGCAGATTGATGTAACAGCTTTAACATAGCCCAATTCACTGAGAAATCCTCTTCCATCGGGTAGAAGGTACAGGAGCCCGAGGGCACGTACCACCAGACTTAAGGACAGCTTCTACCCCACTGTGATAAGACTATTGAACAGTTCCGTTATACAATGAGATGGACTATGACCTCACGATCTACCTTGTTGTGACCTTGCACCTTATTGCACTGCACTTTCTCTGTAGCTGTGACACTTTACTCTGTACTGTTATTGTTTTTACCTGTACTACATCAATGCGCTCTTTACTAACTCAATGTAACTGCACTGTGTAATGAATTGGCCTGTACGATTAGTTTGTAAGACAAGCTTTTCACTGTACCTTGGTACAAGTGACAATAATAAAGCAATACCAATACCAAATCATGTCACAATTACCTACAGGAAACTGCATAAATTTGGTCCAATCACCCTTGCCAGATGATTATAGCAAATACTTCACTTTGCTAGAATATGTAATAATTGGACAGGTGCACAGAATAAGTATATATAAATAATTGCCTTTCTGTAATAAATACCATTTTATAGGAGCACATTGTACTCATCAGGAGAGAAAATTATAAACCGTACAGCTAATTTTCATTTGTATATTTAGACATATCTAGATCCAATGTTTTTTTTAAGGCAGAAATCCATCACAGTCTCAACTGCATTATTTCTGCATTTAGTCCTAATTTACATATGCTTACAGCCATTGTGCCCTCAGTCTTGATGCTGGTAGTGATAATGATTTACAACTGATTTCATCTTCCCATTTTCCAACAAAAATTTGAGCAACCTTTATGTCCAGTGTCATTCTAGACATCACTGCCTCAATTTTTTTTAAACTGGATTTTATTCTTAAGAACTTTTAATTCTGCCCTCAAGTAGAACTTAATGGATACCTAGCAAAAACAAAAGTTGGCCGTTTTGGCAATTATTTGGTAGATAGTAGGATATGATGGTGGAACAACACTTCAGACTCCCTTACAATCCCTGGGTAATATGTCTTTTCCCAAGTAGGATTGTCACACCAGAAGTGGCAGCAGAGTGGTACACTGGCACCGAACAGTAGCCCTGGGAGTCCTGAACATTGACCCCAGACTCCATGATGTCACAAAGAATAAGATCAAGCATCACAAGATACCACAAATATTTCAGCTTTGCCAACTTTAGCCATGTTTCAGAGCTCAAGCACCATCTGAAGGCAATATGGTGCATCCAGGAGGCTAAAGGTTACATGGAGAGCACATTTTTATATGTGGTCAACCAGCTGTTTAAGGAAATGAAGTCAGAAAAGCAATGGGTGAGCACCAAGCAGAAGGAGGCAGGCAGATAATCAGGGAAACCTCAAAGTTCATCTTGCTCCAAAACCAGTTGTGTTGGCAAGTGGTGGAGGTGAATGCATACGAGTCTAGCCAGAGCCAAGATCATGGTAGTGAGGGTAGCTCAGCTGCAAAAGGGGAGAGAAGCAAGAGTTCAAGGGTAATAGTGGTAAGAATGAATAGATAGGTGTTTCTGCAGCTATAGAAATGAATCCAGGATGGTATGTTGCCTAGGTCAAATATGTCATAGAACAGGAGTACAACATTCTAAAGGAAATAGATTAGCAGCTAGAGATTGTGGTTCACATTGAGACTAATGATGAAGGTGAAAAGAGGGATAAGTTCCTGCAGCACAAATTTAGGGGGTTATGTAGCAAATTAAGAGAGCAGAACCCACTAGGTCTTTGGATTATATCCAAAACAATATGCTGATGAATATTGCAATGGATAATTAGGTCAGAAATATCTGAAGGGATCTTGTGGGGGGAGGGGTTTTAGATTTCTGGATTACCAGGATGATTTCTTGGGGTGGGACCTGTACAAGCTAGACAGACTGTCTGAATTGGAAAATGTCCACATGTGAGTGACAAGGCACATGGGAAAAAGAGAAGGCAAAAATAAGGTATAAGAGTAATATTATAGTAGTGAAGGATTTCAACTTCCCCAATATTCCAGGGAGAACCTTCGTTTGGAAGGCTCAGAGGGTCTGGAAATTTTTCAAGTGCGTACACTAAAGCTTTTTTCATCCATTTTTGAGTGTTTTTTTTAAAACAAAGAGGGTCTTTACAAATAAAAGTTAGAATCAGAATTCCTATTGGAATGAATCACAATCAGATCTTTACACATAAACCTAATGAAACCTGCAACACATACATGATAGATTAATGTTTTGCAATGACCATCTAAAAAAAATGGGATTATCAAAATAGCGGAGCATCTCAGTCAAGACATACAGATTTTCATGCCTTTAAAAACGAAAGGACATTAAAAACATATTTCAGTCAATTGAATTACCTGTTGAATGGGACTTTGAGCCTGAAATAAGATTCTACGACCTAAGAGTTCTGCAAAGATGCACCCTACAGACCAGATATCAATGGCATTAGTGTAATGGCGACTGCCCATCAGGATCTCTGGCGCTCGGTAATACTGAGTGACAACTTCCTGGGTCATGTGACGAGACTCATCAAGTTCTTCTACTCTGGCAAGACCAAAGTCACAGATCTGCAAGAAAAGAAAGTGTTTTGGGATTCTAGCAATAAATGTCAAAGCTACATCATCAAATTAAGTTAAAATACTTACTTAAATAAAAGTGATGGCCATCAAGTTTAAAAGGACATTTTATAAAAGCATCTGACCTTAAGGGTTTTGCATTCTAAGGTCAGGAGGTATAAGAAAATACATATGGTTTTTGATTCAAGGAATTTGCTAAGCAACAAAGTTACCAGAATAATGCCATTATATTAAGAAGAAATGACACACCCAGATGAAAGTAATTTTCTTATAGCTGTAGACTATCACTTATTGAAGTATCAACACTTCAGCAAAATACTTAAGTGTTACATTCATACTGAAGAACAGGTAAACATTCAGGAGGTACGAATTGCTGATGTTTCATTTCAATGGATCATCTGAAGAGTTGCACAGAACCAAAATATCCTAATTCAACAAGAGGAGACAAGAAACTGCAGATGCTGGAAAATGGAGCAACAAACAATCTCTTGGAGGAACTCGGAGAGCAGCATCTGTGTGTGTGGGGTTTGAGGTGGGGGGAAGGAAAGAATTGTTGATGTTTTGGGTCAAAACCCTGCACCGACCTGCTGGGTTCCTCCAGCAGATTGTTTGTTGCTCCAATTCAACAACTATACAAAATTAGCTGACTTTGAAGCCCCTGGGCAGCTTTTCACCCTTAGTCGGGTGGAAATTGTATGTTAGGTTTCCAACTCATGATCACTATCAAATGATCCATAAAGTGCAAACTTGTGATGTTGGACAAAGCAGCATCAGGCTAAGGTGGGTTAAGATTCTTCGTCTTGGTGAATCCTCCTAACATTAAGTATTTAGGTTCATTCGTAAGAAAGAAGTTGTTGGATTAGATATTCCAAATTCTGCAAAACTTCCTTATCTCAGCTTTGAAAATCAAAATTATTTGCTTGGGGTAGAATGGGAAACTGTGTCGTCCTTCAGGATTAAGAAAACCAGTGGGGGAAGAAAAAATGAAATTTAGCCCATTTGGCTCAGATTCCCATTCTTTACCAAGCAAATAATTTTGATTTTCAAATATGAGATAGGGAAGCTGTGAAGCATTTGGAATACCAGCCAGAAATGACAAATGTGATAATGCCACAGTATTTGATCTTTTTCTGTTAAATATGAGGTACTGTCATAGTGCTGTGCAGTGCAAGGAGATTGCAATATCACTTTGGTTGGGAAGTTAAGAATTTCTTCCAAATAGTGACAAGAGCAAAAGCATGCTTTCTATATCAAAACATTCTTATGGTGAACAAAGTAATCAGAAGAACAAAGACAGAAACCTAAATTGCTAGGTCGTTAGGAGAAACAAAAATGTAGAACCTTAAAGTTGTCAATCATCATTGGTTAGAAATATAATGACTAATTCAGTGTAAGAACAACTTTCAGAGCAGGGAAAACTAACCCTACCAACAGACTACTTTCTTCAATCTTTCTCCTTTCATGAAATGCATCCAAATTTTCCTTATAATTGGCTTTATATGTTGCTATCTTTAAATGTCACAGATCTTAAACACTTGATTACTTCAGCATAATGAAATGCTTATTTGGAAAATTGTTGACTTTTCAGAATGGCATTCACTTTGATAATCTCAGTCATTTCTTTTCATAAGTGAAGCATAACATTCATCATTTTTCTTCAACCCGAGTTTCAAAGATCCAGAATATCTTTGTTACTCATTGGAGTACCCTCAAGGGGCAACCCCTTATAAACTAGACAAGCAGAACTGCACACAATACATCAAGCTAAGGCTTGACCAATGCCATGTATATGAACACAATTTGTCCTTCATACCTCAACTAATCAATTTAATACCTTGGTTTTCATTTATTGTAACTTGCTGTAGTGTCATAGTTCTAAGTACAAAACTAAGATCATGCTCATGATCAGCTGTTCAACTAATCCTAAATATATCATTCCTTCCAAACTGGATTACTATTTTGCATTACAGTAGAAATTGAATTTTGTTCTCTGCAATCTTCATGTCTAACTCATATCTGAAGATCACCAATAGCATTGGAGCATGAATTTTTTCTTAAAACTGGTTTCTGTAAGGAAGCCGAATATGCAAATACTCTTGTACCATTTAGTATAATGTGCGTTACATCTTGACACATTCTAATACCAGCTGATTTCCTTTAGCATTACAGGAGTGGTCAAAGCTAAGTATAACATTCAAGTGAAGCAGGCTTTGAAGTTAATTGGACCAAATTATCCAGAATTTATTCAGTTCCCTTTTAAAGACACATAACCTTCATATATAATGAAAAGAAGTTAGCTTTGAACTAAAAATTGGCTTGTGATATCTTGATTTGGCATTTTACCTGGTCTGTTCCTTCCACATTATAACGACCATATTCTATAATCTAAATATATATATTTTGAGGCCTTTGAGAAATGCAATTGAATTGGCAGCTAGTTGTAAATTTGAAACAAACTGACAAAAGGCCAAATGTTGTTGACAGAAATTGAGACAATTCAGTTGTGACATTACTATTTAAAAAATTTGAATAATCAGATACAGATGTGATGGAACAAATTAAACTGCATCTCTTGAACTTCAGGCTTTGTTTCTTCATCTCACATAACACAAGATATTGAACTACACTGTTGAGGTGGTAGTGGGGAATGGGAACAGTAGGCCTGGGGGACTGGACTGAAGGATGCAGGGGATGGAGGGAGAGCAGGTATATTTCTGAACATGCTCCAAGTAGCATGATGAAATAGTAAAACTGATGAGACTTCGGGTGCTTGGGGGGTGGGGGTGGATGCTCTGGGGAAGTGGTCCTCTAAGTAGATAATCAACGTTCATCACTTCTCAGAAGTCTGAGCTCGTCAAGAATTCTTCCAGCAATGAACTGGAAGTTTCTTATTTTATCAATTTTATACCCGCTGCTTAACTTAGCTTCTATAAGGATCACTGATTAAAACAAACATCAGCATGGACATCAATGGATCAGTGGTTATAAAACACAAACATTTTACTAAATAGACTCCCCATACAAGGTGAAAGCAGAGGTCAAACCCAACTTTAAGAAAATACACTATTTGAAAAATAGTTTGCTTGTGTAGATATGATGCAAAGCTGCATACCCTCAGAGCAGAAAAGAATAGCCCATAGCCACATAATGGACGTAAGCAGTCACAGATAACAATTCCACCAATCTCAACTCAAGTGAACTGGAAGAAATTGCTGTGAATATATAAAAATATGTAATCTGAGATCTATTTTGCATTAAACATATGTTTACTTTCCAGTAACAGTTGCAAAATTATGCAAAGCAGGCATCTCCTCATTGAAACGAAACTTACATCAGTGGGTACGTAATTAATGTTGTCTCACATCTATTATTTATTTTCTGTAGGGATCAAAAATGTGTTCTGCCCTTTCAAAGGGAGCCATGTATGGATGGATGACTTTAGGTAACACTAATCTTATCATGACTTCACCATAGGTAATCCTACAAGAGGTCAAAATAATTGGTAATGATTTTCAAGACCTACTATGTTGCAAATTCGACAAGAAATCTATAATCAGTCAATTTGTTACCCGTCAATGGTTTTGGATCAAGGCCTCCTCACTGCAATGCCAGAAATCTAAACCTTGCTTCTGGACTCTGGGTGACAGGAGGGTCAGCGAGGTAGATCCTAGGGATCTGGTCAGGCAAAAATCTTGATTCAGCCCACTACTTCTATTTCACTTTTTCCATTGATCCAGTTTAAAAGGGCAACATGTTGTCTTTGCTCTCTGATTTTGGGAGTGGCAGGAATCTTGGAAGGGGCAGGGATCAGGTAACCAATTTTCTCATCATGAGACATTGCATCAGATACTGTCCAATATCTTGTCCAAGTTAGCACTTTTCGTATATGGACTGGATATAGGTGCATGCTTATATGTTTGGAATGTTATCCCTGTAGGATACACATTGATAGGGACTGACTGAGTAGTAGCAACCAAAAATATCTTGATTCTGACCTTCTCATTTGAGCAGTGCAAAGTCTCTAACTACTTGTCTTAAGACCCTTGTCAACATACAGATCCACCAACTTGCTCAGTACCACTTCCACAGTGATTGTAGTTTTTCAAGTTCCTTCCTCCCTTCCAATTACAGAGATTTAAAGATACTGCTTGTACCCTCTATGAAGTCAGAAGTAAAATATCTGTTTAGTTCAGCTGCCTTCTCCTTATTTTTGATTATTAATACCCCGGCCTCACTTTCTATAGCCTCTTTCAGGAGTTTTTGTAAAATAAATTCCTGTGAATCCTACAACTCTGATTTGTGCATGCAGATCACATTATTACTAAATGAAACACTACAATGTTTGCCACTGTTTAATGCTGCTCTGAAGAACCTCTTAGCTATTGGAAAAGCAGCATTTCCTTACGTTTTATTCAGCACTAATGATTTTCTAGAATTAGATTGCATCAACTATGCTGCAGCATAACAATATACAGAAGTTGCATCTTGCTTACTATCATTAAACATTTAATGCTACCAATTAGTAATGTTACAATAAGCAGGTGGGTGCATATTTTGCCATATTAGCAAAAGTAAAAATTAATTACCCATGATTAATTTACATTAAATTAATATAAAAATATGCAAACCAACCTTGAGGACACAGTTGCTGTTCACAAGAAGATTTCCTGGCTTAATGTCCCGGTGTAATATGCCAGCTGAATGCAGATACTTCAGTCCTAAAATTAACAGTAAATACTTAATGGTACGTATATAACATTGCACATTATTTCCTTGCTGGCATCCATTTTGTGCCTCCAGTGGTACTGCAATCACACTCTAGCATGTGGAAACCCCGGTTTATTAGATGGCCCTGCATGTGCTAAATTTAAGCATCTTAAATCCTCGATCAGAGTTTGCTCCTTTCAAATCGCACAGAGTGTACTTTTAATTTCCCGAAGTTGGAAGCAAACACTGCAACTTAAAACATAGAAAGTCAATTTCCATCTCTATCACATTGAAACATCAAAAAAAGTTTCATCTGAAGGTTCCACAAAAAGATTAATTTAACTTTCCTCAGTTGCTGCCCTTTCACACACCAAATGAAAAGTTAGGGAGTTAAGTACATATTTCCTAAAACGTCAACTTACTCACGTGTTTTAAGCTAAGCTATATTCTAGTATAGTCTGCCTGCTCAGAGATGTACAAGTGCATCATGTGCTAATTCTTTTTCTCTTTGTGAAATACCACAGCCATTTCCATGTTATAATATTGTGGCTGGAAACAAAAACTGCATTTATATCACACCTCATGTCCTCAGGATACCCTAAAGTGTTCACAGTAAATTAAGTTCAGGTGAAAAGTCACTGTCCTGAGACATTTCTTTTCACATATTCAACCTCCCTTGCTAAGTGTTGCCAGCATTTTCTATTTTAAGTATTTACACATCTTGTAAAGAAGTGCCACCAATTACACATAAGAATGTCCCATTCAATGCCAATGAGATAAATGAATTACCCATTTTAGTAATGTTGGGTCAGACACAGAATGGCCTGGACTCCCTCATTTGTCTAACTGAAAGCAGATCAAATCCTCTGTTAAATATCTAATCAAACCTTCAATATCCTTTACTTGCCAAAGTTCCTTAACCTTACCATCTTTGCTTCTTACACTCTTAAGGACATGCTGACTCCGAATTCTTGCTTTTAAATGCCTCCCACTTATTGAGTGTTGTCCCCTCTAGCAGCTGTTCCCAATCTACTTCTGCCAGGTCCTGTCATACACTATTGACTTCCACCTTCCCTGAGTTTAAGGCCCTATCTTGAGGACTAACTTTGTCATTTTCCATTAATGCATTGAAGCTTACTGAACTATGGTCACTGTTCCAAAAGGCTCTTAGAAAGACAGTTCTACCACTTGCCCATCCTCATTCCCTAAGGTTCAGTATAACCCTCTCCCAAGGAGGACCGCCTACACACTGGTTCAATAAAACCCCCTCTTGGATACATTTTATGAATTCCAGCTCATCTAAGCCCCTTACACTAAGGCAATCTCAGTCGATATTGGGGTAGTTAAAATCCCCCAATTCTACAACCCTATTGCTTTTATACCCTTCTGCGACCTGCCCACAGATCTGCTCTTCCAATTCCTGATGAATATTCAGAGGGCTATAGTATAACCCCATTAAAGTAATTGCCTCTTATTCCTTAGTTCCAACCAGATAGCCTCATTGGCCAATCCCTCCAGGATATCCTCTGAGAACTGCTGTAGTGCTCTCCCTGATCAGCAGTTCAACACCTCTTCCCCTTTTGCATTCTACTCTGTCATGTCTGAAACATCTATGCATTGAAGTAAATGCAGGTTAAGCCTACCAGCCCTCTCATGCTTTCCCTATCTGTCTGCTCTTCTCAATGGACTTGTCTATTTTCTACGAGTCAACATCCCAACCTGCTGCACTGTCATTCTGGTCCCCACCCCTCTGGCTCACTAGTTTATATCAATGCTTTATAGAAGTAATCTGCAAAATTACTAAAAAAAAATGGAGAGATTTCCAGAAAGTACTACCTGTATACCATATTTCAAATAATTTTACAAACTGTATTGTAATTTGAATATAAATAGATAAAAGATTGGCACTTGCCCTATATAATCATTGTAAATGTGAATTATAGAACTTGTTTACAGTTTTGTGGTCACAACAAACATTCAAAAACTATTACATGGTTGGAACATCTGAACTTTGCTAATTCAACGTATGAAAAGTTCAGAGATTGATAGTTTTGAATGTGTTAATACAGATGGAGCAAAGTTACTTCATTTCGGGTTTTCAAGATAGTAAGGGCAGATTCTAGGCCAGGAAGCAAGTTCAGGTGAGTCTAAGGCTAATCAATAATGTCAGTGAACACAGAGGTAAAATGAGGAGGTAAAATGAGAAGTTAAAAAGCCAATTTTAATCATTTGAAGGAGACAGTCTTAATAGTACGGAAGATTTAATTTTAACTGAACGAAGAATGCGTCTTCCAGGGGAAGGAGACAAACTAGTGAAAAAAAGAACAGATGTGAGAAGCCTCGAAGTGACCAACACGTGGAAATGACAAAGATTCAGAGGAAGTGCCAGAGAATTGGAAATTTGCAAATGTCATAGTCTTGTTCAAAAAGTGCAAGGACATGCTAGGCAATCCTCTTAATATATTTTGCCTTTCTATAATTTATGCAATGTACACTCTGTTACCTCTGTTCAAGCACAGCCTTCGTATTTGTCATTTGGTCTTCATCCAGAAAATCTAGCGTCTAGTAGCAGAAACAAGTATGCAAGATGACAGGCTAGGAGAATGGGCAGACAAGTGGCAAATGAATTTAATACAGATAATATGAAGCCACACATACTGGCAGCAATAGATAGAGACAATGTAGATCAAATGACACAGTTCTAAAGGGCATGCATGACCAGGTGGACTAGACTGTATATATACATAAATCCTAAAGTGGCAGGACATGTTAAGAGAGTAGTTTGTAAAACATGTGAGATTCTGGGATTCACAAAGAGTATGAAATCAGGGATGTTGAACCTATATAACAGCAGCCAGACCATAAATGGACCAACACTTCAATGATAGTCACAATATTTTACGAAATGATGCAGAAGTCTCATAAGATATAGAAATTATTTACCAAAATGGTTTCAGGACTGAAAGACTTAAGGAAAAACTGTTTCCCTTGGAGCAAAGACGATTGAGAAGACATTCAATTGGGATACATTTAGTCAATGCTTCAACAACCAAAGGACTGGAAGCACAAACTTTGAGGGATGATTATTAACAGCCAAGCTGATGTTTCTGCAAGGATTATCATTTGGATAAAATTAAATGTAATGCTTAGACTAAATGTGTATGCATTTACACTCATCAGTAAACATACACCCACCTCTCAAAATCTGGTAGAGGAAAACTTTGACATGATCAGAACTCAATGGTTGTGGAGACACGATGATCTTGTGAAGGTCGCTTTGCATTAGCTCAGTGACAACATAGCTAAGGGATAAAGAGTCAAGGAAAGAAAACTAGTTGTGCAAATTAGTCCCTAGAATTTCAAGATGCCACATTAGCATTTAGACACTTTGGCTTACGCTACTGATTGTTTAAGCAGACGAAGTCAGAATGCAGATTACTCTGTAGAAAGGAAAACTTGTACACTTCCATCCATCACCTCAGGACACATTAACTGCTTTAGAGAAATGAAGCATTTCAGGTGGTTATGATCTGCTTTATTTCAATTTTTATTTAATTTCACTTTGATGCCAATACTTCTAAACATCCAACTTTTAAATCAAGTAAAAGTGATAAATACTTAAGGAAAAAGCAAGCCAATTGCAAAGATGATTTGTTTTAGCACTGGTCCCTGTCTAACATCTTCTGAAGACACTAAAAATTCCAACTGTTTTAACAAATAAATGCATCACCTGGTGTGTTAATCAACATACAAAGATTCAAGATTTAATCCCCAATCTCTGGCAGTCTCTCATTTTAGTCCAGCTACAAAAGGGACTGTGTAATTGGCTTTAACACTCCTGTATTTGGAAGTGGGAGAACAATCATGAAACCAGCCAAGATTTCCACTGTTTCCTATCCAGACACCTATGCCAGGTGTGCATATTTATATTAGTGGAGGGTGGGATTGTCGTTGGTTATGCTACATGGATAAACTGAAGATCAGTTTAAGTTAATGCCTACAAATGAGACCTTTCAAACACTATTCAAGGAACACCACATCCATAATAACCAAAATGCTTAAAGACAATATTTTGCCTGGAAACATGAGAAACCCCAATCTAATCCACTTGCATCTGGATTCTTCTAATGAAACTCATATATATATTGATGGATACATTAATGTTTGTGCCATTTGTTCATGGATATCAAAACTAAATGGAAAGTTAAAATTTTACCGATAGGGAAGTCATCCTTTCAAATCTACAGAACTCAACAATAGCATGAAAGATCAACAGCTAAAACAATAGCAAACATCAAAAGTGCATAATGGCGGAAAAAATCTGCATCTCAAGTATTACTGGTGCCAAAGCAGGTCTTGGGATGTGACATCAAATGGGAAGGCTGGTTGGAAAGGGATGTGGGGGAAACAGGAAACAATATTTGGAAACAAACATTAATACAAACGAAGTAACATGCTATTGATTTGATTTGCCTGCGTATCCACACAAGTCTCAGAAAGCTTAAATATGTATTTTGTTTAAACAGAACCAGCTTAAAGGAAACATGACTGAAAAAAACCCAAGGCACGGATGAGCAAAGATCCTTTAAGGTCAAAACAGTGGTAGTTTCCTCACAGTATCTTCATTTTAGATAAAGATATTTCGAAGTAAACTTCCGGGTCAGCTCCTTTTACATCATGAATAAGCAGCTACCCCAAGCAAGAATCCTCTCAACTCGCCACAGCAGGTTTTCCCTACCTACAATTCCAACCCCAAGCAAGAATCCTTTCAACTCGCCACAGCAGGTTTTCCCTACCTACAATTCCAATTTAATGCTTTTTAGTTAAAAATCATGAAATAAATAAATTTATATATATACACACACACATTTAAAAAACAAATTTTATTATCTAGAGTGTTAAAGCAGACCATTAAGTTTGGGCAGTATCAGTAATGTCATTATCATAGTTCTCAAGGATTTAATACTTTTAGGCCATTTTTCATGAAAAACAAGGATGCTTTTAGTCTTTCAAACAAAATCCTCAACAATAACATGGTCCAACTGCTAAAATAGGAATAGGCAACTATGGAATTCCTAATTAATTTGGTTAAGAGTGCAATAACAGCCCAGTTGCATACATTCACATCTGTTCTACAAATGTAATCCCTTATGTACATTTGCAGCACGCTGCATGTTTGAACAAGTAGGAATCCTTTCAGACTATATCGGTACTGAAATGAGCAAATCTTGTTTTAAATAGTTCCACATGGGCCAGATTTCAAATGGCTCCATATCATTCATATAGTTTTTTTTTGAACCACTAATGAAAACTTCAATTAGATGTTGCTTTACACACTGAAAATCCCATAAATTTGAATCCCTGATGTCTCAACTGTTTCAACAACAAAGATTGCTTAAATAAGAGTTGAAAGACACCTGCACTGCTCTCTATCTAAACATGAAACTGCTACACATTAACAAACTCTTAACATGAGCTCAAAGGTGCCATTAATTTGAAGAGCATATCTGATTACTGCCTCTAGATAATTTAATTGAGGGGTTGGAGCTCGGAAAAGAGCCACTGTTTACCTACATTTCCAATATCCCTGTATTTTAATTCACCAAGCTTGAACAGATGGTGTCTGGCAAGGTCCATTCTTTTTGTTTTAAATGCCTCTGTAGTTTAATAATAAGACCGACTAGTCCCTGCTTTAGTAGATTTCAACACTTCAAACCAAGGGAGAGATTTTCTTCCTGCATTATTTTGGGGTTTGACTAACTTGCATTTCAGAAAGATAAGCCTGAAGCTTTAAAATCCAACATTAAGCAATACTTCAGAGCACAAGTATTTCCTTTTTTTGTTCTAGTTAAGTGATCTTTATCTCAGAATTTCAACCAGTGAAAACAAAACATGATTGTTATTAAAGATTTTCAGAGAAGTATCAACTGAATCTTTTCAATGAATAATTAACTCTAGTTTTGCTGGTTTAATAATCTCATAGCTAATAAAAACTGATCAGTCAGATTGTTGAGTTTTATAACTAAATCTTACAAGTATCAACATCAACCAAACTACAATCTTCAAGTACTTGGGTATCCAGCAGTAGCTCCGATTTGAACAGGTTGCTTGGACGACAAACAGCCATCTTTTTTGGGGACCACTTAAATATAGGACATCACAAATAAGGAATGGCATCATAATTTATATTGTTACCTTTTTCTAAAACAAAATGAAGGATCCTGTCCTACAAGTCTGGCATTGGAAGGTTCCTAAAGTTCTGTCCATTTGGTCACAAGTATGTTCATTTGAAACAAACAGTGAGTAACCTTTAACAAGGAAATATATCTATTCTAAAGTATTTCCTCAAATCTTAAAGAGCTGCAAAGTTGGGGCTGCTCTTTTTTTTAGGATCTTTGCAATAAAATCTTGATTTTTTTTAAATGCAGTAATTTAAAGCAAGCTTAGAGAAATCTCCTAGATGAGAATGAACCATTCTGGTAACCCCCATTACAGGAAGGATGTGGAGGCTTTGGAAAGGGTGCAGAAGAGATTTACCAGGATGCTGCCTAGATTACTGGGCATGAGCTACAAGGAAAGGTTGGACAAATTTAAGATGATTTCTTTGGACCTTCAGAGGCTAAAGGGCGACCTGATGGAAGTTTATAAAATTATGAGAGGCAAAGACAGGGTAGACGGAATTTGTTTTCCAGGGCAAAAATGTCAAGTATTAGATGACATGCATTTAAGATGAGAGATGGAAGGTTTAAAAGAGATGTACCAGAGAGGTACTTGGAATGTGCTGCCAGTAGTGGAAGCAGATACAAAAGTGGTGTTTAAGAGGCTGTTAGACATACGAAGATGCAGGGAATGGATCATGTACAGGCAAAAGAGATTTAGTTTAATTCAGCATCATGCTTGGAACAGATATCATGGCCCAAATGGCCCATTGCTGTGCTGTATTATTTTAATGTTCTATGAACCAAATCATTTGTAGAATTTCCTCATTCTGCTCAGTAACTTAACTTTGTTTCACTCCCCACAAACAACTGAAGAGCAAGGACATGCCAAATTTTCAAGGTAAGACAGGACAAAGGCGGCAATATAGAGCCACCAAAGGCACTGTGAAAGAAATGTATTTTTAAGGAGGCTTTGGATGGCAAGCAATGGAAGACAGCAAAATAAATCATTTAGAATTGTGGCCAAGTATGAGCATTGTGCATTGTGACTGAATAGTGAGAACAAGAGTAATCTGAAGACAAAATACTCAGGAAAGGATTGTATTGGGACTTAAATATGAAAAACCTGAAATCATGACGGAATATGGCATCAGTAGATCTCAAATGAACCAGTTATGGCTGGATGAAATATTGTACAGAATATATGGATTATAAGAGAGTCAAACACTGTGATAATGAATATCCACGTAAAACTATACTCAAATGCACAAGATAAAAATTTGAAAGCATAGTGGACCTAGAGAATGAGGCACTTCCTAAAACTTCAGAATTAGTGCATTCTAATGCCTCAACACTGCACTTCTGCAATTTTGAACAAATGAGCCTAATACTTGCATCTTTTGTCAACTATTTCAATTCATTATTTAAATTGAAGCAACCTGTCAAGTTGCAGAAAAATCATGCTGTTTAAAGAGTTGCCCTCTATTCTCATTGCTTGTGCACAATTATTTAAAAAAATTATGGTGTTTTTTTGTGTGTGTGTGCGTGTGTGTTTTATTTTTATATAAAAAATATACAAACACGCAAAGGTGCTTTCAGCATTTTAAAGTGCAATGCTTGTCTTTATAAAAAATTAACAAAAAATGAAACAAGCATGCACAAAGACGCATTGTGGGGAATGCAATTAAGCACTTTCCATGGTCACTCTTCACTACAGCTTTGGAGCCATTTAGTCTTTTTTAACCGATTGTGGGCATAGCTGGGAGAGCCAACATTAACTCCCGTTCCATCCCGAACTGTCCATGAGCTGGAGTTTGGCCAGAGATTAAAAATCAACCCTTCATTAAATGTTCTAATACTCACAAAACCAGTATTAATGTCCTTCATTCACATTATCTGAAATCACAGAATTCTTACAGACTAATCACCTGCTTTCAAAATTCATTATTTAAATATCAGCATGGATTCAGACTTTAAGATTCAGAAGTGACTGCCAGAGTATATTAGAATATAAGCAGCATCAGGAGACATTTAACAAAAGTTAATACATTTGTAGTATTATATTTTTTTAATGTATATTGCTGTTTCATTCAACAAATATTTACGCTAAGTAATCAGGGATAATAAGAGGAGGAACCTTTTGAAATACAGCTGCATTGATAATTGTTAAGCACTGTAATTAATGTCTATGTACTACAATGTTATTTTAACTTTCTCACCATTCCAAAAAATCTGCTGCAACTTTTCACAGTTCCATTTTAAAACAATTTCTGTAAAAATAACTTACTCAGCCTTTGTTACTTTATTCACATTAATTTCACAACTAAAATCTATTCCACTTTTCATTCTATTTGAATATGAATGCAGTTTTTACATGACATCAGTTTTGTTGACAAATTAATTCATCTCATGGAGTGACCTCTTTACCCCTAGCGGGGAAAAACACAATGAACAGTGTTGCACAACATGCAGTACCCGACAGTGCTAGGGGCAGAGAGCTACCTCTTGTTAAAAGGTCACATGCAGTATATGGAAAGACAAAAATGGAGGAGAGAGGAGGACAAGAAGAGTAGAAATTCCCCCAGTCTGGAATTAAAATGTATTTAAGAGCTTGCAAGGATCAAGGACCAACAATTCCCCTCCATCACACCAAATTTATAGATTCAAGTGACATTATCTTGTAATAATTTATCCAGCTTTTAATGTCTAATTTTCAAGGGCAAATACAATTTTTAAAAAAAGCACACTTAACTACTGGGCATTGCATTTGAAAAATTCCCCTAACCATTTATCATTTCCAGCGATATCAATTCAATTGGTGGAACACCAAATAGGGCCTGCACATTCTGCCCATTTAAGTAACCTTTTGAGACCATCAATTCACCAATATTTAACTAACCACAGTTAAGCAATAGAAAAATGTATTTGGAGATTATGAAATTTGTAACTAAAAATCCATCACCATAGAGATATGACAGATTTCTTTCCTAAAATTCATTCATCTAGAATTTTCAGAAATTTAAAAATTTTCTGAAGATGTTGCTTTTATTCTGCTAAAGCTGCTTAACTCACTTGATCAGTTTAAGGAAAATTTACCACCTTATTTACAGTGGCAAGTGAGACCTGAAAAATCAAGCACCCCGTAGACATCAGAAATACAGCTGATTGACAGAGTTTCCCAGGGAAAACATATCACAAGCAAAGCACAATCTTAATACCAAAGACACTGCTGTCCCTAAAACAGATAAGTATCTTGTTTCCATTTCAAGGTATTTCTCAAATAGTTTTAATTCTTTTACCTTTTCAATATTTGTATAACAATATGAAACTTAATCTTGGATTATTTGTTTACTGTACTTGAATGCCATAATTGAAGAAAAAGCTTTCATATTACTTTCACTCCACAAATAATTTTGAAAGTTTGAAAGAGGGGTGGCAAATAGGGTACATTTTCGTAGATTCTTGATGTGAATGACAGTTGAAACTTCATGTTTAACAAGGGCATAACTTGCAAAAACACAGCATCTAAAGTTTTCTTACTATTCATGATTCAGAGGTGGTATTAACAAGAAAAAAAATAATTCTGAATGTAGATCCACTGCAAGCTGCAACTGTATACTAGATCATTTAAATACATGGCTAAATTAGATTCATTCCATTATGGCCGACGTTTATAGGGCATGGCAAAGCATGTTGAGTCAATGCCCTTGAAACCTGATTAAAACAATATTTATTTTTGGTGGTAGAAAGGGTACCCAAAGTATTACAAAAACCTTTAAAATTCAACAGATTAAAGAGATTATTTTGCTCAGTTATTTTTAAGTCCCCATCAAAATAGATATGAACAATAAGTTTGATTCAGTTTGCTAATGGCATATACAGAAAAACTATAAGCACATCTGCAAAAGGAAACATACAAAGTTCCATTAATAAAATGAGACTTCATGGTCATGACATGTTTATTTGCAGTCCTTAAATCAAAAGCCATTAAAAACAAAAATTTTTTAGTAGCCAAGTAGCTACCAATTACAAATGCTAAGGTGGCACAGGTGTACAATTGTGACACGGTAGTCACAATTAAGCATAAAGAATCCAACATGATATAGAATTTGCCTGCTATACCTATATTACCAGTTGTGGGAAGTCACAATTCCAAAGAGGACTCCGTTTATAAGTTAAACAACAAAACAGCATACAATAACAATGGGGGACACACTTAATGTTAGATGACAGCCCCAATGATGCTCAAGAAAAGTATTTGCTTCAGTTCTATCAAAGAAATTTTAGATGCATCATGTAGAATATTTAGTTCACTAGAATCACGTCTGTGCATTATTCTTTAAATTGAAAGTGGAAATGAAGAATTGAGCTCAGAAATAACACCACACCTACACAAAAGTGGGAAGAGTGAAAAATAAAGGGAAGATTTTTAGGGAAAGAAAAACCCAACTCCAGTAGTGGATTTCCAGCATTGGGAAGAAGGATCATATACAGGTTGGTTTAAAAGAAAGCACTTATGCTATTATAAGGCAGGAAAGAGAACCAAGGACACTGAGTCGTAGGGCTGTCTGCTCCTCACCACTTCATCAGCTAATTCAATGAGAAACATTAATTATATTATTCCTCCCAAATCAACATCCTGGCATTGAATGGACCTCCCTTTACAAACCCTCAACTTCACAAAATAATACTAGCAGTAGTTTTCCCCTTTGGCTACCTATGCCTAACATTTTTTTTTCTTTTATAGCAATATTTCACAGCATTGAGGTGATAAGAGACTTGGTAGGGGCAGGAAACGCATTGTATATGGATTTGGAGAAGATGACACTTAATCAGAAGTGTTCAAAAATTTGGGAAATCATGCAATCAAGGGGCATAACTACCAGTTGTTAGGTTTTTATTTTGCTGTTTCATGGGGCAGTGCTTATTCTATCACTGCCAAAAGCCCCACCACCATAGTATTATGGTGCACAAAGCCCTTCTACTGCACATATTGATTTGTTAAGTAACCACTGCTAAACTCCTCAAATTCAAATTAGAAGATATCAAGTTCAGTGAAGGACTTGTAGAGAATCTGAAGGTCTGTATTAAGGAGGTGGTATTAGACATGACTGATGCACAAGGGTTTATAAATTCCCAGGCATAGATGAGATCTATCCCAGGTTGTTAATGGAAAGCAAGGGAGGAAATAACTGGGGCACTGACATTTTTTTTCACATTTCATTTACCCACACACATGAAGTGCTAGAAGAATGGAGGATAGCTAATGTTGTTCCTTTAGTTAAGAGCAGGGATAAGCCAGGTAACTATAAGCCAATGAGCCTTATATCAGTAGTGGGGAAATTATTGGGTGAAAATCCTAAAGGGAAAGGCAGAGACTGATCGAGGATAGTGAACGGGGCTGTGAGCATGGGAAATTCTAGCTTGCTAATTTGATTCCTATTTTTTTTTCCTAAGTAAACGGTAGTTAACTAAGATTGATAAAGGCAGGGCAGTAGATGTTGTCTATATGGACTTTAAGGCATATGGCAAAGTCCCACATGGTAGGCTGGTCCAGGAGGCTAAGGCACATCAGATCCTTGGAGAAATGGCTATTTGGATCCCAAATTGGCTCAGTGATAGGAGGCAGAGGATAGTGGCGGAAGGGTGCTTTTCAGATTGGAAGTCGTGACCAGTGGTGCACTATGGGGATTGGTCCTGGGACCCTTGCTGTTTGTGAAATATAAACAACTTGGATGAGAGTTCATTGTATATTATGGAAGTTAAAATGGGTACATTGTACATTTTTGACCATCACATGCAAAGCACAGGTGGGGCTTGGCTCTGAAGGAACATTCCTGTATCAGTATTTGGTGACAGGCTTTTTCAGGAGTTTAACTATTTAAAATGTATAGTGTCATTGCAGCTTTCCATGACAAACTGGATGATATGTGAAGTCTAAATTACATTATCCACTTCACTTTCTCCATCATTAACTGCTTCTCCCCATATTACTATAACAATTTACCCCAAGTACAAATTTTGGGTAACTTTTTTGCTGCTGAATGTAACTATTTCATGATAAGTTTCTTACAAACATGATTAGATGCTTGTTTGTTTTGCCAGTGTGTCAGATTGTTTTAAAAGTGCTTATCAGTATGAGGCAATAATCAATGGACATGTAATTTCTCTGCACCATGACTTAAAAGAAATTCCAACAAAATTTTAACTATTTGCCACAAAGAATCCATAGAAAGACATTTATAGTAACATCAGAATTATTAAACTTGACTGGCAGGATACATTTCTTCAAAGTAGTCAATGTGTGGAGGTTGGAGTATATCAAGTGCAGAGAGCACCTGAAACAGAACAGAAAAGGCAATTAGTGTTCACATCACATTATATAGGTCCAATTAAAAATCAAATACAGCTTTAAATGACCTTCAGTTGCATCAAATTTGATGGGTTATTAGTTTATAACCCTTTAAAATAGGGCAGATTACTCAATTATGTCAAAACAACTTGAAGTCTTCAAGCTTCACTATCAAAACTGAGACTTAATATGGAACAATCTTAGTTTGTGTTCATGAAGAACACAATGGCTTAATACTTAGCAAATTCTGCATCCATATGTGCAATCCATCTGGACAGTAATGACCTCTAGATTGGTCAGATAGCAGCTAGCATTTACAGTCAAGCTGCCATGCAAAAATCTTTAAATATTCTAAACTGTCAAATTTTCCTATTGCATTATGGAATTTATATACTAATAATTCATGTAATTCAGACATATGATGCTGCTGCAAGTTTCTCATTGCACCTGTGCATATATGTACTTGTGCATATGACAATAAACTCAACTTTGACTTTTAACCTTTGTTGTAGAACAAGTAGTCTTCAGTGTTGTGAAGCTGAAGAATCAAATCTGCCAAAACTATCAATCCAGTCATAGCCAGAGAATGCAGAGCAATGCTTCTCATGCCCAGAATACCTCTCATACACAGCAAGGATTTATCTTTGGCATTCTATTTCTCACCCGAGAACAGAGATTGGGTTCCACATCTTTATTTCACCACCAATCTTGATACTTCTACAATCTCTAAACTGTCAGACAGAACACTCATGACTGTGTGACCAGATTCTGCTCTAGCTCCACTTACAAGTTTGAAGATGACACCACTGTAGTGGGCCAAATTTATGAGTCAGAGTATAGGAAGGAGATAGAGAGCCTAATGGCATGGTGTCATGACAACAACCTTTCCCTCGATGTCAGCAAAACAAGAGCTAGCCATTGACTACAGGAAGTGGGGCACTGCAGATGCTCCTGTTTACATCAACAGCACTGAGGTCGAGAGGGGTTGAGAGCTTCAAGTTCCCAGCAGCGAACATCAACAGCCTATCTGTTGATGGTGCACCAGTGCCTCTACTTCCTCAGGAGGCTTAAAAAAAACATTTGGCATATTCCCTTTGACCATCACCAATTTTTTAATCTACCATAGAAAGCATCCTATCCAGATGCATCATGGCTTGGTATGGTAACTGCTCTGTCCGAGTAAAAATTAAGCTACTGAATCTGGCACAGGCAGAGCACCCAGAGTTCAATGTTATAGCTGGAAAACTGTGGGAAGAACATGCTTTTCCTGTTGGACTTCAGGAGCACAATGGAATTCTCAGGAAGTTAAGGACTTGTGTTTGCACAAGTGGTGCTCAGGAATAATTGACAACCAAACTATATTGAGGATATGGTAGCTCTGGAATTCCCTCCTCAAATCCTTCTACCACACTTGTTTTTATTTAAGATGTTTTAAAAACCAACTTTTAACAAAGCTTTTGCTCATTTGCCATGAAATCAGTATCTTTTTTTCTGAGAGGGCTGTTAAGTCCCTTAAAGTTTTGCTACCACAAAAATGTGCTAAATTATTGTGTTATTGTAAACTTCTGGAGTACCTAATTATATGGCTTCTTTCACCCATTTACTAGCCAGTCCAAGGAATATTTTTTGGAAAAACTGGTTTCTTTTTCCACAGATGCTGCTTGTCTGGCTGAGTTCTTCCAGTAGATTCTGCTTTGGGTCAGGTAAAGTGGCCTTTTTTTTTGCTGCCAGCATTACTACTGAAATTTTGAATTGTTCTGGTAAATTAATACCATGATTGATCACAATCAGAAAGCACTGCAATGTACTTTTAAATTTTGATTAAAACAAGATTAAGTCACTTCAATCTCTTGACTTCAAACATTTTTGAAAAAGAATACAATTGCTTTCACTGCTGTACAGCTCCAAGCATAAAGCTCACACTTCCGACTAACTTCTGCGATTAGTGATCAGTGAAGATTTTAGCGACCCAAGATCAAGGTGGTACATTGTTGCACAACAATAAACAAACAAAATTTCTAAAAGTAGGCCAAATAAAAAAATGCTGTGATGATCTGTGATTGAATCTGCAAAACAGATTCTGTGGTACAATTACGTCACTGGCAATCATCTGTTAGTTTTGCTTGGCATCTTTCAAAATTCATAAAAGAATGCATTTGAAGACACAGGTATTATACATTTTAATTGACAATATGTTGATAACTTAGTATTTCAAATTTGCTATCAAAATTAATTTACCATTATTACTTGTATCCAAAAAACTTGCTCCAATTATTGTGAAACTTTAATGTTACATTAAAACAGTGGCAAAATTTGAAAAAGACAATATAATACTTCCAAAATACATTTTATACCTGGTTCAAATTATTCCAGGAGCTTTTATATGAATATCAATGGAGCTTTAATTCCACTAAAAATTATAATCCTATAACATCTTTGATAAAACTAAATGTAGTCAGTTGTCCTGAATAAAGCTTTATATTCAAGAAACTGATACCTCTTCCTACACCTAGTACACCATTACTACAGTACTGCGAATACTCGTCCAGACCTGGATAGGAAACTTTAAAATAAAAAAACAATTAGAATCTTTTTGTCATTTCAAGATGAACTCCATATTTGGTGCAGATGCTGAAATAACTTGCACCACTGATAAATCCATTCAGGAGGTCTAGCACATATTTAAAGCCATTACGAATAAGTATAATTATAATAAAAATGCTGAACAGGTTTGTCTATGTAATTGGATTCATTATCAGCACAAAAAAAATCATGGTACTACATTTTTATTCAAATCCTTCTGAAAACTCACCACAACTTTATAGTAGTACTTTCCTCATGAATCTATCATGGGTGCTTTTATTTTATAAAGGTCAAACTCTTAATTAACAAGTGCCCATTGTCTGTAGTCTGAACAATAGCAAGATAGCTTTTGGAAATCAAATGACATCAATTAAGTACTGGAATAATCTTAATTGTTTTTATATGTTGCACATTAACTAGGCAAAGACAAAAAATTGCAATTGAAACCAGAAGACTTCAAGAGAGCAAGAACTATTTATGGTTGGGTCTCATCTTAATACTAAATGAGCTATTTGTGCATTTGAGGCATTAGCAGGCAAATCAATGATTAGGTACTAGTTTTGGGGGTGGGGGTGGGGTGCTGGGAAAGAGTAGTGGACTTAGATAACTTTGTTGCTGACATTGGAACCTACAGTTAGAAGTAAAAGTGATTAAAAATCTTAACTGTCTTCCAATTTGGATTGCCAGCATTGTGCTCCTACAATTAGGAATCATTGTTGATGAGACACATGGTTGAAATTTGTGGGTAGGCATGTGAGTACAAGGACCCACACAGGTTCAAATAGGCCAAATTATCTTCTATAACCCAGGGGCACGACATCAAGTGGGTCCAAGAGAGATAGACTGAAGGGAGTAGGGTTCTTACCTCAAGTCTCAGCTGCAGCTTCTAGCATGTTCATCCTGTTCATGATATAGTACAGTGCTATACTGCAAAATGAGTAACGTGGCTGGCTGCTCCTCTGAGCTTTGGGGCTGTTGAGGGGATTCCTAGTCCCAACCGAAAGTATGTTTGCTTATGGGAAAACTGGCATACTAATTCAAAGTCACATAACTGAACCAAATCTTCTTTCAGATACTAAAAATTATTTTTTTTTGTTACACAATATGGGATTGTTGGCAATTCCAACTCCAATAGTTCCTTTCCCAAGAGCTTAGCTCCATTTGGAATTGCATTTTATGAGACTTCTTCAGCACTCAAACTCCAAACTGGTATTGTGGTCCTCCAAACATCAAATCACCTATTTTTCTCATGTTAATCAAATTCCTGCCCATTTCCTGTGGGAACCTCACCTGCCCGTTTCCTGCTAAAACTAAGTGAATTTGACATCACTACCTATTGAAATAAAGAGCAGTAAAAGCATGAAGAATGGCTTGTGAACCATTAGTCATTGGAATACTATAGCACAGAAGCAGGACCTTTGGCCCATCTGGTCCATGCTGACCTGATCTTCTGCCTAGTCCCATCAACCTGCACTCAAACCACATCCCTCCAAACCCCTCACATCCATGTACCTGTCCAAACTTCTCTCAAATGTTACAATTGGACCCGCAGCTACCACTTCCGCTGGCAGCTCCTTCCACACTTACACCACACTGAGTGAAGAAGTTTCCCCTCAGATTCCCCTTATATTTCACCTATCACCTTGAACCTATGTCCTCTAGTTCTAGTCTCACCCAACCTTGGGGTGAATGCATGCAGGCTTTCTCCCCACCCTCCCCCCAATCTATATCCCTCAATTTTGTATACCCCTGTAAGATATCCACTCATTCTCCTTTGCTCCAGGGAATAAAGTCCTAACCTATTCAACCTATCCTTATAACTCAGGTTCTCAAGTCCCGGCAACATCTGTGTAAATTTTCTCTGCACTCTTTCGAGCTTATTGATATCTTTCCTGTAGGTAGCTGACCAGAACTGCACACCATTCTTAGATAAGTATTCAAATCAATAAGGAAGAATAAAATCCCACTCCTGCCTCAGCTGAAGGACATCTCACCTACACAGCACTATACAACAAGCTGAACTGAGTAAAGCCAAGTTGAAGATTTGCAAGGTCTTCCTACTCTGTACAGCCATTGAGATGGGCTGTATTTATCCCCCAATGTAGTTTGCGCTTTTACTTGCACGGTAACATAAATGAAACAGACCAAGAACTGGAACCGCATACAATTCATAAGGCTGTTTGAGGATGAATGTTCTTTGGCAGTCAACTTTTAAGTTAAGTTATTTAGCAATCCCAGATAAAGTCACAAGCATATTCAAATAAAAAAAAAGACAGCCCATCAATTTCCTTCAACAAAACAAAAATGAATAGAGCTCGTTCTTAAAATCAGAAAACCAAACTTAAAATGTAGAATCAAATGGAAATAAAAGAGCAGTTGTAGGTGATCAAATGACCTGCAAATGGTCACATAATATTATGCTAAAAAGCTTGAAGTTAAATTTACAAGCATGGTTGAAGCAACCAGAGGTCTTTAACTGCTAATTAACTTTGTAACTAAGGCTACCAACTGACAGATTATCAATTCAGAAAACAAATTAGCAGCTGACAAGAAAAATGCCAAAACCTTAGCCCTTAAACTGCCACAAAAGATATCATAAAATTACAAATAATGACAAGAATACACCAACAACACTACTGTTGTTGGACAAATCACAGGTGATGAGTGTGCTCACTGGAGCGAGATCAGATACCTAGTTGAGTGGTGCTGCAACAACAACCTCTCACTCAACATCAGCAAAACTAAAGAGTTGATTGTTGACTTCAGGAAGGGAAAGGAGGGCCAGCCTACACTGGGGGATCAGCAGTGGAGAGAGTCAGCAGCTTTAAATTCCTGGGTGTTAACATATCAGATGACCTGTCCTGGACCCATCACATAGATGCAATGAGGAAAGCACACCAGTGTCTTTACTTTCTTAGGAGGTTAAGGAAGTTTGGCTTGTCACCAAACACTAACAAACTTCTACAGATGTACTGTTGAAAGTATCCTGACTGGTTGTATCATGGTCTGGTACAGCAATTTGAATGCACAGGAACACAAGCAGCTGCTGAGACTTGTGGACTCTGCCCTATAGATCATGGGCACATCCCTCCCCACCAGTATCTACAGGAGGCGCTGCTTTTAGAAGGCAACATCCAAAGATCCCCACCATCCAGGCCATGCCATCTTTTCACAGCTGCCATCAGACAGGAGGTACAGAAGCCTGAAATCCCACACCACCAGGTTCAAGAACAGCTACTTCCCTTCAACCACTGTTCTTGAACAAATTGCCAAAACCCAAATCACTACTACAGTTTAGCAACACTAAATGACCACTTTGATCACTTTGCACTAAAATGGACTTTTTTTGTTCTAATTATTTTTTTGAGTGCTGCTTATATTATGCTGTTCCTGTGATGATGCTGCAAGTAAGCTTTTCATTGCACCTGTGCATACATGTACTTGTGCAAACTCTACTTTGAAATTTATATTTGAATAACTGTAGGAATGTTACTCAATGTTGCATAGATATTCTGTAACACATGGTTAGCTATACCTGTGGACAGAAGTGAAGAAACAATTACACAAAATTAATCAATTTAGATTTTCATCAATGAAGATAACTCAGTACTTGTTTTAAGTATTCTAAAAGCTATTTGATGTATTCTAGATGGAAACCAAATAAAGATATTAATGGCAGGGTGGGAGTTCAACTGAAAAACAAAGATGCATCAGAGAAGCACCAAATGCTTAGGCAACCAGTACATGCATAAGATTAGCGGACATTTTTAGGCAGCTGGGTGACACTCAAGTAAGATTTGATGGTTTATGCACTTTCCCAAAATTCAAGTTTACTCTTCAGTTTAAATAAGTTGTTTTCCTTGTATCAAGTTGTAATTGTAAATGTAAATGATACTGATTTGATATTGCTGAAAAAGAAAATGGGTGCATGATATTGCTTGAAGCCCAACTGACTGCCAGAATAAATGGAAAATGCTGCATCCCTCAATAACTAAGCATCTTCAGCAACTTTTTCAGATTTCCATCTTTAACAGGTGATCCTCGATCTAAGCAAGGCTGCATGACTGGAAAGCATTTTGTTAGTGAACTTTAGTAAATCAAAGACTGGGTGAAATGCATTAGGATAGTACAGCACAGGAACAGGCCCTTCAGCCCACAATGTTGTGCCGAACTAATTACATCTAATCCCTTGTCTGCCTCCATATCCCTCTATTTTCTGCATATTTATGATGCGCCTAAGAGCCTCTCAAACAGCGCTATTGAATCTGCTCCACCACCAGCCCTAGCAGCACATTTGAACTTTTCCCCCCTCACCCTAAATGCATGCCCTCTCGTATTAGTTATTTCGACCCGAAGATACTGGCTGTTTACTCTTTCTAGGCCTCTCATCAGCCTCTGCTGCTCAGGAGGCATTTTACTGGTATTTTGGTACAATGCATTCTCATGGACATATATACCCTAAATAATCAAAGGCATTTTATTGAAAATTCAGGAAGAATATTTGTACATTGAGGAATGGTTGCTTAATAGACTACTTCAATGCACTTGAGTGGACCTTACTGGCAGTAGCATTGTTTAACATTCACAATGATCCAGGCATGCAGATGTTTGCCAGTTATTGCTAGCACCATAGAATTCTATCTTGATGAACGTGAAGAGGCTCCAGAGCATTGGAGAACAATAAACAAGACCACGTGTGTAAAGTAGTTCTGTGTAGTATTATATCCCCATCTACTCTATGTCAGGTAGGTTTGTGGGATACACTGACAGCTGCAATGAAATACTGGTCTCTTCTTTCTTGGAATAAAAGTTAAAATCCTGCACTAAGACATTCAAGTTTCAGTTGCCAGTCCTATGGAAGAGAAAGGGAAACTATCACCTCACAAAAACACAAATCCACAAAATATGCAGGCCAATCAAGAAAAAACATTGTATATATTCAAAATCATTCATCTTGCCAGACTTGAATTGTAATAATCAAAAGCCAAATGTACATTCTAAATGATCATGTAACTACCAGTAGAGACAACAAATTGTGAATTGGGGGAGAAAGCAACAGACTGAGTCAATGTATGAAACTGACTTGATTCACATCTGTATTGCGAATTATTGATGCTAAGCTGACATCTAATCTATCCTCAAAGTCTATGATTATCCATATTTTCCCAAAAGGGTAAAACTAAAGTAACCAACTTGAAAATGGCCAAACCCCATTCTTACAATATTTGGACAGCAGCATTTATTCATGCACTTCCAATATATTTTCAAATATTATTAAAACAGCTTGAAGGTTATTTTCTTGCCAAGGACATTAGTCTTTGTCTCCAAAATAACTGCGATCATTGCAGAAAACCCAACTGTTTAGTAACACTGCACATCTCATTACAGATCATAAGTTCCACTTGTGAAGCTTTTTAGCATAAATCAAAAATGCAAGCCACTAGTGATAACTAAAAATCAACTTTCCGTAATTGGGTTATGAAATACTGTCAAAAAATTCAGACTAGATGACCAACACAGCATTACCTCATGGCAAGACAAAGGAATAATTAGAAATTCATACAAAAGAAATTTGCAGCATAAATGTTACAAATCAGGAAAGCAAAAAACTTTGATAATTAGAATTTTCTTCCTTCAATATGTTTGACTTAAGTTACTGTTTATAATCTCTATAAATAGACTACCTTTCCTACAACACTGAAGAACAAAAGGGACTAAGTGGGTGAAAAGCATTCTTTTCAACTATTGGATTCCCAGGTCAGGACCACTGCAGGAGTTAGTCACAGAATGGTACATTCAGGAATTGAAAATTTAGCCCACTGCACCCACATCAGCTGTTTAGAGTTATCCAATTAGTCCACTTCTGCTCCCTCGCATCCCTGAAATTTTTGTTTTTAACCCTGATCACTTATCCAATTTTCTTTTAATCATCATTGAATCCATTTCCCATTACCTGTTCAATTAATTGTTCCACATTTTAATTCCTTCTAAAAAAAAGTTTTCCCACAACACTTCTAGTTCTTTTGCCAATCATCTTTAAAACTCTTTCCTGATGCTTCTGTGAATAACAAAACCATCTCCTTATGCATTCTGGCAAAATCCATTTCAATTCTGAACATCTGACAAATCACATCCAAACATTCTTGATATCAAGAGAACCCCAACTTCTCCAATCTCTCAACGCCAATACCATTCTGGTATTTCTCTGCAACATTTCCAAGGCCTTGACATCCTTTCCAATGCATGCTGGACTAAAAGTACACCATCTAAGCACCAAGTAGTATTTTATGGAGGTCATTTGCTTTCAAGGGGAGAATTCCACACCAAAAGCAATCCAAAGTTGGAAGTGACAACTCCACCTAAATGTGAAAAAACATTTATACGTCCAGCTTCATCAATTCTGAGACTGGGGTTAAAGACATCAAGGCAATTTTCCAAGTATTATATAAAGAACACCTAGCAAACCTCCTGTCAAAGGAATCATCTAGTGGCTTAAGCCAGTACCTGATGAAAGAAATAGTTTGGGGGGGGGGGGGGGGTTTGGAAACCAAGCACTAGATCCAAAAGAAGCTACTGCATGAGCTTCTCAATTAAAAAAAGGGGTCTTTATACAATCTTCAGCTGTTTCAGTGACCACTTCTCATCACAAGGTCATGGATAAGGTACGTGCACCAATGCTTCCAGTCTTCAGCATCATTCAAAATGCATCCAATAATGTAGGAGCCTGCGCCAGCCACTAGTAGACTTCAAAGCATGCAGTCTTAGGTGACAAGTGACTAATGAAAGTGTCAGGAAGTCATTAGAAAGGGAGAATGGTCATTCAAAACACTTCTACTCAAGTGCAACTTTCAGTTTCTATTAAGTTTATCATCACACAATAAATTGCTTGCATGATATTGTTCTCTATTCTCTTCCGATTCTGTATCTCAATTTACTTACATTATCATGTTTGAAGAAGCAGAGCATCTTCAACTCACGGAAGACCCTCTTGCAGGAAACTAGATTCTGGAAGACGTTGGGCATCTTTTTGAGTGCGACTCTTTTTCCATCTCTAGGATCCGTCACTGACCTACATTAGAAAAATATAGCAATGAATGTTTTCTGAAAACACAAACTAGCTTTTATGAATCACATTCTAATATTAGTGAGATAACTATAAGCACCTTGTTTTTAAACTTGTACTAGAATAACAATTCAAAAAATCATCCATGGATTGTAATAGTAGTACAATTCTTTTTACTCCATCCACTTCATTTTCTATACACCCTGTAGACAAAGAATTTCCAATCAACTTGGCCTTGAGCTTTTAAAAGTTGTAGACATCTTACCAGTCACCAAGATTGCAACAGCAAAATTAATACTCCTTGCCGAACTTAATCTACAAATGAACAGATCAACAGGGTCTAACTCCTTTTCTCAAGGTAAATGGTAGAAACTGGCTGGTTTTGCATCCAAGTCGGAACAAGAGATAAAACTCCACTCCAAAACACCTCAGTACATTATTAAAAGGACTGCTGTATCATCAGAAGTGCCATCCTTCTAGACTTATTACTACAGTAGTTCAGATGGACATGAACTATCCCATGATAGTCCAAACATGCATTTTTTCTCTACAATCAAAAGATGATTAACTGGTCAGAGGTATTTGTGAACTCTTGCTATGTGCAAAATGGAAGCCATGATTGCACTTCTCAGAATGGGACTTTGTTACAAGGTGCTACTTAACAACTCCACTATAACATTAAAATATGAAAGCTCCAACATACTAGAACTGCAAGACAACTGGTTGCAGCCAGCAAATGAAAATATTTCTACACTTAAAGTTTAAGAAATAGGTTAGCATGATCACCAGACTGAGAAAATGACAAGCAGACCTACACAGTGAAGTTTACTAGTCTTGGATACCAATGCCAAACCCATTTCATTGGGAATGAAATGGATCATTTGTAGGCTAGCTAAGCATGAATGCTTGATTCTCAAAATCTTAACCGATTCCCTGATGTCTTCCATGAAGTTTGATAGTTCATCAAGCCAGAGTTGTTCAACGTTAAACTAAAAGTAGTAAAAAAAAATTGAAGTACAATGAAATTGAGAGGTACAATTCCTAGTTCTTAGAAGCACAGGACTTGCCCATGCAAACTGCTGTGAATGTCAACAATGACAAAATAGCTGCAATTCTAAAACTCAAGTTAAATGACAAATTTAGTTGTGAAGACCATTTAAAAAGAAAAGAAAGTCCTCGGCTGCACCTCATCCATTTCTGCTCCTCTGCTCGCACCCTCTCCTCCAGGGCAGGAGGAGAATGGTGCTCATCATCCACCTCACCACGGTCACCCCCGTTTTATACCAGAAACACCCTTCCCCCATCTTTCTTGCAGTTTTAACAAGGTTCTTTTCTCCTTCCAAGTGCTAATGAAGGTCTTCGACCTGAAATGTCCACTATTTCTCTTCTTACAGATGCAGCCTGACTTGCAGTATTTCCAGAATTTTGATTTTACCATTTAAAAATAGATGGCTACAATGCATACTCCAGGTTTACAGAAAATAACAGCACTTTATAATTAGGTATAATAGCTAAATTACCAGGCTAATAATCTGAATATGTAAATTCAAACCCCATCTTAGTTGTGACTTTTAATTCACTAAGTTCTAACAAACAAAGATAAAAATTAAGAAATTCCTGCACTATCATACCAAGCATGAGGGAAGATGGCTGTTATTAGAAGTCAATCATCTCAGCCCAAGATATCGTTGAAGGGAGTTTCCTGGGGCAAAGTCTCAATTTACTCCTGCTTCAATGATCTTTCCTCTGTTACAGGGACCAAACCAAGGACATTTGGTGGGGACTTCTGCATTCAGTACAATTTAAAATTATTTGGACAATGAAGCAGTCATGTGCCCAAGCAGCAAGACCTTGACAACATCTAAGCTTGGAATGATGAATGTCAAGTAGGGGTTGTGCCACCTAAATGCCAGACAATGGCCACCTCCAACAAACCTAACCAGATTCATTTGCTTTTATTTACAGTACAGGGGTATTGTTAGCAAAGCCAGCATTTATTGTCCATGTTTAACTGCCATCAAGGTGGTGGTGAGCTACCTTCTTTAACTGAAGCAAAGAGATGGTATATTTTCAGCTTAGGGTGGTATGCAACCTGAAGAACCCTCAGGTGGTGGTTCTCCTGTGCACCTGCTGTCCTAGTCCTTGTGTAAAGGTCAAATTTGGGAAGAATAGTCAGACTAGATAGTTGGGTAACTGTAATACATTTTATAAACAGTACACACTGCAGCAGTCAAGCCAAGGTGGTGCAGGAAGTGAATTTTTCGCATGACAGTTGGGTTGCCAAATAGGAAATCAGTTTGGTGGAAGTCAAAAAAAACTGCAGGTGCTGGAAATCCAAAAAAATGCTGGAAATACTCAGCAGGTCAGGCCCCATCTGTGGGAAGAGAAACAGGGTTAACGTTTCAAATTGAAGACCCTTCGTCAGACAAGGATCACTATTCTGAAACAGTCCATAGATGTGGCCTGACCTGAATATTTCCAGTATATTCTGTTTATATGAGGAAATTGGTTTTGCACTGAATAGTGTTGAGATTTAGCACTGGAGTTCCACTCATTCTGAAAAGCAGAGAATATTACAAACACCACATTTGCAGTATGTGGATGGTGAAGACTTGGATTCATAAGGCAAGTTACATTGCGGGATACCCCCAGTATCTGACTTGCTCTTAAATGGTTGGTCCAGCCGAGTTTTTGGTCAATAGTTATCCTCAGCATGTTGAATATGGGCATTTAGCGACATCAATGCCATTGAATGTCAAGGGGAGGTGGTTAGATTCATAGCACTATCATAAAACCCTCCAGCAGCACAGTAGATTATCACTGACAAGAAACTTCACTGGACCAGCTACACAACTACTATACCTACAAAAGGTGGTTAGATCAAATATTCTGAAATCCATGGCTCACTCCCTGCCAGTCTTTTCACCATATGCAAGACATGCCATGAGTGTGATTAAATACTCGCCACTTGCTGAGGCATGCACAGCTCTATCCCCACCTAAAAAACTCAATGCTGTACGGGACAACACTGCCAGCTTGATCAACATTCAAGCAGGAGAGCAACCTGGTTCCAATATGCATCAGAATCATAACACCACAGGAGGCTGCCAATCAGCCCATCAAGTCAGGCTTCCCATATCCCCACTCTTCCTCCATACCCTTGCAAACTGTCTTCCCTTAAGTGTTACTGAATTCCCTTTTAAAGTCCCTGATTTTGCCACCCTTACAACACAAAATATACAGCAGCTTCTTTCATAGCATCTCAGACTCCCAGCTTTCACCACATAGAATATGGGTAGAGATACATGGTAACACCACCATCAAATTTCCTTCCAAGTTTATGTGCACAGGTGTTTAAAATACATCCTGAGCAGAGTTAAAAAAAGTCAAAATAATCAAATACTAATCCTCATACATGGAGTAAAAAGAATTGGAATTTACCTTAGTTGTACAAATTCCTAGTTACTTCATCCTGGAAAGAGTTTTGACTATCACTTTTAGAAGAACGATACCTGAACTCCATGGTTAAGAGGAATTATTCTCATTCTTAGGCCAAGGGTCACTGATCAAATTAGACCATTTAGAAGGGGTTAACAATAATTTCTCCATGCAGATGGGGAAAATGCAGACATCTGTGCTCCCCCCTCCCTCTCCACCTCCACATCCCATTTTTGTTCCCTTCTCATTCCCCCCGTCCCCAGCCCATCATCCATTTTGCACCCCCTTCCCTGCCCCCATCCCTGTTCCATGCACCCACACACACTTCATGTACTAGATCCTTTTCCCCATCTGGTCTTCATCTCTCAATGGTTCTCATTATCACCTTCCTTATAAGATTCCAGCACTTGTGGCCTGTGTGCCTGCTCAACACCCTCCAGCCCATCTCCACTTTTACTCCCCACTCTTGGCTCCATCTGTCTCCTTTTTTTTAAAAAAACTTTGCTTCCACCTATTACCCACCTGCCCGACTCCATCCCTCCTACTCCCGCACCTAGCTCCTTCTGTCCATCATCCCTCACTCCATCTCAGTCCACTGATCACCTACTGACCCCTGTCCAAACCTCCCCCTCTCCCCTTTATATCACTTATCTTCCCTCTCTATTCAGTCCTGATGAAGGGCCTCGACCCAAAGCGTCACCAATTCCTTTCCCCACAAATGCTGCTCAATCTGCTGAATCCCTCCAGCAGTTTGTTTTTTGTTGCAGGTGGTAAAAATAGAAACTTTTTCATATATCAAAATCAAGGCCAAATCATTTGTTAATTTAAAAAAAACCAGGATTGATAGGACTTTTACCCAAAATTAAAGATCAAGGATCCAAGATGGGAACATATCATTAACAGAAGAGTCTAGATTTCACCAAATAGCAAAACAGCTTCAATGGTCTAAATGGTTTATCTTCAGTCACAAATCATTCCAGTTTGGAGATATCACTGGTCCCTAATCACTGTTCAAACTTCCAAATTAACAACATTTACAGTATCTTCAAAAAGGCAGCTCACTGCTACCACCACCTGCAAGGGCAATTAGGGATGGAGAATAATGCTGGTCTTTGCACTGATAACATTAACAGCCTATGACTACAAATAGAAAACAATTACATACTCAGTAATAAAATAAAAGTGCACTAGGGATAGATCAGCATCTCCCACAAGTTTCCACAAATTTTATTACAGACTCATCAACATCTTGGGGGTTACCATTGACAAGGAGCTTAAATAGACCAACCATATTACCAGAGCCAGAACAAATGGGTACTCTCTCACAAGTTGCTCAAAATAACAATCACTTTATACCATCCACTAGATCCAATTCAGAAATGGGGGAATATTTACAACTCAGTTGGGGTTCAGCTCCAACAATACAAAAAATTCAACCTATTCAGATTAGAATTATTAGCATTCACCAGGATTGATAGATATCCCAGTCATTACCAACACACTGTGAATCTAGCAATGTCAATTCAAATCAATATATTTCATTGTTGCCCACATCTAGAGAACAAACTGAAATACTATGAAACATTGTATTAGGCTTATCAAAACTTTAGGCTGGAAATTACACTTCATTGGAGGCCAAAGTTTAATCAATAAAGTTTTAAAAGTACTGATAACCTTCCATAAAGTACTTTGAAGTTACAATAAAGTACGAGCACAAGCCATCAAGGCAATGGAAATATTATTGTCAAATCAGTTATCTTGCCAACCCCACTTCTGAGTGGAAAAAGAATTCATTCTTTCAGAAGTGCACTGCACTTTGTACCGAACCAATTGGGTAATAAGGAGATCCCTAGAACTCCAACAAAATGAAAGCATATCCAATGGATATTTTAATAGATGGATCTGTTCATACATAACTTATGACTCATATTGCACTAGAACCCACATATGGAGAGTCTAAATCAGGAACAAAGTTTGTAGGATGAAGCTGTATGGGTTGGGATGAATGCATACATGCCAATGTGTGAAGAGATTTTGGCACCATACATGATTTACTAGTATGACCAGGATCATTCGACTAACAGAAGCTGACAAGAGGATGGTTTCCTTCAACTACTTTAAAATGAAAATGTTACATAGAGCCACTGGGTTCAAGATAACTTTATTTTCGCTGGCTCGAAATATCAGAGAATACCATCATTTGGATGTAATTGTTGTCTATACGTTAAAGGGATACCATCTCTATCATTGTGGAATCTGACAATAATTGAACATTATTGATTTGCTTACTTAATTACTTAAGATTCTCAAGTAATCGTTGCACATGAAGCAGAGATCAGGACTGAACAAGGATTAGGCCCAATGAGGTTGGTGCAGTTTCTGCTTTCGTATGCAGCAATTCAAATTGAAGTGGTTAGGTTATCATCAGACCAGTAGCTGGAGTTAGAGTTAGAGAGCAATACAACACAGATACAGCCCTTTGGCCCAATGAGTCCATGCCATCCATGGTGCCCACCCACCTAGTCCTAATTTCCTGCATTCTGCTCATATCCTTCTATTTGTATTCATAGCCTTGCCTGCCCATGTACCTATCCAAGTTCTTCTTAAATGATACTATTGTACCTGCCTCAACCACTTCCTCTGGCAGCTCGTTTCATATACTCACCACCCTCTGAAAAAGTTGCCCCCCAGGTCTTTTTTAAATCTTTCCCCTCTCACTAAATCTATACCCCCTAGTTTTGGACTCCCCTACCCTGGGGAAAAGACTTACCATCCACCTTATCTGTGCCTCTCATAATTTTAAGCATTTCTATAAGGTTGCCCCTTCTCCTACATTCCAAGGAATGAAAACCTAGCCTGGCCAACCTCTCCCTACAACTCAGACCCTCCAGTCCTAGCAACATCCTCAAATCTTTTCTGCACTCTTTCTAGTTTAACCATGTCCTTTCTACAACAGGGTGACCAAAACCGTACCCAGTACTCTAGGTGCAGCCTCACCAACGACTTATACAATTGCAACATAATGTCCCAACTCCTATACTCAGTGCCCTGATAGATGAAGGCCAGTGTGCCAAACACCTTTTTCACTACCCTGTCGACTTGTGACACCACTTTCAATTAAGACAAAATATCTTTATTAGTCACACATACGTTAAAACACAGTAAAATGCATCTTTTGCATAGTGTTCTGGGGGCAGTCCGCAAGTGTCACCATGCTTCTGGCGCCAACATAGCATGCCTACAACTTCCTAACCTGTGCGTCTTTGGAATGTGGGAAGAAACCGGAGCACCCAGAGGAAACCCATGTAGACACAGGGAGAACGTACAAACTCCTTACAGGCAGTGGCCAGAATTGAATGCTGGCACTGCAAATAGTGTCACGCTAACTGCTACACCACTGTGACTATGCACTTGTACTCCCAAGTTCTGGACTACCGGTGCAGATGCAAATTCAAATTTCATCATGGCATCGGGGGAATTTAACTTGTGATGAAATCTGCAAAAAAAAAGCTTGTGTTGGTTATGACAACCATTCAACTTTCTTTTAATGTCTGGCACTTCCTCTGAGGTACAAATGATTGAAAGAACAGAATTGTGGATCTACACTAGTTCAATATGCATGGTTTTAAACTACAAGTACATCATACAACCACCGATTTCACATCTACCCCCACACTCTCTCCCCTCAGTACTAACTTAGAACTGGCCTGCTGAGGCAACAAAAATATGCTTATTAAAAAAAACTGAAGTGTCAACTGAAATTTCATTGGGAGGTGCTAAATTATCCAAAAAAGGTGCAAGTAGGTCTTGATAGGATCAGATTTATTATTCATGCAGTAATATCTAGTAATCACATTCCTCTCTAATGCTGCTTTACTCTAAAGGCAACTTAACTAATAGAAACCAGATACCACAATTTTGAAAATAGCCCATTTTCCAGAACTTTCATTAAAGTTCACAACTAACCCATAAAATCAATTTAACTATCATTAGTGCATTGGCCATGTAGAAGCAACAATATGGTCCAATATACCCACTGCTTACTTGCATTTTGCCCCATTAAGTCTTCACATTTAGTATGGTGGGCACTGGCCCTTCACACTTTTTTAAAAAAAGTGCCAAATGTCTAAACCTGATATACAAAGTGTTTTAATATTTTTGGTGCATTACATTCACTCTGGTATCCACCCAGTCTGATTATCCAGAAGGATGACCACTTAATTTTTTTAATCAAACAAAATACTGTAGTATTAATTCAATTAGGTCTCACAATAATTTATTTTGTTTAAAAAAAGACACTGCATCTCATCCAGAGACTCATTCTAAATATTAAGACAAAAGTAATAAACAACCATGTATTCTCGTTTAATAGATTAATAACATCTACAAGATTAAAAGCATAATTTTAAGTCATCAGAACCAAAATCTTTAATTGCTTATGGCCTTATTAAAACATTTTACTTCCAATAACCAATTTACACATCTGGATACCATAGAGAATCTGAAAAGGATCAGTCCTCTTCAAACTTGCAACAGAAAATTCAAATTAAATTGGAACACAAGATCACATCTGTAAGATCACATTCAAATTAGATGATATTGTAATTTAAAACCCCAGTGATCAGATCTCGTTACACTTTGGTCTCATTCCCTAAAAAACAGCTCTGCAAATCATTACACTGGTCCACAAATGTGGACATGAAATCTGCTACATTAACAATTTTTCTCTAACCAAGAAACATGATTTATAACAATTATAGACTCAATCTGGATACTGAGACAAATGTCTGGAACAAATTTTTCCCTTTCTTTGATTTGAAGTTATGTAGTCAGTGTAATATAGTCATATTGAGTTAATGTTGGCTGCCTTAAAGAACATGCACTTCCACAAGGCACAATAATTTCTTCTCAACATACAAAGATGTAGGTTTTGATTAAACCCAGAGGTCCAAGGTACAACTGATTAAACATACATCGCCCACCTCCTCTAAAATGTACATAGCTATTTCCATTTGTTACTTTCCATTGTATTTATAATAACCTTTATCATAAGAATGGCTACATCAAAATGTACAGTATAATTCTGTCTTCCTCTCCACATTATTATAAAATCATAGTCATACAGCATGGCAGCAGGCCCTTTAGCCACATTTCTAAACTGAAATTTTTAAAGGCAAATTAGATTTTCAAAGTGAGCTAAATAGCATTTTAATTAACCAATGAAAATTAAAGAAATTTCTCCTTTAATTTGTAGTCAATTTTTCTTGCAGTTGAAATACAACCTGGATTTTATATACAAAAATGTATATTCATTGACATGCAACTGCTTTAATACTTAGTAGAAATATTACTATAAAGTGATACATCATCTGATAACTCACGTCAGACACTGCTTGAATTCTGCATAAACTGTGCCAGTGATCGGATAATAGGGACACAGGAATGCTTTTTTTTGTTCTTATTCCTCAAAAGCTCAATGTATTGAGCTCTTCCACTGTTGTGACAAATTGGTTAATCTACACTAGCTAATGAATATCAGGCTTTTACTGATAATAGTTGTTGTTACCTACATTGGAATGACTTGCCATATGGCTTAGTGAATTCTGCAATAGAGGCAGATGCTTCATGCAAATAATTGCTGAATGTTATTGTGGCAAATTAAGCTTCACCAATAAAATGTTATTTAGGCACCTTGAAGCTAAGAAAGTGTGCTCTTATACAGTAACTTAATCTAGCAGGTTGGGGACTTTGGTGGTGCTGGACCAAAAGATTTAAGGTTTTAAATAAAAATAAGTGCTATTGTTTCTGAGTGTGATATAAAATGTATACCCAAAACTATTGCAAAAACAAACAGAAGTTTGGTGCTGCAGTAGGCAAATTAGCCCATTGAGCCAGCTCCGTTCAATATAATCATGGCTGATCATCCAAATTCAGCACATGCTCTTGCTTTCTTTCCATCAATCTGTTCTGAATGAACACAATGACTGAATGACTACAGCCTACCAGAGTACATAATTATTGAGATTCACCACTGAGTGTAGAAACTTCATCTCAGTTTTAAATGACCTGCTCCTTATTCTGAGATTTACTACTAGTTATGAACTCCTCAGCAAACCCATCATTCCCTGATAATTTCAGTGAGATCTCCTTCCATTCTTCTAAACAGACCACAGAATACATGCACAGATTACTTAATCCCTCCTTTTACAAATCTGCTATCACTGGAACTAATATAGTGAATCTTCACAGCATTCCTTTGGCACACATATGCATTTTTGTTTTAAAAAAAAGATGAAAACTGTTCATAATACTCTACATGCTGTCTCACCAAGGCCCTGTATAAAAGTGCAGACAGATATCTTTACTCTTGTATTCAAATACTCTTGTAATAGAGGCCAAGGTACTATTTGCTATCCTAATCACTTTTTACAGCTGCAAGCCAATATGCAAGGAGATATTGAGGTCAATCTCTCACCATTTAGAAAAATATTGTTTTTCTGTTGACTGCAAACTGGATGATTTCATGTTTTTCCATATTATATTGCACCTACCATAGTCTTCCCACTATCTCAGCTTGTTTATGTCCAATTGCAACCTTTATAGACATGCAGTGGATCGCATTCTGCCTGGTATAGAGGTTCCAATGCACAGGACCGCAAGAGGCTACAGTGTTATAAATACAGACTCAGCCAGCTCCATTATGGGCACAACTCTCCCCACCAAGGACATCTTCAAGAGGCAGCATTCATCACTAAGGACCCATGCCATCTGGGACATGCCACCTTCTTGTTACTACCATCAGGGAGAAGGTACAGGATCCTGAAGACCCATGCTCAATGATTCAGACACAGCTTCTTCCCCTCTGCCATCAGATTTCTGAATGGTCACGAACCCATGATCACTACTGTTTTTTCATCTTTTTACACTGTTTGTAATTTATAGTAATTGTGTTTGCACTGTACTGCTGCCACAAAACGAATTTCACATCGTACAAATCAGTGATAATAAATCTGATTCATCTTCCTCCTTACTCAATCTCAGTAATTTCTTTTTAAAATAACTAGCAACAAACCTTTGAACCCATCAACCAAATTGTTGGTACAGATTGTTGAATAAACTATGGCCCAAGTAGCAGTTCCTGTGCTACCTCACTGGCCAACCTGAGAAAGATCTGTTTACTCCCACTCTTTGCTTTCTGTCCAATAACCAATTGTTAGTCTGTGCGAGCTGACCAACAACCTGCATGGGACCTTTTCAAAACCCTTCTGAAAATCCAAGTACACAAATCCACTAGTTGTCCTGTTATTTGATTGGTCACATACTCAAAGAACTACATTTGATTACTTTTCCCTTCATAAATTCATACTGATTCTGCTCAATCTATTATCCCCTTTTAAGGTGTTTTGCATATGCCTCCATTATAGACTCCAACATTTTCCTTTCGTCTGATGTTAGGCAAACAAGTTGATAGCTTCCTGTTCTCTCTTCCCCTTTCTTAAATATTGTTTGTATTTGTTACCCTCCAATCCACAGGAACAATTCCAGAATCTATAGAATTTTGGAAGATAACCAGGAGCATTTACTCTCGCTGTAGTCACCACTTTCAAAACTCTGAACATAGGGTCTTTGGAGTTTATCAGGTTTAAGTCTTAACAACTTCTCTGGTATCTTGAACTAATACCAAATTTCGTTCACTTCCTCATTCAGACAAAACCCACAGTTCTTTGACAGAAAGTTTTTTTACTTCCTGTCTTATTCCCCACTATAAATTCTCCCATTTGTCTGTAAAAGACCCATGTTTGCCCTCACTGGTCTTTTCCATACGTATAGAAGCTCTTCCAATCTGTTTTCATATTTCTTGAAAGCTTACTACCATGCCTTCAATTTCCTGGTCCTCCTTTGTCAAGTTCAAAAATATTCGCAACCTCAGGGCTATCGCTATTTCTGGCAACTTTACAACGTTTCTTCCTTGGATTTAATTATCTTTGCTTCTGTCAGCCATTTTTCCTATTGGGTTTTTGTGCCTTAAGTGGAATATATTTTTCCTGCAGTTTATTTATTTCTTTAAATGCTAGCCTTCCCTTGTAATAATATGATTTTTCCCCACAATTGCAGCAAATTCTCCTAAGTTTCCTTTGATGCAAGATTCTAGTTTTAAATTGAACAATGTTACTAATTACAATGTAAAATTTTATCCTATTAAAAGGCACACTTCCCTAAAAGCCCCTTTATAAGATCAATTAAATATTTTCACTGCAAAAGTCAATATTGGGTGACAGTTAGCACTGCTGCCTCAGCTCCAGAAACCTGGGTTTCAACCCTGACTTGGGTGTTAGATTCTGTGGAGTTTCTCCATGTGACTGAGTGGGTTTCCACCAGGCAATCTGGTTTCCTCGTACTTAAAGATGTGCTGGTTGTTAGGTTAATTGGTCATTGTAAATTTCCCCTAACATGGGGGTAACTGGAAAATTTGGCTGTGCTGGTGGTTGAGAAGGTGATGGGAATGCAAAAAAAAAAAGAAAATTTGGTGTAGATGGATGCTTGATGGTCACTGCAGTTTCTGTTGGCCAAAGGGCCCGTTTCCATGCTGTGCATCTCCATGAAAACGAAATCTAAAATGGCTTTTTCACCAGTTGGTCCCTCGACATATCGATCTAGAATGCCACATTACATACATTCCATGAATTTCTCTACTTTATTCCCACTAATTTGACTTATTTGGCTATAATAAGCTGTATTATATGTTCTCCTATGACATAACAAGTTTCTGCCAGATGTTCCACTTTTCTTTCACATCTCAAGAGGTGTGCTTAATGATAATTATTACTTGAAATTATCCCTTTGCACAAGTGAAAAGAACCAAATTTAAAAAAGGGGACAATGAGCATACAAGAGGAAATAAGTTGCAGGACTACAGGAAAATTAGACCAATGGGATAGTGCTGTTGAGCCAAATAGCAGTCTCCAGTGTCATAGTAAGCCTGATACATGGTCCTCAATTTCCTGATTTATGCCATAACTAAAGATACAACTATTTGGTGACCTATAACACCTATCAATGTTTCCAGCCCTTTGAGTCTCTCAACTCCACCCTGATTCTAATTCTTCATGATCTGCTAACATCACTTCTCACCACTGTACAGATCTTATCCCTTAAGAGCACTAACCACCCACACCTTTTTAAAGGGTTGAATGCCCTTTAACATTCAGCTCCTAACTTTGGTCATCCTGCAGTCTGTTTCTGTAATGGCAATTAAATCACACCCATTTCCAATTTGTATCATTAATTTAACTACCTTGTTACAAATGCCGCAGGCATTGAGATACCATTCCTTCAGTTTGTCATTTCAACATTTCCATAACCTCATTTGTTGCTTGCCTGCATTTCTGCCGATTTCACTCAACTTTGTAACTTCCAGTTCCTGCTTTGTTTCTCTCCTTCCCAAATTCCCCTTGGTTTCCATCCTCCTGCTAAAGCTCAAAATGGTAACCATAAATAACACACATCACCCACCACCCAAGAGAAGTGTAGAGTCACAACAAGTTGGCTTACAGATAAGTAACCAACATCTTCCAGATTTAATTGTGTCACCAATAGAAATAGCCTGGCTCATTAAGCTGAGCCTCTCTGAATTAGCACATAATTGCCATGCTGCAGCGTGCTTGAAGAGATGGTTTTGTTCATTTTGATAAGCATATTTAGAAATGGGAAAAAGACGTCAAGTGACCCAAGGATTTCATTTAAAAAATACAAAATTTAACCAAATCCCTTACAGGTTTCCACAGACTCTTAATTAGAATGCAGGTCAACATGGATGTTGTAGCATTGAAAAGATTCAAAACATTGAAAAGTTTTCCCATTTGGTATTCTCTTGGAATTAAAAGTGTTTAAGCCCTTTTGTAAGAAAACATCACTTCAAGAATTTCTTTGAAGATGGTGCACAACTGATGATACCATGATTCACTACTAAAATGCCAGACTCAAAGCTAACCCAATTGACAGTAGTGCTCATTGAAAAGAAAATCACGTAAATATTTCAGTTTCACATCCAAAAATGGTGCTTCCCTATCATTCTACCTGAACAGATGCCATTTCAGAAATTACCTTGTGTACAATGGCATTCAACACAAATTCATTTACTGATAGGAAAAATGCTTAAAAAGTCAAATTTAACCTCAAATTGTTGGCCTTAGTTTGCCGCTATGTTAAAAAGTTTTCAAAAGAAAAAAAATTTCGTTTACAACATTGTTTCCAATTTTAGTTAAGTCTTGAATTAGTGAAGTAAGCATCTGATTCCAATTTTCATCCAGGGATTGTGGTGGAAACTTGGAATTATTCCAAGAAAATAAAAACATATCAAGATATTCACGAACAAAAAAACACTGAAGAATAAAATCTAATGTCTCAAACAGTATGTAATCATTATTCAGGTGCAACAGGTCTTTAATAATAAAGCCATGGTAAAAGATAGGACTGGGAAGTTGGACAGTGGCTGAGAGTGGAGATGGTGGGGAGAATAGCTACAAAACCAGCTGCAGACTTTGTTTGCCCAAATCATTTTAGCTCAGAATGGTTGCATACATGAAAAGCAGCTTTCCAATAAAGATATACAACAACTTACAAAATTGCACTAACCACAGCACATCACTTAAATCTTCTTTTAATTGCAATATTTAACTTGTTTTTGAAATGCCCATTCTTCAGTAATTTTACTCCTGATAAAACAGTAAGTGCTCATAATTCAAAATCCAGTTAATAAACATGTGGAATTTGGTAATTTTTCCAAAAAGTGTCCAGGATAGGAGAAAGCATGAAGCAGACCATTTTAAATTTGGAAGGTCAAGAACATTAATGAATCCAAATAATTTACATAATTCAGCACAGCAAGCAGAATTCCAAACATTCATAGATTAAGAGATTATTCTAGTAACTATGGGCTTGGTTTAATTTAGGTAGTGGTGGTGAAGGTTCTGGAAGCATCTTTTGCAGTCCCTTGTTCACTTCCAATTCTGTGGATTCTGAGATGACAATATAACACCTGCAGTCTGCTTGACAAGGCAGGTAGATGGGTAGTTTGGGAGTGGTACACTTCTACCATTTAACACTGGGTTTCTGACAAATAGACTATATCATGACAAATGCTCCATTTTGAGCAGGTATGAACTAGGGATTCTCAAGAATCAGTGGAGACATTGAACCTTTGAGGCTTTAATAACATCCTTGAGGTATTTTCTGTTCCCTAGAGATCACAGCAGTCTGTTCTTCAGGAGTTTAGTGTCAAACATGCAAACCATGTGGCCTGCCCATTGGATCAGACTGTACAATTAGAGCCTCAGTTCTGTTAGCACATTTGGTATTCTTCACACCCATTGGTGGTTTGAAGTGCTTGCTGTAGGTAGTCCAGGTACAGGAGGGCTCTGGCCTCTTTTCCTCAAAACACCCAAAGACAACTAAAGATGAAGTTTATCAGCTTGCCTTCATTAAGAGATGGTTCCCAAGATATGGGAAGCAGTTCATGGTTTCCAGGGTAATATACAAAAAGTGCTGGAGGAACTCAGTCCAGATGAAGGGTCTCGGCCCAAAACGTCGACTGTTTATTTCCCTCCATGGATGCTGCCTGACTTGCTGAGTTCCTCCAGCACTTTTTATTGCTCCAGATTCCAGCATCTGCAGGATTGTGTGTCATGGTTTCCAGGGTGCTATTTTGTGAAAGCGAGTTTAATGAAGGCTCACAAAATTGGTTGCTGGGATGGCAGCAAGAAAGATTGATAAAATAAAAGTGTTGGGGTGATGACACAGCCTTGCTTGAAACCAGTCTGCGCCAACATTGGGTTTTCCGTGGATCTGTTTCCAAATTTGCACAAATTGGATTTGGACAATTTCCAAATCTGTAGTTGATAAAACCTGGTGTAACAGCAAACTGAAGGACAGTAAGAGACTTCAAATACAGAAATATTGACAGGCTGGTTGAATGGGCAGATTGGAAACAGATTATATTTCTCAGCATTAAATCTGAAGTATTGCATTTTGGATTAATCTTACATAAAGTATGCACTTGATGAGCTCAATAGTGTCTCGATGCATTCAACCACCCTGTAATTCCTTGAAACCAAATTGCAAATTCTGCATTTTCATTTTTAGCCTAAATTATGAGATCCCAGCTCTTTTTAGAATGTAGACTGAACCAACAAATGCGTAACAAATCAATACACAAAACTGAATAAAAAAACTTCCAAAGCTGATACAGCACAGATGACAGAGAAAGTGTTTTACTTAAAACACCTTCCAGTACAGAGAACATGCATTTATAGCCCACAATTTAAAGAGTCAATTCATATAAAGCAACCAACACGTTCTGTTTTAGGTGCAAATTGAATTCGAACAGTTCATCTTAAAACTTGAAATTTTTTATAAACAAAAAAAAAATCACATTTGCCTGCTCTCCCTGTAGAGAACATAGTACATACACCCAAGGCAGAATAGATTCCACTTTGATCAGTCCATCTGTTTAGCTGATCGTAACAGAAGCCTCGTGGGGACTGACAAATGGTCTCAGCACACTTAACTTGCAGTTAAGGAAGTAATCCATCTGGGTTCTATCTTCTCACGGCTACTCATTGATATTGGGTCCTGCAGTCAGCAAGGAGTCTAAGATGCAATGGTCTTCCTCAAAAGCCATTGAATCATACAAAGTCTGAATCAATAGTTTGGAAGGGACAAAGGAAGTAAGCGCAGCAAATGTTTACAAACACTGGCAATCTACACTGAAAAGCACAAATCACAGTTAACATGATAAAGTGATACAACAATTCTGCTTAGTCTCTTTCCTCAATAAAAGGTTACCTAGTTCTACAGAACAAAGTTATTTTCCAATACAAGGTTCAAAATATCAGAACAGCTCTGTAAAGTTTACAACTCAACATAGGTTCCACTCCTAACTACACCCTTCCAGTGGAGTTGCATTTAACAGGCAGACTATTCAGTCATCACCTCCAAGATGAAGTAAAAAATTGTCATACAAAAGGTAAAGTTGCTATGTTGCACAGTAACAGAATTTAATCATTTGCTCATATTGTAACTTTTCTGATGCTGCAGTTGGTGGAGCACTGAACTCAGATTTACCTTGCAAAATGAATTTCTAGCCTTAGGTATTTGTGCTTAGACTTCAGCTTATGTCATTAAAATTACTGTCTTTATCCTGGATAAAGAAGCCAGTTTTAGCAATGTAAATAGATGTGCTTTGGCTTGAACACATAATCCAAACTAAATGAGTATTAATGTTACTTGCTTTCAAAGCACTTGTGACATAGCTAAATATGCATATACACACACACACACCACACATTAGTTCCTCTTTTAGACATCTTAAATTAAATGCAGATAGCTTGCTTCAACATTACCACCAATCCTGTTCAAACTTACTATGCTTTGTTGGAAGTGACACAAGGCAACAAGATGATTGCTTTGAGAAATAATACAATGCTTAACCACTACACGATCAATCCCAGCTACTAAGACTTGAACTTGTCAGACTGAAAAAAAAAATACATGGTAAAAGGCATTCCAATATGTGGATACTAATTTTCAGTTTCCCCGATTAGGATGAACTTGCAATACAAAAAACAGTGCTGGAAATCTTCAGTAGATCAGGTAACATCTAAGAGAGAAGAGATAATGTGTCAGGTCATTTAGTCATACATGCATTCACATAAATGGTACAAAATTTCAGTTTTAATACACTGCTATATAAGTATAGTTAGTTGAGTATTGCTTCCTTTCAATGATGTCTGGTTAGGTGCTCCAATCCTATTTGCTTTTCAAGAACCTATGGAAACTACAATGGCAGTAAGTTTGGGATATTGATTTAGGAAAGAGCAAGGTATTGTGCAAAGGTATTGGTATAGTATTGTCACTTGTACCAAGGTACAGTGAAAAGCTTGTCTTACAAACTGATCGTACAGGTCAATTCATTACACAGTGCAGTTACGTTAAGTCAGTACAGAGTGCATTGATGTAGTACAGGTAAAAACAATAACAATAAAGTCTCACAGCTACACAAAGTGCAGTGCAACAAGGTGCCAGGTCACAACAAGGTAGATCGTGAGGTCATAGTCCATCTCATTGTATGAGCAAACTGTTCAATAATCATCACAGTGGGGTAGAAGCTGTCCTTAAGTCTGCTGGTACGTGCCTTCAGGCTCCTGTATCTTCTACCCGATGGAAGAGGAGAGAAGAGAGAATGTCCTTCATGAGAATGAAGAGAAGAGATAATGAAACTCGAGATAAAACAGTAATGGCGATCAGCAGCAGACTCCGGGAAATTTAAAATGGAAAAGTACGGGAGGTTGCAGCTGTTGCCATTTATGTAAAGGTGAGGATGTTCCCAGGTGCAAATTATATTGCAAGAAACTGGGAGGGGATGGAAGAGAGTCAAGTGGCCATACTTGAAGGAAATCAAGCACCATCAAAAAACTTCAAACAAGTTATGCATTTTTCATGTGCAGCCAGTAGAAACATTAATGCATCTCTACAGAACTGAACTGAATCTATAGAGTCAGTTTTCGACCCCCACCAAAATATATGCACTCAGAGGAACTAGTTTCTGAAACAGGTCCACAGATCCAGCATTCAATGGGAAGGCTGAACATTCTGTCCACACAATGAAGCAGCAGTTCCCAGATCAAGCATCCATGTTCTCCATGAATCATTGGCTAGTGTTGTTTCTGATTTTTTAGGACCAACCCACACTCTGGAATATTTCCAGCCAAAATGCTGATTGATCACTGCTTGTAGACAACTGGGTTTGGTGCAACCTAATTTAGAATGATGGGTCACAGATACAAGGAGCCAGCAAGGGTGGCACAAATCAAAAAGATCAGAAGAAGCAGTTTCAGGTTTGGGTCAGTGAGGAGACGCCAACCACTAGGCCCCAGTGGATCAAGAGTTTATGGAGAGGTTGTAGAAATTCTAGGAGTCGGGAACTATATATGAAACTGAGTGACATGTCAAAAGTTGATACATGCATATGATTCTCAGTAGGATGGTAAATGAGAGCACTGTGTACAAGGTAAACAAGTTTTTACTGGATCAGTTCTTTGATACAGCAACTTCTGGTTGTTGTGGGTCAGGAGGCACTGGAGACCCAAAAGCAGAATGGACAACGACTTGGAGATAGAAATCCTCGACTCCAACAAACAGCACAAAATAAAAACACTCCTGCAATTCAGAATACTACAAAAGTTAAGGAAATCTGTAGATCATATAAACATACAAATTAGGATCAGAAGTAGGCCACTCAGCTCTTAAACCTCCTTCAACATTCAAGATCATGGCTGATCTGATTGCCACTTCAACTCTGAATTCTCACCTTCCACTCCCTCACTTAAAGCATCTATCCATCTCTGCCTTGAAAAAAGATTCAAAGCCTTTGTAGGACTCTGACTACATCAATTTATAGCTGTGTAAAAGTAACTGATACATGATATGTAAATTGTTAAAGTAATATGTGGACAGATATTGGTAACATATGCTAGTTAGTAACTGCCAGTATATTTGTTGTGGCACATGTTATACATATACACTTAAGGATTGTGATATACCATATAGTTGACTTCTGTTGCACTGCTGTAACAGCCATTGCAATTCAAAGAATGAGAAATTTGACACTGGAAGACCTGTTGCTTTCATCTCAGCCAGAAAAAGAAGTTTACCAATCCTAATTCTATCTTCCCACAGTGGACGCGCAGTCCTGACAGTCTATAGCTCTTCTAGTACATGTCTAGGCATTTCTTAAATGTGGTTTCTGTGTCTACTGCCCGTTAAGGCAGTTACCAACACCAGGTGAAGCCAGTTTTCCCCTCAACTCCACTCCAAATCTGGTGTCCCTAGTTTTCAGTCCCCGCTGAAGTGAAATAGAGCAAATAGGAATGATCCATCCATGCCCCTCAAAGTTTCCACGGAAAATAAATGCAGTCCATTTTATCTTTCCTCAGCTACAATTTTCCAGTCATGGCTAAAGCTCTTCTGCACTTTTACTATTGCAAATTGCATCTTTCCTGTAACAATGACCAGAACTGTACACAGTACCCAGACTATGAACTAATATCCTGCAGTTCCAGAATACCCTCCTGTTCTTCAGCTAGTAAAGCATCCCTTATGCCATTTCAAACCACCTAATTGGCCTGTCCTGATACCCTTTAAGGATATGTGGACATACACTGCTACTATTCCTTCACACTATTATTCTATTGTGTATACTATCTGCAAACAATTTTATTGTGCCAGCGACACAAGTTAAAAATCATTGCTATGCACTATAAGCAGGGGAGCAAGTGCAAAGCCCTGTGGAACTGGCAAGACTCTTCCAGTCCCATAAAAGACGACAACCATTATCTTTGACTCAAAATGGTCTCAACAGCAGAAAGCAATATGCCACTCTCCTTTGGATCGCATAGGCTTTTACTATTTTTGACCAAACTTGTGGTGCTTTGCCAATTTACTGCCCCTCATTGAATCTGAGGTAATAAGGAGCATCTAGTCAGGCAGAACATGCCCTTAAAACACTGACTGTTCTTGATTAAGCTGTGCCTTAAAGGTTTTTACTGTTCCTCAGAACTTATTCCAATAAATTGTTGATCTCAAGTTAAACTAACTAGCTTGTCTTTATCAGTAAAATTTACAAGCACGAGTCTACAAAAAACAAACAATTCAATTACAGATGAAGACTATGGAACAACTGAATGCCTGGCAAGCAACTTCAAAAGTAAATCCTGACATTTCCAAATCATCCTTAGAAGCAGTATAGCTTTTCAAACTGAGAAGCATCAGCTCAGTTTTATACTGTTTAGATTTTATGATTTTAACACAAATTTATCAAAAGCTAAAATTATGAGGGACATAGATAGGGTGAATGTGCAGTCTTTTGCCCAGGGTGCATTTTTTTTTCCACCCAGGGAGTGGTCAGAATATGGAATGAGCTGCTGGAGGAAGTGGTTAAGGCAGAAACACTAACATTTAAAAAAGGTATTTGGACAGGTATATGGATAGGAAAGGTTTAGAGGAATAATGGGCCAACTGCAGGGAAATGGGACCAACTTAGATGGGAATCTTGGTCGGCATGGACGAGTTGGGCCGTAGGGCCTGTTTCTGTATTGTACAACTCTTAAAAACATACAGGAAGAGATTTTGTTTGGTTTTCTGGGAACTCTCGAGGGCACCTACCTACCCTCTCACACAGCTTTTGGCAATGCAAAGGAAACTAAAGCAGTGATAGAGGGTAGGCAAGGAAGGTCATTTTCAGGCTGGCATCCTGCAACTCATGGGGTGTCACAGGAAGCAGGGCAGGGGCCCAAACTATTTTCAGTTTGTATTCATTGACTTAGATGAAGGGACAGGTTGAATGGCACAAAGGTAGGAAAGCAAGTTGTGATGAGGACAGGAGTCTTCAGAAGAGATGTGGGTAGGCTATGTATTTGGAGAAAAATTTGGCATATGAAATATAATAGGCCCTTCTGGCCCATCTCATCATACCAACCTTGACGTCTATCTACACTAACCCCATTTGCCCACATTAAACCCTATCCCTCAACTCCTTTCCTATCCAAGTGCTTGTCCAAATGCCTTTTAAACAATGTAACAGTATCTGCCTCCACTACATCCTCTGGCAATTTCTGTGTGGAAAAACTTCTCTAAGATCTCCTTTTAAATTTCTCTGCTCTCATCTTAAACCTCTAGCTCTAGACTCCCCAGCCCTGGGAAAAAGATTCTGATCCGTCAATGACTCTCACGATTTTGTAAACCTAAGGTCATCCCTCAGCCTATGTTCCAGTGATAATGAACTCAACCCATCCAATTTCATAACTACAGCCCTCCTTTTCAAGCAACGTCCTGGTGAATCTTTTCTGCACTATTGCTACCGCATCCTTCCTGTAGTGCGGCAACCAAACATACCAAATACTTTATTCACTACCCTATCTACCTGCGTTGCCACTTTCAGGGAGCTATGGACTTGTACTCTAAAGTTTCTCTGTACATCAACCCTCCCTAGGTCCCTACCATTTTCTTCGTCCTACCAGAATTTAATCTCCCAAAGTGCATTATCTCACACTCGTCTGGATTAAATTCCATCTGCCACCACTCTGCCCAACTTTCCAGCAGATCTACCTCCCACTGTAGTTTTAAACAATCTTCATCTATGATGCCATCAATTTGTGTGCCTGAACTTCTCCATGTCACTTATGCACATTACAAACATTACATTTTGGCAAGAATAGAAAACTTGATTTTAAAGATACAGACTACAAAATGCTCTGGAGATCTGGGTATCCTTTTGCATAGAACAAAGTTAACATTCATATATAGTACATAATTAAGACAAATGAAAGGATAGCCTTGATTATTTTTATACTCTATATCCTTTGCAATAAAATCTTGCTACAACTGCACAGGTGTTAGTGAGGTTGCAGCTAGAGTACTGCATATAGTTTGAGCATCCTTTAGGGTCGATATACTTGCATTAAAAGCAGATCAGAAGGTTCATTAAATTGATCACCAGGATGAAGGTGTTATCTTGAGGGAAGGTCGAACACAATGGACCATTTTCATTTGCCTTCAGAATGAGGTGACCTTATGCAAGATTGAGCAGGCTTGACAAGGTAGATGCCAAGAGGATCTTTCCCCATCAGAGTAATCTAGAACCAGGGGTCATAAGTTCAGAATGTGGTCACCCTTTGAAGCCCAAGGCAAGGATAAATTTGAAGGGTTGTGATTTTTTTTTGGAATCATCTGCCCACGAGTTGAAGGCCAAAATCTCTGACAATATTCAAGTCCGAGACGGATAGTTTCAGCTAAGGGGAGTTGAGGGTTATGAGGAACAGGTAAGAAAGTGGAACAGATAGCAAAAATTAGATCAGTTGTGATTTATTAAATGGCAAAGCAAACCCAAGGGATTGCATGGCTTTGTCTGCTTGTGCTCTTATTGTTGATAAAATTACCCACATCTTTAATTGCATCACTAATCTGCTTTAAGGATAGTAGAAAAATATGTACTACTAAAACCAGTATCCATCCTATTTCATGTTGATAAATAAGTTTATGAACAAAGTTTAGCTGCATTGCAAAATCATGAGCACTTTCACACTTGGGATTTAGCAGCACTGAAGACATGTGACCTCCCTTTAAAGTTGGAAACAGTGAGCTTGAACACTGACAAGCGGTGGAGCCAAAGTCCTAGTATGAGGAAACTAAAGTTTTTTTTAAATTGACCTACTGAAGGCTACAGAATAGATTACTGTTCAATGACTTAGTAATTAGACTGCAGGAGGATTGGAAGTTGCTGTCACTATTGATTGTTGTGCCTTCACTTGGATGAATGAAGGTGGTCACTAATACAAGTGAGAAATACGAGCCAAGACCACTGAAACTCTGACAAATGCATACCATGTCAGAGTAGCTTACGATTAAATAAAGAATGATTATAGCTCAAAAGCAGAATACTAACCAGATATTGGAAGATCTCAATTACTTTGAAGATTTGCATATAAATAATAGTATCCAGAAATGTGCAAGAGTTAGGCCTAGACTTTGCCTTAAGTGGCAGAGTGATGCATGGTGTAGTTTTGCACAATCAAAATTTGGAGCAGTAGGCCATTTGGTCCTTCAAGACTACTCCCCCATTCATCAAGATCACGGCTAATCTTTTACCTCAGTACCATTTTCTGCACTATCCACACATCTGTTGATATCCAGGAATCTATTGCTCCATTTTGAATGAATTGAATAACTGAGCTCTATTGGGTAGAGAATTCTAAATATTCACCACCTTCAGTAAAAAGAAATTTCTCATCTGCACCAAAAAGCTTATCCCTTGCTTGGAGACTGTGGCCCCTAATTTTAGACTCTTCAGTCAGGGGAAACATCATCCCTACATTCAGCCTGCTACACCCTGTCAGAATTTTGTAAGTTTTAATAAGTTATCTTTTAGTCACATGTACATCAAAACACAGTGAAATGCATCTTTTGCGTAGTGTTCTAGGGACAGCCCGTAAGTGTTGCCACGCTTCCTATGCCAACATAGCATAAGTCTTTGGAATGTGGGAGGAAACCAGAGCACCTGAAGGAAACCCACGCAGACACTGGGAGAACGTACAAACTCCTTACAGACAGTAGCCAGAATTGAACTGGGTCGCTGGCGCTATAATAGCGTTACACTAACCACTACACTACCGTGCCTGCCCTCTCGAGATCTTCTCATTCTAAACTAGACTACATTATCCTAGTTTACTCACTCTCTCCATAAAGCAAATCTGCCATTGTTGGAACTGGCCTAATGAATCATGATTCAAATACCACTTGTTTACCTATACTCCCAAAACAATTTCATTGTGTTATTTTTCTAGCAGGTATTTTAACAACTGATCAGCCAACCACATTTAAAAACAAAATCATGCTCAAACCAGAAAATAATGCTTAGATAATTTTAAACATTTTACACTACCTTGACAAAGATTGGAAGATACAAAATAAAAGTTAAAGGTGAAATAACAGAACTTTACCACAAGTAATTTTTAAAAGCACAAAAGATTAAATATTTATCTAAGAGAATAAAAATAAAGTTCAATGTACAATCATACAATAATTATGGTTTACTAGGCCATAAACTCAAGTTGTATCACATTGAACAATGACCTTTATAATTTTAATAGCAAGGTTTGTGTACAAATTCTAGTCAATTCGTCACAAGACAGTGATCATATCAGAGAAGATTTCTGTGGAGTAGGAAATGACCAGTTTTTTTAATTCCATATTTAACCATGCATATGCAAACTTCATTGCCCCAATTTCATCTATTGTAATGGTGGTTGCTGATAGAACCACTTATTTTGATTGCAAATTCCAGACCAATGAATTTTCTGCCAAAATCTAGGTTGTTAGGCTAGAACTTTCAACATGTTAGATAAGCGCTGACAGCATTTAAAAAAAATAACTATCCAAGTCAGTTTCCTCTTTAGCCAAAGCTGAATTTTGCCATCAAGAAGATATGCAGAGGATAGTACACATAAGTGAATACTGTGGCAAGGGGGTTTGAGCAGCATCAGCTAGGAGAAAAGTCTTAAATTTGCTGGTTAAGCCTATCATTGAATTTTCAGAAACTTCAAGAGGCAAGACTGACTTTTGGATACCTCCAGTTCAAACTACCAAAATTCAAAGGGAGAGTGGCCAGTACAATTAAGATGCAGTACCACATATGACCAAATGGTTAACACATGCATGAGATGCCAACAATCACAATATTACCTTTGAGATAAACAGGTGATAATATTTTAATGAAGAATTCAATACTATTCTAGCTAGCTGACAATTCCAAAAGAAACTGGTTTTCAACATTATACACACTTTATTTTGAAAATATTAGATGATTTTGCTTGGTTGAGTTTTTTTTTAAAACCAGTCAAATAACCTTAAATGACAAATAACTGCGCGCAAGGAATTCTACACACATGCTTGTGCAGTTGTGACACAGGAGGAACTATCAGGTAAAGTCAATTTGGATCCAAGGTCTCAGGAGTTCCACAACGTTAGAAAGCACAAATGGATTTTGCTCCATAGCCGAGAGGCAGCAAAATTATGCTCCACAAGTCCTTGGTGACTACCTAAATATACCAGTGCACTATGTGTGTTAAATTAAAGCAATTACAAGCTATGGTTTAAATTTCTATCCAGGTTTTAGCACTGCTGTGTATCAAAAGGATGCAGAATTAATTGATATGCAGGCTTTTGGATATGGTAAACAAAGACCATCTTGCTTGATTGGCTCACTGAAGGCCAAATAATCTTTCTGCTGTTCTGGCCAGTCTTCCTTCCCCAAAAATAAATTACTGAACATATTTCTCAGATATCCAAGATAGTGTTCTATCTTTTCCAACAAAATGGGGTGCGGTACTGTGGCTAACTTACTGAACAAGCTTTGAGGCCTGGACAAAATAATCAATCCCTACTCAGCAGCTGGGAAAATTCAAATACTTAAACAAATCTGGAATAAAATAATAGTACTCAAACTACCAGATCAAAAAATCTACCAGATCCTTCAAAGGAAATTTACCACACTTAACCAAATTAGCCCACGACCCTAGACTCAGCAATATACTTGACCCTTAAATAACCTCAAATAGCCTGGTAAGCCACATGGGGGCAGACAGGGATTGGACTTTAAATGGAAAACTTCATTTCAGTTTTTGACAGACATGTTTAAATGAACATCACATTTTTTATTCCAAACTGGTTTTCCACTTTCCTATTTTCCAACGTTTTGAGAATGCTACTGCTCCTGCAACAGTGTAATGGCAAAACCCTAATCACTACAGTTTATCAACACTATGATCACTTTGACCACCATACACTAAAATGGACTTTTGTTCTAATTGTGTCCTTTCTTGTAAAAATTGTGTATTCTGTTTAATATGTTTTTTTACTTGCGAATGCTGCTTATATGATGCTATGTGCCTGTGACGCTGTTGCAAGTTTTTCATTGCACCTGTGCATATGACAATAAATATGACCGACTACAGTGAGATCAAAAGATTGACCTTATTAATTCCATTACGTGTAGCAACATTGGAACTAATGCAGCTTATGTAATATTAGGCAGTTAATTATTTCAGAGTTGAAAAAGAGATGGTCCTGCTCTTTACATTTTTTTGGAGCTGTTGCAAGGATTTGGAGAGCAGCTCTTTGGTCACTGGGAGGTGGTGGTTAGTGAAACCCAATAATGACTTCCCCCAAGAAAGATTCTTGTTACAACAGTCAGTGTGGTCTCCTTTCTTGAACGATCATAATTCCACCTAGGAGAAACAGTAGAGCACTCTCCAGAGGATTCAGCATCTCAGAAATTTGTCTCCACCTTATGCATGTTATGAACTTAAGTGCACAAATTGGGAGTAGGACATACAAATTGAGAGTAGGACACTTCACCCTCAAGCTGATTGGATTGCAACCATAGCTCCACATTCTCACCTATCCCAGAAACTATTCACCAAGTATCTAACTCTGCCTTAAAATTTAAAAGGCTGCTTCCTCTGCCCTTGTGAAAGTGTGTTCCAGAAACATAACCAAGATAATTTTGCCTCATCTGTGCCCCAAGTGGACAAACCCTTATTTTAAAACAGCAGCCGAGATTCTCCCACAAGATGAAACATCCTCTTCAGATGTACCCTGTCAAGACCAACAACAACCCCCCCAACCCACCACCCAGAACTCACATGGTCCTCGCTCTCACTCTACTAAGCTCAAGCCTAGGGTGTCCAATCTTTCCTCATGGACACAACTTGCCCATTCTAGGTATTGATTTAGTAAACCTTCTCTGAACTGCTTTCAACTCTAACATTCTGCCTTAAATAAGTACACCAAATGTTATCTCAAAGCCCTATATATAAATGAAGCATAACCTCTCTACTTATAGTTTATTGCTGGAGGAATAGAATATATAACATTGTTCCTAATTACTTGCTGTATCTGCATACTAGCAATTTGCAAATCATACATTTGGACACACATCACTGTGCATCTCAAATACAAAATCTTCTGTTTTAAACAATCTTATTTTTCCTGGCAAAAATGGACAATTTCATAATCAGGCCCTCCCCAGGTTATAAATACCCAGTTTATGGACACCTGTACATAAGAACAAGCTCCCAAAAATATTAAATTCAAATGAAGTCTTGTAAAGACTGTTAACATGGCAATTTCCAGTAATCAGGCATTGTTTCTTAATAACACAGGCTGCCAGTTTCACCACAGGAGGCCATGCCAGAGAGTTGCTTTGGAAATTGACAAGCAATCTCTTGTATTGATACTCAAGCAATGATATTCTATTAAACAATAACATCCACTGATACATCAAGCCCATCAAAACCACACTGAGCATGGGACATTCTGATTCTGTACCGATGTAACTGGGCAGGGGAAGACAATATATGCCAATTGGCCCCAACCACACCATTCATTACATTACTGGTATGGTTACCATAGAGTGATTGTATACTTTGACTAATGGACAAAATGACATATGTAAAAACAGAACCAGTTTATAGCCCAGGGATGGCCTATATACCACATTGTACTTCACTTGCCAGAGCTCTGCCCACTCACAACCCATTTATAACCTCATGCCCTCTTCACTTTTTCCCCCATCTTTGTGCCATCAGCAAATTTAGCAATCATAGCTTCTTGTTCAGTAGTGAAAATGTATTCAACGCTAAAATATTTCATTCACCCAATTCTTAAATCTCAACTGAGTAACTATTACATCCAAGATAATTATAAACATTGACCTGAAATTTTGCAACTATAACTGGTGTTGTGCTGACAAATTGTGGCTAATTCAGAAATTCATAAGCTAGTCTTTGACATTCTATAGTCTTGCAACAAATTTAAACTTTTACAAGTTTAATTCTCATAATGGAAAGATGAAAACTAGCAGTATTTGCCACCCATATTCATCATTAAAATCCCTAAGTGCTGCTCCTTCTTACAGGGAAGCTGGTCAAGATGCTCATTTTCATAACAATATTAAGTTATTAACATTGGTTTGCCACATTCTTCAAGAGGACTGGCTGCTCAGTTTGCTTGATTATATCACCATTGCTGATGGGCAGACCTCCTTGATTATTGTTGGGTAGTTTTATAACAGGAAAGGGGGATTCTACACCACTGACTTCTGCATTCTTGAGGACAGCTTTGGGGTCAATCATTTGACTGCTAACGGTAGCGTAGTGGTTAGCGTGACGCTATTACAGCGCCAGCGATCGGGGTTTGATTCCCGCTGTCTGTAAGGAGTTTGTACGTTCTCCCGTGTCTGTGTGGGTTTCCTCTGGGTGCTCCGGTTTCCTCCCACATTGCAAAGACATACAGGTAGGTTAATTTGGGTTTAAAATGGGCGCCACGGACTCGTTGGGCCGAAAGGGCCTGTTACCACGCTGTAAATAAAATCTTTAAAAAAATGCAGGCCATGTATACAAATCTGAACAGTCAATGACTACTTGGTTGACAATTGGTAACACAACAAGAGAACTAAAGAAAGTGAAAACTGCAGGATCAATAGACTTGGTCATTTGAGGGGAAATCAAACTTCCAAGTAGAAAATATGGCCAAGTTATGGAAACCCAATAACGATTAATCAAATTTTGTACCTCCTCCAAATATGCAAGGAAAAATTAGTATTTTTCCATGACATGAACAGAAAAAAGGTAAAAGGATTTGGAAAACTCACAAATTTACCCGTGTTGAGTCATACTGGCCACTTTTAGGTGCCCAATCTCCTGTGAATACTTGTCAAATCAGCAGCCATTGCATATGCAGTGAACATATTTCAAAGGTCATGACTCTGAAAGAGCAACATAATACCCATTTTCTTTTCAAATATGCTCCACCAATTTACTGAAGAGTTTACACCATGTTCATAAAGACAAAATGAATTCAAGTAGAAAGCCATAACTCACCAAGTTTATTATTGGTATATTATTGTCACATCTACCAAGATAGTGAAAAGCTATGTTTTGGGAGCATTTAAAATAGAACAATCTATTGATTCTTTATATAGCTTTCATATAGCCTTTAATTTTCATTATATGAATAGACCAAAACTGGACAGTGATTCTATCCATTAAACCTTAGGCCTCATTAAAACCAGAAAATCAAAATACAGAAACAGGCCTTAATGGCCCACCTTGTTCATATGGACTGATGCCCATCAAGACCCATCTCATTTTTCCCCGCATTAGGCTCGTATCCCTCGACTTCTTTCCTATCCAAGTACCTGCCCAAATGCCTTTTAAATGTTGTAATAGCATCTGCCTCCATGACCTCCTCTGGCAGTTCGTTCTGAATGTTCACCAACTTTTGCTGAAGATTGGTTAGTTCTCTCCCTCCAAACCCCCTCAAATTCTGTCCCCTTTTCAAATCTGTCATTACCCACCAGCACATATGCAACTACCCTTCCCTTAAGTCCATTAGCTTCCCAAACTTATTCCAGAGCAGGATTCTCTTTGCTCACTTTTCATTCCACCACCTTCCACTTTAGTAAGGGTCCACCTTCATTACCAATATCGCCAATATTATTTCCCTAACATAATGTGTAGAACCTAAAGCCATGAGACAGCTGCACTATTACAGCACCACTCTGCCTCTCAATACATCACCTCCCACCTTTTAGTATACCAGAGATTGTTCCCTTCAGACCACTGGATCACTCCTTCAATTCCACAAATGCACATCTTTCTACTGGACCTTCCAGTGCATGAAATGCAACATCTGCCCTTATCCTACTAAATACATTCCATGTGAAGCAGCAATTTACTTCTTTCCACTGTTGACAATGTAGTCTTTGCTCCAATGAGACGACTAAATGAAAACTGGGCACCTGCTATGTGGAACACCTGTTCTGTCTGCAATCACTATCCAGACCTGGTCACTTGCCATTAAATTCTCCATCATACTCAAGCCTTATTGCCTACACTGCTCCAATTAGGTGTATCACAAGGTCAAGAAACAGCACTCCGGACTAGGGACATTATAACCTTTAGGATACAAGAAGCTCAATTTCAGATGACCATTTGCAACATTTTTCAGATTTCCACCATCTTTATTGCGTAGTTGCAGATGTTAATTCTACTTTTCTTGTTTATTGTTCTAGAGTGATCTTTTATTGCTCTACTTTATCCATTCTTATTTCTTTTACCTTGTTTTACCATCCTATATTATATCTTTTCAGTTAACACCACCATATCTGAACCTTAAAGACCTCCAACATTTTTCAGTTTATGATAGGCCAGGGACTCAGAACATTGACAATTTCCTCCAAAGACGTGCCCGACCTGACTGACCATCTCCAGCACTTTGTCTTGCGTGTTCATATGTAATTGTTTTAATGAATCTCTTATTTATTTCATAACTGGAGATCAGTTTTTCACCAAACACCTCCTGCAGCAAACTGTTACATGCAACATTTGGATCTACAAACTGCCACAGGCCTCAACCACTTATTGACAATTAAACATGTCTTATTTATTCAATTTTTCCCCAGAGATTTTCTTTGCTGCTTTTGCACAAGGACTGCTTCAACATTCTCAGCTGATTTTATCTTCACTTCCATATGCATAATTTAACATTTAATTGATTAAAGCTTTGACACACTATAACATTCTAAATTACAGTCACCATTGAAGCCAAATCTGTGATTGACTGTGTTAATTAGTAATTACTGGTGATCATTAATGATAGAGGGTCATGTTCTTGCTAGTATTGGATTTGACATTTCAGAATAGTTTTAATTTTCCACAAAAGCAAGGGAGAAGAATTCTCCAAGAATTCATCATGGCTCAAAACTCCAAGATCTGTATCAATTACGTGAACACACATCAATAGCAATTTTCTCCCTACACTCGGAAGTTACAGCATATTAAAGCAGCTTTAGGTTCATGGCTGTACAGATCCTTGCCAGCCACTAGAAAGGTACAAGGCTCAGGGAAAAGCCTATTGCGGATGCAAGATCAAAGTAAATACAAACTTAATTTCTTTTAATGTGCATCCAGTTCCTGAACACCATGGGTTGACAGCCTATAATATCCTCTTACTGATAACCTCAAATGACAAGAGATGGCAGAAAACAAAATAAGCATTCTTCAGAAGTGGCAATTCCAGAAATGTAACTAAATTCTAAACAAAAATCTTTCCTTTGTGCTCAGCATGAAGATGCTTTCCTGTACTCATCTGATATTCTTGGAAGTCTCCAGCATTTCACGTTAGTTACTACTTTTCAAAATTTTAAACTTTTGCATGTCATTTTAGTTTTTTCAAAAAAAAACACAAGATGGCATTATACTTTCAGCATTTATTAGCTCCAAAGAAGTTTGACAGGTCAAATGTATTTAGCAAGTGTTTTCTACTAAGATTATTAGTGCAAATAAATCTTAGTTAAGATGTGCATTCATTGCTTTTAAAGAAGTTAATATTAGATCCTTAAATTTTTTCATCCCCACAGACCTTTCCAATGGGTGCATCTCTTCTACCAATATCTTTTCACTGCCACTGATACATGCAATGAAGCACTCAAAGCAATAGAAAAACAAAACATGAAAGTCAATAGCAAAAGTTGGGAGCTAATTGTACTTCAATATTGCTTATAGTCAGATTGGCTGCAAAGCTATTTGCAATCCAAATTTACTGTGCCAGATAGGATAGATAGCAAGTTGGAAACCAGAATAGCCAATTCATCTACTAGCAACTGTGCTGTCATTCATTTAGATCCTTATTGTCCTGTACTTCAACACCATTCCCATGATTATATACCATACAAATTCCGTCAACTACAGAATCCTTCCAGATTCTGACTTGAGACTGAAGTGCACCCTGATACCATTGTTAAATAGCCAGTGCCCTCATTTCTGAATTAGCACTAAGAAAATGGGATGTTGAATCTATTTGATCACTCATGGTCTTCTAAATTCAGAGAACAGTTTACACAATTCTAAATAGCTAGCATTGAACTGGAAAATTACCTTAAATGTATATTCCACAAACCCCAGACAACATGCCTTCTCAGGTTCAGTGCACAAAATAATTACTGACTTGGTTAGACATTACTTGAATAGCGTACAGTTGAAGTATCCCCTTAATTTTGTATTCAACCTAGAGATGATCCTACCTTTAGCCAGACTACATTTATGTACCAGCGTGCTGTGAATGCAGATGACTAAAATCAGCAAGTTCCCCAAGACATCTTAAATTGTCAAAATATTTTGATCTGCTCTATCCTAATTCAAAGTGGATAACTTCTCACATCCTAGTTGAATTCCATCGCTCAGAGTCTGTTCCCTTACAATTTCCTGTTCCTATGCAAATTACTATGCTCAACATAAATGTCAAGTTCAAATTATAGTACACAAAATGCAAAGATTTTATTTGGAATTAATAAACATGACAAGCAGCAAAGGCCCAATAGGTAACACCACTGGTGATAAGCTACTGCCAAGCACCAACTACCAAATTAACGCTACAGTGGCATTCACCTCAGGAGTAGTTTTATTTCAGTTAATTTTTTGTTGTTGAGGACAACCACTGTAAATTAGAGACATCTTTAGTAATTTTCAGATGCCGATTACCTTAACATTTGGGTTTCATGGCAAAAAAAAAATGGTTGTGCAGAAAGGTAACTTTTTTTGGGTGTCAAATAACCTGAAAAATGTTAATACTGCCAATAAAACATTTAACCAGATTTAGCATCAGTGGATTTCACTCCCAATGTTAATTTCATTCTGGTGTCAAGCTAAGTGCCACACAGCAGCCTAACCAGCCAAAAGCATAAAGAGCTCTCTGACAACAAGCCAGGATGCAAGGAGCTTTCATTATTCAGGTTTGCAATTCTACAGAAAATGATTGGGTCCCAACATGGCAGCAAAAGATAAGTAATAAATTTCATGGATTTTAATAAAGTCAGAAGTTGCTCAGCAGCACTTCAGGGTTTGTTTAAAGAAAGTTACTTCTTTCAACAAGACAGTAAGTGTGTAAAGTTACATTTCATGTCAATTCATTGATTTTGCACTTATTTCCTTGCTGAAGACTACAACAGCACACCACGAGGAGGGGTGACAAATCACATAACTTTTGAACTCCAAACCATAAAAGCTGTCAGATTAAGTGGCGAACCCTACGAGTTTTGCTACTTTGGGCCAAATTCCAGTCCATCAGTCATTGGAATATTTTTGCTCACAGAATGTGGGTACATGCAAGGGCAGTGATTCCTTTATATCTCTAATTAACTTGAGGCAGTGGTAGTGAGTCACACTAACTTCTTGGTGATGATACTCTCAGGAACATTTGAGGAGGAAGTTTTAGGATTTATATCTAATCAAGGAATAATGATTTATTTCTATATTGGGATGGTGAGAGATTTATGAAGCCAACCTTCAGTTAGTGGACATGTACCTGCTGCCTGTCCTTTTTGACGGTAGGACTGATGTCAGAAGAGCCTAGGCAAATAACTGCAGTGCATTTTGAAATGGTATATATTGCAGTCATGGTGTTCAAGTAGATCAGAGGGTGCACTTTGGAAGTGGATGAGGTGCCAATCAAGTGGATCATTTTACCCTAAATAATATCAAACTTTGGGTATTGCTACATTTCCACAACCCATCCATCCTACTCTTAAGCTCATGCCTTGCAAATAGTGGGGAAGACTGCAATCAAAGAATATCCAGCCTCTGACATGCTCTTAGTTTGGCTGTTTTTGATACGACTGAGTGAACAGAATTGGCTGTAGATGGGTTTGGGAAAATAGGATTGTTCTGTGACCTCATCATATTCCCTCCTATGCATAAGGAAATATGAATATGATGGGGTCCCTCAGGCAGAAGCTGAAATGAACACTTGACGTTTCTGGTCAAAGATGGCTACAGTTCAGTCTTGTTTTTGACACTCACAGTAGAATACCACACTTAATATTTTTGCTTTACACATTTCACATGTCCAAGGCATTCAATTTTATGAATATTAATGCATCATTGCATATCTAAAATTGTATTTGAACATTTGTTACTGTGGAGTTTTTTTTTTGCATGCAATGGTAAATAGTTATAAAAACAAGTTTCCGATATTAAAATGGGTAGTTTCAACTGACAGGAATCCACTTCTTTTCCCAGTTCTACCCTCCCATTTGAAGATAGAGACATTACTTTCCAAAGGTAAAATAGCAGTTGAAATGCCCTAGAATAAAAAGACTTGCTTCAGAACTGCATACAGTAGTATTTGCTGATCAATCATGTCACTACAGAATAATTTTCAAAGTCTTATTAAACATTTGCTTCAACATATTTTAGAAGTTATCTTTTAGCTAAAAGCGCCACAGATGTTTTTTCCCCATTTTCTTTAAACACTTGTTTAACAAACACTATTAGCTTATGTCATTCATATGAAATAAATGCATCAACTCCAAGGTGAACTTCTTCAAATTGGATCAAGACCATAACCATATGGCAACCTGACACCATTTGTAATTAAGCAGGATTTCTCACAAGGACAATTTCAAGAGTTTAATGCTTATGTGCTTAACTGAAATGAACTGACCAAGTAATTCCCTCACCATTTCAACCTCCACCAGGTACTAAGTGCTAAACTGACCAAATTGATAATGCAACATCCAAAATACCAATCAAATCCAATCACCAAATTTAAAATAAACTTGAATTTGAAAAGCTGACTTTGAATTGAAATACATGTCAAAACATTTGGGCCAACTACTATACAATCAGATAGGGAGTAATAACACAGAAGAGCACTTACATTTATTGCAGCCAAGAAACTTTTGACAAATAAAACATTGAATGGTTGCAATACTATTCCATGGTTATTTAAAAAGCTATCTGGTCCTTTAAGAAAATCTGCTTTTCCTTGGTCTGATTTGTGAGACATGTTCCACAGCAATGTGCTTGACAAGTTTAACTGGAAGGCACAGTTACATTAAACTTCTAAAACCAAACATTTTCTCTTTGACAACAGACATATTAAGCACCCTCCCCACATAATCCTACTACATTCTTCCTACTATTTAAAGGGCTGTCCCACAGACTAGTTCAATAATAACCTAGCTATGCTGACAAAATCATTCCTTTCTGTGTACAATAAAGAGCAGTTTCAATCATCAATATTTTTCTGAGCCTCATGGCATCAGGTTAAAAAAGGACAAGGAAACACCAACTTCCAATTCTTCCTTCTCTCAGCTGATAATCGAGTCATGGTGTTCAGTGGTGATCAACATGGAGAAGTGCAGCAAGTACACTGGAAATGAGACCTAATACCAAACAAGAATTGTTCAGTCACACTGCTCCTGAGCACATTGGACAAGTCCTGATGGGCATGGCTGTCAAAATTGACATTGACTTCACTATTTTTTGCAAATGCATCTGTCCATGATAATATGGCAGAAATGACTACTGCAGTCCTTGTATTGGACTGGTATCAGACAGGTATTGTTTTCAGAGGACATCTTCCATACAATGGGGTGACAACTGTGCTAAATATTGTAATAGATATAGGTCATTAAAACTGAACCAGGAGGCCCTTAAGAGCCATCAACAGCAGTAGTGTCTGACATACCACTGACTGTACCATTACCAAGTCAGGGAATGACCCATTTCACCAAGCAATGTAGAAGCAGCACCAGGTGTAGTTAAAAATAATGCAACCTGAAGCTACATCACAGGACTGTAATTATACTAAAATACAACATGCTATATGCAGAGCTAATTCAATTCTAAAATAAATGGTTCACATTAAAATACTGCAGTCATGCCACATCCAGTCAAGAATGGAGGATAAGAAAACTAAAACTAATGGGACATAGGGCTCCCCAAAAACTTCACCCTGAATGATGGCAGAGCTTAGCAAATTCAAAAGATGTGATTGAAGTGCATGTAACCTTCTTTGGCCAAAGTAGACGATCCAAGCAAGACTGCATCCCCACCATTATGATGGCTAGCCAATTTGAAGCCTTCCATGTGATAAAGAAATAGTTGGGCTCACAGAGTACCAGGTCTTAACGGGGTGAATGTGCAAAGGGATATTTCTTCATGGGAACCTTTAGAACTATAGGTTGCTCCAATAAAAACAAGCTCACTCATTTAGGACAATGCAAAAATTATTTTCCAGAAGGTAGTCTTTAGAATTCTTTCTCAAAAGGGTGATAGAAGCAGTCTTGGAATATTTTTTAATGCAGAGGTTGATTTTTGATAAACAAATCAGGGTGAAAGGTTACTAGAGATACACAAGAATGCAAAGTTGGGGTTACAACCTCATCCTATTGAATGGCAGAGCAGGCTCAAGGGGCTAAGTGGCCTTCTCCTACTTCATTTGACCAACATATAGTGCTATAATGTTGAAGACTTGTGCTCTGGAAATAGCTCTACCTATAGACAAGAATTTAGTTTCATGCTGGGGCACCAGGAGCCAGAATACAAGTTTGCACCCACATACCACATAATTTTGATTTCGTATCTCTTTTCCACAGAAATCAATTCATTCAGGGATACAATATCATCCTATTTATAACCACACTAAAATTACTGTTTTGTAATTCCAAACCAAGCATCATATCTAACCCTATATTTGTCTTGCAATATCCTTCTATGGGTAGAAATATCAAAAATACAACTTATTTGAAAATCAAAAGACTGAAGATGTTGGAAATTAAAATAAAAACAGAAAACAGAATTGCTGGAAATGGTCAGCAACAGGTCAGGTTGAAATGTTAACTCTTCCTTTTCCCACAGATGCTGCTTGACCAAGTGTTTCTAGCATTTTCTGTTTTTATACAACTTATTTGAATGTTTTTGAATTCACTGCTTGAAAATAGGTGGAAGAAAGATTCAAACCTAATTTTCAAAATATTTATCCTGTTGTCTTTTTGCAAGAAAAAATATATTGCAAGTTACAGGACCAGATGTTGGGAGCAGGACCAACTAGATTGCTCTTGAAAAGATCTGGTATAATCAACAAACCAAACAGAATCTTTCCAAACTGTACAATTCTGCAATTCTATTAAATACTTACTCCCTGTCGTCCACTTATGTTTGAAGGATAGGGTTTAGGTAGAGCTCAATAGGGATCCTAGGCAATTTCTCTGCACTTTTGTCAGGAGCTACTGGTCAATGTGGCCTGGCTGTTATAAAGTAAATTGCATTCAAAGTACACACCCAATCAACTTCTATGGATTTGCATCTGAATTTTCGGCACAAAAATGCATGTGCTATTTTATAGCTCATTGGGAACATACTTTCCTAACAAAACCACAGTTTTAAAGACACCAAGGCACTTCCATATGAATTAGGTAACATACAATGTCCTATTTGTAGTTTTAAAATAGTTAACTTCAATCTTCCATTTAGTTCAACATGTCTGCTTAACAAGGATATTTAAAAAAACTAATGCTGCAAAGAAAAAGGATAACATTGAGCTTGTAAATTTAACTACAAATACTTAATATCAAACATTTAACTGTTTAAAGACAAGTAAACTGTAGACAGCTTTCAAAACTTGCACTGCTTTAAGTTAAAGACATCATATTTTTGTTGCCTGTGTGTCACACAATAAATTTCCAATATAGTATGAACCAGTATCACTTTAGTTGTAGCTACACTGCTCAATTTGCATCTGCACAAAAAAATATTCTTGTAGAGTCAGATCTGTACAGCACAGAAATGGACCCTTCAGCCCACCATGTCCATGCCAATCTTTCTGCATATCTGCACGAATCCTATTTGGCCACATCCTTCTTTGCCTTGTCCATTTAAGTGTTTGTCCAAATAACTCTTAAATGTAATAATTGTACCCAATTTCACCACCTCCTCTGGTAGCACATCCAAAGTACCAACTACTGTGTAAACAACTTACCTTAAAAAGATCTTTTTAAAATCACTCATCTCTCTCCTTAAAATTACACCCTCATTTTTCATATCCCTACCACGGATTTTGACCACTCACCCTTTCTATGCCCCTTACAGTCTTATATACTTCTAGCAGGTTTCTTCTTCAGCCTTCTTCACTCCAGGGAAAACAAGCACAACCCATCCAATCTCTCCCCATTACCAAAGTCGTTCAATCCAGATGATGAATCTCCTCTGCACTCCCTCCACCTCAATCACATTCTTCTTGTAGTGTGGTGACCAGAAATGCACACAATATTTCAACTGTGGCCTAACCAGTGTTTTATAAACTTGCAACACAACTTCTATATTCTATGCCCCAACCTATGTAGGCAAGCATGCATACACTTTCTTTACCACCCTATCCACCTGTGTTGCCACTTCCAGGGAACATGGACTTGGACCCCCAGGTCTCTTTTCATCAACATTCCTTAGTGCCCTACCAGTTACTGTATATGTCCTACTTATTTGACTTTCCAAAATGCATCACTTCGCACTTGTCAGGATTAGATTCCATCTGCCAATGCTCTACACAACTTTCCATCTGATCTATATTCAGGTGTAGCTTTGGACAATCTTCCTCACTATACACAACACCACCAACTTGTATGTCATCACAAATGCGGCATTCATATCGCCCACTTTCACATCCAAGTTATTAATATATAAATTACAAACCACAAAGGTCCCAGCAAGATCCCTGTCATACACCATGGCTTACACTTCCAATCAGAAAAGTAATCTTCCACCACTACGCTATGCCTTCTATCACCAAGCCAAATTTGGATCCAATTATTCAGCTCACCTTGGATCACATGTGGACCAGCCTACAATATGGGACCTTTTCAAGTGCCTTAAAGTTCATACAGCCAACATTTACCGCCTTACCTTTATTAATCTCCCTGGTTCCCTTCTCAAAAAACAAATCAAATTAGAAAGACAGGATTTCCTCCTCACAAATCCACGCTGACTATCCCTAATCAGTGCCTGCCTTCCCAAATGAACATAAAACCTAAAACCTGTCCCTTTGAATTTTCTCCAATTATTCCCCAACCACTGACATTTGGCTCAGTGGCCTGTAGTTCCTAGCCTTATCCCTGCTGCTTTTATTAAAAGAACATTAACTGTCATCCAGTCTTCTGGTAACACACCTGTGGCTAATGAAGATGCAAAAATCCTCATCAGGATCTCAATCTTCTCCCTTGTTTCCCCACAGCATTCTGGGATAATCTCATCCAGCTCGGGGGGTTTATCCATCCTTGTACTCCAAATCATCTAACCCCCCACTTTCTTAAAAGCTACATCATCCAAAGTATCCCTCCATGAACTCATCACCCTTCATGTCCTTTTCCTGGGTGAATACAGACAAGAGCATTTAGGACCTCACCCACATACCCTAAGCTCCACACATAAAATTACCCCTTTGGTTCCAAAAGGGACCCAGTCTTACCAACTACCCTCTTATATAGAGATAGAATGACTTGGAATTCTTCTTACCTGCCAAAGATATTTCATGACTTTTTTGCCTTCATTATTTCCTTCTTAAATACTCTTCCTATAGCCTCTATATTCCTCAAGCGACTCAATTGTAGTTGCTTATAACTGTCATGCTTCCTTTCTTTTCCTGATCAAGCCTTCAATAACATTTGTCATCCAAGGTTTTCTATTCTTGTCATATTTCCAACTATAATGTAGCTTTCTTTGCAATTTTGTTGTATCTGAAAAGTTGCCAACCATCAGAACTAAACTTTAGCAAAAAAATGTAATTTGCCGGCATGCTAATAGAATCCAACAGCACCTTACTTTGCTCCCTGACTACATGATAAATATGAAATTATAAAATTTGCTTCTAAAACCATAGGGAATTGCATACTTGCAGTTCAGTTGGCTATATTTAAAAATATGAACTATTTAATTTAGCCTACCCTAGCGGTTAAAAAAAAACAATTTGCATTTATATAGAACATTTCATAACCTCTAAACACTTTACAGGTTACTACTTTACTGGCTGTAATGCCAGAAACATAGCATCCAATTTCTACAATGCAAGATTCCACAGACTAATTGAGATAAATTCTAGCCAGACTAGGGATAATCTCCTGTGCTAGTTTAGCATCTCATTTGAAAGCCACGTCTCTGACCACATCAGCAGAGAGTCATGCTAATTTTTGGCACTCGAGTCCCAGGTGGGACTATAAACCACAAGCCTCTGACTCCAAAGCAAGAATTCTAGCAGCTAAGTTATAGTTGATGAGGCAAAAACAAACTTGTGGGATTTGAGCAAGACAGTTTTGTCAGATTTGCTCTTCTAGTTATTTCAAATAAGGTGGTACTGCATTAGGCAACAAAAGTACCATTAGCCTAAGATTAGTACTACAACACAATATGCCTTATACTTGGTAAGGTTCAGATAACAAGTGAATAGATTGTTGGGATATTTATTTATATGTCTACAACTAGGGGATACAAATAAGATAGTCACCAATAAATCCAATAGGGAATACAGCAGGAGGTTAGAGTGTGGAACAAATTATTACAAATAGTTGTTAAGGTGATTAGTACAGACAAGAGAAATTAGATAGGCATAAATAGTTTGTATTAGTGAAGTTAAATACAGAACAAGAGCAGCACAAACCAAGATATCAATGAGCAGTTTGTTCTTATGCTCCCAACTCAGGAATAAATAACTTCGCCAGCACAGCAGGATGCTTTGAAGTGTCCTAACAACAAATGAAATAAAGGTTAAATTTACAAACGTGCAACTAGGGCAATAGTACCTGGGCCGAGCAGAGCTGACTTTTAGTAAGAGACATAAGACTTGCAGGTGCTGGAATCTGGAACAACAAATCGACTGGAGGAACTCAGCGGCTCAAGCAGCATCTGTTGGGGGGGGAAGGAATTGTCAATGTTTTGGGTCAAAACCCAGCATCAGGACTGAGGGGGGAGAGGGGAGCTAGCAAGGAAAAAGTGGAGTGGCAAGACAGAGGTGATGGGTGGTCTGGTGGGGGGAGAAACGAGTGGGGGTTGAAGAATGAGGGGTGGAGTTGGGAGACATGATTGATGGGGGGCAGACAAGGAGGGAGATGGAGCCAGGAAGAGGGATAGGGAAGGTGAAGACGGCTGCTAGAGGGAGATTTTTTAATAACCTTACCTGCCATATACCTTGAGGGTGAGTAGATAGCAAAGAATAAGCAAAATAGACTTTGGGATATCAGAAATCATCAGAAGCACCTTATGATATATACACACCAAAGTTTTTGTTTTGAAAAAGATATCCAAAAATCCATATTGGTTAAACTTCAAAAAGTAGATTTCAATGAGTCTTTGGTAATGTTGAAGGAGCCTCAAGCATCAGGAAATTTTCTAATACTGTATGTCCTTTAAGTACATACTTATGGGTAATGTATCTATCCACTTACAGGAGATGACTTCTAAAGCTTAATACCCATTCCAAGCGCATAAACAACGAGTCTATTGGCTCACATGTAGACTCAAGGTGCAAAAAAGCATTGTATGGTTTTGCATATAAATAGCAAACAAGCCTCTGTACATTGGGATTCAATAGTCTCAAACACCTTCAACTGAAAGTTAATTAAATTCTGGATAAAGCTCCAGAATGATCAGATCTAAATCCAATTTATGGGAGAAATTGTACCCAAAAGATAGTGTTAAAAATACTTACAGGAAAAACAAAATTAGAACAAAGGGTTGAAAGTTGTCCATGCATTCAAAATATTTAGTGGTACTTAGGGTGAAGTCACAAATTAAATCCCTCCATATCCTGGAAAGATACAAGACATGTTTATCATCACCTGCAGGTCAAATTTAAATTTTAGCATCAGATTTTATATAAAACTTGTGTTTATATAGCATCCATCACCACCTTGACAAATCCCAACAAGCATCTAAGCCAATTAATTTTTAAAATTTGATGACCACAGCAGATAACCTGCATACACAAAAAAAATCTCAGACAGCAGAGTACAATTATCAGCATTGTGGTGATATACAAACATAATACAGTTTGTGACAATGAGATTAATGTCAAGTCAAGCAGACACCTATGAAAGTTACCAAAGTGATTAAGTGAACTTAATTGCCAACCTTCACTTCAATCAAGTACAAAAGAATGTAACAATGGAGTAGGCCAATCAGCTCACAATTGCTCTGTCATTCAATTTCAATGCTGGATTTATTTCAGAGCCACTTTCCTGCACCAATTCCATATCCTTCTATTTCTTCATCAAAAAAGCCATCCTACCATCATGAACATACTCAGCAGTAAAGAATTCCAAAACTTCCCTACTTTCTGGGTAAAGAAGTCCTCTCTCATCTCTATTCTGAACAGCCAACTCAGGTTTAAGATGGATTCTTTGATCTGGACCTTGCAACCAAGAAAAACATCCAATACAACTATCTTGAAAAGCACTGCAAAAATTTGTAAGTTTCAAATGGCCAATGGACAGGTGCCAGTCCACCTCTTCACTGGACAGTTGAGAAAAAATGACTGCCGCCTTAGATTTTTTGAGCAGACAAGAATGTCACAAAATTTGAAGCAGCTCATAGCAAGTTTACTTTCCAATCCAATGCAGATCTGTTTCAGGTCTTCCATTAATAGAATTAGTATGCTGGGAAGGTTCAAAATACAGGGTGGGCAGGCAGCTGACCAGTTAGCCAGGAACATAGACAGATGTGTGACCAGGATCAGGAACTGGAGACTGAAGCATGGACAGAACAGTAGCAGTGGGCCAGGGCTCTTACACTCAAGCCCATGTGAGAGCACTGTGGCACATGCACCTTTTATTATGTTTTTGTAAACTTATTTGTTATCTGCAGTTTGGGACTGGAATGTGAGAAAGTACTCTCCCAACTTTATCACAGAGGTGGGGCCTACATTTAAAAAAAATGACTATGCTCACTTTATATCAAAGAATACAAGAAATGGGACCAGGAGCCTACTCCTCGATTCATTAAGATAGTAGATGATTTTTCTCTCTCAACACCATTTTCCTACACTCTCCCTTAGTATTCAGAAATTCATTGATCTCTATTTTGAAAAACATAGAATGACTTGAGCATCCACAGTTCTATGGGGTAGAGAATTCCAGAAGCCCACCAGTCTTTCCCCTCATCTCAGTGCTAAATGGCTTCCTATCACTAAGACTGTGACCTCTAGTTCTAGACTTCAGCCAGGAAAAAGTCCTCCCTGTATCAAGACTTCTGTGACCTTTTGAAGTTCCACACATCTTTCATTCTTCGGAACCAGAAAACACAGCCAACTCATTCCCTCACAAAGCAATCTCAGAACCAGTCTTGTGAATCTTAGCTGCACTACTCTGTTTAGGTCAGGAGGCAAAAACTAGTTTAGATGTGGTGTCACTAAAGGCACTATTTTTATTCATCATTGGGATCTGGGTGTTATCTGTGAAGCCAGCATATACTGCCCCACCTCCAACTGCAACTGTCTAAGATGGCAGTGGTGGTGAGCTGCCATCTTAAACTTCTGCAGTCCTTTTGGAGGTACTCCCACAATGCTGTTGGACTGCAAGATTCAGGATTAAGACCTAGCAACAAAAGAACTGGCAATATATTCCCAAGTCAGGATGGTGCATGAAGGGAGACCTCCAGTTGGTGGCAGTCCATGCTCACTGCCTTTAAGTTGTCTTTTGTGGTAAAGGTCAGGGATTTGGGGTGCTTCTGAAATAGACTGGGCGAGTAACTGCAGTGCATTTTGTAAATGGTACATGCCAGCCATTGCACCCCAGCAGGAGAGAATGAATGTTTAGGTGGTTGATGGGATGCCACCCAAGAAGGCTGTTTTGTCCTGATGGTAGAATGTCTTGAGTTGTTGCAGCTGCATTCATCTAGGCAAGTGGATACCCAGCCTCTCACCTGCTCTTGTAGCCATGCTTATGTGACTGGTCCAGCTGAGTTTCTGGTCAATGACAACCCACAGGATGTGATAGTTGGGTACTCAATGGTAAGGCTTTGAATGTCAAGGGTAGGCAGTAACATTTTTTCTTGTTGTAGATGGTCAATGTCTGCCACTTGTGGCACAAATATTACTTTCACAACATTCAGGTATTTAGTGCAGGAATTTTTCACTATTGATCACACATTCCCATTTCTGACATGGAAGGCCATTGAAGCAGCAGAAGATGGTTGGGCCAAGGACAATACCCCAAGGAACTCCTGCACTGATGTTCAAGGCCTGGGATAGTTGATCCCTGATAACCATAACCATCTTCCTTTGTGCAAGGTACAACTCCAGCCATTGGGGGGCAGGGTTTCCTTTTGACTTCAGTTTTACCAGGTCACCTTGATGCCATGGTTGGCGAAATCTGCCTTAATGTCAAGTTACTCTCACCTCACTTTTTTTTTTGAATTCAGCGCTTTGGTCCAGGTTTGGACTACAGTTGTGATGAGGTCCAGAGCCAAGTGGTCAAAGCTATACTTGAAACCGTAGAAAGCTATCTTTATGCAAATGCACAGATCCTCTTGTAATAACTAATACATTATTTGCCTTCTTCCTTCCTACTCATTCTTCTGAAGTATTAGAATTATCTGTACAAAACTGCAGGTTTCATATTATGCAAATTGATTGCATTCTCATTTAATCTCAAATTTATACTGTATGCACAAGTCTGTCTGGAAAAAACTAAAGTGGTCAGGACCTTAAAAGATGCCCATGTCAATTTAGGAAGGCAGCCAGTTAGCCCCCCAGCATCAAGCAAGATTGAAAGGCAACACCAAGTGTAGGCCCAATCCACTTCTCTCTTCATTCAACAATCCTTCCAATCCCAGAAGTCAATCTGGTGATCTTTTGCTGCACACTTACCACAAGCAAAAACTTCAGTCTTACCAGGGTTCTGTTTTCATGCATCTAGGCATCAAAAGTATATTAACTAAAAGAGTAATAAAATTCTCCACTTTAAAAAAAAATTAAACATTATTCCCTTGCTTTCAGATTTTACAACCATGCACAATAATTGGGAAAAAGCTTGCAAGTCAAGCAAAAATCAAAGAATACCAGCATAATAAGGAACATTCTGAGATGTAGTGAAAGTTTTAAGGTGCTAGTTATGCAAGGTAAAGCCAGACATTCACACTATCCAGATTTTCAATCACCAGGAAAAGGCAAGTAGAACTTCAATGTCTGTGAACACATTTGTCATTTCAGAAGCCTCAAACTCGAGAGAACAATTGAAAATTGTGAACCAAAAAACTGAAATTGCCTTAGTGCTCAAAAAGCACAATGAGCAAGATATTCCAGGGAATGAATAACTTGAAGATCTGCAGATAACTACTGGTAGCTCCTATTGGAAATTGTGTCCTTCAGTTACTGTAAAAGACATCCTAGACTTCGCTGCACGTGCTGTTAAACACAGATGTCTGGGACTTGCTCATTAATTCAGAAAACCAAACTGCCAGAATGCTACTCTCTACTTGGTCAAGTAGCAGAGCTTAGTCTAGTTGGAGGTAACTAGGTTAAACTGAGAAAGATCAGCTCTTAGATCCTGCACTAGGACTGACCTGTCACAGGTTCAGAGATGCCATTAATGAGGGTTGTTGAACAAAGTTTTGAGAAAGAGATTTTTAAAATAAAAACAAGGTGCTGAACCACACAAAGTTATACAGTGAGGTTTAATGAGTCACTGTCATTTTGCTTCACTTTAATATTTAAAGTACTCATGTTTACAATATTAAAAACATTAACTGAGGAAAAAAATGTACACATTAAAAACCTCCAGTGATCTAGCCTTTAGAACTCTCCATGATAATTAACCACACTAATTCCTATTCAACTCAATTTTAAATGACTACCTTTTTTTTTGTAGATCTTTCCTCACTCAAGATTCTCCCAAATTCAAGATCCTGCCAAATTGCATGACAAATTTAATCCATTTGAGATTAACCCTATTGCTGGAACACATTAGTATTCACCCAGAGAGAAAAATCAACCAGTTTTGTCCAATGGCACTCCTAGTACTCACAGTACCAATGACAGAAAACAGGACAAGGTATTGCAAGCAGATTTGAGGGGCTAGAAAAGATTAAAAAGGACGTCAAAAGGTAGTAATCTCAGGATTACTGAGAGTGTCATGTGTTAACAAGTACAGAAATAAGAGGACAGAGCAAATGCGTGGCTGGTGGGATAATGCACAAGACAAGGCATTAGATTTTTGAGGCATCAAGACAGATTTTAGAGTAGGAGAACATCTACGTATCAGAGAAGTTACACAGCTCAGGACAATCCTCAGAGGAGTTTTGTTAGTGCTATTTGAGAATCTGGCAGGGGGAAATGGGAACCTCAAAGGGAATCAGGAAGGAGAACAAAGTAGGAAAAGGAAGATAAAAATAGTAACCAAAATAAATAGGCAGACAAAGCAACTTAGCAAGTGGTTAAAGTATAAACAAATGTTAAAAGTATTAGGCCATTTAGGACTAATAAAAGATGGGATTAATGTAATGTCTATGACTCTGCGACTATAACCAGGACGAGGAGAAATCTTTTCACTCAGAGGGTGATGAATCTCTGGAATTTTCTTGCCCAGCAAGGCTGTGGAGGCTTGAACAATATCCATTCAAAAAATTGACAGATTTCTTGATCAGAATCAGATTATCACTGACGTATGACATGAAATTTGTTTTGCAGTAGTAGTACAGTGCAAAGACATTACAAATTTTAAAAAAAGTGCAAACAAACAAATAATGAGGTAGTGTTCATGGGTTCATGGATCATTCAGAAATCTGATGGTAGAGTGGAAGAAGCTGTTCCTGAATCATTGAGCATGGGTCTTCACACTCCTGTACCTCCTCCCTGATGGTAGTAACGAGAAGAGGACTTGTCCCAGATGGTGAGGGTCCTTAAATGATGGATGCTGCCTTCTCAGAGGCACTCTCCCTTGAAGTTGTTCTCAATGGTGGGGAGGGTTGTGCCTGTAATGGAGATGGCAGAGTCTACAAACCTCTGCAGCTTCTTTGGATCCTGTGCATTGGAGCCTCCATACCAGGCAGTGATGCAACGAGAATGCTCTCCACCATACATCTATAGAAATCTGTAAGAGTCTTTGGTGACATACCAAATCTCCTCAAACTCCTAATGAAGTAGAGCTGCTGGTGTGCCTTCTTCATGATTGCATCAATGTGTTGGGCCCAGGATAGAGCCTCTGAAATGTTGACACCCAAGAACTTGAAGCTGCTCACCCTTCCCACCACTGTCCCTTCAATGAGGACTGGTGTGTGTTCTCCCAACTTCCCCTTCTTGAAGTCCACAATCAGATCTTTGGTCTTGCTGACGCTGAGTGCAAGGTTGTTGTTGCAACATCACTCAACCAGCTGATCTCACTCCCATAAGGATCCTCATCGTCATCTGAGATTCTACCAACAGTGGTGTCATCAGCAAATTTATTGATGCTGTTTGAACTGTGCTTAGCCATGCAGTCATGAGTGTAGAGAGAGTAGAACAGTTGGTTAAGCACATATATTTGAGGTGCGCCTGTGTTGATAATCAGCGAGGAGATGTTATTGCTGATTCACACTGACTACGGTCTCCTTACAAGGAAGTCAAGGATCCAGTTGCAGAGGTAGGTACAGAGGGTCAGGTTTTGAAACTTGGTTATTTGTACTGAGGGAATGATGGCATTGAATGCCGAGCTGTAATCTATAAACAGTAGCCTGACGTATGTCTTGCAGTTGTCTTAGGTGCTCCAAAGCAGACTGAAGAGCCAGTGAGATTGTGTCTGCTGTAGACCTGTGGTGGTGGTATTATGGGAATCAAGGAATATGGGGAAAGTGCAGGAAATGTGATGGAGTTACAAGATGAATAGCAGAGAAGGCTGGAAAGAGCAGATAGCTCACCCCTCCTCCTAATTCTTGGCAAGTTGTTTCCACATTCTTATGAACTACCTAACTTCACCAAAGGAATATTTTCACCATAAGGACTGCAGCTCTTCAGAAAGACAGCTCACTAGCATCTTCAAAGGATCAATAAACGCTGGCATATGCTTAAAATACTGGCCTTGCCTGCAAAATTGCATTCCAAAAATAAAGCCTGCTAGAACTTCAATAAAACTCATACTGATCATGTGATATATTCAAATGCTGCTCAATTTACAAAAAACCTAGCAATATAAATTACCCAAATGAATGAAAGAATACTGAGAAATACTAGTACTACTACTTAATGCAATTTGTGGTGTGAATGGTCTTTGTTTACCACACAAGTGCCACTTAACAAAATGCAAAAATTCTTAAGCATTTTCTAATAAAAACATGACCCACTGAGGGCAACATGACCACTGACTACAAGTGCAGGGTATCACATTTGTCCTGCAACTACAGAGATCCACCAGGCTTCTACTTTCCCATAAGTGAATTGAGATAAACATTTCACAAGATCCCGCATGCTTTCAGAGAGATGGGCCCTCCCAGTCAGATCTTTCCTGCACAGGTCAGAGTGCCACTCCCAAATGCTGCCCTTGAAACGGCTGCAATGAGGATGAGATAATCATTCACATTTTTGTGGACTATGTGGTTGCAAAGGTGGTCTGGAAAAGGATGCATGGGTGCTTGTCAGTGTTCATCCCGAGAAGCTACATAATAGAGAACCTGCCATCTACAGGCTTTTCCCAAGGATGCATATGGAGAAAAACATCAAATGCTGCTGAAAGATCATCAACTCCATGAAAGACACTTCGGTTGCCCGAAATTTTATGGCTTTCCAGTACAATGAGATGTCCGTAAATGAATGCTGCCGCCTGGCACATTCTAGGCCGCAGGAGTTAAAGGACCCACTGAAGCTTGGTGCAGTCAACACAAAGACTTTGTAGGGAAAGACTGCAATCCAAGGTCTTGCAGGTACTGGGCTGGGTCCTGTGTAACAGCCCTTCAAACACTTGAAGGTACTTTGTTCAAAGAGGCCAAGTGAGTGGCACTGGTGCTTTGCACATAATGCATTAACTAGATGACACTACAAATGTAGAGACCTGACAACACTGAATGTATAGACTAGACAACACTATGAAAGTAAAGAAACCCATATACATGAAATATAAAACAGTATGTATTTTTAAGAATAAAGCTTACTTTTGAAATAAAAACATTTCACTACTTCATTGTCATGTAGTGTTTCAATGTTTGTATTCAGTTAAACATACATACACATCTTCATCTACAAAACAGTAGTTGGAGCTGCTAAAATTCCTCTTTCCTTCCATCCCAACTAATCCACATTGTTCCATTCATCAACAAGATTACTCAGCTCCATAATTACCCATATACCAGCTCAAAGTTCACACGCCTCCCTCAAGTATGAGAACAATCAAAAAGCATCCCTAACAACTACCACAGTATGCACAGAAACAAATTACACACATCTACTTCTGGAGATTCTCGGCAGCATGGTTTTAAGGCTTCTGATACCAAACTCAAGAACCAGCCTACTTAAAAACAAAATAGTGTTACGGTAGGAATCTGAAAATATTCAGTTTAGGAGGCATTTGTGGATTTTAAACTTGAGTCTGTGCCTAAATCTACTTGCATCAATAAGTTGAAAGCATGTTCAATTTATAGGATTCCAAATTTTAGTTCAAACATTAAAAAAATTGAAAATAAAAACATTTCTTAAAGACTAGTATATTATAGATGTCACGTTAAAACCCAATTATTATTGCTGTACTCAAGTGTTGGTATACACCAGAGAACAGGAAAAGATTTTACAGCATTGAGCCCACGTGCTTTACTATCACTCAACAGGAAAATAAGATTTTAAATGGGAAATAACATGAAAATTGTGATAGAATATTCAGGATAGAGCAATAAGTTCATTACAGCACAACCAAAAAAACCTCAAATTAAAGGCAAGTTAATGTCTTAAATCAAAAAAATCAAAGTTAACAAAATAGTCAACTTTTCTTCTCTTCTGTAGTCAAATAACTCAGTAGATGAAAACACTAATAAATTAGTCTTGCGGCACAGGAGGCCATTTGACCCACATTCTTCCCATCAGTACTACAAACATTTTCTTTCACGTTTAACCTAATTCTATCGGCTATGCTTACATGATCTTTGTTGGCAGTGGACTCCAGATGTTTACTCCTGCATAAAGTCTCATCGCACTCTGATTTTTCTGCCAGTTATTTTGATTACTGTTTTACCAATGAGTGCAATTACTTTTTTTTTAAAAATCGAAGTTACAAGTAAATTTAACAGCTCTGTCAGTTCTCCCCTTGAACCACTTGCTCAAGAGGAGAACAAACCCAACTTCTCTATTCTCACAACACATGCCCCACATCCTGGTAAATTTTCTCATCACGGCATTGGCATCCTTCTAGAATAGGAAAACAAATCAGCCAAAGATCAAACCACAGGAGTTGAGTTTTCCATAACCATCTTCTTTTACACTCATCCCTCTATGACCAGAGGTTGTAACAATGTTGAAAGTGATAAATAAACCCAAGGACTGATATGCAAATGTTTTAAAAACCAACATTCCACCACCTTAAAAATTGTGAACCCAACCTTGTTCACCAAATCATTGAACCTTCTCCCAAAACACATTATTTCATACTATTTTAAACCATCCTTCTGCATTCACTTCCAAGCTCTGCAATTCATTTTGTGAACTTTTCATCCCTCAACACCTCCAAGATGTAAAGTTCTAAACGAGTCCTTAAGTCACTGTAAAAAGCTCATGCAGTTGTCAAAATGTAATAGTACTATGACAGTTGCTCTACAAAGCCACGAGCATAAAAGTATAAAGAATTTTGCTTAACCACGAAGATTCATTCTAGACCATTAATTCAATTTGAAATTATGTTTAAACTTAAAAATATTAAACATTGAAATGTGGCACTAGTGTCTTGTATTCTTAATGTGAGGTTTTAATTTTCTTCTAAACTTCATTTCATTTAGCTCATACAGTTTCATTAGTTACTAAGGAATCAATTTACATGAGGAAAAGTGAACTACTGAACAGCTGACAGTAGAAAGTATTTTTGACAAGTTTCCATCATAAAAGATTACAAGAATTTATACGCTTTTGAAGAAAATAACTAGGTCCAAATTTTAAGAAACTGTATGGAAGAGAACCTAAAAAAAGGATACGTACAGACTAAAATTTTCCAAAATTTGTAATGGAAAATTAGGCCACAAAGCAAAGCAAATTAAACTTCTAAAAAATTGATAAAATGTAGGTCAGTTAGTCTTCAGTCAGTGTGGTTAAAGAACTAGAACCTACAATGTAGAATGAAATAAATATAGATTGCACTGGATGAGATTTTTAGAAATATTTAAACTATTAGGAGGAAGGAAATGCAATAAGTGTAGCTTATATAAATTTTTATAAGCCCTCAAGACAAGGATCAAATAAAAGCAAGTCTGAATGGAAAAATGCAGCCAATGGTGTTCCACAGAAATCTGCAATGGTACAAATTATTAACTATTGGGAAATACCAATAGCATCAATTTGGGTAAATGGGAATTTGTTATGAAAATTGCAAAATAAGCAGATGAACACAGTTTGGCTAAAAAAGTAACATACCTTATAAATTATACTCGCCCTTTGTGTATTCTAAAATCAACAATTACATTTTTAAGTCCAGGGGCTTCCCAGGTTACAAATGACCCAAGTTAGGGAAATCCAACTTTATGTAAATTCTCCCATTTTTAAAGCATCTTTAAATAATAAAGTATCATGTTATTCATTAATAGCTGGATACAGCATACATTCCATTAGTTTAGTTATCGGTAATTATTCAATGAAATAAAATAATCAAAGTGTAGGTAGAGGGATATGATATGGCTTGCTGTAGAAAATGGAAGTTTCTGACTTGTGGAGAAATCAGCTTAAATTGGTTTATTATTGTCACATGTATAGAAGTACAGTGAAAAACTTGTTTTGCATGCCATCCATACAGATCGTTTCATTACAACAGTGCATTGAGGTAGTACAAGGGAAAGCAACAACTGAATACAGAATAAAGTGTTAGTTACAGAGAAAGTGCAGTGCAGGCAGCCAATAAGGTGCAAGGCCACAACAAGGTAGATTGTGAGGTCAAAAGTCCATCTTATCATACGAGGGGACCATTCAAGATTCCTATAATTGTGGGATCAGGAACAAAATCCTTATGTAACCCAGGTTCTGCCTATATAGGCGAATACAATAGCCGTTTTGCACCTCAACACCTACAAACAATTAGGTAGATCGATTAATCTGCTCTGATGTACACTAAATGATAAATATTTGGATGGATAATTCTCTTCAATGTACTAAGTAATCCTTTACATCAAATCGAGCAGGGAGACAGTTTAACACATCTTAAAAATGTACCATCAACATAGTACTTCAAAGCATTAACCTACATTACATGCCCTGGTCCTGGAATGGAATCCATGGGCAAATATGCTAATGATGAACCTAATACTTAGCTCATTTTGGAATTTGGAAAATAGTGACAATGGGAATTTTTATGAACAAGCGCTAATAAGGTGAAAAGCAAATATACAAGGTCACAAAAAAAGGCAAACAATCACAAATGATTGATTTTGAACTTTTACAAGGTCTCAGGCACATTAGAGAAACAAAGGACTGCAGATGCTGGAATACCTAGATGAAAAACACTATGATGCTGGAGGAACTCAGCAGGGCAGGCAGCATCCGTGGCCCATCCCCCTCCATCACAGATATGCCAGTCCTCGGCCTCCTCCACTGCCAGGAGAAGTCCAAACGCAAACTGGAGGAACAGCACCTCATTTTCCATCTTGGAACCTTGCAGCCTAACAGCACGAACAGTGAATTCTCCCACTAAGTAATCCCCACAACCACCCCCCACATCCCCTCCAACCATGCCACCTCTTCCCTTTCCTGGCCTTTTTTTTTCTACCCTTTTTTCCTCCTTAACTTTGACCCATCCCCTAGTGGATCTGCTCTCCCCTCCTCCCTGCACTTGCCTATCACCATCTCTTACCTGCATCTACCTATCACCACCTTGTGCCTACCCTGCCTCCCCTCTTTAGTCCACCTATCACTGCTCTTTTCAGGCCACGTTCATAGATTGAATCCAAATGCATTTGGAAAAACAAAATTCACTCAGTTCACAAACATATTGCCAGCACGTGTTTGTTGCCAGTTATGCAGAAAAGTATGTGCATTTTCCTCAGTAGCAGACCACAGATGTAAAGTGAACTAAGGAAAGCACTGACTGCAAATGTCCACAATGGAAAAATGAAAGATTATTCCCACTATTTGGTAAGGACAGATAAACTGAGGGGCCACAAATCTATCACCAAAAGTTACATAGGTGGTTTAAAAAAAGTCCTTCATGGGGATAGCGAGAACATGCAATCCTTGGCCACAAAAAACTTGTAATAGCATGCAATACTACATCTCAGAAATAGACAATTTGGCAAATGAATCCCATGTCAGACTGCCCATTTGAGATGTAACATTGAATTTCTTCCCTCATGGAATGGACTCATACATAATTTCACAATTGCTAGAAGCCCATGAGTTTCATTCAAATGAAAGAAAGGTCATCTTAAAAGTTACAATAAGTGCCTCTTAACCTAGTCATAACTGTGCTCAAAATTTGCACTTTATAGCTGAGTCTCAGCTAAGATTAATATGGAGACCAGATTCCACCGCCGTGCATCCCATCTCACATGGCTTGGTATCATACTGTTACGCATCATGATCTAGAAAGCCCCAAGTTAAAATATACAAGGATTAGCAAAAGTAAAACTGTCCCATTAGATACATAAAACCCAACCTTACTTTTAAGTTTCACTAATAAAGTGCTTATATATTGAAGAACTTTATCCATTTAGATAGGGAATGCATTATTAAATAAAAATTGCACAACAATGACTTTGCTGATATTCCCAAAATAATAAAAGGTGTGATTATACAATCATAAACAGTTTAAATTCAGCAAATATTTGCACGAGGTGGAATTTCACTGTCTCATAGCAAGGCCACAACTTTCAATTGCAGCACTAAGGTCTTAGATTTTTCAAAATAAAAATCAAATGCAATTCAATGTCATTGGTGGAGCATCCAACGGACATCCTTAGAAAACTTCCTGCCTTACTACCACTCTTATTCAAATTCCTCTTAGTGCTCATTTTACAATTTAAGACTTCGCTCAAATGTACATTTTCACACATGCGCAATTTGCAAGGATTAAGGTCAGAGAGTAAATGATAAAATGTTATTTTGATTGCCCAACTAGAAGTTATAAACTGAATTGAGCTGTAAACTAAATTCCTTGACCGAACATTGTCGCTGTCTCACAAAAGCCAAATAAAAAGTTTTCCGATAAATGATGTCGCCTTCACGCAAATTACTCGGTAATATTTAAAAGTAAAAGAAAACAAAGTCATAAACAGAAGTAGGATTTCGCGATCAGGGATCCTAAATTCCCAATATAGACCAGATATGCAATTTGACTCAGGATTATTGAACTGAAATACTGCTTTTTTGCTTTTCAGCTATCAATTACCTTGCATTTCAAGACTGCCGAAGTGTCACGCCTCAGAAATTTGCTAACGACCTGCAACACCGCCGCGATTATGAAACTCTACAAAAATTTCTACACGGCGCTAAATCTTTGGAAACCGAATTCATGTGATCAGCTGAAATACACCAATGAAAACAAACATGCATAATTGTTACTTTACGGAAAGGCAAGTCAAAAATTTACAGGCCTCAAGTAATTTCAACTTAATACACAAATTGAAACCAAAGAGGGTCACAAATGTAGAATGAAAACTCTTTCCAACCCAGACAGGCTTGGAAGTAATTCCACCAATAGCTCTATATTGTTCACTAAAAAGTACAATGTTTAAAACCCAAGTGCGGTATCTCACTCTTGCCCACAAAACATTGCGTAACGCACGACAACAAAACTTAAAATTCCGAAATCAATTTCTCGTAGCCCAATGCTATACATAGCCACATGCTTCAAGACAGAAGGTAAAAATATTAATTTAATCTCCTCTGCATTTTCGATTGTTGTAGAAGGAGGATTTATACAACTAGCAAGAGCTACCAAATTTCCTTCGGGCTATATCGCAACTTGAGTCACATTGATTTGGGCCACTTGTGTTTTTAGTAGAACAGTGAAACGCAACACAAAATCTCACGTTTTATTACTTAGAAGTCAAGACCTCTTGCAATGATCAATTATCCCTTTAAACTCCGAATAGAAACATCCAACCATGCTTCATCTCTCAATGAACTCTAGGCTTGGATAAGAGGCTAGAGAAGCAAGACCACTAGATCCAGTCCCGTTTAAAAAGGCTGTGGTAAACTAATTTTAATACATCCAGCAATGCACTTTGAAACTATGACCAGCCCCGCCACGCCAATTACACCATTCGAGCTCACCTAATGCAGTATAACAAAAATGATCTAAAACTAGTAAGTGCCAAGAGATCTGAATATACAAAAGTTAACAAATGCCGGTTGGAAATGCAAACATACAATAGAATTGGTACAGAGCACCTGCGAGGATTTACAGCGCTGGTGGAATATCCGAAAACGACCTGCTGTGCAAACTCTTAGCAACAGATCCAGGATTGTGCCAACTCTCGCCTCGTACCTACCAGACTACTCCGAAGGCTCCATATCCGATGGGTCTGTCGGGCTCGATGTCCAGCTGATGTGCCTTGGCGGCGGCGGCAGCGGCGTGAATCTGCACCGTGGCGGCGGCGGCGGCGGGCGCCGGGGACGGGAAATACGGCGCCTGAGCCGGGTTCAGCATCGCCGCTGCCGCCGCCGCCGCCGCGGCAGCAGCAGCAGCGGCGGCGGCAGCGGACGAGGACGACGAGGACGACGACGACGAGGCGGCGGCGGAGGCCGGGTGGTGGTGATGCTGGACCGGGTGTACCGCTGTACCGATGCCGCCCCCTCCTCCTCCACCACCGGCAACACCACCAGTGGCTCCGGGATGTAGATGATGGTGGGGATGCGACTGAGGAGGAGGCGGCGGCGGCTGCTGCTGCTGGTTGTTGTGGTGATGGTGGTGGTGGTTGTTGTGATGATGGTGGTGATGGTGGTGATGATGGTGGTGGGCGGCCCCGGCGCCGTTATAAGCCATCAGCTTGGCGACGCTCTGGCGCTGCTGGCCCGCCGCCGCCGCCACCGCCGTGCTGGTGCCGCACAGCGCCATGACCAACGGACGCGGCGCGCGCCCGGCTCGCGCCCCCCCCGGCCCCGGCCCCGCCTCGGCCGCACTGCCCTCGCTCCGTGCCGACCCGCCGCTTCCTCCTCTACACCATTTTCCAGCAAATTCCACCTCCTCCTCCTCGCCGCTCTTCCTCGGGAAACCCCTTTAATCCGACTCCCCTCTCAAAGGATAGAATTACGGAGCACTTTCACCTCATACATGAGGTAAATTTAGGAAAGTTTTTAAATCCAACATCCATAAATAATCGGTTTCTTTCCCCCACCCCTTTTAAAACCCCCCCACCCACCCGCCCCCCAAACTACCAACAGCAGCGAAACTAAACACGGAACCTTCGAGCGGCCGGCAGTCCCACCCCCCGCCGATTGCTCCCTCCCCTCCCGCTCGGCAGCCGGGCCGCGCGCATCCTAACGTGACAGTCGGAAACGCAGCCACCAACCCGCCCTTAAGACACACCGGCGGCCTCTATTGGCCGACTCTGAGCCCGATTGATGGACCACCCGCCCAATAGAGATGGACGCTCCCTGGACGTCCAGGTACCTAAACGTGCTGCAAGGGCGGGGTGCCCGCTTCAGTTTTTTTAAAATATTAAGGTTAGGTTGAGTAGGCACAAAGGGCACGTGACCTGGATGCTCTCCCAGAAAGCCCAGGGTGCCTGAGAGGAGACAACTCTTGTTAAGATGGGACCCCAACTGGTAATTTGAAGGAATCACAAGGAACGAGTGTAAGTTAGCCTAAGGCTTTAAACTGTCTTTCTTCCCTGTGGGATTCAAAATAAAGTTTTTAAAAATGTGCAGTACTTAAAGCACATTTTATATGTTGCACATGAAATGGTCTGTTAACCACTCCTTTGGGATGGATTATATTCGGCTCAGTTCACTACTGTGTTCCATAGCAACGTTAGCATAGTACTTAAAACATGAAATAATGGATCAACTTTACTTCTCTGTTCTATAACAGCATTAATACAATACTTAAAGACATGACTAATCCAGCAACCACTAATGTTGCTTGTCAATAGCAATACCAGTATAGTATTTAAAATATATTTTGCATGTTGTACATGAAGTAATCTATTAAATGCTCACTTGAGAGTGGATTATGTTTAGGTTACTACACTACCAAATTTGAAAGGAACTTTCTAACCATACTGAGAGCTGGCTTTTTATGCTGTACCTACGGATAATATGTTAAATGCTCCTTCAGTACTAGATTCTTCTTGGGCAGTTTCTTAGGGTTAAGAGCTTCCATTTTCCCTTTCCTCCATTGCCATTGTTGGGAGTGGCATATTTTTTGAAAAGTGCATGGATGTTGCATGCTAGCTACCATGTGCTCTTGACAGAATTTTTTTTATATTCATTCAAGGGATGTGGGCTCTTCAGGCTGAGCCTACATTTAATTGCCCATCTCTGATTGGCCTTGAGAAGGTGGTGGTGAGCTTCCTTCTTGACCACTGCCGTCTTTGAGGTGTAGGTGTATCTGTCATGCTGTTAGGGAGGGAGTTCCAGGATTTTGATCCTGTGACGATGAAGGAACAGCAATATATTTCCGAGTCAGAATGGTGTGTGGCTTAAAGGGCAACCTGCAGGTGGTAGTGCTCCTGTGCTTTTGCTGCCTTTGTCCTTCTAGCTGGTACAAGTTGTGGTTTGGAAGATTCTTGGCCCAATGGCAAGGAGATCCAGGATGATGGTAAACCATACTCCACTACAGAGACATCACACACGCACACACACCCCTTAGACAGGATCAAGGGTTCCTTATTTCTGCTTCAGTTTTGTGCATCCTGAGGAGGCTGATGAGCCCAAAGAGGGAACCACAGAAAGGGCAAGTGGTGGCTGATGGTATTGGTAGCTGAGTAGTTCGTGAGGTTGTACACTGCATATGCAGGGCCCCTGTGCAATCTTGGTGCATGTTCTTCAGGTTCTCTGTACAATCCTTAAGGTTCCTTTTCCACTTTGGTCATTGGACAGAAATTCCCAGGGGTCAACATTTCATTAAGGAGGCTTTGGAATACACACATGTAACCCCAATTGTTTATTTCACTACCATGTCCAATGTAACATTAGATAAGTACTTAAAACACACTTTATTTGATCTACATCCACTAATAGCTCCTTTTGTGGTGGGTTATATTAGGATCACTTTACAGTCAATGCTTTGGAAGTTTACTACTTAAGATGATATTTTGCTATAAACGTGAAAACTAGAATAGTTTGAATTGTTCTTCTCCACTCCCCTTCCTGTTCGTGTTCCCTGTTCCTTCTCTGCAACATTTGATTTCTGACTCTTTCTAGTTCTTTTGAAAGGTCATCGACCTGAGAGTCAACTCTGTCTCTCTCTCCACTGATGCTGCCTGACCTCTTTAGTATTTCCAGCAATATTTCTGTTTTTAATAACAGTATGAACATTTTCTAAATCTCTACTAAAATAACAATGCTATATTTTCAGAATTTAAATTGGGACCTGTATTCTTATTGTCTGCATTTATATCTGACAAAGAAACCTGTTACCTAATCTGGGTGTTTCAATGCTCCATTTCCAGGTCAGCTGCCTATTGCAGCTGTCACTGTACCAGATACTGCCTGGGAAAACTGGGTCAGGATACAGATGGACAGCAAAACACATTATGATGTTCAGCATGTCTTTGTGCAAAGTATAAGCATCACAGATACTTTTTTTGGTCAATATAATGAAAATATATTGTTTTTTTTCATCCAATTGCTTATTTAAATTTCACGATTAGGATAGTACGGTGATGAAGAACAGTTGATGTTGCTGCCTCACAGTTCCAGAAACCCGAGTTCAATCCTGACGTTGGGTGCTATCTGTGTGGAGCATGCTCATTCTCCCCATGATTATGACCACTTCCACTGGATGCTATTTTATCTTACTACCTCCAAAAAACCTGCTGGTAGGTTGATTGGATACTGTGAATCACTGCTTAGTGCAGATAAGTGGCAAAAAGAACCAAAGGGGAGTTGATGGGTATGTGAGGGAGAACAAGTTGCAGGTCTATGGGGAAAGTGAGGAGAAGGGAATAAGAGTGATGGTGTTGCTTTGTTGAGAGATGACGTGGACCCCAATGGCTTCATTCTGTTGTAATAACTAATCTGTTTTTCTATCAAAATGCTAAAATATTGATCATTATTCATGTAGTTTTCCATATGGAACTAAGTGACGTGCATTTTAAATGATGTACAGGTACTAGATAAGTTTGAAGTGGATTTATCGATAATAGCTGTTGATAAATTTGATAAACTAGAAATTTGAATTTTACTTGTGTCAAATGTATTCAGTAAAATTAATAACATTTGTAACGACACACATAGGAATTTAATGCAACATTTATATTTTAAATAGTCCAACATTTGCTATTGAAACTTTTATTTAAAAAAATTTAACCAATTACAGGTGGTGAGACAAACATCCAGAAAGAATTTTTAGATTATGTTGAAGACAAGAATAAAGCCAAAATTCAATCGTACATTATGCTTAATGCCAGGAAATTTACAATTACTGCACATTGAAAACCAGTGAAACGAATTGCAGTTAATACTTCCTAGAATTTAAACTCATTTTGTATGGTGTAAATGATAATCTGTTAATCATTTCTTCAAAGGTGGACAATATTCAGTTTATTTCGCTGTCATGCCCAATGAAACATTAGGTCAGTATTTAAAATGGAAAATAATAATTCACCATTTTCTCTTCCAATTGAATGTTTTGGGAAAATAGAAAATTGATTACTATGTGATCTGGTTTGAACATGGGGAAATATGATCATTCTGTAAAGGATGCCTTGCATTCACAATAAATAAGAATGATAATCAGTGTGGTAGTGTTATTAACTGTAAGCTCATCAGGGCAACATGTACAACAAAAAGTGTTTGGCAAACCTTTGGGTTTTATCTTTATGAAAATGTACAATGCAATCATATAAAACACAGCTTACCCAAGTGTCATAGATCTAATTAGGTCATAATTAAAATGGAGCACAATGTTATGGTTCCTTTCCTTCCACAAGAGTGGGTTTTGCAAACACTGTTTCATGAAGACATTTTCCCTTAAAGTACAACAAATATAGATGGAAAATGGACCATGGCCTGCCTGCCTTCTGGCCTGCAGTGGGTAGGTTGCTGAGCAGATTAATTTTCTTAACAATCAACACATTTGAAAAGTAATCCATTGTTTTCACAAATTCCTTAAGTACTTTATTTTCAACATAAAAAGCTGGTAAGTTATCACAAATACTTTTTTTTGTAGTAGAACAGTGGCTTGGGATATGGATAACTGATTATTTTCCCAAACTATTTTGGTTAAGCATGTTCCTGCATTAAGAAATCTGTAAAAAGTAAAGGGTCACCCATTTAAGTCAGAGATGAAGTGAATTATTTTTTTTCTGTCAGGATTTTGGAACACTTCCTCAAAGGGCAATGGATTCAATATTTTGGAGGTAGAAGTAGATATTTCTTAAGAGGGTGAAAGGTTACTGTGGGTAGATGGGAATCAAGATGCAATCAGATCAGCCATGATTTTATTAGATGATGGAGCTGGCTCGAGGAGCCAAGTGACCTACTCCAGCTTGCAATTCGTATGAACCTTTGTTTCCCTTTTTATTTGGAGGTGTAAGCTAACTGTACTTGGATATCTTTGATGTTTTTATTCGTTGTGAATTGATATCTTGGTTCTGGTATACAGCATATTTGGGACACGCAATGAGATTCCACCACAAACATTTTCCCTTTCCCTCTCTTTCCAGCATTCCAAAGAGGTGTTTTTTTTCCCTTTGCAACGCCCTGGTGGATTCTTCCATCTCCATCAACCTGCTTTTTTTTTTGTGACATTTTCCCATTCTACTGCACAAGATGCAACACGTCCTTTTTACCTCTCTTCCCTTTCCACTGTCCAGGGATCTAAACAGTCTTTCCAAGTGAAACAGCAAGTCACATGCATTTCTTCCAATTTAGCTTACTGGCTGTGGTGCCTTGCGATTTGTTGTCCTCTACAGTGGAGAAACCAAATGCAGAATGGGTGACTGCTTTACAGAGCACTGTGTTTGGTCCTAAGGGGTGACCCTGTTCTTTCTGTTGCTGCCACTTTAATTCTCCATCTTGCTTCCATTCCAATTCGCCTGTCTGTGGCCGCTTGCACTGTTGTAACAGGACCCATTGAGGAACAGCACCTCATTTTCTGTCTGGGCACATCACAGCTTTCTGGAATGCAACAGCTTCTGTTTGTATCAGAACTAGTCAGTTCTGTTGTAGGTCATTCATCTGTAATGGTGGCTCAGTTTTTCCTCTTTCTAGTAGCATAGCCTGACCTTAACATTTCCCAGACCACTGTATCTTGCTCCTCTTACATTCCTTTGTGTTTTCTTTCCCTAATTGTGTTCATTAATCCATTAATCAGATTACTTCATTAACAGTTTATCCCCTGGTAACCCCAATCTCATGCTATCAAAGACATTCCCTCTGTCCTATCCATCCCTTTCCCACCATCTCTGCAACTTAATTTTATTCTCAGTCCTGATAGAGGATCTTTGACTTGAAATGTTGTCTGTTTCTCTCTTCGTGGATGACATCTGATCTGCTGAGGGACAATTGTCTTAAATGAAAAGCTGCATTAATGAATATTAAGTTGCATACCTGAGTAGAAGCTTAAAAGAAGTTATCCGTGAATGATCTATTATAGAAAGATATCCAGTTGTCCAAAGCTTCTGTGCTATCTGGTCAATTTTGTTCTGAATGATCAGTTTGTCCACCATAATCCCTTCTGCCTTCCCACACACCCCTGTTGGAATTTCACTGTCTTTAACTAAATTTTAATTTAAACTTTTTAGATTTTAAGTTATGGTCAGGGATTTAATACATTCCAATATAGCATTTTACTACAGCATGGTATTTTTAAACGGAAAAAAAGATTTGCATTTTCATTCCAAGCACTGGGGTTAGCACCAAGATTAAGAACTATTTGCATATCACACAGATAACTTGGCAACAAAATGTTTGCATGAAGCATCTGCTAAATGTGAGAGGTTTGAAAGGTGGCACTTAGAGTAATGTGCATACTAATTTCAGAGAGGATTGTGTGGATCTGATTGTACTAAGTGACATGCTCAGAGTGAGGGGGGTGGTGGTTGTAAATAAAGCCACTGAAAGGATCTTCCACATCAGTATCATTTTTCTCCTGTTTCAAAAATGATTAGTGGCCTGCTATGTTCCTAAGTTTTACTGTAAAATGGGAGAAGAAAGCTTAAATAAAATTGTTTTGTCAATCTAGTGAAGGTGCACACAAAAAACAGTTTGGAAGAAATGGCACCTATAATTTCATGATAGAAAGTTGGCTTTAGAAAATAATCAACAGAATAATGAGACAGGGTACATATTAAATCCACAAGAAATCTGTTATTTCGCAAGTCAACATAGAAATAAATGTTAGTTCAGCATGCAACCCTTTATCAAAGTAAATCAAGCCAATGAATAAATATGGTTATTGATGTTTAACTTGCTGCAAATCCATGGGTACTTACTCAAGTTATTCAAATAAATTGAACCAAGATGCATTTAACATGGATGGTTTTCTTGGGTAAGTTTTGTTTTTGTCCAGAAGGCAATGTTGCATTTATTAGACAGATATTTTAAAATACTGAAATTAATCTTCATTAAGTAAGTTTTTGTAGGTTCAAATATTATTCAGCTTCCCTTTTTTTAAGCAGAACAAATAATTATGGCTACTTTTGCAGAATTCCTTTTGGGGAAAGAAATCTAAGATGATCAAGTCTGTCTAATCTATAAAGACTAGAGATGCATTGGAAGAAAACTATCATTCTGGTGAATGACAACTTAGTGAACTACCTCTGTTGTACTGTACAATTGAGGAGGGTAGTTTCAAATCAAATTGGTTTCCTGTACAAATATCACAGGACAGAATGAGTAAGGCTGCAATGTGAATGGATTTAGCATTTTGCTTTTTGAAATCCATAGCATTGATTGCTGATGTAGGTTACAGTAGTATTTACAATGTCAGCTATATCTTCATTTCTGTTATTCCTTCCCAGCTTCTTGCAATATTCCTGTCAGAGTTGTAAGCTGATAACGTACGTTCTGGTCTTTGCCAAATAAGCTTTCATTCACTTTGGGGGGTGGAGGGTGGGGGTGGGAAAGGTGTGCTGCATATGGTATTAACAATTTATTCTGTTTTCTTTGGGAAGCCACTCTCTTCCTTGACAGCATTGTTGAGGTTTGGAATCCAGCAGGGTGGAAATCACCAGTGTGAATCCTTTTCATGCCAAATTACTTTAGATCATACTATTTCCAAAGGGCTAATCTGTCCATATATTTAACCTGGAAAATATCCCAGCTTAATCCTTGTGCACAAGATCTTTGATCCCGAGGAAAGATCACTGATGTGGTTTCCTGTATGCTTTCCTTGTTTTCTTCCCCCATTGCAGTGCCTTCTGTTAGGTGAGCTGAAATCGGTTGGTGTACAGTGTCATATGCAGAGAGGAACAAGGGTCTTTGGGACTGTCTGTTATTGGGCCTGAATACAACCTTTCAACCTTAGATGAACCAGTTATTACACTACAACTTGTGATGGGGTGATAGACATTTGTATTTAAACCATCATTTAGTAATCATGTCTACTTTCTATTGTTGGAGCCCATCATCATCAGACTGAGGTGAAAATTAATACAGCTAAGCAAAATTCTGAAAGAATCTAAAGCAATTTTGTGATCTATCGTTAATATTGATTCTTGTGCTTGTACACAAAGGACAAAAGCAGAGTGATACAATGATCTATCTTGGTGTAATTTTGCCTTTGTTACGAGCCCAGGTTGCTACTTGATGAGTGTCCCTTTAAGATGCCAGAGTGGTAGTGTGTGTGGCTTTATCTGACTACTGCGAGTGGGGAAAAGAACGACTATAACTGGAATGTGCTGACAATTGCACAGACAGATGGGGGAAGAGAGAGAGAGAGCTGGTAGCACTGACTATATCTATGGATGAAGAACAATCGTTGTGACTCTCACTTTAAAATCCGTGTATGGATCTTTGGAGCAATCTGTGGAGTCCACTTTGTTGTTTGGTATTGGAAAACAGGTATATCTGTGGGTGGCCACGTATCGAGTGCCCCTCGGTGTGGCAGATACTTTGGAACAAAGCAATGGAGATCTTCGGTGATTGAGGTGTCATATTGGTTACATCGTGGAACTTGTAGAATTCGTAAACACCTCTCTACATTCTAATGTGGTTTTCAAAAGCCTTTGCTCATCGTTCTACTCCGTGACTTGCTGAACTGAACTTTGAGAACTGTTCCTAGACTTGGGGTTTGGGAACTTGCCACACACGCGCACACACACACACACTCTTCGGGTTTATTTTGGGGTCAACGTCTGATATCTACCGTTTTTATTTCTCTTATTATTACAAGTAGTTATTAATAAATAGATTCTAACATTTAAACATGACTCTTTATGTTTCTATTGTCGCTGGTGTGTAACACCTGGTTAACAATTACAAAAGACCAAAAGTAGTATGTGGAATCAGAACAGATTTGAGAGAAGCAAATAATTTAGAATTATTTGTATACATTATAAGAATGATGGCAAGCACTGTCAAATTTATTGCAGAGCCATTTCCTTAAAAATTGGAGAGCAATGTATTGTGCTATTGCTTAAGTGTTGAATTGAATACAGCATCTCTAACTCTGAATGTTGCATAATGATAAGTGAAGATTTTCTTTTATTGCAATGTCAATGCATTGTAACTCCATCTTTACTGTTATCTGACGGATGTCAGTTTTACTCATGGTACTACATTGGTGCTGAGGACTTAAGTCAATATTAATTACTGTGTATGGAGAGAAACTAAATACTTACTTAAAACCATGTCCAATTACATTCAATTCTGAGAATACCAAGGCATTTACAATCAAGAAATCATTCATACATCCTTCTAAGTCTACTGAATAGTCTTCAGTTACATACTAATAATTGTATCCAGCCGTGTTGGACAAAACAGCTGGTGAAATTTAGTGCACTGTAATTCAGTGCACCCAGAAGTCTCAGCCTCTTTAGAATTAGGTACTACGGGAGTTTTCATTCTGTCTTCCACCTGATAGATAGAGGAAAAAAAACATTCAATCCCCTCAAGTGGTTTAGTTCAATTATATTAAAATCATTGGACAACTTCAAATAGGCTTTTTAACATTAAGGTCTTCCACAAGATCATGACTGGTGCAACACCAAAGTGTTTAACCCACATATTGATAATAAATGGATAAATGAACTTTGTCATTGCTAACATGAGCTAAGATTGCTGGATTTTGTATTTAGCCATTTTTTAAAAAATCCTCTGGGGTTCCCTTCATTAGCTTGTCAGGTACAAACCTTAATGACCTTCTACACCAACCATAGTGAGTTATCTGTCCTAGTTTACAGTTGCTTCCATCAACATGAATACACTTACAAGGTGAACAGTGGTCCTGACTGTCAGACAACTTGTTTCCTTTTAATGGTTAGTAATATAATCTCTTGCTTGGGATGCCTAATAGAATATCTTGGGAACAGAAGAATGAAGATAAGGAAAAGGCTGCACGAAATGTCATGGCTGAAGATGACTTATCTCCCCCAACTGCTGACTTTAATTAGGGAGATGACCTAATCTGTTCCTATATTTAGGATCAGGAAAGATTGCTTTCTATGTGATATGAGCAAATTGCTATGGTTGATAGATTCCAAGTTGTTTGTCTCTTTCCCTGTAATGTTCAAACTGTAAATAGCAGATGGCCTCAATGATCTAATCAGCAAGGCTTCCTGGGACATCAATGGATAAATACATTTAACTAACAAGCCAATTTGAACTGTACATGAAATTTATTTTTGTCTTGCATCGGAAAGTCTAATATATTCTTGTGATATTTTTAGTTGATTTATACATAAAAATATTGTTTCACTTGAATTGGAAGCATTCTGCAATTAATTTCTAATGTTCTGACCAAAACACTTAAATGATTTTGAGCTGGGTAGGGGGTTAACAAAATATTCAGTGAGTGTTTGTTTGACACTAACTTAACAGATCTTGGAATGAAAATGGATTAATTCTTAAATTGAATATTTCAGTGTTACACAAGATTGTGCTGGATTTTGGAATAAAGACTGCATTTGCATCTCTATAATAAATCCTTGGTTATAATGTGTCACTAATCTATTATAGTGATTCTTTGTTTTTATTATTGAAATTTTAATATTTTCCATTTATTATACTTCCTGCTGTTTTAGTTGTAAGTAATGGTTAGTTGCTTTCATCTGCAAGTTCCTTTTTTTTTACAGACTTTCATGACATCCTCTGCTCTGTGAGGCAAGAAGAATTGTCATTTCAAAGGGACTTCGGTAACATGCTATGAAAGTATTTGAAGGTAATTGTTAGCCCTTCAGCTGCATGTTTGAGGATTCTCAATAGGAAAAGAACACCTTTTAAATCCTTGGACAAAGTTTGGCTGATATGAGCCTCTGCTAGATCATTAGAAAAGATAAATTCTGGAACCATAACTTGAATTTGCATAGTGCCTTTAATATGTGTGTTTTTTGAAAATTTGTAAATTACTATTTTTGCATTAAAAATAATTTAACTGCATTTTTAAATGTTACTGCTTACAACTGGAAGTTTGTAATTGAATCAATGATATTCCTCTTATTATTACACAATGAAAACAATGAAATATTACACAATGAAAATTATGTTCACTATGTCACAAGTTTTGCAAAGGCTGTTTTTATTTTATTATTGTTAATATTTCCTTAAACTTTTGCTCTTCCAACCTGCCTGACATAATACATCTGATCAAGATGGAAATAAAGAAATTGTACTCAAATAGCTGCAGCTGCATTCCATAACAGCATTAAAATAACTTAACAGCAAAAGATCAAAATCCTGTATAATTTGGAGACCTGCAGCATGTTCAGACGCATAGGATCTCGCAAAAAAAACCTGCATTCCCCTCTACTTCCACTTGCATTGCCAATCTAGAGAGGCCAGTTTTTGAGTCGGGTGCTAAAATAAAAATGACATGCCAAAATTGCAATTTCATCTGCTTTTAAATTATCTCAGGTTATCATGATTTAGACCTATATATTTTTTTAAATGCCCATGGTAAATCGAATATGAACTGAAATCATTGCCCTTTATTCATCTTAAAACATGCTAGAAATCAATGAATGATTAACTCCAATGAGTTTGCAACTGTTTTAATATTATATTTAAAAGTATTGTAGTGATCTCTATCTTTTATTGTGCACATTCTAGATGTGCACTGGAAGATCTGAAAGGAAAGGTGGGGGCAGGGTGGGATTGTGGGGCGTAAAACAATCTACACATAGGATCACTTTGCCATTTTAGAAGTTTATTTCTATGATGGTTAGACCACACTTGGAGTACTATGTCCAGTTCTGGTCGCCTCATTGTAGGAAGGATGTGGAAGCGTTGGAAAGGGTTCAGAGGAGATTTACCAGGATACAGAGTATGGATTATGAGGAGAGTCTAAGGGAGCTAGGGCTTTATTCTTTGGAGAGAAGGAGGATGAGGGGAGACGTAGAGGTGTACAAAATATTAAGAGGAATAGATAGGGTAGACAGCCAGCACCTCTTTCCCAGGGCACCAATGCTTAATACAAGAGGGCATGGCTTTAAAGTAATGGGTGGGAAGTTCAAGGGAGATATCAGAGGGAGGTTTTTTACCCAGAGAGTGGTTGGGGCATGGAATGCTCTGCCTGGGGTGGTGGTGGAGGCAGGTACATTGGTCAAATTCAAGAGATCGTTAGGTGAACATATGGAAGAATTTAAGACGGGGGGGATATGTGGGAGGAAGGGGTTAGATAGTCTTAGGCGAGGTTTAAAGGTTGGCACAACGTTGTGGGCTGAAGGGCCTGTATTGTGCTGTACTGTTCTATGTTCTATTGTTCTATTAGTAAAATTATCTTTTAAATAGTTATCAATGTCTTTCTGGGTGAAAAGCAGGTTGGGTTTCTGTTGAAGGAGAGCAAGGGAGTCCTCCTTTGTGTCCTGGTCAATATTTATCTCTATCACTGAGAGTGAATCAGATTTTCTGGTTGTAATTGCATGTCACTTTGTGGGAGTTTCCTCTGTGCAAATTGTGTTTCCTAGATTACACCAGTGACGGAGTTCAGAAGCATTGTTCTGCAACAACCCGAGGTCATGAAAGGCTTTGTATAAATTTGTTTTGTGACCAGCACTATCAATGTGAGCTTTTAAACTTTTTTGGAGACAAATGGCCAGCCTTGTGAGAAACTTCAAGATGGAGAAGGGGTAACTAATGTTAATGAGGAGCAACTCTGAGTTCAACCCAAATCCAATGGTTTTGATATATGCACCCAATTGCTACTTTTACAGCAATAAATTACTGATTAGACTAATTTAATTACAACATTCAAATTATATTTTCTTGACTTGGAGGTAAAAAGGTAAATGAAGTCCACCTGCTTATCTCCTTCCAAGTATTATTCATTTTGATTTACTCTTTTTCCAGGATGGAGGTCAATTTCAACTCCAGATACTTTGTTCACTCATTCCATTATTTTCCATTCTTCAACCTGCTTTTTATGATCTCTAAGAACTAGAGAGAATGCACATGTCTGCAGCACAATCACAAAATTCATAGATTCAAAATGTAGGTTGTGCAGAAATGTTTGTATATTTAGAGCAATGTCAAGTGGAAGAAAATTTTCAATGGATAGGCAAACCTAGCCTGTACTCACACATTGTAAAAAGTCTACCTGTGGAGTACCTGCCTCAGCTTAACTTGATTAGCCTTTCCAAATGTAAAAATCTGTAAGCTTTCAAGAAGTGTTATTCTTTCCAGTTTCAGACTCCAATTTCCTCTGAGTAACTTCAAAATTATAATTGAAAGACAAAAAACTGTGGATGCTAGAAATCTGAAGTAAAAACAGAAAACATTGGAGGTACTCAGCAGATCAAGCAAAATATTTGGAAAGAGTTTACATTTCAGGTCAATGACCTTTATCAGGACTGGAAAAATAAGTGTCCTTTCAGATGAAGCAATAATTATGGATGGGAAACTATGGGTAGCAAAGGATTATAGGGATGAGTGCTAAATGCAGGCAAATAGCATTTGCTTGGGTAGGCAACGTGGTCAGCATGGATGAGTTAGGCCAAAGTACCTGCTTACATGCTGTATAACTCTGACTCTAATTGACGTACTAATTTAGTGAATTGCATTTGGCATCCATGGGCCTTTACGTGGAGAAACCAAATGCAGATTTGGTGACTACTTTGCAGGACACCACCATTCGGTTCACAAGGTGAATCTGAGGCCTATCTTCTATGACTTTAGTTTCCCATTGCTACTTTGACCTCCTGTCTTTTTGCCTTTTGGTGTTTAATCAAAGCCCACCATGAGCTCGAAGAACAGCTTGTCACTGTGCTGCAATCCTCAGAACTCAATATTGACCTCAACAGTTTCAGATAACCAGCTTTTCCTGTTTGTATTAGAATAGGTCAGTTCTGATACAAAAGGTTATCCATCTGTAATATTCACTTGGTTTTCCTGTCCACAAATTCTATCTGATTTGTTGTTTCCAGCATTGTTTCAGATTTCTATTAACTACTGTACTTTGCATCTCACAGTTCACCTTGTTTCTTCTTTCTTTGTAATTGCCCTCATTTATCTTCGATTTACACTCCTCCAGACAGAATAATTATTATTAACAAGCACTCGTTTCCCTTTTTTCAGATGGCACTGAAAGCAATTGTCACCTTGATTTCCATCCTGCCACAGATATTCCCTTTTGTTCTCTCCATCCCTTTGCCTCTCTGCAACATAAAACCCCTTTCTCACTTTTTTTTCCAGTTCTGACATTCATTAACTTCCCTTTTTCTCTCTCCACCGATGCTGCCTGACTTGTTGAGTATCTCAGCAATTCCTGTTTAAATTTTGAATTATTCTGGGCTAATCTGCAGCCAAATTCTTGGTTTCTAGTGCTATTCTAGCTACAGATACTTTTTTTTGAATAAAATGACAAAGGGAATCTGATGCACAGAAGAGTGATATAGCATGGAAATGGTCTGTAATCCACTGAGTCTGCCAGCAAGCACGCATTACACTAATATTATTTTATTCCCACATTCCCATTCTCTGCAGATTCTACCACTTGCCTAAATAACGGGCAATTTAAGTAGCTGTTTAACTCTACTGATTCCAGTAGTGCAGTGGGAAGTGAGATGTACCAGCATCTGACCTCCAGCTCATTTCTGACTTCCATGTTGTTGTATGCAGTCACACAAGTTAGTCAACTGACCTGCATACCACAGCTAGCCAACACTCCTCTAAGGAACTATCAACTAGTAAGCAGTACCATCAGGCCTTGTAATTTTCTGCAGTCAATCTTGTCCCTACTTTCAGATCCTTTAATTTTTCACACCCTACCCCTACCACTGTGATCTCCAATTCTACATCCCATCTGGTCCTCCAACACAAGCTTGCTTTTCCTTTGCCTCACTTCACCATTGGTGGCTGCCCTTTCAGTCTCCTGGGCCAGTTGTTCACTTTTTATCATCTTTTTCTCTAATTGCAGAATATCCATTTCCTTGCAAGTGCTGTGCAATGTTTCTGCATAGTGAGTTCATGTATGCAAGTTTCATACACATTTTGAACAGCCATGCTATTCAATTTTCTTGATGGAAAGCAAAAGTTACTGAAAATACTCAAATAGAGAGAAATGTGTTTTTATTCTCCTTTTGGTAATTTCAGGTTTTATACATATCTTCCTGGATCAACAAACCTTTATTTATTCTCTAGCCTTTATCACCACTTTTGTTATTAATCTTTCCTGCCTATCTCAGAGCTTTCCTCTTGTTTTCTCTGTCTCAATGCTAGTGGTCTTTCCTCTTCATTGCTATGTGACCTGTGGAATATTTCTAGTATTTTCTGTTTTGTGTATCCCAGAACTGCATTAAACATTAACTGGGCCACAGCAAGAGTGCTGTATGAAGTTCTGGTCACTGTATTACAGGAAGGATGTGATAGCACATGGGAGAGTACAAAGGATGCTTGGAGAATTTTAATTATGACAGAGGTTGTGAAATGTTTGATTCAGTTCCAGATGTTTGCAGGGATTGAGAAGGGTTTGGTAGGTATGGAACAGAGTTTGCAATAGAGGCTAAATTCATTGGCTTTGGTCTTCCTGAAAGTAGTAGAAGTAAATTTCTATTCATCCAGCACTGGCTCTCGGATTTTAAAAAAATGACTGACTGTCTTTTAACTTTACATACAAATAAAACTGGTTATGATGCCTGATTCAATCCTATACCATTCCTACTGGCAGAGTTTGTTAAAATTGGGGCTCAAGTTGCAAATATAAATGCTTGACTGCATTTTTGTTTTACTGATACTTTCAGTAAATGATTAATTTCACAATGTGTCGTACTATGATGTTCAGTGATGTTTATGTACCATACAGTGTATCTACAAATTAATACTTTGCTGTCATTGGGTCTGATGAATGCTCTAAACTTAAAAATGCTAACTTGTCTTTTCCCTTTCAGGATACTGAATAATTGGCATTTATGAACAAATGGAGCTCTGGCCAAGGAAAAAAAACTTGTCCTGCATCCCAACAATTCCATAGGTAACATTATAGTTGATGTTTCAGCACTATTAAGTAGACAAACAGTTAGCAGTTAGCTTGCAATCAGCATGGTGCCACACGCTAACCACTTTATATGTTTTTGTTTGTATGGAACTCTAGAATAAATTCTCTCCTCCCTTTCAAACAGTTCCCTAGAATCTGGCAACACCTGATCAGGGTTTATGGGGCCTCCTGCTTAAATAACTCACCCAAGGAAATGCAGCACTTGACTGAAGTATCAACTTAAATTATGTATGGGATGGAGCTCAAATCCACAGCTTTCTGATTCAGAGGCATGAGTGTTACTACTGAGAGAGCTTCTGTGATGTAACTGACATTATAGAACTATATTTCATATAGTGAATTGAAATAAAAACTGCAGACTCAATGTGCCTATTTTCATTTTCCTCAAATAATAGAGCAGATCTTTTCCAACGTTATTAAGGTCACAGTTATACTACTTGATCTGAGTATTGCGATGTATAATTGTCAGAATAAGTGTTTTGTTTACAGATAAACTTGAATTTGACAAGGTGCATTGAAGCAACATACTTCAATATGTACTACATTCTATCCCAACTGGCAATCATTTTTAATATTAGGGAAGCGACGCAATATCCATTTACAGCACAAAAAAATTAAATATTAAGTTTAAATCCCTGGATAGTCCTATGGTATACAGCCAATGTGAGCTCTGAGTACTATGTGAGAGGATCGTGTGAAAGGGGTTAGCCTTTAACGCCCATGTGACCTGAAATCTGAGCTCTCGTGTTTGTGTTGGTATGGACTCAAAACCCTCTTCTCATCAAAGCAAAAATGACAGTATAACTTCACCTAAGGTGTTCCCCATTGTGTTTCTCGGCTTCCCATTGACGTTCATGTACTTGATTGGATTTCTCATTGATCTTGACCAGTCTTTGTTCTCTTTCCTCTGCCTCCGACCAGTGTAACAATACTTGAGGTGGAGGAGAAAGCAAATTGCTGATGCAAACAAAAACCTCTGACACATCAAGACCGATGAGAATTTTAAATTTGGTTACACATGCTAAAAATATTTAGCACTGGAGTTAAAAATTTCTTGACAAAGTACATCTTATCTATTAGCATCATTTTGTTAGATTTTTTGAAAGGGTGGAGCAAATGAGTAAGTTTTTAAACAAACGAAAGATACTTCCTGTTTGGTTAACATCTTGTAAACACACTTTGCTTCTTAAAAACTCTGTCACGAAACATAGGTAGGATGTGCTGTATCTCCATATTTTTAACTTCCCTCTTTCTCCACCCCCCCCCCCCCCCCTAAATCTGCGATAAGGTTTGACCTCCAGCTAGGAAGTTGGTTGAGCCAATCATGATGGTAGATTTCCTTTTATTCATTTGTGTGGACCACCTTGGTTGCAGTGCTGTGTCTGTATTGAGATAAGTGGCAAGTAATTTAAGAGGGAACAGCATCAGACCTTTGTTGGAGGCTATTGCAGGGTCAGTGTCTGTCAGTTCACAGCAGCTCTGCCGTGTGGGTGGTAAGCAAAGGCCACAAAGGAAGTTACTAAACGGCAGTGACAACATTCTGTTCAAATGCTGTGTCTTATTTAATCTTATCAGAGGAGGAATTAACAGTGAATGCAGTAGTATTACCAAAAGCAGTAACTTTTTTTTGGAATCTTGTAAACATGTGCAGTAAAGGCTACTTTAAAAATGACCAGTAGGTATGGGACCATATCTGTCTCAGGAATATACCAGCCAGACTTGTACAAGATACTCAAAATCTCATTCCATAGATGATCAACTTTTTCAAGGATAAAAGGGAAACTGACAGATAATCAGAAAAAATGTCAGGTTGAACAGTGGGTCATCATAGGGAGGTAGTTAAATATGGTCTGGCTCAGTGTAAAGGGATGTGTGAAAGATGGGTTCTAATAAAGCAACAAAAATTAAGAAAAGATGCTAATGATAAATGTGAATGTTGTATTCCTTAAAAAAAATGAAAAGTGTAAAAGAGAAACAAAGTGACATTAGGAAGGCCATAAATGTAAATCAGTGTTTGTTATGAATGAAAATAGCAAAGGTTTTTAAAGTTGCATTGAAAAGGGATAATCAAAGAAAAAGACTGAGACACGTGGTAATATTTCACCTCGTATTATAGGGAGGTTAAATGAGATTGGAAATGTGTTTAGTTTCATTAGTAGATGAAGCAGCTTCAAACTGCTGAAAAGCTTGGTTCTTTTGTTCACTATTTGCATAGTGACAGCCCTGCAAGGAGGTGGCTAAAGAAATTAAATATTGAGGTTTTTTTTAAATCCCCAGGTAGTCCAGTGGTATTCAGCTGATGAGAAGCCTGAATGACGTGTGAAAGGATCTTATGGATGCAGCTAGCCTCTAATGCCCACGTTACCTGAAATCTGAGCTCTCATTTTATTGTTAACACAGATTCAAAATCCACCTCACAACAAAGAATCATAGAATAGTTTATCACAGGAGAAGGCTAGTTGGCCCATCATGTACCAGCCCTCTCAAATAACAACCTAGTTAGTCCCACCCACGTACATTTTCTGTGTATCCCTTCAAGATGTATCCAAGACCTTTAGAAAGCTGCTATTGAAGCTTCACTGTGCTGTTTAGGATCCTAACCACTCATTCTGTTTTTTAAAACAAAATCTTTCCTCGAGTTATCCCTGCTTCTTTTACCAATTGGTTCAATCTGTGCCCATTGATCTGTTAGAAATAGTTTCATTTTATTGACTCTGTCTAAGCCCCTCATGAGCAAGTACTTTTTGAATGATGAATATTCATGTCACCTCTGATAACAAGAGGATCATGAGACACTTGACCCTGACTTTTGTGGTCAAGGCCTGTTTCTGTGGTCTGTCTCCCTATGATTCCATGGCAAGCATCAATGAATAACTAATGATATCATAAGTACATAAGTCACAAAGTTCCTTCTCAAAGTGAGTTGGACTTGGTATTCATTGACATAGTATTTAATTTCCCTTTTATACATAAAAATAGAATTTGAAAAAACATACTAGCAGACTTGGGAGTGGGAATACACCATTCAGCTCTTTTGGCTGGGTTTGTCATTTTGTTAGAAAAACCAACTCTTCAAGTTTATATTTACCTACTTTAAAAACCTTAATTGACCCTATGACCCTTTATGGTGTTGTGAACACATTTTGTGCAACTTGCAGACCAGGTAACTGTTTCATAGAACACCTGCGCTCTGTTCGTAACCGCAATCTGCATCTCCCCGATGCCAGTCATTTTAACTCCCCCTCCCACATTATTGCTGATATGTTAGTCCTCGGCCTCCTCCACTGCCAGGAGGATTCCAAGCACAAACTGGAGGAATAGCACCTCATTTTCCATCTTGGAACCTTGCACCTAATGGCATGAACATAAAGTTCTCCCGCTTTTAAATAATTTCCCCCCACCCTTCCCCACAACCCAACCCCCCACCGTGTTTCTTCCCTTGCCTAGCCTCTTTTTTTTCTACCCCTTTCCTTTCTCTCCTTACCTTTGACCCATCCCCCGGTGGATCTGCTCTCCACCCCCCCCCCCCCCACACCTGCCTATCACTATCTCTTACCTGCATCTACCTATCATCACCTTGTGCCACCTATCACTGCTCTGCTTTTCCCTCCTATATATTGGGCTTCCCCTTTTCCTATCTTCAGTCCTGAAGAAGGATCCTGACCCGAAACGTTGACCACCTGCTTTTCTCCACAGATGCTGCCTGGCCTGCTGAGTTCCTCCAGCATCATGGTGTTTTTTTTATCTAGATTCCAGCATCTGCAGTCCTTTGTTTCTCTTTTATGCAATTTTGCTGGGTTCATCTTTAATCAAATGACAATTATCAGTATTTTGTTCTGGGTGACTTTAAGTGTAGAAAGAATTTTGGTTAGGTTCATCTTGTTATATAAAAGAGGCTTTCTTTCATTCCTCCATTAAATTATATTTACTGATTTGAAACAGTAGCAGGAATTGAAGATTAAATCATGGCTAGGTACAGAAGTGGACATCTTCTAGTCTAATTGATATGAAAGCCAGTGCCTTAAAATTGATTTATAATCTTAATATTTTTTCCCCTAGTAGTTAGTATCGCTGATAGGGTTTCCTTAATTGTTTTTAAATGAACTTTTTCTACTGATAATGCTAACAAGTTACAGCAATAGAATTTATCACACTTTTGTTAATGAGGGGAAGGGCAGAAGCAGAACATCAGGTAAGATTAGGTAATGATTGTGGTACTGCAGGAACAAGCAAAGGGGGGTCGTAAATTCATATCCTAGCATAGCAAATTGAGAAATTGAATTTAATAACTCTTGTCATTTTTGAGCTGTGCTAGGAAAGCTACTGGATTGTCCTAAAAATCAAACCAAATAACTAAAGTCCTTATGGGAAAGGAGCCTGCCATCCTCCCCACAAATTGGCTCAGATGTTTCTCTAGTCCCTCAGCATACAATTGAGCTTAATGTCCTAAGTGCAAGAAGTAATTTGGTTGTGTTAATAAATAAAATGAAAGAATGCCTGTAGATTCAAGGTACCCCGCAGAGTGTTGTACATGCGCCCAGACTCTAGTGTGCACAAAGGGAGTGCTGTTGGTAAATGAACTCTTGGAGGATAAAGTGAGCTGTTAAAGGTTTATAACCTTCCCATTCAGGTGATTTTAGATTCTTTTCATGATTCGCTCACAATACCAGGAAGAGATCTGGACATTTAATTGCTGTTTGCTGGAATATGGTGTACACAAAATATCTTCCCTGTTTGCCTTCTTGACAGTCATCCCATTTTATAACTATACAATGTATGAAAAGTGCTGAGATGTCTAAAAGAAACATGTTGATTTTTTTTCATATGTACCGGTCTTACCCTTTGAGTCATGCAATTTGAAAGAATCTATCCTGACATGCTAGCTCTCATTGTACTAATGGCTCTTCAATACTAATGCAATTTTCTTTTAAATTGTACTAGGGTTGTGTGTCGTTCCATCACCTGCTTGGAATGTATATTTGATAGGAATAAGAGTTATCAAGCCATTTCATGAATCTGCACAATCTGACAGTACATTAATTCTGATGGGTAATGCGGATTCAGATTATATTTTACTATGGTACTGACGCAGAGAAGCATTGAACCTGTTTAAGTGAGCTGCTCTAGGGAATGCTTCTGCTCAACATAAAATATATGCTTTCTGGCACAATATTTTGAAAGCATCTATGGGCTGGTGGGGTTGAGGAACAGAGGGATCTCGGAAAATAAATACGGCAATCGCTAGAAGTTGTGCCATTAGTAAGTAATTTTATAATGGAAACCAAACAGGCACCAGAGTTTATTCCCAGCTCTGGGCAGCTTATTTGTGGTGTGATGATGTGCAAAGGCTGCCAGTTGCTGAAGTTTTCAGTGGAGGGCCAATGAAATGTGATTATGTCACTGGAATGAACAGTTCATTACGATTACTAGGCAAATTACTGCAGATCTGACATGATTGTCATACTTTCACAAATTGCTACTTGTGATAATTTAATTGCCTTTTGAGGATGGGTGCTGCAAAAGTATAAATTGCTTTTGTATTTGTATTGAAGTGCTGTTAGCTTTCGTTTGCAGGTTAAGAAGTATAATTATTAAACTGTAATGTCTTTAATTACTTGTATGTGAAGTGAAACAAATTCTGTTGGTGGTGGAGTCAGAGACTCTATGCCTACCACTCCCCCACTATACCTTTCCCTCTCTCTCCTTCTCACTTATAAATTCTGTTTTATTTTTAACCAAAGATATTAAGAGAAATGCAACAAAGGCAGTTTGTTTCTCTTTATCTATGTCCCTATGCTCTCTTTATGTCTTTGTTTCTATACTCCTGTAAATATGTCAGCCTGTCTATATCTTTAATTACTCTTTGCCTCTCCCCAATGTCTCTGAATCCTATATATTTCTCTTTATCTTCCCCTCTCTCTTTTTCTTTTGGCTCTCAGTATCTCCCTCTCTTTTTGTCTCTCCAGTAAAAGACATGAAAGGCTGAGTGGTTTACTCATGTTCAGTCATTCATATGTACAGCAATTTAAACATTGCAAGCCATGAACTTTTGAACTAGGAGTGAGCCTTACAGCATTGCTTGGTTTAAATAAAAAAAATAACTACCTACTTAATGAAGAATTTAATTAGAGGTGCAACACTACTATCTGTCTCCCAAGTTTCAAGTTAATATCTTCCAAACAGAAAACGTCTGAGTTTAATACTTGTTTATTAAGTATTGAAATGGGGAACTAGGTTGTGCAGATGCTGCAACATCAAACATTTGTTAATGAAAAGTTTCACGGTGGAGTAGCAATTATGGGCAAGGATAGTTTTGTTTTGATAAGGGAGATATACTGAATTTATTACCTGATGGGAAAAATAGTGTTGCAAATAAGAAAATCAGCTTACCCAGTTATTGATAAGCTAGCTGCTTCTGATGCTGAGTTGTACTTTAAAATGTTGTGAAGTTGTATAATGTGGAAATATGAAAACTGTCACATGATAGGGGAAGGACATAAAAAGGCAAAGAAGTGGCAAGCATTGTGTTCATGTGTGTCCATCTCAACACCTCAATCAATAGTATTTTGAAATTGTCCATTAGCCATAATGCAGTTTAAGCTGCTAGGCTAAATACATGAGCAGGATATGGTCACCTATAGCCTGCCTTGCATGGACATCTTAATAATAAGCATGTAACTCAAAGGAATAAAAAGTAGCCCACTGTAAATGAGGATTTTTTTTAATGATCTGGGCATGCAAGGACCTTAGTGGTAGCTTAAAAGTACACAATAGGCCTGTAATGGATATTTGAGAAAGAAGCACAGTGTTTGCACCTATTTGAAATTGTGTCCTGGAGGAGTATAGTAAATGAAGTTGATAACAGAATTGACACTTTCAAAAAGACATATATGCAGTGACTATATTTCTCAGACATTATTTTTAAATTGGGTATTTTCCAAGCGTTGATCGTCAATCCCTTGGGATATGCATTATCAAAATATGTATTTAACAGACCAGATCTAAAATACCATAACAAATAATAAACTCATAAAAGATACAATTACATAAAGAACACTTAAGAGGAAGTTTTGCAATTAAAATAAATAAAAGTTAATATTGGAGTTGTTAGCTTCCAATTCAGCAATCCAAATTTTACTGTACTTTGGAGCTGTTTGCAACTGTCATTGTTACATGCTGTTCGGCACTTAAAACAATCTAATCATGGTTAAGTTACTTGACCAGGAGTTCAGAGACTTGCATTGACAAGTCAGAGATAAGAACTCTAATCCCACTGAGCTAGTTAATTTTAGTTAAATTACAGAAAAAAAAAGCTAGTGTCAGTAATGATGACTATGAAATCACTAGAGAATTGTAGAATATCTTTCAAAGGAGGAATCTGCCTCCTTGTGACTCCAAAATCAGCATGGAGTTGACTCCTAACCATTTGCTGAAATGGCCCAACATTCAAGGGCAACTTGGAATAGATTTGCAATGTTGGCCTTGCCAATGGTGCTTACATTTTGTGAATGAATAAAAAGAAATGAGTTAAATACCCAGGAAGCAGGAAGGTGAGTTAATCTTGAGTCAACAAAAATAGGCCCTCTTATTTGGGAAAAATATATAAGGATTATAAAATGCCAGTCAGATTAATGAGCATTGATAAAATCTTTAATCTCATGGAATCATAGAATTGTTATGGCACAGAAGAAGGCCACTCAGCACAAGGAGACTCTATCAGCCTGGAATGTATTTATAAATAGATTTTGCCAAATTTTAGTGGATTATCTCCAAACCTGTAACCATTTTCTCCAAATCAATACATTTTCAATGGTTTGTTTATTTTGATATTGTACCTGAAACTTTCTCTGGTTTTCACACATCCTATGCAAGGATGTATCTTGTGGGCACAAGACAAATATACACGCATGTATAGTTTGAAATGTAACTGTTAATTCTATTCACACCTTCCAGTAGAAAAAAATAATTTGTTATTTAAATCCAGAGGTGACGTAGAACAAATGAGCAGATTCTGCACTGATAAGATGTACAAGTCCAGAAGTTGCTCCATACCATTTTTCTAAGCATTAAAACAATGTTACATGTCATCCTTGCCCTATTTACAAAAGTTGCATAAAGAGAAAGAACTTAATTTGGGAGGTTTGCAGAACAGTGTTGTCAGATTTCCCTGCATACATTACTTTGCTGGTTTCAGTGTGGCATTTCCTATTGATGTTTTGCAAGTTCTCACTGTTCTCAGCATGTAGCACAGCAGGTGTGATCTATGCAGCCAACACTTAAATGCAACAGCATAAGCAAAACTCTTCCAGCTATATTGAGTGAATGAAGGTTGCAGGAAGGGAGTGGGGTCGAAGAGTACCCTCAAGGGTTCATAGGGATTTCAACTATCTGGTGACAAATAATGCCCAGAGGAAGAATGATCTTTGTGTAAGGAAGCCATGGAGACCATCTAGAGCTGCAGTCGGACACTCCTGACAGGAGGTTGGCAGGAAAATGTATGTAAGGAAATGAATGCAGTCTATTAATGCCTGTACTTTGGAGAAGCATGCAATGTATGCAAATACCTGTGCTGCTCTGGCTGCTCCAGTGAACTGAAGGAAAAGTAGATGAAGTCTCCTTGTATTGAATATGGAGTCTGGTGCAGCAAACTGACATCTGGCAGTTATCTGAAGCAACAGCACACAATGATCTTGAGACAAGGAAACGAAGAGTGACTGGGACCCTGATATCCAGGAATATAGCAGTCGTGGCACATGTTTAGTTGTTTTTGAGGTCTTGGGTGGTCACAGATCTTAAATAACATGGTATTTAATTATTTATTTTAATTCTGCAATCACTCCTTCTCCACCACCCCCCACCCATTTCATCAAACCCTCACCAATCCTCTGATCTCCAGGCTAGCCCCAGACTTCAAACTTGTCTGGCAAATCAGGCTTGACGGACTGAATGGCCTACTCCTGCTCCTATTTCTTACACAGCTGCTCCATTCCAACCCTTGAACCTGTTGCAGCAAATGATTGTGCTGGGTCAGGGGCCAGCATGCAGATCAGAGGGTTGGTGAGGGTTAGGTGTAGAGAGGGAAGTGCTTGAAGAATCAAGGTGAATAATTAACTTACCTGGGAGGCACCCTAGTCCAGTGTTGCAGTAGTGAAGCCTGGATGTCCCATGAGTGACTGGCAACAAGCACTCCTGGGACAATATGGTGGAAATTCCCCTGCAATGCTTCTCTGTGATTCTCCAAAAGGAGGATTGCAAGGGAATGGCATCGCTAATTGTGTCAGAACTTCAAGTGACTCCCGCCTGGAAATGCCTGAGACAAAAATGTTTTGGTGGTGGGATGATGCTCAGTTGCATAATGCCTTCTTTAAAGAAAACAGTGAACAAGTAAACAATTTCTCTGCCAGAGGAGCATGCAAAGTTTTTAAAAAAATAAAATTCCTGAATATGATTAATAAGAGGACTGGCCACATTTGGTGAACAATTATATGGGTGAAGTAATTGTTCAATTCCTTCTAGGGTGTCAGAGGCTTGTCTCAGCTTTCCAAGTCAATATGGATCTAAAGGATAACAAAAGAGGAAAAAAAATGAAGAAAACTGGTTGAATTAATTGTTACTGATTAAAAGGAGTGGAAGCATCTGCAAAAGATTTGTTGTCTTGCATTTGTAGAATGCTGTTAATACTAGAAAAGATGATTTCAAAGGATGGATATAGGGGTCATCAGGGTTGTCCTGTGATTTAGAGAAATCACACATTTTCACAAAAAAAATTCTAAAAATTCTGAAGTTAATCATGTGTCAGTACTTTTAAATCACAGCAGTTATCCTTGGAGAATTCCATAAATGCTAAAACAAATGTTCTTTTTTTTATTGTGATATATTTCTTATTTGGCAATCAAGTATTTTTGGTTTAAAAATTACTTGGGAATTCTTTGGTTCGAAACTGAACAGGAGTAGCCATGTACACCATGTGGGTATGAGAGCAGGTCAGAGGCTAGGAATCCTGTGGTGAGTAACTCACTTCCTAACTCCCCAAAGCCTGCCCACCAGCTACAAGGCTCAAATCATGAATATGATGGAATATTTTCCACTTGCCTGGATGAGCGCAGCTTCAACAGCACTCAAGAAGCTCTGTGCCATACAGAACAAAGCAGCCTGCCTGATCAGCACCCCATCCACAAGCATTCACTCCCTCCACGACTGTCACACAGTAGCAGTAGTTTGTACCATCCACAGGATGCACTGCAGCAACCCACCAAGACTCCTTAGACAGCACCTTCAAAACCCACGACCTCTACCAGTTAGAAGGACAAGAGCAGCAGAAGCATGAGAACACCACCACCTGGAAGCTGCCCTCCGAATCACACACCATGAAAATATATCACCGTTCCTCCCACTGTTGCTCATTCAGAATCCTGGAATTCTCTCCCTAACAGCATTGTGGGTGTACCCACACCTCAAGGACTACAGCGGTTCAAGAAGGCAGCTCACCACCACCTTCTCAAGGGCAACTAGGGATGGGCAATTAAATGCTGGCTTACGTCCCTTGAATGATTATTAAATGCGAAACCCACATCCCTTGAATGATTATATTTAAACAAAAAACTGCACTCAAGCCAGATGGAACTTTTTGTTACAGATGCCATCAAATCTATGATTTATTTTTCCTTTGAACACTTGTAATTTTATTGCTTTTATTCTTTTTACAGCTTCTGAGAGTTGTGCATATTGCTTACTGTTAATTTGTGTCATCTGATGAAATGCAGAATAGAACAAGAGCAAAAGGAGACATAATTGAGGTCTTGGGAATTCTATTGAATATTTTATCTAATAAGGATTGATAATACCAGAATACATCAGAACTTGGGAGTGTGGAAGATCAGACCACACCATCATGAATTCAGTATCGAGATGTAGTTTTATTTACCTGAAGGATGTGGTAGCCTCGTGGCTCTGATACTAAATGTTTAACTCCAACTTTGAGAAGTCCAGACTCTACCATGGCAGGGTACGAAACAGAATATAGACATCATTAGGCTGGTACCGGAAATGACTTGCAATTTTGTTTGTGGAAGGGCCCAACACTTACATCGATCTATCTTTGTTACCATTCCACACTGTGGTTTACTGTCAAGGTATCCAGGAATGAACAGCATGCATTGGCTTTTCTATGTCATTTGTGTTAGATAAATTCATATTACTAAACTCCTAAATCCCTAGATTGATTTTATTTGGAAAATAGATGCAGCACAATTGTGATTAATGTACTGGAGGATTGACCTAGAGGCATGAGTTCAAATCCCAGCATGGCAGTTGAGGAAGTTAAATTTGACCAATTATGTAAATCTGGAATAAAGTTTAGAAATACTTTATGCCAAAGCTGGCTTGTATACAGACACTAATTCTACAGTTGGAAAAAAGTAACTACAGAAGTTTTTGAATTATCTTTTACTCTATTGTAATGTTTTTAATTATTTATTGGCACTTTTTGGTCTTATTATAATTTAAATGTAACTTTAAATCTTCTGGAATTGTTTTTAAATAACTCAATTAGCTTTCAAAGACATCGGAGCATTGCAGAGGCAGGGGCTTGGCAGCACCTTACCTCTTGGAAACCACTCTGCTTCGCAGGAGGGCTCAGGCCGCTTGGCACTTTCCATTCCAGAAAAAGTAATTTTGGATGGCTGGGCAGGCAGCAGGCTGTCCAGTACAGTCTGGCCCAGTGACTAGTCTCCTTAAGAAGCATTGAATAAAGGATAAATATTGATCAGAGCATCAGGGTTAACTTCCCTTTTTGTTTAAAAATTTGGCAGGGATCTCTTGCATCCACTAAGAGACAAGGTCTCAGTTTAATGAATCAGAGTTATACAGCATGGAAACTGGCCCTTCGGCCCAACTTGTCCATACTGACCAAGGTGCCTACCTGAGCTAATCCCATTTGCCTGGGCTTGGCCTACATCCCTCTGAACATTTCCTATCCATGTATCTGTCCAAATGTATTTTAAATATTGAAAGATAGCACCTCCAACAATGTCGAGCTCCCTTTGTAATGCACTCGTCAACCTGATTTTTGTGCTCAAGCCTCTGGTATGATTTGAAGATACAGCCTTAAGATTTAGTGTTGTCAGCTATAGTCATGATAATACTCTCTCTACAAGTAGCTAGAGAAGGTATAGAAATATGCTTTGAGTAAAAGGAGTAATTTCTTATATAGCTACTGCTTAATAGTTAAAATGGTGTATATCTATTGTACATATTTAACATGCGAGTAATTTTAGCATAATATCCTAGAAATAAATTAGCACCTATTATTATGTTAATTGGCAATTATATTTTTCTCTGTTAGATAAGATTGACTTTTCCTTCCTGCTGAATTGTATAATAGATGCATGATTAACTTCCATGCCTTAAGTAGAGAAATGTCCCTCTTCTTCAAATTCTCCTTGCATCTTGTATCCTGTTATTTAAAGTGGATTTCTGGGCTCAATGTTATAGTTTACAGGATCACATAGACCCTTGTATATTTTCCAATTTAAGGAGCTTTGTTTTCAGTAAATTTTCCCCAATAAATTTATGGTATTGGAGCTACCTAACAGATTTTTATCAGAAACTAAATTCTTACTGAATTCTGCAGGTTTGTGAAACCTCAAGGGTTTTTCAAGAGCCACAAAATTTGTTCAATCTTCATCATTTACTGCACAAGGGAGTTGGAAGCCACTGGATAGCTCTATGAAATGTTTCTATCTTGCTTCCTCAAAAGGAGAATGGCCAAAGATCATTGAAACTTTAGCACTGAAATTCTAATGAAGGATTTATTTTAATCAGCACATTTTGAATGTCAGCACATTTTGATTATCAGTTGATGAGCTTTATTGAAAAAGGATATCTACCAGTTATTCTTTCATTAGAACTACATGAACATACCTACAATTAAATTTAATTAAAAGGTGAATCAAGGGGGAATAGTGAGCGGTCACATTCATTCAAGATGATGCCAGAACATTAAGTAGGAAGGGCATATTCCATGGAGCGCCTTGGGCCATTTTACTTTGTTAAAGGTGATACAGGAGAGCAGGTTGTTGTTCTTTTAATGTTGAAGCCCAAGCAAAGTTCAATGGCTTTTCTATCAGGAGTGAAAACAAAATTATCACCTTGGGTCACCCTCAAAATCAGCAAGTTTGGAATATATTCTTGTATTTAAATAAGAAAAAATAGGAAAAACACAACCTTAGTTTGTGGTCTTTTATGTACCTCAAAGCCATATATGATAGGAGTTTTTCACAGAACTATTAAACCAAAAAATGCATGAGTAGACTATCCTTATTTGGGAGAGAACATGTGTCTGGCTGGGAGAGCTCCCCTATTGTTCATGGATGCAAGAAGGTGGCCCAGAATTCAACAAACACACCATTCTTCACCTTTTGCTTTCCAGTGTTCATTAAGTCAGAAACTGGCTTTGGCAGAATTGGTAAATATTTGTTCACTGGAAGTTGGCAACTCAAGTATGATTGCATGGTGTCTGACTTTGAGAGACACTTCAAGAAGCAACATGAGGAACGACCCGTGCTGTCTGCAAGGATATTCCTACCACCCTTACTTTGGAGATTTGCCCTTGGCAATCATGTCTGGCCATTGCACAACATTTCATTTTCACTCTTCATTCCACAAATGAAATTTGATTATCAGCAGACCCTTCAACGGCCCACAAAGCTGCCATTCATTCTAACACATGGAAGAAACCTCTATATCAGTTCGATGACGGTATCTACAGCTTTAGTGCATTCTTGATCTTTATGTGAAACTATATTATCTGTGTGCTTGGTATTTACTGTGCCTTTGGGACTGTGCAGCACTTAAACTTTGACATATTTAACCTAGGAGCTCTCACAGTGGCAGGAGTGCTTATGATGTGCTGTAGTCAGAACCTTATAGAATGAATGTATCCTTAGTGCAATGGCAGTGTAGTCCTGAGATGGACTAGCTTCCAGCTGCATCTTTTATGCTGCTGTTTGGGCTGTCTGGCTTTATGGCCTTTTCACCACTTGTTCAAAAAGGGCTGATGTTGGATATGGACATACAGTTTCCCTGTGAAAATGCAGCCTCACAAATACTTGTTTAGCCTTTGCTACAAGCAGTTGTACAGCGTCATCGAGGTCAGTGAAAGTCTACTTTAACATTATCTTGAAGGGGGAACGTGGGGTCTTTGCCTTTCCAACCATCGACTGGCAACCCAACCAGAGTCTGTATGTATTGAGATCAGTCCGCGTTGGGATCATAAACTCTGATAAAATATTTAGGCTTGAGTTGGATTGGTCTGGGCCATGTTGGCCCATCTAAGTACCTTACGCAGGTTAAAATTATTTGCATAGTATTACCATGGGAGTCCTCTGATACTAATCAATGTACATGCAGGATAGCAAGTGTTTTTGCAAACACCTCCGGGTTGGGTAGGGTATGGACGATATTGTAAGTAATGGAGATTTGGTTGTGTTTGGATTGCTTGAGGTCAGGTTTGGGGTGGTTGCACCCAAACAGGCATTTATTCCAACTGATTGTGTCGATCTTTTCTTTTAAAAGAAAGCTTTCTTCTATGCTAATTATAATGATGCTAGTTTAGGCGATGTATTGGAAAAGTAGATGAGGTCAAGAGCAAGGAGTTGATTTGTTGCAGAGCAATTTATGTTAATATATTCTATTTTGGGGGTCTTGGATGATCATTCTGCAAAAGCTGCTCATTTGTAGAAGAATTGTATGAGTGCACAAAGATACTGAAGAAAATATAAGAATATATAAAGATACAGCCCCATATTAACTCCTGATTCGTGCCAGTTTAAATAAATAATTCAAAATGGTAAACAATGCTCCTACTGCTAGACTGTAAAATCCAGAACCCACTGTGTATACATGTTGGTTAGCTAGTGTCTGAGTATCTCAGGTCATTTTAAGACATTTTCAGATTCCATAATATTTAACATGCTGATCACCTGTTTGCTCACAAAACAGGAGACAGATGTTCTGTGCTTTAGGGGTATCCCCAGATGCATGTAAATGGGAAAAAAATGCATTTAAACCATTGATTTGGTGTTGTGCGCAATGTATTAATTAAAAAGAAACATCTAATCCTGGAAGACAGTTTCCTTATTTATTTAGGAGGCTTTTACAAATTACTTTGCTGAATTCAAACACTTAAAGACAACTACAAGGACAGAAGTTGTTATATCACCTTGACACCATTATGGAAGGTTTGCCCAGGTTACAATCTCCTCAGTGAGTAGTAGTTAACAAATCAGAGGGTGAAAAATTATATTATTTGAACCAGAGGATGGCATAAATATGCAGTATCTTAGGGGGTTCATTATGCCATGCCTGGTGCTAATGGGATGGTGATTTATAGCTGTGATTCCTTTCACAGTAAGCCATTCCAAGCTGCACTATGGTAGGAGAGAGAGGCTGAGATGATTTTGGAACTGGAATTGGTTTATTATTGACACTTGTACTGAGGTACAGTGAAAAACTTGTCTTGCATACTGTTCATATAGATCAATTCATTACACAGTACATTGAGGTCGTACAAGGTAAAACAATAACAGAAAGCAGAATAAAGTGTAACAGCTAGAGAGAAAGTGCAGTGCAAGTAGAAAATAAGGTGCAAGGTCATAATGAGGTAGATTGTGAGGTCAAGAGTCCACCTTATCGTACTAGGGAACCATTCAATAGTTTTATAACAGTGGGATAGAAGCTATCCTTGAGCCTGATGATACAGGCTTTCAAGCTTTTGTATCTTTTGCCCGATGGGAGAGGGGAGAAGAGAGAATGTCTGGGATGGGTGGGGTGTTTGATTATTGCTGGAAATATAGATGTCAACTATTTTACTACAAGAAGTTTGGTGAGATCCTTTGGTTTTTGCAGCCTCCTATACACTTGATCATGTAGTATTAGAGACTGGAGCTGGAATCATGTAACCACGTCAAATAACAGTGACTCCTTTTCTATCTGCTTTTTCATAATGGAGTCAAGGATAGATACGAGCTTCTTTCCTTATCTTATTTAGTTTTTGTTGCAGAGAGAGATCTTAATTAACTCTCTGATTTTATAACACTATCTTCTTTAATCTTTTGCTCACTATCCCTTCCCCCTCATTGTGGGAGGGAATTCATCTACATCTAAGCCAATTTGTTTGTTATTTCTTGATGCAATGTAAGATTGGTTGGATTCTTATTGCTCCTCTGATGTTGTTTCTAACCTCACTACTAACTTTTTCAGGCATTCTGGTCAATTTGAAATGGACAACTAATTTGAGCACTGGCCTTAGAAAGCCAGTGGTGAACTTTATGCTGTTGTGCTAATACAATACATTGGTATGTATTTGGGGAGGCCATGTCCAGGTCTTCTGCTCCAGTTAGAAAACATTCACAATGAACCTTCATTACAATAAAAGGTTTTATATAACTTATTTTGTCACTTAACTAAGATTTTGTTCTCAATGATAAAGGCTAGGGAACACAGTTGGAGACTGTCTTTCACATGTCACATATCCATGAAAACCAGTAACATTTAACTGTCTTTGGCCATTGGTTGAATGACCTGTAAGTTTCAGCTTATCAAAACACATGTAGTTTATTTTGATTTGCTGCATCTTTACTGGGAAGAGACTTGACTAATTTCTGACTTTTTACCATTAAGGGCAACTGGTATCCACTGTATAAGTCAAAGGTTTATTGTAAATCCTGCTATATAGATTTTTGCATGACAAAGGATCCTTTAGGAACCTACCCCCTTTGCTAACTGGGGAAATCCTTACTGGTAATTATAACAAAATCTTCAATTTTCCAAATGAGATTGACTATCCAGACAACACAGTCATCGAATTCACTAGATAGGTATATCAAAGTGCTACTGTTTAATAGCCCTGAGGACTAAATTAATATTAATTGAAATAATTATGTTATTAATGGTTATAAATAAAGTCAATAGAATTTCTGGTAAGTCATACTTTGCATGGCAGTTGAGCCTTTGAGATGTTAGTGAGAAAAACAGGGAAGGGGTCAATGAACCTTGGAGCCTGTTACTAAATCACACAGGCTATGAATTTCCAAGTTCATCCCTGGTGTATGCTGAAGTTTTCTGTTGCTAATGGGTCAACATTGTAAACTTATAGTGAGCGCTTTAATGTCAATAATACAATAGTTGAAAGTGGCCAATTTTTTCTTTTGTTAACAGTACCCATTAGCAGACAAAGTCAAACCTTGTCAAATCTTCATGATTGTTATTCATCCAAAACTCTGCTGCCTGTGTCCTGACTTGAACCAGGTCCCGTCAAACATCACCCCAATGCCATAATTTTAAAATGTTCATCCTTGTTTTGAAATCCCTTCATGATCTCACTCCTTCTTAATCTTTTTTCATCCTAAAACCCTTTGAGGTGTCTGTACCCCTCTGGTTCTGCTTCCCAAATTTAATTGCTCCACTGCTGGAGACTAAGAGTCAGCTGCTTGGCACAAAGCTTGGGATTTCCTTCCGAGATCTCTCCATGTGTTTTTCTCCCTTTTCTCTTTGAGGGCTTAAAATCAAATCAAATGTTGGTAAATTAAAACAGAAAATGTTGAAAATACCCAGCCAGTCAGACAGCGTCTGTGGAGGGGGTATGAGTTAACCTTTCAATGTTTCATCAGTTTTGTTTCATCAGATCAACATTTTCTATTTTTACTCCATAAAAACTACCTCTTTAACCAATCTTTTGGTTATTTGTGCTTACAGTTCCTTGTATGACATGGTGTTTAAAGCTCCTATGAAGTCCCTTGGAACATTTTACTACGCTGAGGGTTCTGTAGAGATATGTTGTTGTCCTGCCACTGTTCAGAAGTAATTCATTGGCTGACACACATATTGGAATGAACGCAGTACTGACACAATCTTCATTCAGTCCCCTTCCCTCACCGTTACAGAGCTCCTTTTGCTTCTCTCTGCCTTCCCCTCCCCCCCCCCACAGTGCTTCCTCCAGACCACCACATCTGGATCCCTTTGCCCTACCTGCTGTTGGGCTTACTTTGCTCTCTCCCACCACCCCTTGCTGTTTGAGCTCCCTGCTGAGCTTTACTCCCTTTGCTCCTTGCAGGGCTCCTTTCTGTCCAGGCGCTAGTCTATTTTTCAGCCAATCAATGCTACCTTGCCTCTTCGCCAGCTCATAAGAGATCACTTTGTACTTCTGATCACATCTTCCAAGCCACAGAAAATGACCAGTAGCAGTCAATTATTAAAATATTCCTCACAATTTAAAAAGATAAGTCTTTGAACTTTTTTTCCTGAAGAGAACCATCTTTTCACATTTCCTTGGAATGTGGCCACTCTGCTACATTCATCTGTGAGGATGAGTAGCTTAAGTCCTAGAGCAGCTCCATTCATTTGATTGGGGGTCACAACTTTCCAACAGCTTGACAACCGAAATGGAAGCCCCTGAACCTCAAAAGACAATGTCATGTGGACATGTTAAATATTTCTCCCCAACTCGTCCTTCATCCTTTCCCACTTACCTTGTGAAGCTGCTGTACATTTCAATTACATTGTGCTTATGCATGGAGTACTTGGTACTTTAGGATTTCTTGATAAGGTTGTGCTTGCACTTGGAGCAATTTAGTGTTATAGGAAATTGTTTATTCTCAAAGGGATGGAGAGCATCCTGCTTGCTTTGTTGGTTGAGATCATTGCCCTTTCCTGTCCTGGGGTGGATTGTTGATGCTTATCTTTCTCCTCCTCGCATGGTGGGGAGACAGGTTGGGACCAGGAAACACTTCAGTTGGGGAAAGAAAATTGCACCAGATCTAAGAGTCTTAGGACAGAGTCAACAATAAAGTATCAAGCTCAGATTGTACAAGGAGCCTGAAAATAACTATTTATGTTTTGCAAAAACAATCTTACTTTGGATCTTAATTATAAAATGGCTGGGGAAGAAATTATTGATATCCGCAGCTCAAGCAGATGCAATGAAAGGATTGGACAATTAAATTTCTAATGATGTCTTTTGCATTCCTAGAAAATTATCCATATCGTGATTTTCTGTAACGTGAACTCTTGACAAAATTTGTTGTTTCTTTTGCATTTTATATTTATTTTTTCCATTGATTCCCTGAGAGCAAATTTTTATTCTATTTCTCGGTTCTTTGGTAGTGGTTTGTGAATTCCGTAAGAGCAAATCTGTTACCCGAACTGCTGTTATCCTGGGGTATACTATTGGATCATTTAGCAAACACAACCAAGCAGCAAAGAGCATTTGCAAAACCTCCATTCCTCAACAATAGTTAGCACAAACAACCTGTCAAGCTAAATACCCAGAACAAAAGTAGCACAGCTTATCTTCATCACTTTCATTGGTTGATCTTGTAACCTTTAAAATGCATCATAGCCTAAAAACTCTTTCTCACAACATTGAATGAAACCCAGCTGTGGAACTACCCAGTCGTCTCCACTCTGCCTGATTGAAGCAGTGTCACCAGATGCAGCCAGGATGTACTTCAAAATTCATGTTATTATGTTGCAGTAGCATTGGGGTTCAGGTCAAAATCTAGGATCCATTAAAACATATTAAATCAGTTTTATTTAGGCACGCATCTTTAGATAAAATAAGATATCTTTATTAGTCACATGTACATCGAAACACACAGTGAAGTGCATCTTTTGTGTTGAGTGTTCTGGGGGCAGCCGCCAAGTGTCTTACACCCTACTCCATCTGAAGCTTACATTGTCATGCTAGGCCTAATGATATGCTTGATTCTTGGTGAATGCTGTAGTCATGAAACCTGCTAATCAAAGGCAAATGTTCTCTGAGGCAAATGATCTGAAATGTTCTGGAAAAATTTGGAAGCCAAAATGTATTTCCAAGAAACTACAGACTGGAGGTGGGATCGATCCATGGAGATTCAGAAGGTGCTTATTTATGGAGAATTGTTAAAGAAATTTGAATTGTTAATGTAAAACTTTAAAAGCAATGAAAGTCTCTGCCATCTGTTCCAACTAATGTTAAAAATGCATTGATCAAATGAATCAATAATGCAAAGATTTAAGAGCAGTGAAAGTCTGCATTCTGAGCAGTATTCAAATTAATGCAAATCCCAACCTCTGATTAAATCCTAGTATGCAAGCTCAGACTTGGGCACACGCTACCATCTCTCCTATGTGAAATGGCCTGTTGCTGCCATTTTTGGGGGAACTTTCATGTTTGAAGCAGTTTGAGCTTTTTAACTATTTTTGGAGGTGAATCCTCCAATAGATATTAGTGCACACTTTAAAGTTTCAGCAAAAACACCTACTTTATAGCTAGCAATTTTTTTGAAATACCAGAGATGTATTGTCACCTCTGCTTTATTCCTGCCCTGAACTCTTGATCAGCTCTGAACACAATAGCAGCAGCTGTTTGACAGGTGCAGCAGTGAGTGGAAATGAATGAATTTAGAGGAACATGCGATCAGGTTCATAACTGCTCAATTTGTTAAGCAGAGGCTCATGAGCTGACAATGGAAACGAAGCACCTGGGAACGTTGTCAGGCTGACACAATGCAAAAACAATAATTGACTACTTCTTGCCATTGTAGTTGAGGCACCTACCAGATGGGATTTCCTGTTTATTCAGTAGACTGTCAGAGGTCAGAATCAGGTTTATTATCACTGACATATGTCATGAAATGTGTTGTTTTGTGGCAGCAGTACAGTGCAAGTCATAAAGACAAAAATTGCTGTAAGTTACAAAAAGAAATAAATAGTGCAAAAGAATAATGAGATAGTGTTCATGGACCATTCAGAAATCTGATGGTGGAGGGGAAGAAGCTGTTCCTGAAATGTTGAGTGTGTCTCTTCAGGCTCCTGTATCACCTCCCCAACGGTAGCAATGTGAAGAGGGCTTGTCCCGTGTGGTGAGGGTCCTTAATGATGGATGCTGCCTTCTTGAGGCACCGCCTCTTGAAGATGTCCTTGATGGCAAGGAGGGAGGTGGCTGAGTCTACAACCCTCTGCAGCAATTTTCGATCCTGTGCATTGGAGCCTCAATACCAGGCAGTGATGCAATCTGTCAGAATGCTGTCCACCGTACATCCATAGAAATTTGCAAGAGTCTTTGGTGACATATCAAATCTCCTTGAACTCCTAATGAAGTAGAGCCACTGGTGTGCCTTCTTCGTGATTGCATCAATGTGTTGGATAGATCCTCTGAGATGTTGATGCCCAGGATCTTGAAGCTGCTCACCCTTTCCACCGCTGACCCCTCAATGAAGACTGGTACGTGTTCTTCTGACTTCCCCTTCCCGAAGTCCCCAATCAATTCCTTGGTCTTGCTGCTGTTGAGAGCAAGGTTGTTGTTGGGACACCACTCAACCAGCTGATCTGTCTCACTCCTGTACGCCTCCTCATCGCCATCTGAGATTCTGCCAACAACAGTGGTGTCATCGGCGAATTTATAGATGACATTTGAGCTGTGCCTAGCCACAGAGTCATGAGTGTAGAGAGACTAGAACAGTGGGCTAAGCACACATCCTTGAGGTGTGCCTGTGTTGACTGTCAGTGAGTACCCCATTGCCATTGTAGTTGGGACACTACCAGATGGATTTGATGAGAAAATAACAAGAGGCTGGAGGAACTCAGCAGGCCAGGAAGCATCTATGGAGAAAAACAGACGGTCAACGTTTCGGGTCAGGACTGAAGGTAGGAAAAGGGGCAGCCCAGTATATAGGGGGGATAAGCAGAGCAGTGATAGGTGGATAAAAGAGGGGAGCAGGGGTGAACACAAAGTGGTGATAGATGCAGGTAAGAGATAGTGATAGGCAGATGAGATGCAGGGGAGGAGGAGAGAGCAGATCCACCAGGGGATGGATCAAAGGTATGGAGGCGGGTGCCCCATGGGAGGAGGGAAGGAGAGGATAAAAAGTAGGTGAGGAGAAAAAAGAGAGGGAGGCTAGGAAAGGGAAGAAAAGAGGCATGGGGAGGGGGGGGAACGGCGTTTGATTTACTTAAAATGGGAGAATTCAATGTTCATGCCGCAAGGCTGTAAGGTCCTAAGATGGAAAATGAGCTGCTGTTCCTCCAGTTTGCGTTTGAATTTTTCCTGGCAGTAGAGGAGGCAGAGGACTGACATATCAGTGATGGAGTGGAAGGGGGCTTGAAGTGGCTTGCAATGGGGAGATGCAGATCGTGGTTACAGATGGAGCTCTTCCCCTCCTCCCCTGCATCTGCCTACCACTAACTCGTACCTGCATCTACCTGTCACCACCTTGTGCCCACCCCACCTCATCTGTTTCTTCCCCCCCCCCCCCCATATATTGGGCATCTGCTTTTCCTCTCTTCAGTCCTGAAGAAGGGTCCTGACCTGAAACGTTGACCATCTGTTTTTCTCCACGGATGCTGCCTGGCCTGCTGAGTTACTCCAGCATTTTGTTGTTTTTTCATCTAGATTCCAGCATCTGCAGTCCTTTGTTTTTCTACCATTTCCTGTTTATTAGACTGTCAGAGGTGGAAATGTTTTCAAGTCAGAAAATTATGTGATTGGAATATTTGATTTAAAATGTTGGAAGTGAATTATCCACTCTAATGGAATGACCCATTGACAATGCACCTACACCCGGACAAGTAAATTTTCAGTATGGTACTTCATCAAGACATTCCTGATTTGCACCCATGACCAGCATAACCATGCAGATTTTTCGTCAGGAATCTGTGATGTAGTTAAGGTCTCCACAACATTTTAATATGAAATTTGAGAATTTGAGCCCAATTCCTGTCATCTCTGGTGAGATTCATCCAGTAAACCGACTGAAATTCTACTTAAAGGGACACCTACCTGGAGGCATGGATCTTCGTCCACTGCTGATATTGGGATTGAATTTTGCCTTTGGTTGCCAATGCTAACAAGCTTATAGAGACTGTCCGTAGAGATGTGTACGGTGTGGCACAGCAGTTAGTGGTGCTGCCTCGCTATGTTTGATCCTCACCTTGGGTCTTGTCTAATGTGGAGTTTGCATGTTCTCCACGTGGGTGTGTGGCTTTCCGTTGGGTGCTCCAGTTTCTTCCTACACCCGAAGATGTGCTGGTACTTTAATTGGCTTCTGTAAATTACCCCTTCCACCTGCACTGCACTTTCTCTGTAACTGTATCACTTTATTCTGCATTCTGTTGTTTTACCTTGTACCTCAATGCACTGTGTAATGAATTGATCTGTATGAGCGGTATGCACAAGTTTTCACTGTACTGCAGTACATGTGACAATAATAAACCAATTTACCAATTTAATTGGCAAAAAGAACCAAAGGGTAGTTGGTGGGCATGTGAATGGGAATAAGTTGCAAGGGTAAGGATAAGGGAATAGGATTGTGCAGCTGGGAGCTGCCTCCTTCTGTGGCATAATAAATAAGTTGGCTGCCCATTGTAGCCCTGATGTTTTTCACTTTTGATCAATGAAGTCAAATATCAGGAAGAGACTACAGCAGGTGACGGATGCTCATTTTTCTGTTCAGCACCAGTGACTGGAGATGAATTCTAACCCTTAACTCTTGGAGTTTGTGTGTGAGTGTGCAAGCACAGTTGTGTAGTGGTTAGTGTGACACTATTACAGCGCTAGCGACCCGGGTTCAATTCCAGTCATTGTCTGTAAGGAGTTTGTACGTTCTCCCCATGTCTGCGTGGGTTTCCTCCGGGTGCTCCGGTTTCCTTCCACATTCCAAAGACATGCAGGTTAGGAAGTTGTAGGCATGCTGTGTTGGCGCTAGAAGTGTGGCGACACTTGCAGGCTGTCCCCAGAACACCCTATGCAAAAAGATGAATTTTATTGTGTGTTTCGATGTACGTGTGACTAATAAAGATATCTATCTTATCTTTGATTACTTATTTATGATACATTTTGCCTTACTTGCCTCTAGTAAGTTTTATTTGCTTTTGGTGGATTCTATTATTGTCAGTGTCATTTGGATAAAGCAACAATTGGCAGCAGTACAGGTTGCTTCAGTACTGAGTAGGACTGAGCCTGTCTCAAGACAGGTGAGGGGCTGCTGCCTGTAGAAGGTGAAACTCTGCAAACAGCATGTAGGGGCTGAGAACTGCTCTCTTGGGTCGTTCCAATTAACAGTGCTTCTCCAGCCAGATGTCATCAACCTCTGCTCCCTTCAGCAACTGGACCTGGATAAAGAGGTCATGCTTTGTTAGGCTAACCTTTCTGTCACAGGCTAAGCTCCCTGTCACAGGCCACTTCTGTCTGTTTAACAAAGGGGATGCAACCTAAACAACAGCATAAAGACTATCTGAACCATATCGGCAATACATATGCCAGAAGTAACCAGTGCATCTCCATCCCCAGTGTCAGTGGGAAAAGTTTTGGGGATTTTGTAACATTGGCTGTGTTCCCACGTTGACTGGTGCTGTGGTTATGTTGTCATTCGTGACCAGGACATGTGCCTCTGTCAGTTGAAAGCTAACACTCTATCAATCTCCAGCTGGTACCAGATGACAGAAGTGAAACCATGTAAGCTTTGTTCAAGGTACTTGGACAGCTTTCACAATGTCTATATTCTGTGGCAGTGTACTTACACATAATCTTCATCCCTTCTGGAAAAAGACTAGAATAGTACCTGGAGATGTAGTGGAGGCAGAGAAGATAGCAACATTTAAGAGGCATGTGGACAGGCACATGAACAGGCAGGGAATGGAGAGATATGTGCAGGCAGATGGGATTAGTTTAGGTTGGCATAATAGTTGGTACAGACATCATGGAAGAAAAGGCCTGTTCATGTGCTGTACTGTTCTATGTTCTTTGAGAATACACATAGTCCTCTTGTGAAGGGGTCTTATAAGCTGCACATGCATTGTGCCTTTATCTCTGGTCTGGGAAAGGAACTTATTCTCTTGGGTATCCTGCCATCAGTACCTAGTGCTGTTTGTGCGTGCCTGTGTTGAAATGTTTAGTTGCGTTTAAAGGACCGTCATCTAACAAAACGTAACTGAGCCTCTAAAAATATTAGGGCTGAGAAACAAAAGATTCTGCAAAGAGATTGGACATAAAGGAGTATCTTTAGAAGGCAAGAGAGGTGGAAAGGTTTAGGAAGAGAACTCCATAGCTTGTAGTATCATCAGCTATTCAATGATGGGGTTGAATACCATCATCCCCTCAGTATTAATCACTAAGCATCAAAACCTGGGCCTCTGTACCTCCCTCTGCAACTGGATCCTCGACTTTCTTATTGGAGAACAGTCGGTGTGGATCGGTAATAACATCTCCTCCTTGCTGGCAATCAACACAGGCGCACCTAAAGGATGTGTGCTTAGCCCACTGCTCTACTCTACACTCATGACTGTGTGGCTAAGCACAGCTCAAAAACTATCAATAAATTCGCGGATGACACCACTGTTGTTGGTAAAATCTTAGATGGTAATGAGGAGGCGTACAGAAATGAGGTAGATCAGCTGGTTGAGTGGTGTTGCAACAACAGCCTTGCACTCAAGATCACCAAAACCCAAGGAACTGATTGTGGACTTCAGGAAGGGGAAGTCGGGGGAACAAACACTAGTCCTCATTGATGGGTCAGTGGTAGAAAATGTGAGCAGCTTCAAGTTCCTGGACGTCAACATCTTGGAGGATCGATCCTGGGCCCAACACATTGATGCAATCATGAAGAAGTCACACCAGCAGCTCTACTTCATTAGGAGTTTGAGGAGCTTCGGTATATCACCAAAGAATCTTGTAAATTTCTATAGATGTACGGTGGAGGGCATTCTGACTGGCTGCATTACCACTTGGTACTGAGGCTCTAATGCGCAGGACCGTAAGAGACTGCAGAGGGTTGTAGACTCAGCCAGCTCCATCACAGGCAAAACCCTCCCCTCCATCAAGGACATCTTCAAGAGGTGGTGCCTCAAGAAGGCAGCATCCATCACTAAAGACCCTCACCATCCAGGACATGCCCACTTCTCATTACTACCATCGGGGAGGAGGCCTGAAGACCTACACTCAATGATTCAGGAACAGCTTCTTCCCCTCTGCCATCAGATTTCTGAACAGTCCATGAACCCATTAACAACACCTTGTTATTCCTTTTTTTTTGCACTATTTATTTATTTTGTAATTTATAGTCATTTTTATGCCTTTGCGCTGTACTGCTGCCACAAAACAACAAATTTCACATCGTACAAGTCAGTGATAATAAACCTGATTCTGAAGGCACATATTTATCTATGTACATTAAAGTCCAGGATAGTTAAGAGGCCAGAAATTCGGAAGTGCAGATATTGGAGGACTGAAGCTCAATTTGTAGTCTTCTAACGCCGAGGTTGTGAACAAATTTGTTTAATGAGTTGGAAGATTTCCAGGGAGAAGGTTGGAATTAATAACTTGGGACAGAGTTTGTGAGGGAGACATTACCTTTGGTCATCCCAGTGTTTAGTTGGAGGAAAGTTCTGTTCATCTAGTATTGAAAGCTGGTGAGCACTGACAATTTAAAGACAATGGAAGGGGTGAGAGGAAGACCACCTTAAGTTTATGAGAATTATTCAAGAGATATATGAAGAGAATGTGTGACGTTATATTGGGTGATGGGAATTAGTACCCTCCACTGATTTCCTTCTCTAGGATTTCCATCTCTTTGCCATTTCATCCAACTTGTCCAGATACTTGGAATACTTTGGTTAATATTTTCGACCACTGCACCCTTTTGGTGCCATCTACAAAGTTAAACACCACAGGCAATGTTCTGTCCTTGTAAATTGTAGCCAACTCTAACCCCTGAGAGTTATTTCCCAGTTTTGAGAGCTTAGTTAGCTATAATGGGGAGATCTGTACTTACCTCAGCCAATCCCATCGATTCCTTTCCAAGGACGTTGTCAGCTGCAAATCTTTGCTTCCCTCAGCTTCCTGTGTTGCTACAATGCTATTCCTTTAGTTTTCTCTGCGCTCTCTCCCTTATACAGTCCTTCTTAATGATGAAGTGAATCATAAAATAATGGAGAAACTGCCTCTTCAATGTGAAAAATGCCACTATATATATTTCATTTTCCCCTTCCTTTAAATATTTCATCCCACTTTATTTATGTTATTTATTTATTAGATATTTATACGTGGCTTCATCCAGTTTGGCAAAACTGCTTTCAAAACTGTCTACTCCAGATTTCTGGTAGTGGTGGGGGCAGGGTTTGATGAAAATTTTGATTATATGTTAAGAATTTTGTAACTTTTTGATGGCTCATTAATCTTAATAAACGGGGCAAAGTTGCATTGGCAGAATGTGCAAATGACTGCACCAACTGAAATCCTCAAAAGGTACTTCTTCATTGAATATTTTATGGCAGGCATCAAAAGCTATCAATCTGTGCCTATCAATTTTTAAGTAAGGTATCTGCCATGTTTAGAACAAATCTATCAATGAGTCCTGTCAAATTTCCTACCCCAGTGAAAGAAAATGTTGATGGAATTTACCAGCTGTCATTGACAAGCGTGCTGGTAATGAGAATTTGTGGAATTTACTCATTAAAACCCCCAAGTGATGGCATTCTAGGGCAGTTCATTTCAATGAAACTCTTTAATGAAAATTTCTACATAAATGCAATTTCTTATGTTTATTGGTAAATATTGACAACAGGAGCTATAAAATCTACCCCAAATTATTAAACCTTTGCATTGCCCCATTCCCAAGAAATGACTGGTTAATCTGGAAAGGAGCAATTTAATGCTAATTTACTCCCACCCTTGGGGAGGATCTGACTACATTCACAGATCCCAACAGCATCCATAATTTTTGCATAATCCGCATCAGTTTCATAATTTAGCCAGCATCGGCTTTGAAATGGCAGCCAGACTCCTTTAACAACACTGTAGCCCACTAATCACTACCTCAGTGTAGCAACACTATGACCAATTTGGCCACTTTGCACTACAATGGACTTCGTAGTTTTTTTGTTCTAATTATGTTCTCTTTGTATAATTTATGTTTAATTTGTGTTTCTCTCGTGAATGTTATGTCTCTAATGCTATGTGTCTCTGGTGCTGCTGCACGTAGTTTTTCATTGCACCTGTGCATACATGTACTTGACAATATGACAATAAATTTGACTTTGACTTTTAGTGGAGTAGAATGCAAAAGTGATAAATAGTTACAAACTCTTAAGTTGAACTGTTGAAATATTATGGCTAAACTTGATGACCATAGTTTTTCCAACCTTTGGACTCTGTCAGTGCTGAAATCTGCATTTTACAAATACCTCTTCTTTAATATTATTACCTTTGTTTAAAAATATCTGGTGAAACACCCTAATACATGAATGTTCATTTGAAAGGGATAAGAACAATTTATAAACCAATGCTTATTGTCTGTTTCTGTTCTTGACATTTCATATGGCCATGGCATTTTAACAAGGGATACGTAAGGGATATGCTTTTGCAAGGGATATGTTGGCATAAATGCGATTTTCTTTTGCAAACTTTGCATTGTTCTGGACAGTGTAAGAAAGTAGACCACTATAAAACCTCAGGCAGGAGGAGCCCTGAGTGACAGCAATGAGTGACATGACAAAGTGCAGACATTTCTCCCTAATCCTGCTGTATCCCAAGTGGATTATTTTAGGGAGAATGTTTCCTGCACACTAACCACAAAGTTTGTTCTACACAAATCCAAATCCTCAATGTCAAATGGTAACTCTACCATTGATATGTAGATAAAATTTCACTGTGCCAGTGCAAGAAAAGGGGGAGTTCAGAGTGGCTCTGGGAATTAGTTTTCTACTGATTGATCTGAAAAGTGAGGCAGAAGGAACTTTTGGACCAGAGAGGATCAGGAGAAATAAGTTTTGAGAGGTAGATTTGAAATTTCTTCGTTGACAGCCTGGGCTTTTCTTGTTATATCGTAGAAACGTGTGTCAAAAAACAAAAACATCAATATAATTCTACTTTACTGCAGCTTGTAAAGATAGATGTTAGCAGTGGAACATCTATCAATATTTTGCTAGGAGATTCAAGAGAGCAAAACATTTCAGGAACATTTATGTTAGCAATCATTTGATTCCCCATCTTACTGGGTGAGGACTTGTCATTTCTACCTGTAATAACTCTTGTCTGCTGCAGTTTGCAATCTTTGTTGTCTCCATTTATATGTCATGTCTATCTGATTATTTTCAGTAGCTGTGGGTCAAGGGCAGTAGTGTCAAAGTATTTGCAAATCAAAAATAAACTGCAGATGCTGGAAATCTGAAATAAAAATTCCAGCATTTTCTGTTTTATTCTAGGTATTGGTTCTAAACTAATAATGCTAAATGGCCTTATGCTAATGGTAAACGGGTGATAATGAATTGATGACTTGTTCTGCAGCTTGCCCAACTTATCAATAGGAACAAAGTTCAGACGGAGTAGTCAAATTGCTGTTGTTCTTTTGCATAACCAACAAAAAGTCAGCTTTCATTACAATGACTTTAGGTGGCTCCACAGCATGCTGCGAATTTGAATCAATAAATCTGACTGTGAAAGCTATTTGATAAACGCCTCAGATGATCTTTAGCATCCTTCAAAAAGTGGAATCTCATACCGCCATCCCTTTTGTGGCTTATTTAACTATACCATGCTCTTGATTCTTATAACCCTCTGATGTTGCTTCAATAGCTATACAATTCTTTAACAAGAAAACATACCAGCTTCCCAAGGCAATTAATTTCCGAGGTCACTTACATCCTGAGGCTGATGTTTCTTTAATGTGTAAACTAATGCAATTGTGTGCATTTACACATGCATATGTGTGTTCAAATCTTTTGAACATTTTTGTACTTGTGTGTTTAATTGGTCTGAACTTATTTGTGTTTGAGTATGTGGGTGTATGATCAGAAGCATGAACAAATGTCTGCTTAAACATTTGTGGATTGTGCACATCACACTTAAGTCAGCAAAATATTCATCATTTCTGTTTACCACTGAGCATTTGTCATGAAGCACCTTCTTGAACTGCCGAGTACTTGTGGTGAAGGTTTATGACAGTGATGTAGGAGAGGGAGTTTCAGGATTCTGCTCCAGCATCAATGTGTTTCAGGATGGTGTGCAATTTGGAAGGTAACTGTCAGGTTGGGGGTTCCCGAACACCGGTTGGTCTTTTCCCTCTTTATGGTAGAGGTCATAAATGTGGAAGGGGCAACCAAAGAAATCTTGGTGGATTGCTGGAGTGCATTTTATACATGATGCACCTGTAGGCATGGTGTGTTGGTGTTGGAGGGAATGAATATTTAAGGTGGTCAGTTAAATATTTTGTCTTAGATGGTGCCAATCTTCTTAAGTGTTGCTGGAGAATCACACATTCAGACAAGTGTGGGGTACCATCACACTCCTACTGTGAGGCTTGTAAATGGTTGAAATTCTTTTGATTCACATGATGCAGAATACTCATACCATCAGCTGCCTTTATAGCCACAGTATTTATGTGGCTAGGCCAGGTAAATTTTTATTAAATTTACAGCAATGTTGATGTTGGAGATTTAATAATAGTAATGTCCTGGAATGTCAAAAGAAGAGATTGTTGAGAGATATGTGTTGCCTGGCACTTGTATGGCATGAATGTTATTTGTCACTTTAAGACCCATGTCCCAGTGTTATCCAGATCTTACTGTGTGTGGCCATGAACTGGTTTAAAATTGGTTGATTAGCTAATGATTTTTGAATGAAAATTATGCAGTCATCAGAAAACCTTTGACCTTACAGTGGATGCAATAGCTGACCTGGTTGAAGGTAGGACAAAGCCATGAGGAGCTCCTGCAGTGACATCCTGGGTCTGAGGTACCTCCAGCCTCCACAAGCACCCTCCTTTTTGCATGGTAGTGTAGCGGTTAGCATAACGCTATTACAGAGCCAGCAACCAGGATTCAATTCCAGCTACTGTCTGTAAGGAGTTTGTACGTTCTCCCCATGTCTGCGTGGGTTTCCTCCGGGTGCTCTGATTTCCTCCCACATTCCAAAGACATACGGGTTAGGAAGATGTGGGCAAGCTACGTCGGTGCCGGAAGCGTGGCAACACTTGTGGGCTGCCCCCAGAACATTCTACGCAAAAGATGTATTTCAGTGTGTGTTTCCATTTACATGTGACTAATAAAGATATCTTATTTTATCTTTCTGTGAAAGGTCACTCCAGACAGAATAGAGTTTTCCCTTTAGTTCTTAATTGCTTGAATTTTGCATGACTCCTCAATGCCACTTAGTCAAATCCCGCATTAATTTTAAGGGCAATCACTCATATGTTTGTGTGTGCATGAGTAAAGTTGAAGTTAACAACTTCTACAACCCTGCCCAAAATCAGTCATGTCTTGCAACTTGGTGTAGCCCAATGTAACTTATTTTGTCATTCATTATTGTTTACAAATGGTTAACCCATCACCCAAAGAATGTTACCATAAAGCAAATTTCCCTTAGTTTGATGTTGTAGTGATAGGTATGAAGATGCCAATCAAAAAGGTTCCTTCCAGTGACAGATTTATGCTGCTGCAGGTGTATCTGTACAACTGCTCTATTTGAAAAATCCTATTGCTTGGATGGTGAGATTCTAATAAAGAGGGTATGTAGTGCATGTTGGATTTGATGGCCAGGATTTTGCTGCAATAATGATGCTACAATGATATGCTATCAACATGTGAGTTCCACATATACTCTACTCCCCAACTGACTATTTGTACCTATAGACTTGCTCCTGTAACACAGTAAACTTGCTGTGTTGACAATGATTGGCTGTGTTACGAACCAGCAAAAAAGAAACACACCAAGTCATGTATAAGTGTTAAAACTACTTTTGATAATAACTACTTATGATAATAAGAAAAATAAAAGTAAAAATGTTAGAAGTAAAAATGTTAAATCTTAAATATTAACCTCAAAAACTAAACTCGTAGTGTGTGTGTGTGTGTGTGTGTGGCAAATTCCCAAACTCCAAGTCCAGGAATAGTTCTCAAAGTTCGGTTCAGCAAGCCATAAGGTGAAACATGAGCAAAGGCTTCTTCAACAACCACCGTTGACTTAAGACAAAATGTAGAGAGAAAATAGAGAGTAATTACGAAATCCAAATGTTCCACTTTGGAACTCATACGACACCTCAGTGCCTACTCAGCAGTGACTACTCCACCACTTTCTTCCGAAGCATTTGCCACCCCGAAAGGCATTCGAATTGTGGCCGTCCACACAAATACCTGTTTCCTTCTACAGGTTAACGACAAAGTGGACTCCTCCGGATTATTCCAAAAATCCATACGTGGATTGTAGTGACAGACACAGTTACTGTTTTTCATCCATCGATAGAGACTAGCAGGCTGCTCTCTCTCCCTCCTCCTCCTCCTCCGACTCACTGCTTCAAAAACGTCATTACGTCCTTTATCTTCTGTTGACATCATCACACACACACACACACACACACACACACACACACACACACACACACACACACACACACACACACACACACACACACACACACACACACCTCTATTTTAAGGGGACATTCACCAATAGTAACCTATTCCGTAACAACTGAAGACCCCTGTTTTCAGTTTTCTGTTTGTAGATAACATAGACCCCTATTCAAGATACTCTATTGAATAAGATAAGTTCATGAAATTTCTGCTGGCAAGCCTGAGGAAATTCTCTGTGACTGTAGAGGAGGTGAATTATTCTTTTGCTGAGAACAAAATGTCACCCTTTATTTACATATTACAGATTTATTGCAGTCTAGTAAATATCCTCAGTGGCGAGCATGAACCAAATAATAATTCCATAGATTTTATTACAGGTGCCAAAATTTCCTGAAACAACAGAACTCAAAGACTGAGCTCTGAGGCACCTGAAGAAAGTAGACCTGTAAGAGAAATAGATCATTGTCTTTTCAGAGCTCTATAACTCTCGTCCAATTGTGAATTATGAGTGCAGCTCAAATAAAAACAAAAGAAGACTGGGATATTCTCAATCATCATTACAATCTCTCTGAAACAAGCAACTAACTCTTCAGTTATGAATCACAAAGTCCTCCACAACCTTTTACTTCACTTGAAGTCTGGTGAATATTCACATGAAAGAACATATTACTATCATAAGATTTGTCAACACTTCTCAGAGTTAAAGTGTTCGTTATTATAAAAGCTTACAGTTATCTATCAGCACTGTTCACTTTTACAGAGCTGTTCTACTTTGTTGTACTCTGTCCATTATTGAGGGAACCTTTAACAGGCTGTTTTCTCCAAGGCTAAATAAAAGTCTTGACAGTGAAATTCTTCAACAGAGACACTGTGAAACCATGTTTATATAGCAATCTCTCACTCTTAGAATTAATGGTGGACTTCATATCTGTTACACTCAATAGATACAACAACAATATCAACTCAGAAAGGTATTAAGCCGAGAGGTAAAATTTGGCAGTAAGGAGCTTCAGTTGTGAATCCACAACCTCCTCATCTACATCTGGAAAATGAGGATATACCAAGGATGTTATAACCTTGTTGACCATCTTCAAAAAGGGAGACAATTCCAACTCTGGTGTGTATTGAGGGGTGTCCCTGCTGTCTATCACTAGTATCCACAACTGCTTCTTCCCAGTGGCCGAAGAGATACTCCGTGATTTGCAGTGTGGATTCCTTCTAATTAGAAGCATTGTGGACATGATCTTCATTGCACAAGTAAAGGGAAATACTGAGAGCAGCAGCAGCCACTATACATGGCCTTTACTGACCCCCTGAAGCCTTTTCATTCCATGAATTGGGAGAAACTGTGGAGCACCCTTCCCCAAATTTTGTTGCCCACAGAAATTTGTATCCATCTTACATTTGCTTCATGCTTATAATCAACAGGTGCAAACAGCCTTCCTTGACCCCAATCTTTGAAGTCTGCAATACTTTTCTCACTCTTTATCACAGCTCTGTTTACAACTCCCCTCCAACAAACTTCACACTGAAGTAGAGCTAATTTACAGGATTAATGTGAAACCCTTCAATCTATAATGCCTACACGCCAGACCCAGGGTTACTTCAACCTCAGTAGTTGTTCTGCAGTATATAGTCAACTCTTGCATGTGTTTGAATTCAGAGGCTGGGCTCCAAGTCACATCAATTCATTCACTGAAGCACACAAGAGGTTGGGCCTTACACTCAAGACCTGCAAGAGAAAGGTCCTCTACCAACTTGCTCCTCTACCAACTTGCTCCTATTGTTTAACACCACCTTCCAACTATGAAGGTTCACAGCAAGACCCTGGAAAACATGGACCACTTCCCATAGTTCAAGAGCCACTCTCACTTAAGGCAAGCGCGAATGATGAAAATCATCATTGTCTTCTGTGTGCTAGAATGACATTTGGCTGAGTAGGGGATTACATATTTAAATATCTAGACCTCAAACCTGGCGGAAAAGAAGACTCTATCAGGCAATAATGATCCCTGCACTTCTGGATGCTTCTGAGATTTGAATACATCCATCAGGTACCTCAATGCATTGAAAAGATACTGCCAAATCTGTCTCCATAAAATCCTCCAAATCCATTGGAAGGACAAGCAACCAATGTCATCTTCCTCCCCTAGGCCTACAACCCCTACATTGAGACCCTAAAGACATTTAATTGACTAAATTGGGAAGCCAAATCGTTCACATGCTCGCCACCACACTCCCGGAGCAGACACTCATCTGAGTTCTGCAAGGGAAGTGCTTAACAGTCAGAAGAAACAATGCAAGATGTTCTCAAAGGCTCCTTGAAGGAATGCTACATCTCTATTGACTCCTGGGTAGGCCTGAAAGGCCTGGATAGAGTGGACATGGAGAGGATGTTTCCATTAGTAGGAGAGTCTAGGATCTGAGGGCACAGCCTCAGAATAAAAGGAGGTCCCTTTAAAACAGAGATGAGGAGGAACTTCTTCAGCCAGAGGGTGGTAAATCTGTGGAATTCGTTGCCTCAGAGGGCTGTGGAGGTGAAGTCATTGGGCGCATTTAAGGCAGCAATTGATGGGTTCTTGATTGATAAGTGGGGTTAAGGATTGCAGGGAGAAGGGAGGAGAATGGGGTTGAAAAAATCAGCTATGATTGAATGGCAGGGCAGACTTGATGGGCTGAATGGTCTAATTCTGCTCCTATATTTCTTTTGATCTGTTAGTCCTGTGAATCCTTGGCCCATGACACTGATAAAGTGAAGAGGATGGCTCTGAGTACCTCAAGTCCATGCACTGAGAGTGCACAGATGGCCAGTGTAAACCACAGAAAGGTGTATTGCCTCACAGTCACCCACCTGCTCATCCCATCAGGTACCATCCGCCTCATCTGTGGAGACTCTGTGGTTCCCACAGTGGCCTCCTCAGCCACCTCAAACCCCACAGAGGTGAAGTGGAAAGCAATTCATCCTTGGTCCCAAGGGACGAATAAGAAGAAAAAGTATAAAGACGGAGTTAAATTATACCTCTATTAAGTGTTGCTTATCTCCACTTTGCTCTGTATCACATTCTCCAACTTAATTTTCCCAATATGGCCCCTGCAGACTGTAAATTAAATGTGTTAATGTGATATGGAATTCATTGCACATGATGTATAATTTGTTACATATGTGTTTTATAATCCATGCAATTATTATATTTTATGGTGCACGGTGTGACATTAAGCAGAGATTCTGTCTGCTGCAAGTAAGCATAAAAGATTCTGTGGCACCATTTTACAACAGAGCTATTCCCAGTGTCCTGGCTAATATTTTGTCCTTATCCAACAACCTAAAAAGATAACTAATTATCTGATCATTATCAAAATTTGCCACTCAGACCCCCTTTAAATCTTTCCCCTCCCACCTTAAACCTATGCCCTCTAGTTTTAGACTCCCCTACCCTGGGAAAAGGACAGTGACCATCTACCCTCTCTATGCCCCTCAATCTTGATCTGAGAAAAATCCAGCCCTCCCCACAGCTGTGATCTGCGGGGTCTTGCTGTGCACTATCGGTACTGTGTTTTCTATGTTATAAGTGTAACCACACTTCTTCAAAAGTACTTCATTGATTGTAAAATGCTTTGGAACATCACAATAGCATAACAATCACTTTGTAAATGCAGCTCTTTATTTCTTTTCTCACATTTCCTTATTCACCATTGCCAAAGAATGATCTGATCATTATCACATCAATGAAACTAGGAGCTTGATGTGGGCAAAATTGGGTGTGGTATTTCCTCCATTACAATATTGATCATACTTTGAAAGTACTCCTCAGGCTTAAGGTTCTTTGAAATGCCTTGACAAGGATTTGCGAATGTCTATAGAACTTCAGATCTTTTTACTTTCAATTTTTTGTCTTCTCCTCTACCACTATAAAGCTTTTATATTGGGCTGCAACAGTACCTTTTTTCCCCCACATCATAGTAAGTTATTTTTGTGACTTTTCCAAAGTATTCCTCAGATCAAACCCTAAGGCAAGGATCGCAGCTGTGGGGAGGGCTGGATTTTTCTCAGATCAAGATTATGAGGGGCATAGAGAGGGTAGATGGTCACTGTGTTTTTCCCAGGGTAGGTGGGAGGGGAAAGATTTAAAGGGGGTCTAAGTGGTGAATTCTTCACACAGAAGGAAGGAGATGGATGGAATGAGCTGCCAGAGGAGCAGTACAGGCAAGTACAATTACAACATGGGAAAAACATTTGGACATATAGATGGATTGGAAAGCTTTAGAGGAATATGGACCAAATACAGCCACATGGGGTTAGCATAGATGGGCATCTTGGTCAGCACAGACAAGTCAGGTTGAAAGGCTTGTTTCTGTACTGTATAACTCAATGAATCTATGAATCTATTACAAGATCCAAATCTTTACAATGAATGGTAAGGAGATTTTCCCTTTGTGCTGTGAAGGAGGGGATATATTTACCAACTGAATTTTCTATGAATTTTCTCACAAAGAATGGAATAGATTTCCACCTTCTGTTCAGCTTTCTGATAATTAAATGCATATTTTGATTTCATATTTTCTTTTTTTGTTAGTAACATTCTGGTTATTGATTCATTTACATTAAAATGTTCAGAAATTGCAGTTGTCAAATGAGGAGGCTGATGAAAGAGAGAGCTCTAAAATATTCAGATGAAACTGCATTCCTGGATATTTTATTTTAAAAATAGAGTTCACCGAGATATTCAGCTCTTTTTGAAACTGCTTCCAAACATCTTAATGTTGTCAATTGAGCAACTCAGTCAAAATAGCAAAAGAGAAAATGCTGATGCTGAGCAAAAATGTTAACTATAAAATTTCATGGTTTAGAACTATGGAAAGAATGGTGAGCTCTCATCAAGTCATAACAAACTGTGATTTTGGACCACTGTCTTCAGAATAGCACAATTCACAGAGGCACCAGTGATGAAGACACTGATGGCTCATTTTGTTGAATATAAAGTATATTCTCTTTCTGGCTTGTTATGTTTACCGGTGAGAGTCAGATTTAACGTTGGGTTTGGTGAACCTTTTTCCTGTGATTAATTGAGGGATGACAACAGTGTGATAATAAAGTCATAGAAACTAGGGCTTCAGCAGGAATTTATATTGGACAGCTTTGGAGGAGCACTTTAAACAGACATGCAATGAATGGAGTCTGCTTGTGCCATAGCCATTCTTCAACACAAGTCAAATTAGTGGAATAGGTAGCCTCATGGGTTTTTTTGTCTATTTAGGTAAATGTAATTTTATTCTTAAATATTGAATTTCAACTAATAGAGACCCATTAAGCTCTAACTTGCATTTATGCAAATGTGCCTTTACTCTTCCTGCCCCTGCACAAGTCATAGAGGCATACAGCACAGAACAGGCACTACAGCACACACAATGCTGGAGGAACTCAGCAGGCCAGGCAGCATCCATGGAGAAAGGCAGGCGGTCAATGTTTCAGGTCAGGACCCTTCTTCAGGACTGAAGATAGGAAAAGGGGAAGCCCAATATATAGGAGGGAATATACCCTTCCCCCTTCCCCTTTTCCTATCTTCAGTCCTGAAGAAGGGTCCTGACCTGAAACATTGACCGCCTGCTTTTCTCCACGGATGCTGCCTGGCCTGCTGAGTTCCTCCAGCATCATTGTGTTTTTCATCTAGATTCCAGCATCTGCAGTCCTTTGTTTCTACAGCACACACAATCCATGCTGACCATAAAACACACATTTTTTACAATAATCCTACCCTAACCCATTTCATTCTCCCCATATTTTCATCAACAGCCCCCAGACTCTGCCACTCACCTATGTATACAAGGCAATTGACTGTGATAAATTAATCTACTAACTGGCACACTTTTGGGATGTGGGAGGAAACTAGAGCACACGGAGGAATTCCCAGGGAGAATGTACAAACTCTGCACCAATGTCACCAGAGATCAGGATGAATCTGGATCACTGGTGCTGTGAGCAACCAACAAAAAGCTGGAGAAACTCAGTGGGTCAGGCAGCATCTATGGAGGGAAATGGACATAGAACAGTACAGGCCCTTCGGCCCATGACGTTGTGCTGACCTATATAAACCTACTCTATGATCAATCTAACCCTTCCCTCCTACACAGCTCATAACCCTCCATTTTTCTTACATCCATGTGCCTATCTAAGAGTCTTTTAAATGTTCCTATTGTATCAGCCTCTACCACCACCCCCAGCAGTGCGTTCCAGGCACCCGCCACTCTCTGTGTAAAAAAATACTTCTGACATCTTCCTTAAATTTCCCTCCACTCACCTTAAACAGGTGTCCACTGATATTGGCCTTTACCGCCCTGGAAAAAAGGTGGTGGCTGTCCACTCGATCTGTGCCTCTCATAATCACGTACACCTCTATCAAGTTGCCCCTCTTCCTGCATCACTCCAAAGAGAAAAGCCCTAGCTCGCTCAACCTTTCCTCATAAGACATGTTCTCTAATCCAGGCAGCATCCTGGTAAATCCCCTCTGCACCCCCTCTAAAGCTTCCACATCCTTCCTATAATGAAGCGACCAGAACTGAACACGGTACTCGAAGTGTGGTCTAACCAGAGTTTTATAGAGCTGCAACATTACCTAGCAGCTCTTGAACTCAATACCCCAACTAATGAATGCCAGCACACCATACGCCTTCTTAACCACCCTATCAACTTGAGCGGCAATTTTGAGACCCCAAGATCCCTCTGTTCTTCCACACTGCTAAGAATCCTGCCATTAACCTTGTACTCCGTCTTCATGTTTGATCTTCCAAAGTGTATCGCTTCACACTTTTCCAGATTGAACTCCATTTGCCACTTTTCCACCCAACTCTGCATCCTGTCTATATCCCACTGTAACCTATGGCAACCTTCCACACTATTCACAACACCTCCAACCTTCGTGTCATCTGCAGACTTACTAACCAAACCCTCCACTTTCTCATCCAAGTCATTTATAAAAATCACAGAGCAGTTATCCCAGAACCCACCAGTCAGCGGCCTTCCCCGATTAAATACTTTCCCGTATCATCTGCTCCTATCCTTGTCTATGGCTATGCTGAAGGTCAGGGAGTTGTGGTCACTGTCTCCGAAATGCTCGCCCAGTGAGAGGTCTGTCACCTGACCAGGTTCATTGCTTAATACTAGATGCAGTATGGCCTCTTCTCTAGTCGGCCTGTTCACATACTGTGTCAGCAATCCTTCTTGGACGCACCTAACAAATTCTGCCCCATTTAAACCTTTTGCACTAAGGAGGTGCCAATCAATATTAGGGAAGTTGAAGTCACCCATGACAACAACCCTGTTATTTTTACACCTTTCCAATATATGCCTACTTACTTGCTCCTCCGTGTCCCAGTGGCCATTGGGGGGCCTATAGAATACTCCTAATAGAGTGATTGCTCTGACTTCCACCTACACTGACTTCCGCCCTCACTGACTCAGTAGACAATCCCTCCACGATGTCTTCCCTTTCTGCAGCTGTGATACTATCCCTGATTAGCAATGCCACTGCCCCACTTCTTTTACCTCCCTCCCTATCCCTTTTGAAACATCTAAACCCTAGAACATCAAGCAACCAATCCTGCCCCTGGCACAGCCAGGTCTCTGTAATGGCCACAGCATCATAATTCCACGTGTTGATCCATGCTCCAAGTTCATCACCCTTATTCTTAATACTTCTCATTTCGGATTGAGACCCTTCATCAGAACTCTGCGAGTTCTGCTAGTTGTGTCACTGTGCTGCCCAGCTCTGTGCACAGAGCTGGTGCTTACAAGCTTTGCTGGGGTAGTTGGGACCCTCCCCGTTGAAGGGAAGTAGTTTATACAGAGCAATATTGATGGCAGTGAAATTACTGACACAGCCCTTGAGCTCCAGGCTGCTCTGTTTATATTTGGCACTACTCATGGGGTCAGAGACCATGAGTGTCTTTCATATGAGAATCCAAGTGCCAATCAGCTGAATCAGATGGATGTAAAAGATTCATTGCATTATTTTGAAGAACCTCAAAATAATGCCATGGAAATATTGTTTTGAATTTTGAACATCATTTTGGCTGTCATCTATTCCTTAATCAAAAACAGATTACTGGGTCATAGTCACATTGTAGTTGGCGGGAGCCTGCTATGTATACATTATCTACTACAGTTTATACATTAAAGTAGTAATTCACTCAGAAAAAAGTTCTTCATTAGTTTTAAAATGTCTTGTGGACATTGAATGACTTGATTGTTGAAAAGTCACTTTAACTAACTCTTAAACTGATACAATGTGAACAGGGCACTTGTGCAATAATTATGAATCTCAGACTGGGAATTTTTAGTGGGTTAGTTGGCATCTGAGAGGGAAGGATGGTTTGTGTGAAATTTCAGAATTTTCTGCTTGTGGTTCTGATTATTGATATTTGCAGTTTATCTTCCAATTAATTATTATAAGTACCATCCTACAGGTTGAATCCTGATGTGTGGGGTCGCTGATGATGAAAAGTCATTGAAAACTTATAAAAGGACCACTCGCAATTCTGCAGCATCTTTCACAACCTCAAGATTCTTTCACATATGCCCATTAAACTCCCTTGATTCTCCCACCAGCCACCTACATTAGGGGCAACTTATTTAATTAAACTAACACCTAACCTATGCCTTTGAGATGTGGGGGTAAACACGTGTGTTTACAGAAAGATTGTACAAACTTCACACGGACATCACTGGAGGTCAGAATCGAACCTAGGTTGCTGGAGTGGTGAGACAGTTGCATTACCTGCATTGCAACTCTGCTGCCTGAAACACTTTATAAGCAGGGATACTTTGAAGGGTAGCAGCTAATTTTTATATGGCAAACTTGCACAGACAACAATGAGATAATGGGCCAACCTGTTTCAGTAATACTGGTTGAGAGATTAATATTAGCTAGTTTACCACAGAGAACTCTTCTGCTATTGTTGGATGTGATACCATGGATCTCTTACTCTAGCTGAGAGAGCAGATAGCACCTTTGCTCCGTCCACCATAACTGCCAGGATCTCCTGGTGATCAGCCATTTTAATTCCACTTCCCATTCCCACACTGACATGTCTGTCCACAGCCTCCTCAACTGCCAAATTGAGGCTAGACTCAGATTAGAGGAACAACGCCTCATTCTCCATCTTGGTAGTCTCCAACCTGATGGCAGCAACGTCAATTTCTCCAAGATGAAAAACACTATGATGCTGGAGGAACTCAGCAGGCCAGGCAGCATCCGTGGTGAAAAGCAGGCGGTCAACATCTCGGGTCAGGACGCTTCTGCTGAGTTCCTCCAGCATCATAGTGTTTTTCAACTAGATTCGAGCATCTGCAGTCCTTTGTTTCTTTATCAATTTGTCCAACTTCTGGTAACCACTCCGCTCTGATTCCCCCTCCCCCATCCCCTTTGTTTTCCCTTATCCCTCTGGTTCCTTTACCCCTTCTCTTTCCCCTCCATCACCCACACCTTCCTCCCTCTGGTTCCCCACCTCCTTCCCTTTATTCCATGGTCCACTGTCCTCTCCTGTCAGATTCCATCTTCTTCAGCCCTTTGCCTCTTCCACCGATTACCTCCCAGCTTCTCACATCATTCCCACACTCCCCCATTCCCACCCACCTACCTTCCCCCTCTCACCTGGATTCACCTGTCACCCGCCAGCTCATGCTGCTCCCCCTCCCACACCCTTTTATTCTGGCTTCTGCCCTCTTTCTTTCCAGTCCTGATGAAGAATGGTCTCGGCCTGAAATGTCAACTGTTCATTTCCCCCCATGGATGCTGCCTGACCTGCTGAGTTCCTCCAGCGCTTTGTGTCTTGAGCAGACAGTGTATTGGTTTGCCATTTGTGATACCTTTGATAGTGCAGCTGTCCCTCGGGCACACATTTAGTGCCCAATTGGCATGTGAACCTAATACTTTCTAGCTAAGAGTGCAGTCTTTGAGCTGATAACCAAGACACATCTTTTAGTGGCATGATAATACATAGCTTCCCTGCTGTAATATATCATTTCCTTCTACCCTAACAACTTATTTCTAATCTTAACCACCTATATTAGGTTGATCCTAAACCTTCCCTGTTTTCGAGAAAAGAATCACATAGGTTAATGTAATTCGTTATCAGTGCTGTGTATAATAGCTGGACAATCCATTTTCCCTCATTTCACATCATTGCCCAGGATAAGTTTCAAGCTCCTTCAAGCTCCCTGCTTCCCCCTCAGTCTGACTGTGAGCGATGCCGGGGGATCTCCTACTTATCTATAATAATATCCTTGAGAATCTAATCAAGAGGAACAGTAACCAGATGGGAGATCTGGGAGATAGAATAGATACTGTGGGATGTAGGATTGTAATAGCAACTGAGGGTATTCATTCTATAGTAAGGTCCCAATATAGATGATGGTGTGTATTTTTGTTCAATCTATGGCAAAGATGAAGATATAAATGACAGAAAATCACACGTATTCACTGCTGTACACAAAGCTAGGGAATAAGGGCACTACTTTCTGATTGATCAAAGGAATTGCACAAGAAATCTGGCCAGCAAATTTAACAAAGTATTAATAAACTGGATAAAACCACCTGCTGATGGATACTTGGTGAGCACCGTCTAATATTGTGAAACACAATATGAAGACCACGTACAATGTGAGATTAAAAGCAAGATCAATTTCTTAAAGGGGATGCTATATTATTTTGAGGGAAAGTAGGAATCAGTACAACATGCACAGTTTTCCAAACATTTACACAATATTTGTACATAGTGTGTGTCATATGAGCTTCATCTTCCAAAATTTAAAACTGTAATTCAAATGCATTGATGTAATCCTATTTAACAGTGTAGTGGAACATTTTAGCATTTGTGATATTTCACACCTGAGGCATTGATCTCAGTCAATTTGTTAGAGAAAAAGAAAAAGAAAGAAGAAAGAATCATGTGAAAAGGTGGGTCAAAGCCCCATCCAACCTGTCCTAGGGACACTCCAATACTCCATCAGTGACTGATTATAAAGGAATATGGAGATGCACCTGGAAACTTTCTCCTTCTTCCTCACTCTTTCTTATGAGTTCTGAGCACTTTAAACCAAAAGGCAGATATGAAAGCACAGAACAAGCATTTGGTAGTGGGATCTGTGACAGAAGTGGCTTCTTAATACTTAATGCCAAGATTCTTTGGAGTGGTCTTTTAGTGAAGATTAAGCCATTTATTTTAATTGTATCTAGACAGCTGAAAACTCGATTAACCTAAAGGGGCATGGGATATGTTAAAAATGGGTTAAGTACTCGTGCACATGTTCTTGCAGGATGGCAGGGCTGACTCATTAATTGTTACCTGTAAGGTTTCAATATTATAGTTCCCTTTTATTTTAAATACATGCTTAAAATAGTGCATTTCCCCAAGATTAAATACAGAAGGGGGAACATCTTCAAATTTTGTTCCTTATTCTTGCTTTATTAATAAAGCACTATTAGCAAACGATGGCCTATATGTGGACTGGGCAAATACTTTCAGGCTTCAGTAAGAAAATAAGAAAGCATTGGTCAATTAAAACAATTAGACAATATATTAACCACAATATTGTACATTATTGTGCTGTGGCTCATTGGATTCTCTTCCTTCTCAGTGAGAACGTTGTGTCATAGAGTCATACAGCACAAAAGCCGACTGTTTATCCCATCACGTCTCTGCCGACTATCAAGATTCTGTCTGTACTAATCCCATTTACCAGTATTTGGCCGACTGTCCATTTCCATCCACAGATGCTGCCTGATCCACTGAGTCCCTCCAGCAGTTCGATTTTTGCTCGAGATTCCAACATCTGCAGTCTCTTGTGTCTCTTCATTCTGTGTGTCCCAGTTCCCTTCTACCAAATATGACAGTTTCTCTCTATATATTTTTCTTTACCCTTCGTAATTTTAGATAGCTTTGTGAGATCCCTTGTTCTCTCTATTCCAAGGAGAACAATTCCAACTCTTCCCTTCTGGCCCTCAACCCTGGAATCATTTTATATACCTCTAATGTATCCTCTCTAAAGCCTTGCCTTCTTTCCTAAAGTGTAGTGCCCAGAATTAGATACAATACTCCAGCTGTGGGCATCTTCCACTCTCTCAGTTGGCAAAGGTCCCAGCACACTAACCTGATGAAGCTGAGGAGTTATTCATGGCTAATATTCTTTCCTCGTCACTTGAACAGGTTTTCTCGTTGTGACTGCTTTACAGTTTGTAGGAGCTTGGTACGCACAACTTGTAGTTTGATTACAAAAGTGACAACACCTCTGATGTCCTTCAGTGCCTGTACGGTGTTAACAAACACTGTCTGGAACTGCCTGGGAGAGGCAAGCTGTCCACTTGATCCACTCGGTTATGCACCAAACCTGCCCTTGATTGAATTCCCCAGGTGACTTATCTTGAACAAAACCTGCTATGATCTAATCGGCAAAGCCTTGTGCAGCCAATTGTAAATCCCACAAAAATCCTTTAACAGTCAGTTAACCTACAACCCCGAAGTTGAACTGGCTGTCAAAGCTGTCAATCAGCTTAATTTCACAAACATTCAAATTCTGTTAAGAACTAAACATCCTATTTTATTTTAAGAATAAATTTCAATTTTAAGAATAATTAAAACATTTAACAACACTAGAAACTGTTTATAAATAATTCTATATATTTAAATAAATGTAAATCAATAATTTGTGAGTTACTGCAACCTGTATCACTCCCTCTCCATTGAAATGAATGATGTCATTCAGCAGACAGACTTCCTAGTGTAACTGCTGAGAGACTGCAGGAAGCTAATATTCCACTGCCAATATCAGCAGTTGAGTTTACAGCAGCAAGGAGCTATCAGGTGGTTTGGGACTTCTATGTGCAGATATTTTCGTGTGGGAGCCCTGAATTGCTTTGGGAATTGCTCCAATTTCGCAAAGAACTGCTGGTATTTCTAAAAGAAAATTAGCCCCATACTTAGTCTTTTTCTCCTTGGAAAATTCAGTGTAATCTCATCAGAATCATATTTATTATCACTGACTTATATGACATGAAATTTGTGGTTTTGTGGCAGCAGTACAGTGCAAAGACATAAAAATTACTATAAATTACAAAAATAAATAAATAGTACAAAAAAAAGATAAGATAAGATCTTTATTAGTCACATGTACATCAAAACACATAGTGAAATACATTTTTTTGTGTAGTGTTGGGGCACCCCACAAGTGTTGCCATGCTTCTGGCGCCAACATAGGATGTTGGCCATGAGGTAGTGCCCATAGACTGTTCAGAAATCCGATGGCGGAGGGGAAGTAGCTGTTTTTGAATTGTTGAGTGTGGGTCTTCAGGCTCCTGTACCTCCTCCCTGATGGTAGTAATGAGAAGAGGGCATGTCCCAAATGGTGAGTGTCGTTAGTGATTTAGATATTTTGTGTCTTTGAGGGCAGGAAAAATCATAACCAATGATTCACAATATAAAGCATTTCAAAATAGAGTAAGAATTATTCACTTAACTGATAAAACATGGTAATGATTGATAACTCTCAGCAGGGATCATTGGCTTTATATTAACCATTGAAATTGGCAATCTTTAAACTGCTTTGACTAGCCATTAATATACAACTTAGTTACTCTTTATTTAGAATGTTATTTTGGAATTCTTGGTACATGTTTAAATAAGAAATTGAGATCAGTGATGTGAAGAGTGTTGCTATTGTTGGATGTTGGGGCCTAGGATTACCACCATTCATTCCCCAGATCCCTGAGGGTTTAGTCACATGGCTTCAACTGACCCGCAATAAAATAAACCTTTGCCTCCCTTTGTCTTCCATGTGTTTAGGAGTTAAAGAAAAGACTTCAAAGAAAAGGAAGTAAACTTTTTTTTTAAAGTGCTCTGATGATTTGATTCCCAATGGGCCTTTCAGAAATGTCTTGAAGATAAATCTTTAATTTATCTGGTGAGGCTTTAACCTCAGTTTAAACCTCTGGTCAGCTGTGTCACCATCCTGTTTATTCTCCAACAGTTAGTTCTAAGAATTCATACGTAAATGCAATGGAGGGCCTATTTTTTGAAATTTTATTGCATGAATAGTTTTCTCCTAATGTACCTGGCAGGGTATGCCAGATAAGGTAAGGTATTTATTTATTAGTCACATGTACTTCAAAACACACAGTGAAATGGGTCTTTTTGCGTCCCTGAGAATGTGTTGGGGGCAGCCTGCAAGTGTTGCCACTCTTCTGGTGCCAACATAGCATGCTCACAGCTCCTAACCTGTACGTCTCTGGAATGTGGGAGGAAACCAGAGCACCCGGAGGAAACCCACGCAGTCACAGGGAGAACGTACAAACTCCTTACAGACAGCGGCGGGAATTGAACCTGGGTCTGTGGTGCAGTAATAGCGCTACACTACCATGCCGCCCTTGCTACTGTGTGCCCAGATGGACCATTTCTTTAAATTGTGGCACAGCTAGAGAAACTGACCTATTTTACATTGACCAAATATCTAAAGAAAAGAATTGCATTCATATATCACAATTCAGGTCTTGGAATGCTTTAAAGTTTATAAGATAAGATAAGATTTCTTTATTAGTCACATGTACATTGAAACACACAGTGAAATACATAATTTGCGTCGAGTGTTCTGGGGGCAGCCCGCAAGTGTCGCTACGCTTCTGGCGCCAACATAGTATGCCCACAACTTCCTAACCAGTACATCTTTGGGATGTGGAATATGGAATGTTGCAGCTAATGAAAAACTATTATAATATCTTGAGAACCTTGAGGCCAGGCAAAAGGCCTATGAATGGCAGAAGGAGTGCTCTGCCTCAAAAATTGCCCACCTGCCTGCCCTGTCAGCCACCTCCTGCCCTGTCTGTGGAAGAGTCTGCAGTTCCCACATGCACCTGCCTCATCAGCCACCTAAAAATCCACAGAACCAGAGTGGAAGCAAGTCTTCATTAATCCTGAGATTCTGCCTACGAAGAAGAAGGATGTAGGGAACACAGAAGCCAAATTGCATTTAGCAAGCTGTAATTCCAGCCTGTAGTTAATTAATGTCCAAATAATATTGATTGAGGGATCAATATTGGCCTGGATACTGGGAAGAACTTCATCGCTGTACATTGAAATAGTACCATGGGATCATTTATACCCACCTGACAGGGCAGACAGAACCTGAGTTTAATGTCTCTTCAGAAAGATGCCATCTCCGACAATGCAGTGCTCCCTCAATTTTGCACAGGTGTGTGTCTATCCAGAAATGTTTAATAGTTTTGCAGTGGGACTTGAACCCATAATCTCCAGATTCATCTGTGAGTGAAAGGCTCAGTAGGTTTTGTAAGGTTTTGTAATCGGAAAATGGAACTGGCTAGAAAAAGGGGATAAAAGAAAAGCCAGGATTTTAATGGTGACACATTTAAAAATGCAGATTGTGGCAATGTGTGATTCCCTAGCGATGCACAGATAAGGAAATGTTTTCGGAGCCGGAGAGGCAACAGCAGGGAATCATCAAGTCTTCCCTTAACCAGCAAGACTGCAAAGGTCATCAGAATAAATTGATAGCTACGGGAGAAGCTTATTTTGCATCCTACTTCAGAGTGAAATTTCAGCATGAGAATACACTAGGACTGCAGCTTCTTGGCAACTGAAACCAAGAATAGCCAATGCTGGCTGGAGCCTAACTTCTTTTAATCTCACAGAATGAAGGCAAGTCCTGGCCAGATTTGGTCAGGATACATTGGAGACCATTATCCTATCAAGAGAGGCCAGACAGTTTGGTGTCCTGTCAAGAGAGATTAGACAGTTTGGGTTTGTATTCCTTGGAGTTTAAAAGAAGGAGGGATGGTCTTAATCAAACATAAAACGGTCTTGACAGGGTAGATGTTAAGATGTTTCCACTGATGGGATGGTCACGAATAAGGTGAGATAGCGTCAAACTAAGGGGCTGGTTATTTCAAACTGAGATGCATAGAAATTTCTTCTCAGAAGCCGGTGAATCTCTGGAATTCTCTGCCCCTGAGGGTGGTGGAGGCCAGGTCACTGGATACATTTATGGTGGAAGATAAATAAATATTTGGAAGATCAGGGAATTGAGGGTTATGGGGAACTGGCACAGGAGTTGAGGCCAGCATAGATCAACAAGGATCACATTGAATGATGGGGCAGGCTTGAGGGGCCGAGTGGCCTACTCCTTCTATTTTCCTGTACATTCTCATAGCGTCATACAGCACAGAAACAGGCCCACCGTATCTATGTCGACCATCAAGGTGATAAAAATTGCTGGCCCAAATGTTCTGCCAGCAATGAAATTGACTAATGCAGCCAATTGTTTCAATATTACTAGCTATTGCTGATACTAGTGTACATGTTTTATGGACAAATAAAAGTAACTGCTCTTAAATATATCCTGTCATTTAAATCGTTGAACCCCCCCCGAAAAATCAAATCTTACCCTCACATCTGAAGTGAACTCAGCACTGCCAGGTTCTCGGAGGAGAGATAAATACAGAAAATGCTGGAAACACTCAGCAGGTCGGGAGATTGTTTTTGAATCGCAAGTGGAGAACCTTGAGAAAGGGAGTACAGGACATCAATTGACCTTCTGTTAGTTGAAAATGAAAGTTGTGTCAGCTCCAGAAACTGTGGCAAAGGTGCTATTACAAAAGGTTAAAGGGAACTTGCTTATGAAGATTATTAGAGAAATTGAAGCACATTAATTCATAGCATGAGTTTTGAAAATGTAAAAACTTTTGTGTGGAAGCCATGAACATTTAATATACATATTTCACATCTATGTGCAGAGAAGTGACTCAATGATCAGGAAATACAGAAACAACAGTAGGCAGCTAGAAAAACAAGTTGAAAAAAGTTTTCAGGAAGAGTTGCAAAAAGAGTTAATATGGAACAAAGTCTTTGCATTTGCATGTATATTTCAAGAACAGCAATGAAGTGACTGTTGTGTTTATGTCAGTAATTCAGTAAAAAAAAGTTTGTGGAGTTGAGTGCAAACACCACAAAAACAAGAGGTGCTTTAAGATAAATAACTTATTTCCTGAGCAGGGAGGTGGACCAAACTTGTGAGCCACAGGAGATGTTGCTACTGCAGAGTACAGGCATAAGTACTGTAACAGCAGGATTACTTCGTGGATGACTTAGGAATGAGAGTAAGAATGAGTGTTGCTTTGATCAGTCTTGTTGAAGACCTAAATCAAAAGATGAAAGATAATTAAACTTGAAACCTGAATTGCAACTGATGATCCATGGTTACTTGATGAAAAGATGAGATATGGACAATATGTGAGCAAAAATAAACTTGTGGCTTTGGAGATAAAGAGTTAAGAGAACAGGAAATGGAGAACAGGAATATAGTAGCGGGTGTTTGGTAGAAATGTGGCATTTATCAGCATTGTGGTTTAGCAGTAGTTTTACAAGTCTAATGGGCTTTGATCAAATTATACCTCTGATTTTCCATTTTGTACATGTTGGAGAAATTCTGTTGCCTTGCAGAAGTATAAATTATGTGCAATATTGGGTTTAGATTGGTTTTAGGGTACGAAGTTTGGTAGGTAGAAGAAGGAAAAAAAGCAAACTGCTGAAGGAACTCAGTGAGTCAGGCAGCATCTGTGGAGGGAAATGGACAGTCGACATTGATGAAGGGTCTTGACCCAAAATGTTGACTGTCCATTTCCCCCATAGATGCTGTCTGACCCACTGAGTTCCTCCAGCAGTTTGTTTTTTTTTGCTCTAGCATCTGCAGTCTCTTCTGTCTCCATAGGTGGTAGGAATATCAGTTGGAGAATATTTTCTGAATAGAGATAAAGATTAATTTAGATTTAGCATAGCTGCAGTTAAATATTTTATGTCTATTTGTATGTGTTGATGTTCTCTTTGTTTTATTAATATTCATTATTCAGTAGACTAATTGAATGCATAGTTTCCATTGCAGACAATTTCTTTATTGGATGATGTTAAACATTCCCTCCATAAAACTTGTTTCAGTGCTCTGCTTTTTGACTATTTTCTGTACCAATCCATGACATTTTAAATATCAGTTCACTTATCCTTGGATAGCAATTTGAATATGATATTGTTACCATGTATTTCTGCCTTTATTCAGAAACAATGGGTTTGGGATGTGTTATTGAAGAACCTACTATGCATCTTTTGGAACAGGTTGCGCACACATTGTTCTATTGGGTTTTGCAGGCTGAGCTGGCATTTAATTGTTCATCCCTAATTGCCATTGAGAAGGTGCTGGTGAGCTGCCTTCTTGAACTGCTGCAGTCCTTGAGGTGTGGGTATACCCACATTAGTACTATGGAGGGAGTTCCAGAATTTTTTCGAAGTCAGGATGGTGTGTGGCTTGGAGGGCAACTTCAGGTGGTGGTGTTCCCCATGCTTTTGCTGCCCCTGTAGAGGTCTTGGGTTTGGAAGGTGCTGTCTAAGGAGCCTTGGTGAGTTGCTGCATTGCATCGTATGAGATTGAAGAGACAAGTTAGGCTTCAACCAATATTGGTTCCTCTTGGTTTCAAGCTGCTGATCAGTTCTTAACTACAATAAGTTACTTTCCTGCTGTATAATTTTACTAAAGCTAAGTAATAGGTGACAAATGGCTTTCACTCATAGCTGTCAAGCTCACTTTAGTCAAGAAGAAAAAGGAAGTGTATATAAGGTTTAGGAAGCTAAAATCAAACAGAGCCCTTGAGGATTATAAAGAAGCCAGAAAAGAACTCAAGAAGGGAATTAGGAGAGCCAGGAGGGGCCATGAACAGTCCTCGGCAAGGTAGATTAAAGAGAATCCCAAGGCATTCTATACATACGTCAAGATCAAGAAGATAACTTAGGGAGCGGGTAGGACCACTCAAGGATAAAGGAGGGAACAGGTGCTTGGAAGCGGAGGATTTGGGAGAGGTCCTAAATGAGTACTTTGCATCAGTATTTACCAAGGAGAAGCATGTGGAGGATAGGGAGATCAGTGTGGAGTGTGCTAATATGCTCAGACATTTTGAGATAAAGAAGGAGGTAGTGTTGGCTCTCTTAAAGAACATAAAGGTGGATAAGTCCCCAGGGCCTGATGGGATATACCCCAGGTTATTGACAGAGGCATGGGATGAGATTGCTGGGGCCTTGACCAATATCTTCATGTCCTCTCTAGCCACATGTAAGATCCTGGAGGAGTGGCAAGAAGCTAATGTTATTCCACTATTCAAGAAGGGAAATAGGGATAATCCTGGAAACTATAGACCAGTGAGTCTCACATCAGTGGTAGGGAAGTTACTGGAGAGGATTCTTAGGGATAGGATTTATGGGTATTTGGAAAACCATGGCTTAACTAGGGACAGTCAGCATGGCTTTGTGTGGGACAAGTCATGTCTTACTAACTTGATTGAGTTTTTCGAGGAAGTGATGAAGGTGATTAATGAAGGTAGAGCTGTGGATATTGTCTACATGGATTTTAGTAAGGCATATGACAAGGTTCCTCATGGTATGCTCATCCAGAAGATTAAGATGTATGGGATCCACTGTGAATTGGCTGTTTGGATTCAGAATTGGCTTGCCCCATAGAAGACAGAGAGTAGTGGTCAACAGGACTTATTCTGGCTGGAGCTCCATGACTACTGGTGTTCCTCAGGGATCCGTACTGGGACCTCTGCTGTTTGTGATATATATAAATGACCTGGATGAAAACATAGACGGGTGGGTAGGTAAGTTTTATTTTATAGATAAGATAAGATATCCTTATTAGTCACATGTACATTGAAACACACAGTGAAATGCATCTTTTGCGTAGAGTGTTCTGGGGGCAGCCCGCAAGTGTCGCCTTGCTTCTGGTGCCAACATAGCATGCCCACAACTTCCTAACCCGTACGCCTTTGGAATGTGGGAGGAAACTGGAGCACCCAGAGGAAACCCACGCAGACACGGGGAGAACATGCAAACTCCTTACAGACAGCGGCTAGAATTGAACCCGGGTCACCGGCCTGTAATAGCAATACGCTAACTGCTACACTACCGTGCTTGCCGTTTGCAGACAATACAAAGATTGGTGGTGTTCTGGATAGCGTAGAAGACTGCCAAAGGATACAGTGGGATATAGCTCAGTTGCAGAAATGGGTGGATAAATGGCAGATGGAGTTTAACCTGGCCAAATGTGAAATGTTGCACTTTGAGAGATCAAATGCAGAGGAACAGTGCACTGTTAATGGCAAGACACTTAATAGTATTGATGTGCAGAGGGATCTTGGGGTCCAAGTCCATAGCTCCCTGAAAGTGGCATATGGCATGCTTGCCTTTATTAGTCAAGGAATTGAGTTTAAGAGCCGGGACATTATGTTGCAGCTTTCTAAAACTCTAGTTAGGCCACATCTGGAGTATTGCATTTGATTCTGGTCACCCCATTATAGGAAGGGTGTGGAGGCTTTGGAGAAAGTGCAGAAGAGGTTTACCAGGATGCTGCTTAGATATAAGGAGAGGTTGGACAAACTTGGGCTGTTTTCTCTGGAGCAGCGGAGGCTGAGGGGAGATCTGATAGAGGTTTAAAAGATCATGAGAGGCATAGAAAGGGTAGACAGTTGATATCTTTCTCCTAGGGTTGAAATGTCTAATACCAGAGGGCATGCATTTAAGGTGAGAGGGGGTAAGATCAAAGGGGTTATGCGGGGCAAGTTTTTTATGCAGAGAGTGGTGGGTGCCTGGAATGTGCTACCTGGGGTGGTGGTGGAGGCAATTACGATAGAGGTGTTCAAGAGGCTCTTAGAAAGGCACATGGATGTGCAAGAAATGGAGGGACATGGACATTGTGTAGGCAGAAGCGATTAGTTTAGTTGGGCGTTTGATTATTAATTTGATTAGTTTGGTACAACATCGTGGGCCGCAGTGCCTATTCCTGTGCTGTACTGTTCTATGTTCTGTCAATTTGTCCTGATGACACTCATCAGTAATTTCACCCTTACTTGTAAGAGAAGTCTTGATGTACCCTACTGCTGCCTCACTGTCTATGAAAACGTTTCTTGGTTGGTGCCTTGTCAAAAAATCACACTTTCCCACAATCTGCATTTTTAAGTGCATCAGCTTTACAAACATGGATTTCTGTGTCTCTTTTCCCAGAATTCCAGTCACCTACTGCCATTTTGTAGTTACAAGATTTTACCTTGCACGTTCTTTCAAAGGATGCTACTGCCTGAGGCATGTGTCACCGAGGGTCATTGCTGTACTGTATCTTTGAACTCTTGTGTATTTCGGGTTTTGATGTGGTGCAAAGACCTCTCTTTTCTGCTTTCAAGAAAAGAGTGTGAAAAGAAGAGAATTAGTAAGAGAAAATGCACAACTCAGAAATTAATTCACATCACAATCTGAACGGGAATTCTGGCTATACAAAATTCTGGCAACCACAGTAATGATGCTATGTGATGCTTGCCTTTGCCCAACCTGATTAATGGTTGGTTGAGGCTGAGGTGCGACAGGTTCATTAAACCAATCAAACAGCACCCTGCTTGTTTGTTGCATTCCACTACTAGTCTTCCCCAGTGGGAGCAAAACTAGTCAGGTTTAAACAGGTATTTTGTTTCAGTGGAATAACTTCACAGGCTTACAGTATATGAATGTCATAAATCTAGTTAGAAGTGAAAGGAATACCTTGTACAGTCAGGGAACCTCCAAGTTAATACTTAATTACTTCTCATAGATTACTGTGAAACTGGTTAAGAATGGGTGAAAAGTAAATGGCTCAGTTGATAAAGTGAACTATCAGATGTGGAACTAACATTTGTAAGTAAGATTTGATCTTTGGCCCTGTATCTGTGCTATGTAGGATCTTCATTAAGAAGGCACCTTTGTCATTGCTGACTCCAAGAATTCCAAATTAAAGGAAAATTAACACGTATCCATTCCTGATCATTATCCTGTGTCATCTCCAAAAAATGAGGTCCAATAGGGACAGAATTAGGTTTGGTTTTGATGCCCTCCATGTCCACATAGTCTGTTCACATATCACTGGGTGGCAACTTGGGCAAGATTGGGGAGGACTGTCTGCACCCATGGAATACCACGTGCTGCCAACGTCAAGAGAGAAGGACAGAAAGTCTATAAAAGAAAACTGTCTGGGGAAAAGAAATGTTGCCTGTTACGTTCTGCCGAAAGTATAAATAAAAACGACTGCAGTGACTTGAAGATATATAAAACCTTTTTAATGTTGGGGGGGGGTGTTGTTTCAATTCTGCAGGGGAGTTGGGGAAGGTGCCAAAAAATTTGGATGAAAATTGAAACGTTAAAAAACTACAGATGATGGAAATCTGAAGTAGAAAATGCTAGAAGTACTCAGCAGGTCAGGCAGCCTCTGTGGAACGAGAAATAGTTAATGCTTCACATTATGGACCCTTTGTCAGGCCATCTTCATTGAAAAAAAATTTTTTTGAGAAGCTTTTTTAAGTAGTAGACGAGTAATGGAGAGAGGGGGATAAAAATGGGCCCAAGATAGCTGAAGGTTCAGTCATTAAATGTTTAGAGAAGGGTGAGAAAATTGACAATGTTACAGAGTCAGGTAGTGAAGGAGTTGTAGGTGAATGAGAGGATTTTAAATTTACACTGTTAGGTTAAATAGGAGTCTATTTAGATCACTAAGATAGGATTGCTGATGAGGGTGTGTGAGGTGGTTGCAGGAATATCCAAGGAAAAGAGCACCTGTGTGATTGAGTAACAATTTCTTTGGAGCTGAAACTTCAGAGCCTAGATTGGCAGAGTGTCTCAGAACCAGGCAAAACATCAACTGGAAGAAGAAAGCTTCCATATCTGATGCCACATTGAACAGAAATGTTTGTGTCATGAAAATTTGGAACCGGTGAAACCTGTGCACAGGGAAATTTTTATTAGTATCCAGAGGACCTTAAAACGAACACAATCTCAGCTCAATTTAAATTGATCTTATCTTGCAGTTCACTGTACATATATTTGATGTATGCATTTCTGACTTATTTATTAGGGTTTTGGTCAGTAAGAGGTGCTCTAATTGAAGTTGATCAAATGTGTTTGGGTCAAGTTTGAAAGTAGTTGATTCAGTGTCTCACAACCTGCTGAGAGAAGCCAAAATGAAACCCATTTATCAGCAAGTTTGATTCTAGAGCATTTAGAGTTACAGTTGGAATCTTAACAACAATATAGTAAAGTATAACCATCACTGAATTGCACTTCTGTTGAAGGGTTTTTTTTTGTGCAGGGAAAAGAACAGTTGATGTTTCAGGTCAAGACCTTTCATCTAGACTGGTCCAGATGAAGGCTCTCGACTGTCTTTTTCCCTCCACAAATTCTGCCTGACCAACTGAGTTCCTCCAGCATTTTGTTTGTTGATCAACATGCTAGAGTTAGGAGGTCTAAGGATTTGTCTCACTAATTCCCTACACAGCCAAAGAACATAGAACAGTACAGCACAGGAACAGGCCCTTCGGCCCACGATGTCATGCTGAACTAATTAAAGTTCTAATCGCTGTTTGGATATTTCAAGGAAGAAGCTGTGGAGGCAAAGTAGGAGATTATAAGTGATTTATGTTACTGGAGCAGTAATCCGGAGTCCTGAGTCTGGTACTTGGCGTATGTACTGCTCATTTTCATGCACACATTTCAAATAAAAGGCTGTGTGATGCACATTTTAATGTGATTTTGCCCAGTTCTAGGGGGCACGACTGGGTTTGATTCATCTTGGCGTGCCTGACATTTCTTCATCATCACTCATGATTATGATGCCATCATAAACATATGTGACCCTCATCTCTGCCTTAATGATAGAAACTGGAACAATAGTAAGATCTTAAGAAAATGAGAAGAAGGAACAAGAGTAGGTGTTCATGCCCTTGAGCCTGCTTCACCATTCAATAGGATCATGGCTGATCCAATTTTCCTCAAGTTTACTTTTCTGCACTTTCCCCATTACCTTTGATTCCCTCATTGATTAGAAATCTATCCATCTCAGCCTGAAATACATCCAAGGAATCTGTTCCCACAGCTCTCTGTAGCAAAGAAAGAATTCCAAAAACTCACCCCACTGAGAGAAGAAATTCTTCCTCATCTTAGTCTTATTCTGAGGTCCTCCTCTCTGGTTCTGGACTCTCCCAAGAGAGGAAACCTCTTCTCCACATTTACCCTGTCTAGCTCCTTAGGAACCTAATATGTTTAAATAAGAATGCCTCTGAATCATCTAAGCTCCATTAAGTATAGTCCTAACCAGCTTATCTTTTCCACATAAGACAACCTCTCAATACCTGGGAACATCCAAGTGAACCTCCTCTGTATCATCTCCAATGAAGTAATATCTTTCGTTAAATAAGGCAACCAAAATTGTTTGCAATGCTTTGGAACTATTCCTTATTTTTATACTTCATTCCCTTGAATTAATGGCCAACACTCCATTAGCCTTCTTTAGCTTACTGTGTTTCATGCACCAGAGCCCCACATCATATTGTGCTGCAGCTTTCTTCAATTTCTCTCCATTTGTTCTTTGGTTCTTCCTTCCACAATGAACAACATATTTTCCCACATTATGTTCTATTTGGCAACTTTTTCCCCACTCATCTAACCTATCAATATCTTTCCAAAAACTGTTTATATCCTCCTTGCCTTCCCACTTATTTTCGTGTTGTCTGCAAATTTGGCTACAGTACATTCACTTCCTTTCTCCAAATCATTAATAAGTGAACCCCCCTCCCCCTCCCCATTTAAAACTCCCAGTAAAACAGGAGGAACAACCATTCATCCACCTTTTTGGTTTTTCACACGTAAAATGAAGAGACGGTGGCTGTGATCAGATTATATTTTGCAAAGGTGTTGCAGATTTGTCAGAGAAAATCCTTCTCCCTCTCAGTCCATCAAGTCCATGGGATTTTACCCAAATGTGTTATATATGGAACAGACTGAAATTAAATTTAAGTTTATTTTTGTGAATTAAAAACTTGCTCTCCATTTACCAAGCAACTTGTACATTCATTTATATTGGGCAATGATGGCATAATTTATTTTACTAGAGCCACCTCTCAAGTTGAAATAAATGAGGCATTGTGTTATTGGCAGTGATAGACGGCACTGGGGGACAGTTGTGGATTATGGCTTCAATGACAATGGACACGTAAAGCAGATTGCCATTGATTATGATGCAACGTGATTGAACAGTAGCTGACATGTTATTTTATGATCTAAACAAACCAGTTTGAAGTGTTTCCTTCCTGTTACCCTGCACAGAGCTTCCACAACCAATTGGGAAACCAGTGATCCTCACAAGTGGTGAGATATACTAAACATAGATCTGATGTTCTAGGAAGGATCCCCATAAAGCAAGACAGACCATAAGGCAATGGTTCTATATCCATGGGAGTCAGAGTGAATACTGCAGAATCTTTAGTGAGACAGCTCTCTAGAGATGCAGTAACCCATAATTTTCAAATTAGCCAATACCATTTACTTCATGATACTTATCTTTACATTGCAGAGGGCATAAACGATACCCTAAATTTAATGGGGGTCAATTGCAAATTGATTGCCTGTAATTGCTTTTCCTACACGTTATCACTGAGCCATAATTAATGACTTTCCAACCAAGGAGAACCTTAGGGCTGAAACATGTGCACACTCTACAAAATTAATTCACGCTTAACAATTTAGAACCTGTACGATTCCCCGTCTGATAATATTTGATATTTAACAGTTTCGAGGAATGTTAATAGGTACGTATTACCAGCAAATTAATAAGAGGAAACTACAGGAAGAAGTCCCAGCATTGAAAGAAATGGAGGATTACCACCTTCACGGGTTTTTAATTGATATAACAGCACAAGTAGTTACTTATCAAGGCTACGAATTGTTATATAAAGGGATAAAAAATGTCAGTATATTACCTGTGAATCTGTTAGCTGGAAACATTTATCTTTTATTTTATCAACAATTTGGTTCTTGAATCAGCCTGCACAGCCCTAATCACTACCTCAGTGTAGCAACACTATGACCACTTTGCATTACAATGGACTTCTTTTTTGTTCTAATTGTGCTCTTTCTTATATAATTTATGTTTAATTTATGTTGTGTATCAGATGTGATGTGCCTGTAATGCTGCTGCAAGTAAGTTTTTCATTGCACCTGTGCATTCATGTACTTGTGCATATGACAATAAATTTGACTTTGGCTAGTATCTGTTACTGCCTAATATAGCATTTACTGTCCATCCTTAATTGCCCTTGTAATGAATAGCTTGTAGGCAGTTAAGGGTCAATGACAGCTTTGTGGGTCTGTGATTACATGTGGGCCAGATCAAATAAAGACGGCAGATTACTTGTCATGAAGAACATTAATGAACTAGATGGATTTTTCAGACAATCTGGTAGTTTCATGTTTACCATCACTGGTACAAGCTTTTTATTCCAGGAATTCAATTTACATGAATTGAATTTAAATTCTCCAGCTGCCACAAGATTTGAATTTTTTGGTCCAGGCTGGAGTAGACTGGATACCCATCCAATTACTTAACCATTCTGTTCATATACCCCAGAGTACGATGATTAATATAGAGCCCTGAAGGATGTTAGTGAATCAGGTAGGGACATACTGAATGAATTGCAGGCATAGATTTAACTTGGGAGATATGATGTGGTAACTGTTACTGCGATGGGGCAGTAACCTGGTCAAGATCTGGTACTGGATATCAGGCAATTAGATCTGCTAGAATGGTAAAGGAAAGGGTGGGGAGGGAAAGGGTGGAGAATATAAAAAGGGGTGGGGGCAATAGATAATTTATTCATGGAGACAAATTAGACTGCAGACACTGGAATCTGGAGCAAAAAAACAAACTGCTGGAGGAACTCAGCAAGTAAGGCAGCATCTGTGGATAGAAGTGGACAGTTGATGTTTCAGGTCGAGACCTTTCATCTGGACTGAAAGAGAGAGGGGAGATAGCCAGTATATAGAGGTGAGGAGAAGGGGTGGAGCAAGAGCTGGCAGGTGATAGGTGGATCCAGGTGACGAGGGGTGATAGGCAGATGGAGGAGGGGAGAGTGGGAATAGTGGCAGAGGCTGGGAGGTGTTAGGTAGAGGTAACACAGGGCTTCAGATGATGGAGTCTGATGGGAAAAGAAGGTGGAGCATGGAGAATTTATTCATATTTATGACAGTGGAGGAGGCCTTTTGGCCCATCAAGTCCATGCTAGCTCTCAGAGCCATCCCATAAATCCCATTCCCCCACTTATTTTCCCTGTACAGTAATTTACATTAACAAATTAACCAGCACGTTCCTGGGATGTGGGAGGAAACTAGAGCTTGTGGAAGAACTCCACACGGTCACAGGAAGAACATGCAAACTCTACACTGACAGCACTGGAGGTTAGGATTGAACTTTGGTCACTGGATCAGCACTACATGCAGGACCAGTGCCACCCTCAGAGGTCATATATCCAGTAAAGGAGCTTTGAATAAGATGCCTGGATGGCCCCCTCTCCCTACTGATCAGACCAAAGTCAGCTGGATAATTAGCAACAAAACCTTCAACGATCTGAACATGAAGGTAGTTAAACCTCCATCTTACTTTGTTTAGGGTTAAACCACTTAAGTGGTTAGTTTGACTGCACCCACCAGGAGAGCCAACAAACAGAAAATCAAAAAAAAACTGTAATTGTTGGAAATCTGAAATAGAAACTGAAAATGTTTTAAATACTCAGCAGGTCAGGCAGCATCTGTGAGAAAAGAAACAGTTAATGTTTCAGGTCTGAGACTCTTCTTCAGAACCGAGAAGGCAAGGAAACAAATGAATCTAGGTAGGAGAGAAGGTAGGGGAGGGCAATGGGTGGAATAAAGGGAGTTTCTCTGATGGGGTGGAGTAATGTAGCCATTAAGGGACAGTTAAGTTCCCAGTAGCAAACAATAAACTGCTGGAAGAACTAAGCAGGTCACACAGCATCAGTGGAGGCAAAGGGATGGTCGATGTTTTGGGTTGAGGCCCTGCATCTATTACCCCACTGTGAAATCTCTTCAAGATATGCCCACTTTGAAGAAGTTCTCCTGTCAAAGACAGGAGTTCTGTGAGTCTCCTTCTCACTGTTTTCCCTCCATCATTTCAACTGCCAGTCCTGATGCAGAGTCTCAACCTGAAATGTCGACCATCCCTTTGCCTTCATAGATGCTGCCTGACCCGCTGAGTTCTTCCAGCAGTTTATTTTTGCTCCAGATTCCAGCATCTGCTGTCTCTTGTGTCTCTAAGCTTCCAGTAGGCCCAACTAGACAACATTACCCAGACTTTACAACATTCACAAAACATTACACAGACAAAGGAGCTTAACTATCCCTTAACTTTTATTATAGACAATAAATAGACCAGTTAACCAGAACAATTAGCAAAATGCAAAAAAGAGGCAATTTCTTGTGTGTATAATCACAAGGGCTCCATTGAAGAAATGAATGCTGAAGGGTTAAGGAAACTGGACCCCACCATCTGTAATTGAAAAAAGGTGCACCTATTTACAATGTTGATTCTTAGCTGAAGAGAAACAGCAGCAAATTCTTTAAATAATAAAAAAAAGGGCTTTAAGATTCCTTTGAGAATTATGTGCCAATCCTCCAGTAGTGGAGGTGAATCAGGCAACTCCATCACAGGCACAACCCTCCCCACCATCAAGGACATCTTCAAGAGGTGGTGCCTCAAGAAGGCAGCATCCATCATTAAGGACCCTCACCATCCGGGACATGCCCTCTTCTCATTACTACCGTCGGGGAGGAGGTACAGGAGCCTGAAAACCCACACTCAACGATTCAGGAACATCATCTTCCCCTCCGCCAACAGATTTCTGCACAGTCCATGAACCCACTACCTCGTTACTCCTTTTTTTCGCACTATTTATTTATTTTGTAGTTTATAGTAATTTTTATGTCGTTGCACTGTACTGCCGCAAAACAACGAATTTCACATTATATATGTCAGTGATAATAAACCTGATTCTGATTCTAATTCTGTATAAAAACAACTGGACAATTGTGTAGTAAAGGAACAGTGAGTATAATGAGGGCTTTTAACTTTAGTAGAGATTGGGATAAGCAGACTAGATCATGTTGGAAAGATATTGAATCTGTGTTGAATGCTTGATAATCTACTGCAAGTAAGCACTAGAACCAATAAGAGAACAGGCCATATTAATTTTTTATTGTGTAATGAGTTAGACCTAGTTAACTATTTTGCAATGCATTATTATTTATGATATTAATAGTGATAATAATATGATTGAATTCAATTTGAAAGGGAAAATGCAAAACAGCTGCTAGGTCTTAGGGTCTAGGTAAGGCTGGTTTCCATGTGACAAGACAGAGGTTGTCCAAGATAAACTAGACCAATCAGCTAAAGGGAAAAGTTAGCTGTGGGAGAGGTTCAAAAAATAATTTTTGGCAAACAGCATATGATAAAATGGCAATAGAAGACTAGGGGGTTAAGGGGTAATATACAAATACAGAGAATGCCCACAGAAATGTGTAAGTACTGCTGCTGGCTGAGATATATAGAAGAATAAAAGATCACAAAACAGAGAATAAAACTAGTAAAAGGGAGTATGAAAAGAATATAAAAATCAACAGTTTTCGTAATGACTATATAACATAAAAGAGGGTGGTCAGAAGCAAGGTGAACACTTTAAAAACAATGATGATAACATAAATGGAGGTAGAATGTCAAACCTGTTGAACAATTACATTGCATCATTATTTACAGCAAAGAAAAAGGAACATATCCTGGACATCTTAAGAAAACTAATATTAAATCTGGGACAGGTACTTGCCAAAAATAACATTAGCAAAGTAATGATGTTGGTAGAAATGGTCACTGAAAGAAGTCATAAATCCCCAGGGCCAGATGGTTCTAAGCCAGCAGTTTAAAGGAAGCAGGTGAGAACGTTGCAGGTAACATTCCTAAATTACTTTGATGTGTAACAATCCTTCAGTTTGGAAAATTGCACGTGCCATTTTGCTGTTTAATAGAGATAAGATAGGAAAACTGGGAATTATAGATCTGTTAGCCTAAAATTTGCTTCAGGGAAATTATGGGAGTTTACCAGTAAGGATAGACTTGCTGCAAACCTCATAAATTTTCAGTCGATGGAGGACACTTAGTATGGATTTATAAAGAGCAGCTCATGACTGACCAAACAAGTTGTATTTTTTTGAGGTGACGAAAACAGGGGTATGTCTATGTCTATGACTTCCAGAAACATTTGATGAAGTTCCTCGTAAGACATTATTAGTTACAATTGAAGTTCATAGGACTGTAGGCACTTCATTGACTGCCTAGGAGATTGGCTGAGCAGTTTCTGTACAGAAAGTTTCTGTACAGATCCTCCACTCACAAAATGTGGGCTCCTCCAGCCTCATAACCAAAGTGGCAACCGAATTTAGTTGAGGGACAACAATGAATTTGATGCTATCAAGGAAATCATCCTTTGTCTCTTCTCAAACTTGATTCTTCAGCTCTCTAAAGGATAAGTGTAAATTGGGATTAAACTGATTTGAGTGAAGTGCAGCATGAGCTATTTGCTATACAGAGCTTCAAGCATTTCCCTAGACTGCCCTGGCAGTATCTTTTAATACTTAATACTATACTATTTTTATTCTTAAGCCGATCAATCCCGTGGTCTCTCTAAGTGACCTTGCCTAATTGGGGCCAATTATTGCCCCAAAATGAGCAATTTTGTTCTGTAGATCCCTATCAGTTCATTTCACCAAGGGTACTTGACAGTTACTGGGGAGAATAGTTTTGTTTCATCCAACTGGATCCAAACCCAGATTCCAGGGGAGACAGTGAAATTCTCTCATTCACTCTGTCCATTAATAATGGCACTTCTAAATTTGTTTATTTTCTTCACAGAAATTAGATTTTTCAAATTCCCATAGAAACTTAATGAATACAGCTAAGAATGTCCCATTATTATATTGTTCATTTATGAGACGTTGAGGTTATTGGCAAGGCTAACATTTATTCTCCATCCTAACTTTTTGTGCAAAGGTGATGGTGGTGAGCTATCCTCTTGACGATTGCAGTCTGTGTAGTGAATGTACTCCCATAGTGCTGGGAATTCCAGCATTTACACCCAGGGATGGTGAAGGAATGGTGAATGATATGTGACTTGGAGGGAACATTTGGAGCTGTCTTATCTGAAACATGGCATCAGTCAGTCAGCGTGTGTGATTGCTAGGCTATGCATGGAATCTAAACCCTGTTCACTTGAGATCTGGAGTTCGAACAGCTGGGAAATTCAATAATCAGGCATTGACTGGCTATCCAGGTGAAAATGACCAAATATTTGTCTTTTAAAGGAAAATATAACTGTACTTAAATAAGGCATTTCAATGGCTTAGGGACAGGAAGGACCCTCTGCTCCATATTCTCCATTCTGTGCAATTTTAACTGTAGCTTGAGGCTCTTTTCCCACATTACGCAGTGCCAGTTTCTCTCTGTGCACCTTATGTTGTCTTCAATATAAATAGGGCATGACCTGGTAAAGATGGGTCTCTTAATAAAGATGGGGTATCTTGCACATCATACTAGGCTGCAATTAAAATTGTGTTTGAAACAGTTGTATGAAAAATGAGCTCCTGACAAAAGTATGGAACAATCCAAGTATTTCACAAAGCATTTCAGTTGGCAGTGGTGAAGAGGAACTCCTACAGATGTCTCAGAAGACATGTGATGTGATACAAAGGCACACCCAGCAGGTAGATCCAGTCAACTACTGAACTATTCTGTGTTAGGCCATTGCAGTTTCATGAGTAATAGAAGTGCTTTAATTGGTCAAGGTGACATTATGTTAAGGGCTTCTGGCACATTTTGCTTCTCTTATCTGCAGTCAATTTGAGCTTAATGCTATACATTCTAGTCAGATCATATGAGGGCAAGGGATTAAAGCTCATGATTTCTAGACTTTAGTGTTGTGGATAGTTTTATGGTTTATTATTGAAAGAATTTGAAACCCCATCTACCTGTTCAAAGTTCAGTTTATTGTCATATGCACAAGTACATGTATGCACAGGTGCAATGAAAAACCTACTTGCAGCAGCACCACAAGCACATAGCATCATATAAGTAGCATTCACAAAAGAAATAAATTAAACATGAATTATGTACCAATTGTGCTGTTTCATTGAAGAGCAGAAACTCTGTGAGTCCCTTAGCCAAAATTCCTCCCTTCGTCCTTGAAAGGTGATGAGCGCAAATCAGTTGTAACTTTAAATAGGAATTGATTAAGCACTTAAAGAGAAGAACAGGATATAGGGAAAGAGTGAGGAGTGGGACTAATTGGATTTGCTGTTGCAAGAAGCTGGTACAGGCTTCTTGCTCCTTCCACGTTGTACTGTAACTGTCCCATCATAATTGCTCATCTCACCAGATAATGTATAGATAACTAACCCCTAAGCCTATAATTAGATCATGGCTATCTGTATCTTAGTTCTGTTTAACAGCCTTTGCTTCACATTCCTTAATACCCTTACTGAACCAAAGTCTCCTTTACACTGGGGAGACTGAACGCAGGTGACATAACCACCTTGCAGAATACCTCCATTTAGTCTGCCATTGTGACCCTGTGCTTCCTGTCGTCTGTTCATTTAACTCCCCATCTCACTTCCACTCTGTCCTCACAGTCCTCACAGTCCTCAGTCTTTGAAAATCTGTATTAATACAAATCTCTTTTTTGGCTTAGAAGTCAGTCCACAGATGCATTTATAATCAGCTAGGATCTTGGTGTAAAAGTGAAAATCTCTCACCTCATCACTCAGGAATGCAAAAAAAAGGCTTTCACAAGACAGTGTGAACCAGACAATTTTATTGAAGCCTAGGGAGAAGGCTGTGAACCATCTTAGATTACTCCAGTGATGTGAAATCCAACCAAATACGTAAGATCCAAATCTAAGTAGATACATGGGGTGGGGGGGATGCTTGTGGGGGCAGGAGACAGTGAACAAAAAGTAGGGTTTAGTTCTCCCTTCCTTCCTCTAATGTTGTGCTCCAATAACATCAATGATGATGAGAAACACTTTCTACTGGTCCAGTCAGCATTAAACCCCTTTTCGTATGGAAATCAGGAAGATATGACATTAATTGGGACCAGTTGCTGGTTGACTGTCCAAAATTCAGAACTGATTGCACTTTGATGACTGATACAGTGTTGGCCAAACTGAATATAAGAATTTTGAGGAGGGACAAACCATATGGTCCTTTGGCTTGTTCCATCATTCAATGGGATCAAAGCTCTTTTAATTTTTGGCCACTCCATTTTTTTGCCAAGCCCTATAAACCCAGATTCCACTGTTGTCCCAAACCAAAAGTCTTCTATTTCAGCTTTGAATAGACTTAATCACCAGGATCTCACGCATCCAGTAAGACCTCAGATCTCCAGCAGTAAACCTCGACACTGTCAATAGGGAACAGTGCCAGCAACTAGTTACCACAATGACAATTAGGTGCAATACATATGGCAAGGATAAACAATACTGAGGCCCCACACTGCAGAAAAGGCCTCAGACCCCAAATAAGGACCTGAATTGTTGGTAAGACACTACACTGGTACAGCGTAAGGCTTCAAATCCATTCAGTACACTCTGAATCATTGCACTGCCAATGTTTTTCTCTTCCTTTGATATCAACAGCTTACAAGACACATCTTGTGAGGCATCCATGCCTCAGCTATAACACACCCTAAAGCATCTGTCAGTGACACATACCCCAGAGTACCATTCCAAACATGATGAGAGCTTTTGTGTCAGGCTATTCACGATAACAAGAGGCTAGGTGTGATGAAACTAATATAGTGACAACACCCCAGCACTAGTCTGTTTTTAGAAGGTGAGAAAATGGCTGTAAGGTTCTATTCTGCACTAAGGACTGAAATGCTTGAGATATCAAGGATTCTCTCATCCAGGTGTCAATTGTCAGCTGCCTACTACATTTCTCTTTTAACAATTGGCTGTTGCATTTTACAGGCTACTTCACTTAAACACAACTAACTATTGAACTCACTTCAGCCACCCCACCCCCATTAACCAGCAGGCTACTAAAGTTCTGAAGGCTGATCCCCTAGATCCATATAGTTCTGAACACAAGTTTGTCACTTTATTAGTAAAATAATCATGAAGCCTTATTATCCAATAAACTGCTATCTAGTATTGATAGAGCAAAAAAAAAGTAAGAATGAGAACCAGTTTATCACAAGGTGATTGAAATAAAACACTCACAAATGGAGCAAGGTTAGAATAGAAGGTTATTTCCTGATTTATATTCAAGAAGGATGCTCTAAATGGTTGTCATTTTTACAAAGGGTGTGCTAAATGTCAAGAGTTTCCAGATCGTTTGCTATCTGAATTAATCCATGTAACATCTGTTGGACTTTTATAAAGTAAGGAAACATTAAGTACAATTTGGCAATGAGCCTTATAAATCATTGGTCAATGTTGGGCTAAGTGATCTTGGATAGAACATTATTGGGATGTCATAATTCACTTTTGTGTGATCTAAGTCTAAGGTCTGACCCTTTTTTCTGCAACCTCCACCTCCCCCCCCCACCCCAAGGTTTTGCCATCTAATAGCCCCAACTGTGACACCAGGACACAAAGGTTTTTAGATATTTGGTAATCAATATCAAATTCAGCCATATTGGATGTCTTGGTGATTCTTATGCTTAGAGTCACACTGAGACACTGGCTATTTGCCAGACCCCAGGAATCAGCTGCTCACTGTGTGTCATTGGGGGTCAGCTCTTTGATTCAGGGCTCAAGCCATATTCGGAGATTGAGTACCCAATGAAGTCTGTTCAGAGGCAAGCAGCGAATGGACCACATTTTTAAATTGTCACCCATTGGTCAAGGGACTAAAGCCAGACTCTATCCGTCTCTCCACATGCAAGGTAAAGATCCCACAATGTTATTCTTAGAGGAGCAAGAAATTCCTCCAGAGTTCTGGACAAAATTATCCCTCAGTTAACAAAAACAATCATATTAATGGCTGCTCGTTCCATTTACTGTGACTTGGATCTCGCTGTGTGACTATTGACTGCTGTTGTACAGTTGCACTTCAAAAAGTACTTCATTGGCGATGAAATGCTTCAGTGCATCCAAAGCCTAGATTTTCAAACTAGTGGGCAGCCTCCCTAGTAGGAGAGTAGCAAGTTGGAAGAGGAATGCAATTACAAAATCAAATGTAAATTAGAGTGGAGAATGGGAGAGGGGCCCAAAAGACATATTGCAAGGTCATGATGAGGGAATGAATAACTGTGATGTCTTCCTGCTGTCAGAAGCTTCTTCAAAATGTCTTCAGTCATGTGTCTGGCTCCTGAATTCTTTTCACTGCTGCTCAATCTTCTCTATTCCCCTATGTGAATACATTATTCTAGCTGTACTAAAATATAAATTGTTAAATTTTAAATCCTTAAAACTTTTCCTTTTGACCAAGCATTTGGCTATCTGCCTGCATAATTCTTATGTGGATTATTGTCATAGAATCATATCTATACAGCACAGAAACAGGCCCTTCAGCCCAACTTGTTCATGCCAACCAAGGTGCCTCCCTGAGCTAATCTCTTGTCTGCGTTTGACCCATTTCCCTCTAAACCTTTCCTATTCATGTACCTGTCCAAGTGTCTGTTAAATGTTGTAATTGTACCTGCCTCAACCACTTCTTCTGGCAGCTTGTTCTATATATCCACCACCCTCTGTGTGAAAAAGTTGCCCCTCAGATCCCTTTTAAATCTTTCCCCTCTCACCTTAAACCTATGCCGTCTAGTTTTAGACTCTCCTACCCTGGGAAAAAGACTGTGACCATTCAGCTTATCTATGCCTCTCATGATTTTATAAACCTCTATAAGGTCATCCCTCAGCCTCCTACCTTTCAGGGAAAAAAGTCTCAGCCTATCCTGTTCCAGAATCTTGTTTGATTACTATATGGTATTTTATATACCTTGAGACATATAAAATGCCAGATATTAGTTAAGAAAACTTTTTAAGAGGAAGTTGAAGCTGACTTAATGATAATATGATGTCAAATACACATTATAATCAGGGAAGTGCTGTTGCCTCTTTAAGTGAATGGACACCAGTTTTGAATTCATTTGGCCACTATTGCACCAGAATCATATTCCAAATAAAAATAAATGCCTTAATCTGGTATAATACACAGAGAAGCCTGTACAATTGTAACAAACAATTGTACCTGAATTTTGCTTTACATAGCAGAATCACATTGAAAAGTATTTTATTCATGTCATACTGCCCATCCTTGTGATCTCTCTCTGAAGCTGGCTATTTCATGTCAACTTGGCCTAAGTTATAGGTAACTTCGCTACATAGTGCCCCTATATAGTTGACAGAAGGAGGAAATCTTCATCCCATCATAGTGAGCCAGTGAAATATTTAGTTGTCTATCAACTTTTGTCCAAGGGAACACCATGTGTGGGAGCGAAACTTGTCCTTGATCACCGGTGTCTAATCTAGGCAAGGATGTTAGCCACCAGTTACACTCACCTTCTCTCATTCCATTCTGTTGTCCTCAGAATCCAATGGGCAGTGGGTGAGCTCATTGGTGGCTGATACTCCTGCACGTTTGTGGTGACAGTGACTAAAGCCACATTTCTCACCTATTTGATTCCATGGTACTGATCTGCTGTCTGAAGGCCTTCCAGAAGATGTAACATTTCCACCCAGGGGGAGAACAATATAACCACTGATTAATCTTTACAACCTGCTCCTGCAGAAAGAGTTTACATTGTAATTCTATTAGACTATCACCTTCGTCATAAATCAATGATGCTTCTGTAAAAGTGCAAGTTATGAGCAAAGTGCAATCACAGTACGATTAGAGAGCTTGAATCTTAACATACTGTGTATTCTTCATTGGCGAGAGTAGGTCCAACTTTTAAATATTTTAGATATATTTGATTAGAAAATGTATTATAGTAGATTTTACCTCAGGTGGAGGAAACTTTTTTTTGTTCTTCTCCAACTTCCTGCAGTCCTCCTTTCAGCTGATGTGATTCCTGTTAGTCATGCAATATTGATGTACTGATTTGGTTAAAGTAACGTAGATGTTTTGTGTGGAGCATAACTACTGGTATAAACTGTTAGGCTGATGGGTTGCTTTTGTGCTGCAAGTTCATTGTAATACCATGTAAACCAAGAGGGCATTGTTTTAGAGTAAGAAGTTGCCCATTTAAGATGTAGCTCGGGAGTAATTTCTTCTCTCACAGGGTGGCAAATCTTGGGAATTCTCCACCCTAGAGAGCTGTGTAGGTTGTAATTAAATATATTCAAAGCTGAGAAAGACTGGGGTTTGAACTGCAGGGGAGTTGAGGATTATGGAGGTCAAGCAAAAAGGGATCAGATCAGCCACAATCTTATTAAATAGCGAACAGGGTCAAGGAATTGTTTGGTTCCTATTTCTTATGTCTTTATATTCTTAAAACAGAGAATAATTCATCACTACTATCAAGGACAACCTCAATGCTGTTGCATGTTAGGATTCTGATACCATGGCATTTTACTAGTTCAAGAACTTCCATGGTCTAGATATTAACATGCTGTAATACCATGAATTATCGATTCAGAAAGCAGATGAAGCATTGGGAGAATTCAGGATAAATTTTCTGGCAGGAAGTTTGAGAATTACCTGTTGCCTGAGGCAGCTATTTGAAACAGGTTGTTTGATTCATCTGTGGCGGGATATTTCAGTCGGAAAAGCTGTAAATGCCACTCATGATCTGGTTTATTGGCTGTGGTTGCAGCCCCAGCTTTTTATCTGGGATAATGAGGGCAGGCATATCTATCTATGATCTCCGAGTGTAGGCCTGGCTCTGGAATGTAAATCAGTGGTTCAGCACCATGTGCATAGGATATTGGTACTGGTATATTATTGTCACATGTTACAAGATACAGTGAAAAACCTTGTTTGTGTGCTATCCATGCCGATCATACCAGACATAAGTACATTGAGGTAGTAAAAAGAAAACAGATTGCAGGATATAGTGTTACAGTTACAGAGAAAGTGCAGTGCAGGGAGACAAATAAAGTGCAAAGGTGCAACAAGGTAGATTGGGAGATCAAGATTTCATCTTTAGCATACGAGAGGTCCGTTCAAGAGTCTGATAACAGCGGGATAGAAGCTGTCCTTGAGTCTGGGTGGTGTGAGCTTTCAAGCGTTTGTACCTCCTGCCTGACGGGAGAGGGGAGAAGAGAAAATGACCAGGGTGGGAGGGGTATTTGATTATGTTGGCTGCTTTCCCAAGGCAGCAGGAAGAGTAGACAGAGCCAATGGAGAGGAGGCTGGTTTGCGCGATGGACTGGGCTGTGTCCATAACTCTCTGCAATTCCTTGTGCTCACAGGAACTGATTGAATACAGAGCTTCCAAAAATAGGCTTTAGTGCAATGCACTCTCTAGCTACGGGGCATTTAGAAGGTTTCCTGTCATGAAAGCATCACCAGCATTAAACCCCAGAGCCCAGAGGGATATCTTGAGGAGATATAAAAACACAGGAGCTTCGAGTTTCTCCTTCACTGACCCTGTTTTTCTTGCCAATTATCGTAAATCAGTTTCTTTACATTAGTGGCTATCTTCCAGCAGCAATAGCTTCTTCCGATTGTTCACAACTCTCTGCAATTTCTTGTGGTCTTGGGCAGATCAGTTGCCACGTCAAGATACAGTTCATAGTGGTTCCATGACTGGATGAGTAATTCTGATCCCTGAACTAATGATCCAAAGACATGAGTCGTGAGTTCAAATCCCAACACAGTGGCAGGGAAATTTGAATTCAGTTCATTGCACAAATCTGGAATTAAAGGATTAGTGTTACCAGAAAAAAATCTGGTTTGCTGATGTCTCGTGATGAAGGAGACTCGTTGCCTTTACCCGTCTGGTCTGTACATGAGTCCAGACCCACAATGACATGCTTGACTCTGAACTGCCTTCTGTAGTGGTCCAGAAAGTCAAGGACAACTGGAGATGGGTAAGAAATGCCAACAGCTCCCACATCCTGTGAATTAATTAGAAGTATTATGTTATGCGTGGAATGCCATGGAGAGTATACTTGGCTCATGAATCTAGAAGCCTGCAGCTTCTGTTAGGGAAACCATGTCATGTTGACCTCAGGGCCTTGAGCAAGTTCCCAGAGATGTTAAGTCAGATAAGCACTAAATTTTATTTAGCACCATTAACCCTTTCAGGGCAATAGTAGGAATTTTACAGTAAAGTAATAATGTTAAAGATTAGCCAGAGTTTTTCACCTGGTTAACCAGCTTGGCTATTTCATAAAGCTTGAGTTGCTAATCCTCCTTTTGATTTTCTCCTCTGCCTTCCAAAAAGGCATTGAGTTTTTTTTAACCATACACTGCTTGTCACAAGCCAGAAGTGAAGGGTGCGAGCAACACTGTGTTGCTGGAGCTTGGGACACCAGCTGAGACTGAATCCCTCACTTAGACTAATTTAAGAGCTGATTGAATACAGAGCTTCCAAAACCGGGCTTCAGTGCTATGCACTCTTGAGCTACAGGGGATTTAGAAGGTTTCCTGTAGTGAGAGCATCACCAGCATTAAACCCCACAGCCTGGAGGGATATTTTGAGTAGATATAAAAACACACGCGCTTTGAGGTTGGAGGGGGTAGGAGTGGAACATCTGTGTTGAAGGAACCTCAGCAGATTAAAGATTTACAAATGCCTCTGCATTCTCCTTCTCAATGGTAACACGATTCACAAGGACATTTCTGAAACTAAAGATATACTTCTTGGAGATTTTTATGACAGCTGGATTTTATAGAATAAAATAGTTACATTGAATAAAATAGTGAAGACTGTCATCTGTAATAGCAGCAGATATTTTCTTTGCCAAGACTAAGTATTATTAAGTTGACAAGACAAGGAATGAAGCCATACTAAAATAACCAGACTGACAAAGCCCTCACACAATAAAGCTCAGATCTGCCAGTTGTATTATGAGCCATTACGTTCTGACAAGCGTAAGATCTAAAGAGAAATCATTATAACAGCTCTTGGCCCAAACCTGGGCCGACAGTCTGGGTACTGATGTTAAGTGGATTTGTCAGCAGTAGCTGCGATGGGATTTGTTATGCTTGGCAAACAGAGGATTTATCTCTGTGCCTCTTCATAGATTATATAGGCAGTAACTTCAGCAATATTCATCTTCTAATGCACAAAACCAGCCTCCCTAATGACTTTCCACTTCCTTCGGTTGCCGAGCTACAGGCACAAAACCCAGGCTTCAGTCTGGATTTATAGCTGGCTACGTTCTAACTGTGATCTTAATGAAAAGAAAATTGTTGTAGGAATTACAGGGGGCTGCAAGTAAATCAAAGTTTGTTCCTCCTCCCAAATGCACTTTTTCCCTCATCCTTCCTTTACTACTGGATAACGAGGACACCACTGATGAGGAGAGGGGTGCTGGAGGGGGAGATCTAAAAACAGATTGCTAAGTGGATGGTTCAGTAACCATCCCATTCTGTTCCACTCTCCAGAAGGTGCTGTCTCTTGCTGGATTACTGAGATATAGGCAGCTCTGTTGAAGCTTGCTTAATGCATTCAGGGCCTTATGCTGGAGTGCCGAATTTTAGGAGAGTATGTGCACTTGTCCTGAATGTTAGGAGGCAAACATGTGCATAAGCATCCATGACCCCATGTCATACATATTTTTGGATCCATCCATATCGCTAACCCAATCATTGCGTTACATCATTATAGCACCTAATATGAGCAGGTCCCTGGCACATTCTTGCTGTCAAACTATTACAGTGCTGACCTTTCCCATCATGTGAAGAATTCTCCTGATTTCACTGAACTGTGCCTTTCACAACTTGGTGCACTCTTCCCCTCAACATTGCCAGAAAATGACAGAGTTTTATCTTCTCGAGCTGGTTACAAATATCTCATGAGAAGTTGAGACAGATGCTTGGAGTGATAGGATGGGAAGAGGCTATTAGTCTATAATATGGTGCTGGTTATTTAAAAGAGCTATCTAATTTGTCCATGTCAATTTTACCCTTGTATATCCAACTCTCTTTGAAATGTACTATAGAAACTGCTCCCACCACAATACAATCAGTAGAAGAGTGTCTCCTTCACTGCCCCTGTTTTTCTTGCTAATTATCTTAAAACAGTTTCTTTAATTACTGGCTGCCTTCCAGCAGCAACAACTTCTTCTGATCGAAGCCATCAAAACACTTCATAGTTTAGAACGTTTTCATTAAGTCTTCGCTTAATCTTCTCTGAACAATTTCAGATTTCCAGACTCTCCACTGAAGTGCCTTGATGCTGGGGCCATTGTGGTAAATCTCTCCTGCTCCTTCCAGGGCCTTGGCATCCTTCCTAAGGTGAAGTATTCAAAATTTTACTCAATTCGGCTGAGGCGTAATCAGTAATTTATAACGATTTAGCATATCTTCCTTGCCATTGTACTTTGTGGCTCATCAATGAAAACCAGCATCCCATATCTATCTGTAACAGCTGCTCCTGTGATGCTAAAGACTGTTTTATTTCTCATCTCATGTGGCTCAGTGAGTGCTTACACTTTGATCCATTCTACGCTTCCCCCCACCCCCCGACCCAATGCCTGTTTGAGTATGATGACTCCTCCATACTTTATTCAGGACTAGGTAAAGTATTCCGGGAAATGTGCTTGAAAGTAATTTAATTTGGCTGAATATTTTGCTCTTGTACACCCAAAACAACAAAAAAAAAGTCACAACATTGTGTCGCCAGAGACTCACTCCAGTGCATGATTCTGTGTTGCATGATCCAAACAGCTGGCTGGAGTATTTAGGAATTTTTACCCCGTTCTTTCAGCTGGGTCCCCTGCTTCATAACCATGGCTAAGAAGGCTGGTTTACTTCATCCCAACAACAGGTGATTTTTTTTTCACAAGTTTTCCTCGTCCCCATTATCCTGTGGTCTCCAGATGTAGTCCTTACGACACATGTGTCTAAACACTCTCAGCAGAAGAATGCAGCTCTTATCATGTGCGACGCCACGGAAGCAGTAAAAAAGCCAATTTCCCCCAGGAGCTTTAGAGCACTGCCTGTTCCTCCATCAGCACACCACGTGATCTCTCTCCTAATTAGCTGCTTTTATTCTGGAGACAATTTGGGGGAAAATGCTTGGTAACGAGCAGCATGATTTGATTTCAAAAAGGTCAAAAGAAAATTCAGCTCACAGATGATTTAAATCACCAGAGTAAATGAAAATGCAAGGCTGATTTAATTTATCATATACATAATTCAACAGGAACACAACACCAACAAAACAAATTTCTGTATAAAAAGCCAAGGTCATCCAACCATAAGCCCTTGGAATATAGCCAGGATTTATTTGGGTACTCATAAGTAGCAGTGTATGTTGAAACCGTTCACTAAAAGTCAAGAGCTTTCTTGTGGTTGGCATGGAGTTCATGTGTGAACAGCCTATCCTTTTTTTTAACTGATGTAATAGATATTTAGATGCTGAAGTGAAATCAATAAACTTTGAAGCTAAATCATGTGCCTATATCATATATTGACAGCTTTTTCCACTTCTCGTTCCTTTCCACCTTCACCTTCTTTGCTAGTGAAGCCCTTATCCATGTTTAGTTACCTCCAGGCTTGATCAGTCAAGTGCACTTCTTGCTGCTTTTCCCTCTTTCCACCTTCTATAGAGGTCTTATTTTCGTAACTTACACCAACTCTCACTCAATAGCCGCTTGCGCTTGCTGAACCAAGTTAGCTCTCAGTAAATCAATGTCAAAGTTTTATAATTTTTCTTCATGCTTTTTAATTCCCATGTTTTCTTTCTGCTACTCACCTTTGTAACCTCTTCCAGTGCTATAACCCTCTGAAGTATCTGCACTCATCCCACTCTGGTCTCTTGATCTTGCCTGAATTTAATAGGCCTATCAATGATAGTTTTGCCTTTTCATGCAAAGGCACTTGAGCTTTAGAAAAAATCTTCCTGGACTTCCCAACCAATCTGCCTCTCTTTTCTCTAAGGAAGACTTAGCTCTAAGGAAGAGCTAGTACTTAAAGTTTATTCTTTGATCAAGTTTTCAGTCCTAAAACTTTGCTCAGTATTACAGTTTGTTTTTTATTGCTCCTGTGACATGCTGTTCTGCAGATGAAAGTGCTATATAAATGCAAATGTAAAATTTTGTCTTTCTGTAGGCAGTTGTGAAGGTCCACTCAAAAATCAATGCATCTCCTGGGTAACCAATTTTACAAGTCATTCAACATGTTTGTTATCAATCTCTAATTTGCTAATCCAAATAGCAGGGAGATCCACAATTGGACTTTTTTGAACTTTTTACAAACAAAGTTATCCTCCAATTACCTGCATACATGCCAGAATAATTTATTCCTATAATCCGGTATTATCCAGTTTCCCACCAATGCCACCTCTTATTCAGGACAGTGAGATCAGTCATTCAGCTACGTGAATAAAGAAACCTACCAATGGAGATTTCTCTCCCAACCAATGTAGTTGCTCTTTGGTTTACTGTCAACAAAGCTTATATGGACTGAATTGTAAGATAACATAAGATAAGATACCTTTATTAGTCACATGTACATCAAAACACACAGTGAAATACATCTTTCTGCGTGGTGTTCTGGGGCAGCCCGCAAGTGTCGCCATGCTTCCAGCGCCAACATAGCATGCCCACAACTTCCTAACCTGTACATCTTTGGAATGTGGGAGGAAACTGGAGCACCCGGAGGAAACCCACACAGACACGGGGAGAATGTACAAACTCCTTACAGGCAGTGGCCGGATTTGAACCCGGGTCGCTGGCGCTGTAAAGTGTTACACTAACCGCTACACTACCGTGCCGTAAATTGAAAAAGCCAAGCCTACGATGTTACTGATTTAAAATCTAGCACTGATGAATATTTAACTGCTGGACCCATCTTGTTGCGACCTAACCAACTGAATATTCCCAGCATCTTCTGTTTTTATTCAGATTTCCAGCATCTGCACAGTTTTGCTTTTGGCCCATTTGATGTATGATGGGCAGGTGCCATCTGCTTTGAGGTGGGTCTCTCTCAGGTGCTATGCTGTGGCTCAGTCCTTGTCTTTTTTTCTGGTTTCCTTCTCTGCACTGGATTTCACGTATCCCAACGTTCATCAGAAGCTGAGTTTACTTCAGTTTGATTAGTAAGTTTGTGGATGACAAGAAAGTTGGTGGTGTTGTGGATAGTGAGGAAGGTTGTCTAAGGTTACAGCAGGATGTAGATCAGATGGAAAGTTGGGGGAAGCATTGGGAGTTGAAATTTAATCCTGGCAAGTGTGAAATGATGCACTTTGGGAAATCATATACAGTAAATGGTAGGGCACCAAGGAATGTTGATGAACAGAGGAAACTTGGGGTTCAGGTCCCTAGTTTCCTGAAAGTGCTGACATAAGTAGATAGATTGGTGAAGAAGTCATATGGCATGCTTGCCTTTGTAGGTTGGGGCACAGAATAGAAAAGTTGGGACGTTATGTTGCAACTTTACAAAACACCATTAGACCGCACAGAGTATTGTGTGCAATTCTGGTCACCACACTACAGGAAGGATGTGGTTGCGCTGGAGAGAGTGCAGAGGATATTCACCAGGATGGTGCCTGGATTGGATGAGTTTAGTTATGGGGAGTGATTGGATAGGCTGGGCTTGTTTTCACCAATATTCACCCGCTGTCCTCTGAGTTGAACCACCTTTTGGCTTCAGGGAGTTGAAGCAAGAGCGACAAATCAAGCAGCCTCTCTCCTGAATTTTTTTTATTTCTTGTTATTGCCATCTTTCTGAAGAAGGGAAGTGCAATGCTTTAAATAACCAAATGTTATTTATTGTGCTTTAAACCATAAAATAGGATTGGACATTGCACTGAAGGAGTCAAAATAGAATGTGGTCCTTTCTATCTACTGAATGACTGTTTTACTCCCAAATTATCCAATCTGAACTGTAAAAGACCAGAATAAATATTATAATTACTCTTCCTTTCACAAAATTCTACATTGTCTTGGAAAGTAAGGGTAGGAAAATAAACAACAGTTTCCAATGAGCAAATGTTTGATATAAGGATTGTTATAAATTTCACTGATACATCAACTTTATGACTCTGATGCATAAGCCAATGACATTCCAGCTAAGTGGTGTGGGGTGGCAGGAATATGAAGCTTGCAGAAACAGTGTCAATGGAATACCAGTAGCTTTTCGTTAACAGCAGTTAAAAGAATAAGATGAGCAGGTTTCTGAAGCTAATTGTCAGACATTCCAATAGCCTTAAAGACTGTTACCCCTCTGGGATATTTTCTAGAATCAAGGGATAGTTTATCAAAGTTGGTCAGAATTGGAAATAGATGATCAATACCTAAAAAAAATACCTCCCTCATTAAAGAAAAGGGTTACACGAAATAGAGAGAAAGAGAGGGGGAGATCCAGCCAGCAACTTAAGTGGACTGTGTGTGCAGGTGCCTGTGTACATGTGTTTGTGTCCATGTGCAAGTGTGTTTGTGTGTGTCGGATGGGGATGGGAACAACAGCTGATGTGAAGCAAATGCCTCTAGTAAATGGAAAATGACTGCTGTGATAAAACAGAAGTAAACGTTCTCACGCTTCTTACAAGATATCAGCTGTGGCTTTGTGGTTAGACTTTTGCCTCCAAATTAGAATGTGTTGGGCTCAAACCCGACTTCAGAGACTCGAGCAGAAAAAATCTACGCTGATATTGCAGTGCACAAATGAGAAAGTTGTAAGTACTGTATTCCAGATGGGGCATGAGGTCAAGATGCCATTATTCTTTTGGCTAGATAATAGACTGGTTGGAACTATTTAAAGGTAGAGTAATGGGGTTTTCCCTGTTTCACTGACCAATGTTTATCTCATTGAACAGTCATCTGGCTGTTATCATAGTGCAGTCAGTGGAGATGGATTCTGCTCTTCCCATGTACTTGATTGGTGGTAATGTACTTTCAGACACCCTTAAAGAGATGTGAGAGACGCTATATAAATGTACATTTTCCATTTCTTTTCCCTCACAAGCCATACTTGAACAAAGCCTCATCCAAAGTACCAAACAAATTAATTTATTTAAATATACACATCTCTAAATGAACTTCCAATTTCCAGTTAAAGTTTAGTCTCTTTCCCTAAACCAGATACTTTTTCAATCAGCTCACCTTTAATTAGCTCTAACGAAGCATGATTTTTGAATAATTTATTGAACAGCATATGTTCCAGACATTCAATTCGAAATCCTTTTTGAAATATCTACTAAAAAAAGTCAAAGGTAAATTAATAGTAGTCATTTCATTATAAACATTCAATCATTTGATTCTGCACTTTAATTCTGCATTATGAAAGACAGCACTTGTGACATACAGACTAGTCATTAATTTTGGTTAATCTAATGTAAAGGAGTTTGAGTGCATTTTTAATCATCGGGAGGTTCTTTCAATATATGAGGAGGTCAGTGGTCCATTAGAAGATCAGAATAAGAATATTTCCCTTTGACTTTTAGAAAATGTATATGCATAATAGCCATACTTTCAGAGTTAAAAGTGAAGTAATCAAAGTGAACGGATATAATTTCCAAGCCCGACCAACCAGTGGACTAATGGAAAATGTCACTTTCACTAGCTGTGAAACTGACATGTGAATCTGCTATTACTCATCCTGTATGTCTGAGAGTGAATAATTCTTGGAATAAATCTGGCTGCTTTGGGCAAGGTTGCAGAATGATTTGAACCCTTCACTAGAGAATAATTTGAGCAGGGAAGTGTGGAATCAGAAATTGCAGCATGAAATCTGGTCTCTTTAGCCCATTATTCGGTCCTTTAACTGGAGCTGTCCATTCCCATCCCAGATCCCTGACCTGTGTCTTTATCCTTTCACCTTCTTATCCAGATCCATTTCAAATGATATTACACTCTCCACCTCAGTAGGTGTGTTATATTACAGTGCGTATTCCAAAATGCTCTGTGTGAGAAAATATTCTTAGATCCTTTCTTTTCTCTTTTGAGGAGGGCTTAATAAATCAGAAGCTAAGAGATTGTTTGCAGAGTATTGAAGTTCTCAGAATAAGAGGTTGGCCAGTTAGGACTGAAGCAAGCAACAATTTCTTTGCTCACAGGTTCTAAATCTAAAAGGGCTGCGGATATTCATGTGATGTATATATTCAAAACTGAAATCAATGCATGAATGTAGGATAGAAGTTTAGTCACGACCTTATTGAATGGCAGAAGAAATTCAAGCAGACAAGTAGATGATACTTTCTTTAATGGTGATGATCAGCCTCTTCACTGATTTGACAACCTATTTTGTACTAATTACCTTCTCAAACCCAAAATCCAAAATTGTGGAAACTAGAATCATCCATTACCAGTTAATGTATTAGGAGATTTGCCTGCCTATGGGAACAAGGAGTTGTTGCATGTAGTGAGGTTGGGAGAATGTGGCATGACATTTCTAGTCTTTCTCTGGTGATAGAGCAGGATTGATGGATGAGCTGACTTTCATTCAGCTTCTCAATTTTTGCATGTTTGGTATTTTACATTGTAAGTGGTGAGAGGCATGAATAAAGTCGATGTAAGCAGGTTGTTTAACTTGGGATTGTCTGCATTTCTTTGATTTTCAATTGGCTAAGCTTGTTTAATGAAGAAAGGAGAATATATTTGTATACAGCTGTCCTTTCAACAAAATACATATTCAGATGTAGGACTGTTCAGAAAATAAGAGTTTGGATTATGCAGTCTCAGGGTTAGCCAAGGCCACTGAAATATAACAACCCCACCATTGTAATGAAATTTTAGATAATAAATATTTTTGTCTTCATTTTGGTTAATGGGAAGAACACAGTACATTGATTGCGAACACATATCATAGAACATAGAACAGTACAGAACAGGAACAGGCTCTTCAGCCCACAATGTTGTGCCAAACTAATTAAACTAGTAATTAAACGCTTATCTAAACTAATCCCTTCTGCCTACACGATGTCCATATCCCTCCATTCTCTGCACATTCATGTGCCTATTTAAGAGTCTCTTAAACCCCTCCATCATATCTGCCTTCACCACCACTGGCAGCACATTCCACGCACCCACCACTCTCTGTGTAAAACAAAAACTTGCCCCGCACATCTCCTTTGAACTTACCCCCTTCAATCACTTCAAAAATATCGACTGAACAGTCTGAGTGTAAAATAATACCAAACTGAAGAACATTTCCTAATTGGGTGGTCTCTCTATGTACAAAATAAGGATGGGAATGAATGGGATGTAACTTACTGCTGGAATTTCATGCTATTATGTTGTCTGGGTCGCGTCTGGAACATTGAAATTCTGCCCAGTGGTAACGGTAGAGAAAAGATTGGTACATCTGTAATTCTGTCCATGGGAGGCAGTTGACTCCATTGAAAGTTCTTCAACATTGTATAGAATCTCATTGAACCAACCTATTTTCTGCAATGGTAAATGTTAGAGCAGACAGTTTATTACAGAATGTTTGCTACAGAGTTTGCAATCATCTGGTAGATCAACAAGGAGGAAAATACTCATTTCATTAATGACTGAGCAAACAAGTGGATTCTTTAATTTCATGATAATTAAATGAATGCAATTGCTATGTGTAAGTTAACCTCAGCCAGAAACTCAACTTTTGGCCTTTCAGCATCTGTACAGAACTCAATGCCATCTATTGAACAATTGGTAAAATATTACAGGACCTTATTACTTAGGACTATCTACTCAACAATATTTCCATATCGTAACAAAGTCATCACTTCAAAAACATTACCTGTTTGGGGCACCCTGAAATTATGAAAGGCACTATGTAAGAACAAGTATTTTCATTTGAAATAAAGGGTTGAGCACTTGGTCGTACCATGTAGAATTATATATGAACATATACTTTGTGAGGACAAGTTACCTTGCCTTGTGGGCTAGGAATGTTGCATTTGAGGCCATAATCTGGATTTTTCAAATAACATGATGGATCACCCTCTACTGGCAGGAAGTCTACACTGCGTAAGATGGAAATCCATTAATGTTCCTAGGCACAGCTCATTGGTATTTTTATGCCTCAATAAAAATACCCATGATTAATTCCATCAGAGATGTGTTAGATATTTTAAGTTTCTCATTAAATTGTTAGTTTCTACTTGCATTCATGAATCTTTGTCAAATATAATGCAGAGAGGAGAACTGATATAAATCTTTAAAGTCATGAAGGATTTAAATAGATTAAGTGAAGGTAAACTCTTGTGAGTGGGTGAAGGGTCAATAAACAGCAAGCACAGCTTTAAGATGATTGGACAAAGAATCAGGCGCGATATGAAGAAAAAATTATTTTGCTTTACAAGAGGTTAAGATTCAGAATGACACCTAAATACAAGCTGTGATTATTGCTTTAGTAATTCAATTATAGCCTTCAGGATGGGATTGGATAAAGACTTGGAGAACAAAATTGAAGACGAGTATGTAAGTGGGACTAACTCAATGGTTCTTTGAAAACACTGGCAAAGGCATGATACACTGTGTAACCTCCTTCTATGACTTAATGATTATTACTTAAATGCTAAAGGAATCCTATTCTCCTGAAAAAGTATTAAAATCATAATCCAATTACTTGTTACTTGTGACATCATTGTATTGATAATTGTTATTTTTGAGATCAATTTTCTCCTCTCCTGCATCTTGACAAAATAGCAAATATTAAATTTGGGATTTTAAGATCTGTATGTATAGTTATACAGGATAAAGCTTTGTGCAGTCTCCTGTGTCTCCACTTTGCTCAATTGTCATCCCAGGCTTAAATATTCTCCATTGACCACAGGAGCAACCAGGCTGCAGTGTGCACCATCCACAAGATGCGCAGCAGCCACTCCTCAGTGCTTCTTTGACATCACTTCCCAAACCCACAACCTCAACAACTGGGTGGATAATAGGAGCATGTCGCACTTGTCCAAGTTGCACTTCCTGCTTTGAGGATAGTGTTACTGTTCTTTCATCATCACTGAATAGAAGTCCTGAAACTCCTTACCCAGCAGCACCATGGGAGTACATTTACCTCGCAGACCACTGTGATCAAGAAGGTGATTCTCCGTCAACTAGTTAAGGGAATTGGGGTAAGCATTAAATGGCAGCTTTACCAGACAAGGCTAAAGATCTGTGGTCTCAGATCTGAGAAGAGCAGAACAGTTCTGCAGCCTACCATCCCTAGGATATAAGACAGGGTCTTGGGGCAGGCAAGTCTAAGAATGGTCTGTGCCATGGGGCGGCACAGTGGTGCATCTGGTAATGCTGCTGCCTCATACCTCTAGTGACCTGGTTTAATCCCACACCCCCAGTGCTGTCAGTGTGGAGTTTGCATTTTCTTCCAGTGACTGCAAGTGTTTCCTCTGGAGCTCTGGTTTCATCCCACATCCCAAAGATGTGCGTGTTCGTAGGTTCATTGGGCACCATACATTGTCCCTGGTGTGTAGGTGAGGGGTAGAATCTGGGTGCTTGATGGTTGGCACAGACTCAATGGGTCCAAGAGCCTGTTTCCAAGGTGTATGACTCCGTTTTCGTGCTGTATGACTCTGAATCATCAATGCCAGTAAAATGCACACCAGGAATTTCGGGGTAAATGTCTCTGAAAATCAGAGCACCTCATTCTTTTAAATAATGTTCATGAAGGTTGACTTTAGTATAATTATATTTAAGGATTTGATTTTTCATATGGATACCAGATTATCAGCTAGTGGAGGATCTATAGCAACCATAGGGTATTTGTGTTTATGGAAAACGTTTGTGAAAACCTCATGTGCAACATCTTCACTAAAGTTGTATTATTTTGTTTGCAAGTGCAATGCTGATTCTGTGGCCAGACCGTCCCACTGAGGATCACTACTCTCTGGGAGCAGGGACTCAAGATTTTCAGGACACACTATTTCCAAGTTTTCACATTCATTTGAACTGATGGATAGGTCCTCTGGAGACTGAAGGACTGTGCATGAAAGGAAAAAATACATAATTTCTATAGGACCTTTCACTTCTTCCACAAATCCCAACTTCTTACAGCCAGTGAAGTGTTATTTGAAGCAACAAACAATCTGCTGGAGGAAGTCAGCAGGTCATACAGCATCTGTGAGAGGAAAGGAATCATTGATAATTCCCTTCCTCCCACAGATGCTGCTCGACCTGCTGAGTTCCTCCAGCAGATTGTTTGTTGCTGCAGATTCCAGTGTCTTTTGTTATTTGAAGTGTGGACACTGGCGTCATTTAGTAAATGCTGTCCAATTTGGAGACAGTAAGATGCCACAACATCAATGTGATAATGCCTAGGTAATGTGCCTCTGTATAGAACATAGAACAGTACAGCACAGGAACAGGTCCTTTAGCCCACGATGTTGTGCCGAACTAACTAAACTAGTTATTAAATGCCTAATTGAACTAATCCCCTTTATGATGTTAACTAATTGATAAATTTTGTTTGATGTTTCAACTGGAAAGTTAGGAGAGGCTGCACAAACAACAGTGTAGCACTCCTTTGGTACTACATTGGATTGGCAGCCTGGATTCTTGTGCTCAAGTCTTCAGTGTGAGGTGAACCCATAATCTTCTGACTTGCAGACAGGAGAGACGGTGCCTCAAGAAGGCAGCATCCATCATTGCGGACCCTCACCATCAGGGACATGCCCTCTTCATGTTACTACCATCAGGGAGGAGGTACAGGAGCCTGAAGACTCACACCCAACGTTTCAGGAACAGGTTCTTCCCCTCCACCATCAGATTTCTGAACGGTCCATGAACCCATGAACACTACCTCATTATTCCTCTTTTGCACTATTTATTTTTGTAACTTATAGTAATTTTTATGTCCTTATGTCTTGCACTGTACTGCTGCCACAAAACAAAAAATTTCACGACATATGTCAGTGGTAATAAACCTGATTCTGATTCCGAGTGCCATCGGCTAAACTGAGGTATCGTAACTACTATTCCTTTTGAGAATTGGTTTGGAGTCAGCAGTAGGTCAAATATTGCTAGTGGAAATTGTGTGATGAGAGGTACATCACTAAACTCTGCCTGTCAATGCTACAGAAGGCAGCATCTCCCAAGGGTACAAGGATGTTGGGACATCTGGATACCTTGCATCTGAACTCCCAGTGACTTCCTATGAAAAGGATCTGTACTAAATTTACCAGGATAAATCTTGTGAGGAAAAGCCTTTCTTTGTTGCTTGGTCTATGTGTGTGCCAGTTATAGTCACCACAGTGCAAGTAAATATTCAGATTAGTTTCTTGTCATATACACCAGTGTGCAATGAAATTCCTTGCGTGCATGAAGCTCACAGAATAGTACATGGTAATAACAAGTACAACAATAAATATAGTGATGATTGCAAAGCAACAGGATGGTGCAAAGATTGTAGTACAGTCTGAGGTAGTGTAAAAAGAAATGCTAAAGTGATAATAACAGAAGACGTAGAATTAAGAGTTCAAGAACAAGGCAGCACCATTGGAAAGGGAATGTGAAAGAGGTGATTGGTTCAGAATTCTGATAGTAGTGGGGAAGAAGCTGTTCTTAAGTCTGGTTGTCCAGCCTTTCAGTCTCCTGTATCTCCTCCCAGAAGGTAGAAGAGAGAAGGGGGAATGGCCAAGGTGGCAGGCATCCTTCATGATACTGTTAGCCTTCCTGAAGCAGCACACGGTGATGATGGACTGGATGAAAGGAAGTGCAGGTGAATATGCATAGGGAGCACAGTCATGGACAATGCCCACACACCTGCTTATCACTTGTGATCCTAGGTGAATTTCTTCACTTTTGACTTTTAAACTTACAAACACAAACATTTGCAAGCACATTAAATATCAGAATTGCTAAAAATATTTATTCTCAGCTCTTTAATATCTTTCACAGTAGCTAAGCATGGCTGTTAATTGTTCTGAACAGAACCCACCACCTCCTATGTGGTAGATGTTTTGGATGCACATCGGATGCACAGCAAAATGTGTGGATAAAAAATGTCTTCAACAGTTTTGCTCAGGTTCTGTGAACAGGTTTTTTTTTAGAAAAGATTAAGTCTAACATTCAAGCCTCTTTCATTTGGCTCACATTTACCTTTTCCTGCATTTAATCACGGCTTTGACAAGGTTAAATTATATGAATCCTTTCAGTTAAAAAGATTTATTTGAATTGTCACTCAATCACTAGTGTTGCAGAGAAGAGAAACCAGAAAACTTGTAGCTTCTACCTGAGCTGATTTCTTTGTTCAAGATAATGTTTATGTCAAAAAGGAAATGGGAAATTAAGAAAGATTGATAAATGATCCTAAATAAGATTAATTTAAAATCAAAATTCTGTAATGTAATAGGTAATCTGATTGCACCTTAATCAATTTAAAATTCAATAAAGAAACAATTTCTTTAAAAATATTTTGACATTTTGACATGGAAATGTTAGAATGTTCATTCATGGATTGCGGGTTTGGACATTTTTTTAGGAATACATTGGATTGCTAATGGAATAAAAGCCAAATGTATTGGCTGCTATTTTTTCTTAAACAAGGGGAGGAATCTGAATAATTAGCTCTGCCTCCAGGCTGCACAACGCAGAATACAGCCTCCTGTATAGTGCAGCATCTGTAATCCTGCACTTCCTGAAATAAAAGCCAGTGCATTATTCAACTCCTGTGGCAGATGGTTCTAGCAAATCAAATAAATCCTCGAGCTGACGGATTAAACCTCAATATACAGACACATCTGAGATGCAAGCGTCAGATCACTGTGCTATTTGGGTCAAATCACTTAACTGTTTGAGAGCAGCAGGGCTCGCGGGGACTGGTCTGTGACTGAGAAATGGTATGTGGCTTCTTTTTCCTTACCAAGGAATGACCAGAGCCCACATTCCTGGCAAGACTGAAGAGAGAGGAAGAGAGGGAGCAGAAAATAAATCTAGAAGTTCAGATGAAGTGGGCACCAGTCTTAGGTTTTAAAAACTCGCGGGTTTTGGAGTAAATGAAATTGGAGGGTCATGTGGAGCGATATTGTTATGAGTCCTAGAAAATATTAAACCGGTGTTCACAGGTTGCGAAATCACAGTCAAAGCATCGTGAGGAATCAGACAGTGGTAAACGCTTGGGTGGATAAGAACTGACACTAATGCAAGAAGGAGGTGGCAAACTAAGAAAAGGAAAATATTCTCCAAACAAAACCTCCTGCACTTCCCAAGGTTACAATCAGGCCTTGGCTCATTCAGCTACTTTAGCTAAATCACACTTTTCTAAACCCTTGTGATATCATTAGTGCTTGGTTGGGGTATTGTTCTCCAGGTGCAAGCGTCTTCCAAAACCTCAGGTGTCTGCAAACTAATTCCAAAGAGCCACAACTTTCTGAGTGGGGAGTGCAGTCAAAAAAACCCCAGGTCATGACGAAGGACCCTCTACCCAATGCAGTACTTGCAATCGATGTTCTAATATAAGAAACATGACAGCACTTTTCAAGGTCACGCTAACAGCAACATGATAGTGGCCTGATCATCTGGTTTTGTGACGTTAACTGAGTGTCTAAATATTGGTGAGAACACCAGAGAAGATGCCACTGCTCTTCTAAACAGAGCCATCAGAAGCTGTGCCACCACCTGAGACAGTGGACAACTTAAATCAACAACTCCAATTGTGCAGCACTCTTGCATTGGTGGCACAGCTTTGATATTTGTAGTCAAATGTCTGGTGTGAGATATGAACCTACAAACTTCTGATTTTATCCATTAAGCCATGGGTGACTTCCTTTTTCACCTCAGTCCTAAATGGCCCTTACCTCAGACTCTGCTCCCTTATTCTAGACTATTCAGTCAGGGGTAATAGATTCTCGGCATCCAGCCTGTCAAACATCGTTGAGAATTTTATTACAGGCTTTGACTCGATTATCTATTACTCTGCTAAATCCAGAAGTTGTAATATAAAACAATTCTGCTTAATCTCTCCTCAAAGGACAATCCCTAATTCTTGGAATTAATCCAGGGAACCTTCATTACATCTTCTTTAAGGCAAATATATCCTTAGGTTTGGAACTCAAAATGCATACCTCTCTTTGGTTCTACATTTGGTGGCAAGAAAATCAAAAAAAACTAGAGATGCTGGAAATCGGAAATGAAAACAGCAAGTGTGGGAAACACACAACAGGTCAGACAGCTTCCGTGGACAGAGAAACAGAGTTAACATTTCAGGTCCAAGACCTTTGTCAGAATTATGGCAAGACTAATTTCTTCAAAACATTCAAAGCTCTTTGCGTTAAAGGCTAATCAGTGAGTATTAAGCACAGACCCTTCCTTATGTAATTGCTGGAGCTACTGTACCACTTTAACCTCAAGTTATTAAAACAGTGCAGGTAGTTGTTTAGAAATGTGAGGTAGATAATTTGGGAGGTAGTGCACTCGTTCCAGCATTTGTACTGGGCTTCTGTGGGCTCCCAATAATAAACGCGAGGTTCTCGATGCACCCCGAATGCTCCTTCTCCATTTTGGGAATCATAGATTGACAGATCTCAGAGAAGCGTGTCCATTTCAGGAGTCTGATGTTGGACATGGAGTGCTGTGCAGGAGAGGGGTCTTAATTGAGAATGTTTGATTTGTGGATATTAAGTTTAAGGCCCATTTTCTGGTATGTTTCAGCTGACAATGACTTACAGCAGCAACTATAGTAGGGACTTGCTGTGAAGGAGACACATTGATGAACTAAGGCCTACTCTGTCAATGTTCCAGTTGTTTTTTTTCACAGAAAGGGTTAATACTAGGGTACTTAGAGCTTTAATGGAAGGCTGCAACATACAACCCTGGAAATTAGATTTGAAAGATAAATTCTAGTCACATAGCATGTTCAGTAATACCCTGACCTACATATCTAATGATTCCCCTCTTTTCAGGAGAAAATCAGGCATTGACTTCAATTAATTATTTGCAAAGATCAGATTTAAATGCCACAAATTAAAATGACATGCAGACAACTGTTCCCCTCCCGAGTATATGGAATGTTATAATTTGCATTAACAGTGGTATTGATTGACACCGTGAACTCATTATTAATTGTCACTAACTCATGCCCAAAGTTTTGGCTGCACTGGCAGTATGTTCTAGGAGATATTAACAATGTGTCCCATCACATTGAATTCGCCGATGCTGAACTCAAACATTTCAAGGCCACGAGGATCATCCAGAGCAAAATTCCCCAAAATCTGCCACGTATTCTTTTTATTTCAGGATTTGGATGTCACAGGGATTTATTCCCCATCCCTAATTGCACTTGGGATGTTCAGAGCCACCATGAACCACTGTAGTCCACCCTCAGCTTTGCTGGGTAGGCAGTTCCTGGATTTAGACCCAGTGCTGATATTCCCAAGTCAGGATTATGTCTTATGCCTTCCTTAGAGGGAAGCTTGCAGGTGGCAGTCTTCCTGTGAACTTGGTGCCCTTGCCTTTCCGGTGGTAGAGGCCATGGGGTTGGGAGATGCTGTCAGATGGCACACACTGTGGTTGTTGTACACAAGTAGTAGAGGGATGGAATATTTTGAATGGTACCAATCAAAAGGGCTTTTTTGTCCTGGACAGTCTCAAGCTTCACGTGTGTTGCTTTCTCAGAAACACAATATATTTTATTGTTGACAGTTGATGTATAGATATTGGTAAGAACACAAGGGAATAACTCCGCTGCTCTTCTTTGACATAGTATAATGGGGTCTTTTACATCCTCCTGGAAGAGCAGACAGGGCTGGCTCAACATTTCATCCAAAGGTATCACTTATGGCAATACAACATTTGCTCAGCACTGCACTGAATGTTAGTCTAGAAAGAAGATTCGAACATTTCCTCTCCACACAATCAGAAGTGGTAATTGGGTCTGAGAAAGCAACTGCTACTACATTGAAACATTTTTGAGAGGTTGGTCATGATTAGAATCAACTCCTGCCTGAGCAAGGACCTGGACCCACTGCAATTTGCATACCGCCACAACAGGTCTACAACGGACGCAATCTCACTGGCTCTCCACTCAGCTTTGGAGCATCTAGACAACAGCAAAACATACGTCAGGCTGCTGTTTATCGATTGCAGCTTGGCGTTCAACACCATCATCCCCTCAGTACAAATCAACAAGCTTCAAAACCTGGGCCTCTGTACCTCCCTCTTCAACTGGATCCTCGACTTCCTTATCGGGAGACCAGTCATTGCGGATCGGTAGTAACATCTCCTCCTCGCTGACTATCAACAGAGGCTCACTTCAAGGATGCATGTTAAGCTCACTGCTCTACTCTCTCTACACTTATCACTGTGTGGCTAAGCACAGCTCAAATGCCATCTATAAATTCACCGATGACACCACTGTTGTTGGCAGAATCTCAAATGGCGATGAAGAGGCGTACAGGAGTGAGATAGATCAGCTGGTTGAGTGGTGTCGCAACAACAATCTGGCACTCAATGTCAACAAGACCAAGGAATTGATTGTGGACTTCAGGCAGGGGAAGTCGGGAGAACACACACCAGTCTTCATTGAGGGGTCAGCGGTGGAAAGAGTGAGCAGCTTCAAGTTCCTGGGTGTCAGCATCTCAGAGATGTATCTTGGGCCCAACACATTGATACAATCATGAAGAAGGCACACCAGTGGCTCTACTTCATTAGAAGTTTGAGGAGATTTGGTATGTCACCAAAGACTCTTGCAAATTTCTATAGATGTATGGTGGAGAGCATTCTGACTGGTTGCATCTCTGCCTGGTATGGAGGCTTCAATGTGCAGGATTGAATTAAGCTGCAGAGGTTTATAGACTCAGCCAGCTCCATCACGGGCACAACTCTCCCTGGCATCGAGGACATCTTCAATAGGCAGTGCCTCAAGAAGGTGGCAGCCATCATTAAGGATCCTCACCATCCGGGACATGCCCTCTTCATGTTACTACCATCGGGGAGGAGGTACAGGAGCCTGAAGACCCACACTCAATGTTTCAGGAACAGCTTCTTCCCCTCTGCTATCAGATTTCTGAAGGGTCCATGAACCCATGAACACTACCTCATTATTCCTCTTTTGGACTATTTGTTTATTTTTGTAACTTATAGTAATTTTTATAGAACAATACAGCACAATATGGGCCCTTCGGCCCACCACGTTGTGTGTATATCTTTATGTCTTGCACTGTACTGCTGCCACAAAACAACAAATTTCACGACATACATCAGTGATAATAAACCTGTCTCTGATTCTGATTCTGATTCTGACATTTAAAACAGATCTTGTTGGGAAAGGAAACCCTCCAGACATTGGTACAGATCAAAGGTCCCCACCATCTGGGCCATGCCATCTTTTCGCAGCTACCGTCGGGCAGGAGGTACAGCAGCCTGAAGTCCCACACCACCAGGTTCATGAACAGCTACTTCCCTTCAACCATTCGGTTCTTGAACCAGCCTGCACAATCCTAATCAATACAGTTTAGCAACACCATGATCACTTTGACCACTTTGCACTAAAATAGATGTTTTTTTCATTCTATTTGTGTTCTTTCTTGTAAAAAACTGTGTGTAGCTGCTGCAAGTAAGTTTTTCATTGCACCTGTGCACACATGTACTTGTGCATGTGACAATAAACTCGACTTTGACTGACTTTGACTACTTTGAAAAAATGCTATAATGTACCATGACTACTGTATCTCTGCACTAGTTCCCAAGAATATTCCTGGTTACATTTGTAAGGCTATCAAGTTCCTTCCTTTCTATTTGACCTTGTCCTTTTGGAATATTCTGGAAACTATTGACTTGCATTGAGGTTACTTTCAGTCTCGTTTTTTCAAACCTTGTCCGGTCCAGATGCCTTGTAGATTTTTAATACTTATAAGCTTATATGTAAGTCCATCTGTAGCCCTAAGTGATTGGATCTAGAATTTGGCCGGGGTCTATTTTATTTTTGTAATGCGTGGTTGTGATGGGGAGTTGGGTAAAAGGATTTCTGAAACTCTTCATGCTTATATTAACATTGTAAAATTTAAATGGATGATTCTTTAAAAAACAAATATTTTACATTCAAGCAGCCTTCAAGGAAAGTTTGTGAGCAATTCCTACATAATGTGGTCACTGACAGTTGTGGGTGGAAGGGAGACAGTTGTTTGGGGGTGGGCCATGCTTTATAAAATCAGTTCCATTGAATTCAAATTGAATGTTGTGTTCCCAGCTTCCGAGCTGTGAGTGAAGAAAGCTGCAGCTGACAATGCAAGTCTGGGGTGTGTAAGGTAAGTGTGAATCTTAATGCATCTGCAACATTCAGTGCACAGATCTTTCCTGCACTACACCACATCATTGCCACTGCCCTGTAGATAGTAAAATTCCTGTATATTGAAATAGTTTTGATTTAGTATTGGATTTCAGTGGTTAGACTTCATTGGTTGTTGTTTCTCTGTTCATTTAAGCTGTTGCAAAATCAACTGATGTGCAAATCGAACAGTTGCAAAAAAAATCCTTTCACTGGTTACACTCCTGCTTGCAAAGAAGTTGTTCTAGTTTGATGGCATGGTTATCAAGTGACAGTCTTCCTGTTAGCCTCCCACACATGCCCTGCAGTTGTATTGAACTGTGGAGGGGATTATTCACAGGAAGTTGGTACTGAAAATAGCCTGAAACCTTGCAAACTGTTTGGCATTGAAGACAATGCCCATCATTTCATCAGAAAGCATTGCCTGTTATTTGCCAAGATAATTTTGGATCCAATGATCAATTGGTATGAAAGTAATTTGCTTTTACTGACCCTTACCTCCGGTCAAAGGACGCTTCAAATGTAATTAATTTTGAAGTTCCGTCACTGTGACTATGGATAGATATTGCCATTTCTTCATTGTCCGTAGAATTCCCCAATACCCCCACTGTGAGACTACCATCATAACAAATACTGTTGCATTTCAGGGTCATGTTTCACTGCCAGCATCTTGAGGCATCTTTTGGATGAGACGTCAAAGTCGAAAGTCAACGTTGAAGTCGAGTTTATTATCATATGCACCAGTACGTGTATGCACAGGTGCAATGAAAAACTTGCAGCAGCATCACAGGCACATAGCATCATATAAGCAGCATTCACAAGAAAAACATAAATTAAACATAAATTATACATCATTTTTACAAGAAAGAACACGATTGAAACAAAAAAAAAATGAAGTCCATTTAGTGCAAAGTGGTCATAGTGTTGCTAAACTGTAGTATTTAAAATTGTGCCAGTTGATTCAAGAACTGAATGGTTGAAGGGAAGTAGCTGTTCCTGAACCTGGTGGTGTGGGACTTTAGGCTTTTGTACCTCCTGCCCGATGGTAGCTGCGAGAAGGTGGCATGGCCCAGATGGTGGGGATCTTTGATGATGGATACTGCCTCCTTGAGGCAGCACCTCTTTTAGATACTACCGATGGTGGGGAGGGGTGTGCCTGTGATGTATAGGACATTATTCAGAGACCCTGTCAGCCCTCCCACATGGAGGTAAGAGATCCCCCAACAATATCCCGAAAGGAGCAGGGGAGTCCTTGACCAACATTTGTCCCTTAACTAACACCTAGAATAGATTATCTGATCATTTTCACGTTACAGATTCGAAGACTTTGCTGTCAACTGCTCTATTTCCTGCCTTACCACTGTGACATATTTAATTTAAAAATAAATTTTATATATAATAAAATATATATACAAAAGAATAAACACAGTGCAAAACATTTTACACTCTTAGTGTCATTTGGTCAATACATTCAGTAGTTTTAACATTTTTTAAACCATGACACCATTGCCACATGTGGACCCCTGGGGTGACACAACCTTCCATTGTTTGAGGGGCTTCCCCACCCGACTCAGCCCCTCCATGTCCAGTAGTGGAAGGGGCCTAGACTGTGGTGCCTCAGCACATACTCCTGCGGCCTGAAATGTGCCAGTGGGCAGCATTCCCTCACGGACATCTCCCTGTGCTGGAAGACCCAACAAGTTTCGGGCAGACCAAAGAGTGCCTCTCACCGAGTTGATGATCTCCCAGCAGCACTTGACGTCTGTCTCGTTGTGTGTCCCTTACCACAGTGACTAGTTGTCTGTAAGGTGCTACAAGACAGGCTGAGGTTGTGAAAGGCACTATGTATGCCTTCCTTTAAGACCTTTACTTAGGGAGGGGAAATAAAACAAAGCCCAGTGATATCACCCATATCCCGAGATCAAAGCGTAGAAATGATATGAGTGACCTGCTTTGATGGTGAATAGCTGAGGGAGGAATATTGGCCAGGACACCAGAGGAGTGCATGGTCTTTAAAAATCTACCTGAACTGGCAGAGCTAGTACACTCTCTATATTAGGTCACCTGATAGACAATGCAGCACTCCCTCTGTAGAGGAGGTGTCAAGTACTGAGTTGGACTGTAAAACTCACAGGCTCACGAGAACTTTTCCAGCAGACCCATGTTGATGTCCCTCTGACCCTGCTTGCCCAGCATGGCACTATACTTCAAAGGAGACATGTCCACAACATTCCAGAGGGCCACTGTGTGTGCAAAATTACAACCAAGTTGGGCAACTTCAAATCTCACAGATACTTTAATACTTCAGGCAAGAGATGGAAAGCTGTGCCTGGTGTACTTTGGTGGCTATGGTTCTCAACTTGTTGATCAAAAGCCCCAGAGTTAAAGTACAGGTTATTGAGCAATATTTTGTTGACAGGCTGCACTAGTGTCATTATGTTTTTTTTGTTTTTTTTTCTTTTGCACACGTGTATATGATGTATAAGTTATGTCAATTTAAGTTTATGTTAACTTATGTTTGTCCTCGTCTTGCAACGTGCTGTACAGCTGCTGCAAAAAGTTCATTTTCACGGTATTTATGCCCGGTGTATGCATGCCTATGACAATAAACTTGAACTTGAACTTGAATGAGGCTTTATTTTGTCAGGCGGATGATCATGACATGTACCCTTTATGATGTGCTGGAATAAATGTTGAAAAGTCTAAGTACTGCAGAGAGTCCTGCAGCAAAGCCACAACATTTTGGCTGATTTTTGCACATCACAAAACGAGCTCTGTTCATGCAGAAAGCTGTTACCTATTCAGCTGAAGGGCAGAGTCTGCAATTTAAAAAGAAACGTCATGACAGCTGAGGTTTCAGTTGCTCAGTCACTTACGGACACTAGACTTTGATAAGATCAGTGATGTACTGCACATCCTTTGTGAAGCCTGCTCAGATGTGTCATGTGTGACTTGTTATCAGTGCCTTGAGTCAAAGTTATATTTATCTTGGGATGATGATTAAAAACAGCCAGAGTGTGAACAGGATGATTAAAAATGAAATGTTTCAGTCAGGGTTAAAGTGTTGTTCCTTATCTGAGTGATCTTCACCTATTGTATATGGTATCCCACTCTCTTCCCCCACAGCTAGTCCACTCTCTGCTCCACCATCACAAGACAGTCCTTTAGTCCTGAAGCAAGGTCTTGAACCGAAAAATCAACCATCCCTTTGCCTCCACAGATGCTGCCTGATCTGCTGAGTTCTTCCAGCAGTTTGCTTTCAGTCATTTAGTCCTATTCCCTTGTTTTTCCCTTCTTCCTTTCAAAAAGGTTCAAAATACCTCTCGGTGACCGTGAGTTCATTTCACACCCCTTCCACCTGACTCGGCACCTTAATATAAATGGAGACATAAGAGACTACAGATCCTGGGATCTGGAGCAAGAAACAATCTGCTGGAGGAATTCAATGGGGTCGAGCAGCATCTGTGGAAGCAGAGAGATGGTTGACGTTTTGGGTCAGGACCCTCCATCAGGGCAACACTTAATATTAATCTCATGTGCCTATGTGCTCTGAGCCACTTCAACACTAATCATTGTACTTGTTCTGATTCATTTAGAAATGGTACATGGTCCAACACTGCACTAAAGTGTGGATTCAGTAAACTGTGGATTCAGTAACTCTTGCAAATTTCTACAGATTACGGTGGAGAGCATTCTGACTGGTTGCATCACTGGCTGGTATGGAGCCTCCAATGCACAGGATCAAAAGAGGCGCAACCCTCCCCACCATCGAGGACATCTTCAAGAGGCAGTGCCTCAAGAAGGCGGCATCCATCACTAAGGACCCTCACCACCTGAGGCATGCCCTCTTCTCATTACTACCATTGGGGAGGAGGTACAGGAGCCTGAAGACCCTCACTCAATGATTCAGGAACAGCTTCTTCCCCTCCACCATCAGATTTCTGAACGGTCCATGAACCCATGAACACTACCTCATTATTCCTTCCTTTTGCACTATTTATTTATTTTTGTAACTTATAGATTTTTATGTCTTTGCACTGTACTGCTGCCACAAAACAAATTTCACATCATATGTCAGTGATAATAATTCTGATTCTGATTGGCTGAAACCTCTGTGTGTGAATGATGTTTTGAACACCACTCAGCAAAATAAACAATAGCCATTTAGTGAACCTGATTTTAGTCTGTGTGATGTGTGAAAAGTGGCCAATAAGCTACCTCTGCACAGAAACATGAACTGCGAGGCTTTTCCTCTTTGTTATCCAATCTGCTTCATTGCAAAGACCATCCTGATCATCCTGTTGTGTAGATGCTCCTTTCCGGGGACAGGTGTCTGTGGAGTTACCATATTTTGTTAACAATACCAATTAAACAACAGCATTTGTAGAAGTCAGAGTGAGAGCCCTGTGAACCATTAGCCAATAGCCTGGATACGAGTGTGTGAGATAAATGATGACATACATTTTACTCATAACAGTGCATGCATCATGTTATATCTGTCCCATGGTAGAGCTGATGGATATACACTGAAGGTTAAATGCCATTTAACTGTTTATTATAAGAGGTTGAGGAAATTTGCATTCCACCTCTGTCACAAATAAGAATAACAGTAGTAAGTAAGGGTAATCAGGATAACCATCTCTCGGACCTTATAGACAGAAATGTAGTTATCAACATACTGTATATACTTAATATCATTGATTCAAAAACATGCAAACTATCTAATAATCGATCTCATTGGCACCCTAACCTACATCAAGTGGACCCTGCTTTGAAGAGAATCGCCTTTCCCCCAGAAATGAAAGGAGTGATGTTGAGGGAAAGAGAACTGGGCAGGCCTCACTCATGGGAACATCTGCAGTTTCTGTGTGTCATGGATCAGATTGCCGAGTCACCTAAGCATCTGTCAGTGAACTGTGCTGGGGTTTGTCACCTTGAATTGAGGGATCACTGATAACAACAGATAATTGACGCATACTTCATTAGTCAGGTAGCTAAAAGCTTGTTTTGAATTTTTCATGCAGATTTAATTATTTGACTCTACTTCCCCTTTCTCTCCACGTTCTTAGGAAACATGTTGATTCTCTGTAGAATTTACAAAGCAGGATTGATGTAACCGGGAAGTGTAGATAGAAATAGACTAATTCCTCCAAGAGCCTTTTATGAATGTATCAGGTGTTAAATGGAGAGTCCCCACTTAAAGTGGTGACCACATTGACAGTGCTGAGACCTGTACTGAAGTGAGAGAGAAAGCTGTTCCTTTCACTTTGACACTAAATGGTAAATATTACCCCATGCTTCTTCTAGGAAACAACAGGATTAAGATACAAGTAACATGCCTAGTTATCAACCATCTTATAATACAGGAATAAATGTGCCAAAATGAGATGGAAGTAGGGAAGCCAAGGCCAAATCTGCAGTGTTTTCGATGAAGAGTTTGGAAGATGATGCCTTTGCATTCCCAGAATCTTAAACAACACCGAAGTTGGCAATGGATGTCCCAACATTGCCAGGTCTAGGGAGCAATGAATATATTATACTTAACAAAAGTGATAACAGTTTGATGGCCTCAGAAACTGCCACAAGTTTTCACTTGGAAGGAATATGAGAAACTGATGAAATATTAACAAAAACAAAATACCACAGTAAAATATAGGGAAACACAGCTTCATCCACAGAGAAGCACAGGAAAACCTTTTTTGTGTGACGGCTTAAAAACCAATCGTCACCCCTGTGGGAGATCATTGGGTGTGTGGGGGGGGGGGGGGGGAAGTAACAATATACAAGGAGATTATTGTCTTTCACTCCATTGTTAAAACACATCCTGCAATTAGAAAGTAATAGGGAAGACTCCCTTTGAGTGCTTACTGAAATAACAGGTTTATGACATCGTGCTGAAGAGCCGTGGTTGTTTTCCTGTGTTAAAGTTCCGCATTAACGCATGGAGGAACAACTCTGAATCTGTTGTTCACTTCACACATCGTTATTTTTGTGGGTTTTTGTCACTTGCTACAGTCTCCAAGGAACGAGCTTCTAAAGAGTTTCAGTGACAATCATACAACTGTGTCACAGAGAGGGTCAGATAGCAAGGAAACAGGCCCTTTGGCCCACCATGTCTGTTCTTGCCACCAAATACCTATCGACACTAAACCCATTTATCGGCATTCAGCCTGTAGCCTTCTACATCATGACACTCCAAGTGCTCATCTAAATACATTTAATTGTGACTATATAACTCCACCACTCCATTTGGAAGTACATTCCAGATTTCAACACCCGAGGTTGAAAAGATTCTTCCTCAAAATCCCTCTAAATCCCTGACCATTAAGCTTAAACTCATGCCTTCTGGTTATAGATACCTCTGCTAAAGGGGGGGGGGGGGGGTGGTGGGTGGAAATGGTTTTCCCTATCTATCCTATCTATGTCCCTCATAATTTAGTAATTGTGTATTTGATAATCAAGTCCTCCCTCAGCCCCCTCTGCTCACAGTCTCAGAACAAGGGGTGGACCATATGACACAGAGGAGGGGAGAAATGTCTTCACACTGAAGGTGGGAAACCTACCCTAAACTCCTGAGGTTATTCAAAACAAAGATCGAGAGATTGCTGGATATTAAGGGAATCTAGAGAATGGGATCCTGTTCCCAGGGCTTATGGTCCAATGAGATGATGCAGGAAAATGGATTTGAGGTAGAAGATCTGCCATGATTTTGATGAATTACAGAACAGGCTCAAAGGGCCAAAACTACACCTATTTCTTATGTTCTTGGCATCCTGTGCAGTACCAATGACACTCAATTTTATCTCAGCTTTAACTCAATCCATTTCCAACCTTATGGACTCAAAGTGAATTCTACAATTTTTGTTAATGTTCCTGCTGTTCCCATTTAGACCTCCTCTCTACCCACCTTTTGTCTCTTTACTTATCCCGTTATCACTCCCCTTTATAATTTAATCTCTCCTGACTTCCAACGACCACAGACTTTCCCTTTTGTACTCTCTTCTTCCCACCCCTCTGTCTCTTGATCAAAACTTGTTCTATCTCTAATTTCTTTTCCAGTTCTATTCGTCGACCTGAAACCTCAACTTGGTTTGTCTCTCTGGCCTGCCATGTATTTTCATCAGTTACTGGTTTTATTTCAGATTTCCAGCATCTGCAGGAAATTGCTTTTGCACCATAAGGAAAGTAGCAATGATGCGTGTGGAGATTCTTTAAAAAATTGGAGATTTTGTAAGGAGAGAGTTATGATTGATGGCTGTCAGAAGAAACTCAACTGAATATTGGGGCATAGGTATAAGATAAGATATATTTATTAGTCACATGTACATCAAAACACACAGTGAAATGCATCTTTTGCGTAGAGTGCGCTTCCTGCGCCAACATAGCACGCCCACAACTTCCTAACCTATACGTCTTTGGTGAGGGGTAGGAGAGTTAGAGAAGGTCTGGGGAACTTTCTTTTCATGCGAAGGGTGTGGAATGCACTGTCTGAGAAGATGGTAGAAGAAGGTGCTCTCACAACATTTAAGAAGTATCTGGACAAGAACTTGAATCGCCAAGAAAGCAGACCAAGTGCTGGTAAATGGGATTTGTATCGATGGTACTTGATGGTTGCATGGATGTCGTGGCCAACGGGCCTACTTCTGTGCTGTATGACTTAGTGGGTATGAGATTCAGAGAATTTAAGTACATTAATTACAGTTATGGAAATGAGAAGGGGAATTAGAAACCTGTCACATATGAAGAGTGGGGACTAAAATGATTGAAGTATTGACACTATTGTATACATTTTCCAGACCTCATATCAAACAGCAGTTATCCAAGCAACTCTATTGCTACATTTACCACTTGAAGAGAACGTCCTTACAGTGGGACAGGAGGCTTGAGTTATAAGGAAAGACTGGATAGGCTGGGGCTTTTTTCCCTAGAGTATAAGAGGCTGAGAGGTGACCTTATAGAGGTATATAAAATCATGGGGGGAGGGGGTGAGCATAGATAAGTTGAATAGCCACAGTCTTTTTCCCAGGGTATGGGAGTCTAAAACTAGAAGGCATAGGTTTAAGGAGAGGAGAAAGAGTTAAAAGGGGAAACTTTTTCACACAGAGGGCAGTGGGTATGTGGAACGAGCTGCCCGAGGAAGTGATAGATGCAGGTACAATTATGACATTTAAAAAACACCTCGACAGGTACATGAAGAGAAAAGGTTTAGAGGGATATTAGTCAAACACAGGCAGATGGGTCCAGCTCAGGTAGGCAACTTGGTCAGCATGGATGAGTTGGGTCGAAGGGCCTGCTTCCATGCTATGTAACTCTATGACTATAACTCTATTATAGCCTTTTTGGATTTAAACAATGGGTTTCTGAAGTGAAAAGGAAACTCGGAGGTGAAACTGAGTGTAAACTACAGTGTTTGGCATGAGGGATTTGTCTGAGTATCATCAGTTGGCAGGTGAGACTGGTCTGTAACTCAAAGAGTTTCTGGAACAGGAGCTTGGCTTGAAAGGGTCTTCTGTCACAGGTGTCTCAGGTGTCCTTTCTAATAATGTTTTTTTAAAGAAAATAATGTGCTGTATTTATGCAGCATTTTATTATGTCCATTAAAAACATCTCAAGGTGCCTCAGGTGCAGTGAGTCACATTGAAATAAAGCAACTTGTTATACAACCAAGACCATTGGTAGTTTTGCACTCAACAAGGCTTCGCTATGTCCTCGTTGGTGTTGAGTTAGAATTACAAGGCAGGGCACCAGGAAATTTTCTCTGCTCTGCTCTGCTCTGCTTATACAAAACTACTGGAACATTAATGCCCTTGTGAACCACAGAAAAAGACAAATAGAGGCTCAATGTTAACAGTCACCTTTTACAGTGTAACCCAGATCCTGCTTTAACCCACAAGAGTTTGACTTGCTGTCGGCAATGTTACTCACTGTGCCAGACTGACATACTGCAGTGAGTATTCCTCACCAGCTTAAGTCATTCACCACATCTAGGGAAAAACAAACTGTTGACCCATATTTGGAGTGTTAACGCTATTATGCTCATGTGTATCTGGTTTGAAAAGATGGCTTGACCCTGTAATGTCAGAGACATTCCCTTTGTCCTATCCCTCCCCCACTCTCCCTGTCACCTAAAACTAACTTGTCTCCTCTATTTTCCAAGTTCTGGCAATGACCTTCAACATGAAGCATTAATTCTGTGTCTCTTTCCACATATGCTGCTTGAACCGCTGAGATTTGCCGGTGTTTTCTCTGCTGAGATTTTCCGGAAAATACTGGAAAATCTCAGCAGTTCAGGCAGCATGTGTGGAAAGAGACACAGAATTAATTCATTTTATTTTAGATGTCCGGTGGTTTTTTTTCAGATTTCCACATCTATATTTGGATGCTGCCTTGTGGTGAATGCTGGCCATGAAAGGCTTTGCAATATCCTGAGTACATAAAAGGAGTTCTATAAATGCAAATTCTCTCTTTACTTTCATATAAATAGATTTCTATTGTCACTCCTGCCACAACCCAGAATAAGGAAGGAGAGGAGTTTTATAGAACTCAATGGCTGAAGGAATGGCATTAGGAAGATGGTTTGCACTGTGTTAGGCATAGCCACTGGTTCTAATGAAGATGGAAGATACTCCACAAGGATGGGTTACATGTCCGCAAGAAGTGAGCAGATGTAATGGGAAAATGATTGTATGTGGAAGGTGTATGTGGAAAAGTGGAAGATTGTATGTGGAAACTTAAAAGGCAAAATGTATTGCAATGAGAAAACCATTGTAAGAAGAGGAATTGATGAGGACAATATTCCCAAGGAAAACTGTTTATAAGAAGAATAAAGTTAAATGATAAAATGGTTTATTATTGTCACATGTACCGAGGTACAGTGAAAAACTTTGGTTTGCATGCCATCTGTACAGATCATTTCATTGCAACAGTGCATTGAGGTGGTACAAAGGAAAACAACAACAGAACGCAGAATAAAGTGCAGTCACAAGAGATTCTGCAGATGCTGGAATCTGGAGCAACACACACAAAATGCTGGAGGAACTCAGAAGGTCAGGCAGCATCTATGGAGGGAAATACACAGTCGATGTTTCGGGTCGAGACCCTTCATCAGGAATAAAATGTTACAGTTACAGAGAAAATGCAGTGCAGGCAGACAATAAGGTGCAAGGCCATAACGAGGTAGATTGTGAGGTCAAGAGTCCATTTTATCGGACTAGGGGACCGTTCATTAGTCTTATGACGGTGTAGACCAACTATGTGGGAAAGGTATATTGTACATAAGAATGAAAAAAAAGGTCTAATAGTGCAATTCATGGAATGAGGGAAAGGAGTATATGGGGGAAACTGGAAAGAATTACTTTCCAGGACGGCCTGTTACAGACATGGGATTGGAAAGGAAATATATTGGAATATAATGCCTTGAATGGATTAGGAAAGATTAGAACGGGGAGTGTGGTGACAGTTGAAAGGGAAAGTGGCAGAGACAGCACTTAAAGATGTGATGTTCTTCCATTGTCGGGAAGGGCACCCAGGTCTCCAAAATGTGGAAAAGTAAAGGAAGTGGAGATTTGTAGTCAGATTAAATGGGGATCACTAAGTTACTACTCTGGGAGCTTTCATTAATCAGCATAAATTGTGGCAGCGTGGGAATTAATGGAGAAAAGGAATGGGATTTGTAAAATGTGCAGAGGACTCCTGTGTTGGGCAGTAAGTAGTTGGCCTGTAAGGACCTCAAAACATATCTAATTTTTACCATGCCACTGGCAAAGCAAAATGCTTGGAGGCACTACAATGTTATCAAAGTTTAACTCCAACCTTCAGGAGATGTCAGAATGGATCAAAGAAGTGGACCAGATCAAATAAATTGGGAAACTAGAAGTAATTTTAATACTTTGCCTTTGCCAAACCTGGAGCAAATGTGGATCTGTGAGCACAGGGCCGATGGGTGAAGGGAGTTGTCCATATTTAAATAAGAACAGCATTTTTCAATGAAACCAAGTTTTCATTGTATACATTTTATAGACAGAAATAAGAAGAAATTATCTTTAACTTACAAAATTTTCAAAGATGCATCATTGAAGAGTTATCAAACAGAATTTGGGTCTAAGTCACATAGGGATCCATTAGGGCAGACAGCCTAAAACTTTGTGAAAGGTTTTAAAGAATCTCAGAAGAGGGAAGAGAAGAGGTTTAGGGAGAGGATTAAAATGTTTAACAGCAGTATTAGTCTAGAAGGTAGTGCTGCAAAATTCACGTTGTGCCACTAACAACCCTCTAACATTTGTGGGTCTTTGGTCACACTGTGGGCTCGATGTATCTCATTTTCCATCTGGTGGTTTCCAATGGCCATGGCCTGAACCTACTCTCTATCATAGGAGCATGATGGTGCACATCATGGTTTCAATGAACCCCAGTGGATACTAGAAATGCAAGAGACTGCAGGTGCTGGGATCTGGAGCATCAAAAACAAGCTGCTGGAGGATCTCAGTGAGTCAGGGAACACCCGTGGAGACAAAGGAATAGTCAACGTTACAGGTCTCGACAGGAGCTTGTTTTTCGCTCCCATTGGATACTAAGTCTCTGAGGGTGGTGCTGGGGATGTGAAATGGACTTCAAAGGAAGAGAAAGTGGCCCATGGAGAGGTGCAACCCTGCAAGAACAAGTAAGCAGACTTAGAACAGAGAAGTATGGAGTGTTTGGTCAATTGATCCCTTGGTGTGGGTGTTAGGTCAGACTTGTCGCTATGTATTGACTTAGACTAAAGTTTGAATACAACCTAATCTCAACTGGTTTGTACTGTTTACCCCTAAATTCCCTCTTTGATGCTTGTGGTCTTGTAAGAAATATTTACCATCAAATAATGCAGCGGTGTAAAATGTACACAGAGAAGAGAGCTGGAGTCTGGAGACTGTTGTATAAACACAAGCAGAGAGAGGTTGCTGCTGGACCCAGAGAGCATACGCAGCAGATGCTTTCATTACAAGGTGTTGCATGATTGCTTCCAACTGCCCCTCCTGCCTAGCACCCCCTTTCCAATGCCCACTCTCCTCACACTCGCCACCGTCCCCAGCCTGAATTAGACCGCTGAAAATTTCAGAGAAAAATAAATTGAATAAATGGTGAAAATCCTAAAACTAAAGATGCTGGAAATTTGAAATTAAAACAGAAACTGCTGGAGCCACTCATCAAGGCAGACAGCTTCTGTGGAGCAAGAAGGGAGGTAATGCTTTAGGTCACAGACTCTTTGTCAGAATGGGAAACCAAGTCAGTTTTAACTTGTAGAGAGGATGGGAGAGGGATGGAGAGGACAAAGGGAATATCTGTGATAGGACAAGGTCAAGGATACAGTTGATAAGCTGCTGATGGTTATCTGGTTGATAGGTTAATGATGGCTTATCCACATAGCAACCCTAGCCTCACCCTATCACAGCGGCCAGATTCTGCTCTAACTCCATCTACAAGTTTGCAGATGACACCACCGTAGTGGGCCAAATCTCAAATAATGATGAGTCGGAGAACGGGAAGGAGATAGAGAGCCTAGTGGCATGGTGTCATGACAACAACCTTTCCCTTAATGTCAGCAAAACAAAAGAGCTGGTTATTGACTTCAGTAAAAGGGGTAGTGCACACGCTCCTGTTTACATCAATGGTACTGAGGTTGAAAGGGTTGAGAGCTTCAAGTTTCTAGGAGTGAACATCACCAATAGCCTGTTCTGTTCCAACGAAGTAGATGCCATGACCATGAAAGCTCACCAGCGCCTCTACTTCCACAGGAGGCTAAAGGAATGTGGCATGTCCCCTTTGATCCTCACCAATTTTTATTAATGCACCATAGAAAGCATCCTATTCGTATGTATCACAGCTTGGTCTGGTAACTGCTCTGCCTGAAACCGCAAGAAACTGCAGAGAGTTGTGGACACAGCTCAGCACATCACAGAAACCAGCCTCCCCTCCATGGATCTCCCGGTGACGAGCCATTTTAATTCCACTTCCCATTCCCACATCCTTCTCTACTGCCAAGTTGAGGCTAGACGCAGATTAGAGGAACAACACCTCGTATTCCGACTTGGTAGTCTCCAATCTGATGGCATCTACATCGATTTCTCTAACTTCCGGTAACCACTTCCCTCTGTCCCCCTCCCCACCTTTGTTTTCCCTATCCCTTTACCCCTTCTCTCTCCCCTCCCCTGCCCTCATGACTTGCCCATCACCCACACCTTCTTCCCTCTGGTTCGCCACCTCTTTCCTTTTATTCCACGGCCTACTGTCCTCCTATCAGGTTCCATCTTCTTCAGCCCTTTACCACTTCCACATCCCAGCTTCTCACATCATTCCCACTTTACCCCCTCCCCCACCCACCTACCCTCCCCCCCCTCACCTGGATTCACATCACCCGCCAGCTTGTTCTCCTCCCCCTCCCCCCACCCTTTTATTCTGGCTTCTGCCTCTTTCCAGTCCTGAATAAGGGTCTCAGCCCAAAATGTCAACTGTTCATTTTCCTGCATAGATTCTGCCTGACCCGCTGAGTTCCTCCAGCATTTTGTGTGTGCTGCTCCAGATTTCCAGTATCTGCAGTCTCTCTTGTGTCCTCTCCATGGACTCTGCTACACTTCTCACTGCCTCGGTAAAGCAGCCAACATAATCAAAGACCCCACCCACCCTGGACATTCTCTCTTCTCCCTCTCATTGGGTGGCAGATACAAAAGCCTGAAAGCACCTACCGCCAGGCTCAAGGACAGCTTCTATTCCATTATTATAAGACTTTTGAACAGTCCCCTGGTACAATAAGATTGATTCCTGACCTCACAATCTACCTCGTTATGACCTTGCACCTTATTGTCTACTTGCACTTTCTCCATAATCTGCAACACTTTATTCTGTTATTGTTTTCCCTTGTACTACCTCAATGCACTGTGTAATGAAATGATCTGTATGGATAGCATGCAATACAAAGTTTTTCACTGTACCTTGGTACATGTGACGATAATAAGCCAATTTACCAATTTAAAGAGTCACGACAACAGGATTGCAGCACATCTTGGACAAACCAGGTGAGGACAGTATGTCTTATTTCCCCAAGGAACATTAGTGAGCCAGTTCTAATAACCCTGCAACATCATATTTATTTTTCATGATTCCAGTGTTTTACTATTTCAGCACAACTCAAATATTGAGCTCCCTTGGTGAATATAAACACACATAACCTGAATTATTTGTCTAAACCTCTGGATTATTAGTCTATTAATATTGTGCAGGTGAAATCCAAGAGGCTTTTCTTCTGTTAATGGACCAAAATGCAATGGCAGGACTGTGGTACCAGTTTTACAAAGGATGATCAAAGTAGAGAGTTCCTTCACTTGTCCCAATGCCCGAGGCTTGCACAAGTGGTGGCCACAGAATGCCAAGTCTCAGGAAATCCCACGCACCCTGCCACATTGGGTGAAAGACACCAACAGAGGTCCAGTCACAGTGGGAGAACAAGGAAAGAATCATTATTGTTTTCTGTCTGTTGATATTGCTGGAACAGTGGTCACGGAGTGCACTCCATGATGATAGGGGTGAGGCTCTGTGCACATCAACATCTGTGAATCTCGAAGTTCTGTCAGTTGAGTAACGGAGAATGCAAACCACAAATGAAAGTGAGTAAAGAATGCCTTGGTTTTCACAGTTAATTTTCAGTTATCCTTCCTGTTTCAATTCATAATGTTTCCTTAAAATAAAATGCGACAAGGAGAAAAATTAGGTGACTCAATGGCTGCCAGTCATAGCTCAGTGGCATTGTTGCCACATCAAATCACAGTCCAAGGTCCTGAGTGCATAATCTAGGCTGACACTTCAGTGCTGCACTGTTGGAAAGGATGTCTTTTGGATGTGATATTAGACTAAGGTCCCGAGGTCCCCATGGGTGATTGAAATATCGAAACTCCCCATTTCTCCCTACTTTAATACTTGTTTTTTTTGTGTAATCCACTAAGAATTGAGCTAAGTCCATTGCAAAGCCCATAATACAAGCACATGGTTACATCATGGCCTGATAGGGCAATTCAAATGTGCAGAAACGTAAGAAGCTGCAGAGAGTAGTGGAGTCTGTCCAATATATCACGGGCACATCCCTCCCCACCATCGGTAGAATCTACAGGAGGCGCTGCCTCAAGAAGGCAACATCCTTCATCAAAGATCCCCACCATCCGGGCCATGCCATCTTCTCACAGCTACCATTGGGCAGGAGGTACAGAAACCTGAAGTCCCACACCACCAGGTTCAAGAACAGCTACTTCCCTTCAACTACTCGGTTCTTGAACCAACTGACACAACGCTAATCACTACAGTTTGGCAACACTATGACCACTTTGGTCACTTTGCACTAAAATGGACATTGTTTTTTTGTTCTAATTGTGTTCTTTCTTGTAAAAATTGTGTTTAATTTATGTTTAATGTATTTTTCTTGTGAATGCTGCTTATGTGATTCTATATGCCTGTGATGTTGCTGCAAGTAAGTTTATCATTGCAATTTTGCATACATGTACTTGTGCATATGGCAATAAACTCGACTTTGACTTTGATAAGCTTGACTCTGACATGGTCCAAGCAAGATTTACCAATGAAAGGAAAGACATGGATGAAAAGAATCATTTCTAATGAATACTATTGAAATACAGATACAGTTGTAATATAGAAAATGTGGCAGCCGGATCTCAGAGAGAAATGTGATAATGTCCAGATAATCTGTTACTGATGTTGGTCGAGTGATAAAGAGAAGACATCTTTATTAGTCACATGTACATCAAACCCACAGTGAAATGTATCTTTTGCATAGAATGTTCTGGGGACAGCCCACAAGTGTCGCCACGCTTCTGGTGCCAACAAAACACGCCCACAACTTCCTCACCCGTACGTCTTTGGAATGTGGGAGGAAACTGGAGCACCCGGAGGAAACCTACACCAACATGGGGAGAATGTACGAACTCCTTACAGACAGTGGCCGGAATTGAACCCAGGTCGCTGGCGCTGTGATGGTGTTACGCTAACCGCTAGACTACCATGGTAACATTGGTGAGGATCAGAAGCCCAGCTCATTTGGCCTCAGTTTAACAGCTTGCCAAAAGGCATTGCCGCCGGTAGTGTCGCACTCCTTCAGAACTGCACTGGAATGTCAGAAGATTTGAGCTGAAGTCTTGAGTGGGATTTGAACACTCGACAAAATTTGGTCCACTGAGCTGTGGCTGGTGAAAGGCTGAAGTACTGTCCCTATCAACTATAAATACCCAATAACTAGCCTGGTTAATGTTACAACCATCAATGGGACCAATTGGCAGTGCCAAACAGCCTGGTACACCAGCCTTCTCTATCAGACCAGCAGTCTACAAAGTCCCAAATGGTCCCCAAAACACCTGAAAAATGGTAACCAGAAAAAGGTGCCTGAACTGTGCACAAGTGTTGCACTAACCAAAAAACCAGGCCGACAATAAATATGGAACGCAACAGATGTTTATTGCCATTTGCCATCCATAATTCCAGATCCTGACTGTCAGAGATCATCTGAAGGAATTTGCATCAAGTTACTAGTTAAGGTAGAATGAAGAATAGGTGGCATACTACTTGTGGTTGAATCACATTATCCATGTATTGTGCACAGTAAGTCTAAAGTGCTTTGGGCTAGGGTTAGGGACCTGCCTCTGTCTCCTAATACCGCCCCTCCAGTCCTCCTCCCCCACCTGGCTCTATCTGCCCATTATCCTTTACCGCTCTTTGGTCCACCTATCACCTACTGGCCCCTGTCTCATCCTTCCCCCTCTCTTTATACAAGCTATCTTCCCTCTCCATTCTCATTCCTGATACAAGGTCTCGACCTGAAACATCCACAGTTCCTTTCCCCCCACAGATGCTGCTCGACCCACTGAGTTCCTCCAGCAGATTGTTTGTTGCTCCAGATTCCAGCATCTGCAGTCTCTTGTGTCTCCAAATCCCACCATGTTTCCTGGGGAATTTAAATATACTTAGTCAAATAAATACTAAATTAATAATTCAATGTCAGTAATAGTCATTGTGAGATTACCAGACTGCAGGGAAGGTCACCTGTTGTTATTCTCTGGTCTCCAGACCCACACCAATGGTTGACTTTTAATTGCCCTCTGAAATGTCTTAGCAAGTCACTCATTACTTGGGCAAGAAGGGATGGACAATAAATGCTGGCCTTGTTATTAAATGCCCTATCCTATGAATGATTTTATTTTGAAAGTGCTGGGTTTTCAGAACACATAGGACTATGATGTCAATTATCAGTGCACAATATGCAAGAAAGCCTCTCGAGTGCAAACACATCATAAATAGAAGCTCTGTCAATGATTAGCACATGAGCTTTTTCAGTTACTTGTGCAAGTAATGAGGCTTGTCAGTTACAAGAACATGGTACAGAGCAGTCTTGTCAATTATAAGTGCAGAGAGGATAATGAGCAATGCCAGTCACTGGTATACAATGACGGACAAAACTTGTCTATTTCAAGGACAAAGGAAACCTCGAACCCTTGCTATGAGCTTACAATAATCAACCTCACCTCTAGGCCAATGCAGAGAACCTGAAGGGCAGGAAGTGCAGATTAATAGACACCAGAATACACTGCTTGGAAAAGTGCATTCTCAATGGACCATGCTGTGCTTCTATCAATGTAACAACAGAGGAAATGGAGGCAGGGGTGGACTATTGAGTCCGTCATGCCTACTCTAACATTTAATAAGATCATGGATGATCTTTTACTTCAGTGCTACTTTCCAGCACTAACCCTATAGCCCTTGATTCCCTCAGTTTCTAAAAAGATATCAATCTTTGTTTTGAATACATTGACTGACTGAGCCCCCACTGGCCTTTTGGGTAGAAAATTCCAGGGATTTACCAGGGTCCAGGTACAGAAATGTCTCCTTATCTCTGTCCTGAATGGACAAACCTTTACGTTGAGGCTGTGACCCACAGTTTCTCCATCCAGGAGAAAGATCAACTCCACATTGACCCCATAAAGTCGCATTAGATTTTTCAATAAGATCACTGCTCATTCTCCCGAACACAGGACCCTCGAAAAACTCAGCAGGTCAGGCAGCATCTGCTGAAAGAGAAACAGTCAATGTTTCGGATCTGCGACCCTCAGCATTTCAATCTATGGGCCCTCTCTGCTTAATCTCTCCTCGTGGCAAATCTGCAATCAAGAGCTATCATGCGTTTAAAATGGTTTTGCATTTGGAACTATTTCCCGATCTCTAATTTTGTCTGTTTTACAGATATAATGACAATGGAGTGGATTTTCTGATTGCCTGAATGAAACCCACAGTCCAGTAGTCAAGAATGAGACCTAGACTGTGATGGATTGACTACAGGACCATCCCTTTGACCTCTTCGGAAGTCTGCATGGAAGAGTTGATCATAAATTACCCATGTGACAACCTGCCACCTGGAGAGCACTAAAGGTGAGTGGGGTTATAAGAGACATCAGGGCATCATCACTTGAGCTGGAGATGGTTACCTCTGAACTGTGAAAGTGAAGAGGTAATTCCACTAGTCAGTGTTCCTCTGTGTAATTCAATTCTTGCTAAGATCCACATCTGTTATCCGGCATACTCCTTCTTCTCTCCCCTGTGTTTATATTGAAACTTAACTCCACCTTACTTCTTCCTGGATCAAACCTGTTGGGCATTTACCTTTCCCCTCAGAAACACTGCTTACCCCTCATTGGGTTGTTTTCTCTGGAGCATCAAAGGCTGAGGGGAGACTTGATTGAAATTTATAAGATTATGAGAGACACAGCGTAGACAGGCAAAATCTTTTCCCCAGGGTAGAAATGTCAAGTACCAGAGGACATGCATTTAAGCTGAGGGGGGGAATGTTTAAAGGAGGTGTGCGGGGCAAGTTTTTTACACAGAGGGTGGTGGGTGCCTGGAATGGGCTGCCAGGGATAGTGGTGGAAGCTGATATGATAGTGGTGTTTAAGAGGCTGTTAGACAGACACATGAATGTACAGGGAATGGAGGGATATGGATCACATGCAAGCAGAAGAGATTTAGTTAATTCGGCATCATACTTGGCGCAGACATTGTGGGCCAAAGGGCCTGTTCCTGTGCTGTACTGTTCTATGTTCATCAACATGATTGAAACAGCTCATTTGTTTATTATCACACTGCTGTTTATGGGAGCTTGCTGTGTGCAAATTAATTGCTGTATGTCCTGCAATGCAACTGTGAGTCCACAGCAAAAGTATGTCATTGTCTGTAAAATGCTTGGATAGCCTGAGACTGAAAAGTGGCGCATGAATGCAAGTCTAAATTCAATTTTTAGAAGCTTTAAAAAGCTTCTAAAACCAGAAGACCACCTCCCCTCCATGGAAGACACATCACGAAAATCAGCCTCCCCTCCACGGACTCCACTTCCCGCTGCTTCAGTAAAGCAGCCCCACCCACCCCAGGCATTCTCTCTTCTCCCCTCTCCCATCGGGCAGAAGATACAAAAGCCTGAAAGCACATACCACCAGGCTCAAGGACAGCTTCTCTCCCACTGTCAGAAGACTATTGAACCCCTAGTACAATAAGATTGACTTTTGACCTCACAATCTACCTTGTTGTGACCATTGCATCTTATTGTCTGCCTGCACTGCACTTTCCCTGTAACGGTAGCACCTTATTCTGCATTCTGTTACTGTTTTTCCTTTGTACTACCTCAATGCACTGATGTGATGAAATGATCTGTGTGGAAGGCATGGAAAACAAAGTTTTTCACTGTACCTCGGTACATGTGATGAAAATAAACCAATTTACCAAGCCTACCTTGTGGTGATTTATGATTTGTTATACCTTTTCCCCAACAGTATTGACGTGGAGGCTTTGGAGAACTAATCTGACAAGGGCCCTTTGACCTGAATCATTGACTCTGTTTCTCTTCTCACAGATGCTGCCTGACCTGCTGAGTATTTCCAGAATTTTCTGTTTTTATGTTAGATTTCCAGTATTTGCAGTTTTTAGTGATTTTCACTGCTTTGTGAGTTTTCTAGTTTAACTATTATTTACAGAATTTCTGATTCAAGTGCAATTTTGATTTAAGTATAAAAGATAAATTAATTGAATTCAAGATAAATTTCTCTCACATTTTGTTATGACATGAAAGGAGGCCATTTGGCCCATCAAGAGGCAACTCTCAATGCATTGCCATCAGTTCCATTCCTCCACATTTACTTGTAACCTATTCTCTCTCACAAAGCTATTTACTCCCACTAATTCTTTTACCACACACCTACACTTGGGTAAATCACAGTCGCCAGTTAACTTACCAACCAGCACATCTTTGAGATAAGGGATGAAACTGGAACATCCAAGGGAAAGCCACGCGGTCACAGGGAGAAGGTGTAAACTCCACTCAGCCAGCACAGGAGGTGGAATGAATTGGAGTCTATACCAGTATTCCACTTTTTTTACTGTCACTGTCAGTACTCAAGATGTAGGAATGAAAATGAAAATGACTGTGGTCCAATAGGAGCTGATTTTCCAAACAGATTCACTCAAGGCGAAACAATTTGCAGTGCAAATCTAGAAACAGTTTTGTGCCATGTCAGATTAGGGCATAGATTGTGGAGCTATTTTTAAAATAGATTTATTCAGTCCTCTGACCCTTACTCTGAGAAGAAGAGCAGCAATACCACAGCAACACCGTGACATTCATGTCACACACTATCCTCAATTAGAACTTCCTACATCAATACCAGGTCAAAATTCTGGCAGCTTCTGCCTAATGGCATAGTGGCCACCTCATTAACACAAACGGCAGCAGTGGCGCAGGAGAAAGGACCTCCAAGTAACTGGGCAATAAATGCTGAACAAGGCAGCATTGCCCAGACCTGAAAACAAAATGAGAAACTTGTATAGACCAATGCATTAGCAATAATGCCTGAAGCATTTGTAAGCTAATATCATGCTCATTAGCTGCTCAGTTATAAACACACCAGGAAATAAGCTGGGTTTTTTTTTGAAGCATCAGTTCCACCTGCACAGCCACACACATTTGGGAATGAGTGCCTAGCAACCAGCAGCCGTGAACACTGGGGCTCTCCATGTTGAACTACAAAGGTCTGAACATCAAAACAAGGTGCATAACTTCTGAATATATTACCCTGCACATGAAAGATATGCAGAACAAGCACCCTCAGATCTATGTTGTAGTGCTGCTTTTATTTGCAAAGCTTTGCCTCCGCTGCAGTTTGACCTTATGGAGCAGGGTAAAATGGCTGATTGTGAATTGGCAACCCGCTGAATGGCTCTGCAGAGTTTTATTTCTGTGGACTTTCATCCTTTGAGACATTAAAGCTCCATTTGGGGGATTCAGGTGAAGAATTTTATGGAAGAATAGCAGGGCTTACTTTCTTTTTTTAGCTAGTATTTTCCTTGTAGTTAGCACCACCAGAGACACACAAATTGATGATTGATATGTGCAAAATTGGCTCATCCACTTGTTAACATAACAAACACTACTGAACCTCAAAATGCTTTGTTGTATGTAAAAGACAAAAATCCTTCCCAAGAATATGAAAGGTGTTACGTATCAGACAGATTAAGTACAGAAAGAGGCCATTCAGCCTAACAAGACTGTGCCAGTGCTAGCCCTTCAGCTGGGCTATTTACTGTAATTCCATTTTCCTGTCTTTCAGTCTTAATTGAAAGTTCTACATTTTAAAATAGTTCCAAGTAAATTTTGTGCATTGTTGACTAATTGTTTCAGTCAATGCTTATAGCTCTTCCAGAATTCCAAGACATTCATTACAAGAACCTTCCTGCAGAAGAATGGTAGAGCAGACCTCCAGATGATGACAATTTCAGGTGAATTTCACAGATTTGAATTAAACGGTGGAATCTGGTTTTGGTAAACAATAGGTGAACTATCTCCAAGAGTTGAACACTTAAGTATAGGAGTCACTATATATGTTTTGCTGCCATTGCGTTGTATCAATATGGTATCTATAAGTGGCATCTTTATGCTCAATAGCATTGACAGTCTTGAAATTGGATTGCAGCCTTGGTCAGAATCTGCGAGAGTGTGTTGAAACTGTATAAAATAAGGAGACATCATTTTTGCACTTTCCCCATTATATGTTTTATATAGCATGGTGACTGACACTGCGCAGAGTACTACAAGCATGAGCTAACCAAAGTTCAGTGCAAGTCTAATTCTTACTGACCTAGTAGACACAAGGCTTGGCCCACTGATCCAAAGACATGGCATCAAATCCCACCACACCAGCTGGAGACTTAAAATTAAGTTACTTAAATAATCTAGAATTAAAACATTGCATCTGTTAAGATGATGATAAGAGTAGCGGATTGTTTGTAAAAAGCATCTGCTTCACTAATGTCCTTAAGGGAAATCCGCCATCCTTCCCCTGTCTGGCCAAGACCACAGCAATGTAAACACCTTTTAACTCCTCTCTGAAATAGACTAGCAAACTATTCATTTGAAGGATGATTTAGGATGGGCAACACATGCTGCCTTTGCTTCATCCCATGAATGAATAGAAAATACAACCAGTCAACGATATAAACTGAGGAGTTTGCTCTACTCTCTGGTTATTCAAACAGAGGCATTTCTCCATATATTTTAAATAGTAAACATTCATAATTAGTATTTCACATAAACTTCACAAGCTCCTGTTCATAGGTTGGCACAAGTGGGGAATATCTACCCTTGATGTCTATGTTTTGCTTTTTGGTGGATGCAGCTCTTAACTGTTTTAGCTTCATTCCTGTAATCCAGAAAGAACAAGCAACACTCCAAGGTAATTTGTTTAAAATTACTTTAGTTGCATCAAACACTATGTGTTTGTGAATATTGGAATGATTAAGTTGGCAACAAGGGATCATTACAAGTCTGAATTGATTCTTAATAAGGAAACCATCATCTGCTCTGATGTTCCTGTTAGTTCCCTTGTTCCAATCTTGTGGATGATGTTCCTGGATTAAGTTCAAGATATTGGAGACTTGCCCCTTCCATCTCCCCAACTCCCAAACTGCCTGTGTGATAATTTTATTGAAGAAGTACAACAAACGGTGGCAGAATGTCACTGAATCAGGAATGGGCCCTTTGCCCGTGCTTGCTGTTGGTAGGTGGATCCCGGTCCACTGAGAATAGGAATTTTAATGACCTCTACTGATGAATGAACAGTTTGTTTTTCTTGCCAGGGATTATTCATCTGAGTACAGGATGAAGAACTGGAGAAGTGGGGTCATTCTCCTTCAGGCAGAGAAGATTAAGAGGAGATTTATTAGAGGTGTTATGATCATAATGAGGAGAATCCATTTCCATTGGCGTAATAACAGTGACTGGGTGACAATTATTTAAAGTAATTGGCAAGGGGACTGGAAATGAGATTTGAAGATCATAATTTATGCAGCAAATTGTTACGTTCTGAATTATAATGCCTGAATAAATTATTGACGTAAACTCAATACTAATGTTCAAAATGGAATGTTACAGTAGTGAATGAGGCAAGTAAGGCAAGAAGTAGGAAGATAGTGCAGTTTAACATGTGGATTAGCAGATGGTGCAGGAGGGAGGGCTTCATATTTTTAGATCATTGGGCTCTCTTCCAGGGCAGGTGGGATGATTTGCACCTGAACTGGAGGGGGACCAATATCCTTGCGGGAAGGTTTGCTAGTGCTGTGGTGGGGGGGGGGGGGGGGGGGGAGGTGGGGGGGGGGGGGGGGGGTGGTTTAAACTAAAACTAAAGTTGCAGGGGGGTGGGAACCAGAGTGGCAGGCAGCAAGTGGAGAGGCTGTGGGGAAAGTAGATGTTAGGGCTACAAGCAAAGGTGGAAACCGAAAGGTTGAACGCAGCGGGACTAATGTTCTGAGTTGCGTCTATTTCAATGTAGGTATCGTAGATAAGGAAGGTGAACTTAGAGTGTGGATCTGTACGTAAAATTATGATGTTGTAGCTATTAGTGAGACTTGGTTGCAGGAGGTGCAGGACTGGCAGCTCAATGTTCCGGGGTTCCATTGTTTTAGACATGATGGTGGAGGGGGTGGTGTTAAAGGGGGAGGGGTGGCATTACTCATCAGGGAAAGTGTCACGACAGCGCTCAGTGAGGACATACTGGAGGGCTCGACTACCGAGGCAATTTGGGTGGAAGTGAGGAATAAAAGAGGGACAACCACGTTAATGGGACTATATTATAGACCTCCCAATAGTCAGCTGGATTTAGAGGAGCAAATTTGTAGAGAGATAGCAGTCAGTTGCAGGAAATATAATGTTGTGATAGTAGGTGATTTTTAACTTTCCACATATTGACTGGGACTCCCATACTGAAAAAGGACTGGATGGGATTGGGTTTGTCAAATGTGTTCAGGGAAGTTTCCTTAATCAATATGTAGAGGTCCCAACTAGAGAGGACGCGATGCTAGAGCTCCTCTTAGGGAATGAGACAGGGCAGGTGACAGAAATGTGTGTAGGGGAACACTTTGGATCAAGTGATCTTAATTCCATTAGTTTCATGATAATTATGGAGAAGGATAGGACTGGTCCTACGGCTAAGATTCTAAACTGGAGAAAGGCCAATTTTGATGGCATCAGAAGGGATCTGGCAGGCATGGATTGGGATAGGCTGTTTACCAGCAATGAGATGCTTGGTAAGTGGGAGGCCTACAAGAGTGAAATATTGAGAGTACAGAATCTGTATGTTCCTATTAGGATAAAAGGCAATGCTAACAGGTTTAGGGAACCTTGGCTATTGAGGGATATTGAGGGCCTGTTAAAGAAAAAGAAGGAAGTGCATGTCAGGTACAGGCAGTTAAGATCAAATGAGGTGCTTGAGGAGTAAAAGAAATGCAAGAGAACACTTAAGAGAGAAATCAGGAGGGCTAAAAGGAGACATGAGGTTGCTCTGGCAGACAAGGTGAAAGAGAATCCAAAGGATTTCTATCGCTATATTAAGGGCAAAAGGTTTGCAAGGGACAAAATTAGCCCTCTTGAAGATCAGCATAGTCATCTATGCGTGGAGCCAAAAGAGATGGGGGAGATTTTAAAAGGATTTTTTGCATCTGTGTTTACTCGGGAGATAGACACAGAGTCTATAGAACTGAGGAAAAAGAGTAGTGAGGTCATAGACCGTAACCGGATTACGGAAGAGGAGGTGCTTGCTGTCTTGAGGTGAATTAGGGTGGATAAGTCCCCAGGGCCTGACGAGGTGTCCCCTCAGACCTTGTGGGAGGCTAGTGCAGAAATTGCAGGGCCCTGGCAGAGATATTTAAAACGTCCTTAGCCATGGGTGAGGTGCCAGAGGACTGGAAGATAGCTAATGCTGTTCCATTGTTTAAGAAAGGCTCTAAGAATAAGCCAGGAAATTACAGGCCTGACATCAGCCGTGGGTAAATTATTGGAAGGTAATCTGAAGGACAGGATAGATAAGTATTTGGATAGACAGGTCCTGATTAGGGATAGTCAAGGTTGCTTTGTGCATGGCAGGTCATGTCTAACCAATCTAATAGAGTTTTACAAGGAGGTTACCAAGAAGGTTGATGAAGGGACGGCGATGGACGTTGTCTACATGAACTTTAGCAAGGCCTTTGACAAAGTCCTGCATGGGAGGCTGCTCCAGAAGGTTAAGTCGCTTGGCATTCAGGATGAAGTAGTCAATTGGATTCAACGTTGACTTAGCGGGAGAAGCCAGAGAGTGGGAGTAGATAGTTGTCTCTCTGATTGGAGGCCTGTGACTAGTGGTGTGCCACAGGGATCGGTGCTGGGTCCATTGTTGTTTATCATCTATATTAATGATTTAGATGATAATGTGGCAAACAGGATCAGATTGGGGGCATAGTGGACAGTGAGGAAGGCTATCAAAGCTTGCAGCATGATCTGGACCAGCTGGGAAAATAGGCTGAAAAATGGCAGGTGGAATTTAATGCAGACAAGTGTGAGGTGATGCACTTTGGAAGGACAAACCAGGGTGAATGGTAGGGCACTGAGGTGTGCAGTAGAACAAAGGGACCTAGGAATACAGATCCATAATTCCTTGAAAGTGGCATTGCAGGTAGATCGGGTTGTAAAGAGAGCTTTTGGCACATTGGCCTCCAAAAATCAGGACATTGAGTACAGGAGTTGGGATGTTATGTTGAAGTTGTGTAAGACATTGGTGAGGCCAAATTTGGAGTATTGTGTGCAGTTCTGGTCACCTACCTACAGGAAAGATATCAATAAGCTTGAAAGAGTGCAGAGAAAATTTACACAGATTTTGCCGGTACTTGAGGACCTGAGTTATAGGGAAAGGTTGAATAGGTTAGGACTTTATTCCCTGCAGCACAGGAGAATGAGGAGATCTTATAGAGGTATACAGAATATGAAGGGTATGGATAGGGTGAATGCACGCAGGCTTTTTCCCCTCAGATTGGGTGAGATTAGAACTAGAGGTCATAGGTTTACGGTGAAAGGTGAAATATTTAAGGGGAATCTGAGGGGGAACTTCTTCACTCAGAGGGTGGTGTGAGTGTGGAATGAGCTGCCAGCGGAAGTGGCGGATGCGGGTTGAATTGTAACATTTGAGAGAAGTTTGGATAGGTACATGGATAGGAGGGGTTTGGAGAGATATGGTCCAGGTGCAGGTAGATGGGACTAGGCAGATGACCAGGCTGGCATGGACTGGATGGGCCAAAGGGCCTGTTTCTATGCTGAGGTGCTCTATCACTATGACAAGCAGAGGGGGGAGTATTTGACTACTGAATAATCCAAATTTGAAAAAGCTGGCACAGTGACGATCAGCCAAATCATCTCCATCCCAGTTGTTGGATTCTATGGCTTTTATAACTTTACAAGAAGTGGGCATCTTATTGAAAAGGTGGTAGTGAGCCACCTTTTTGAACTGCTGCCATGTGGTGAAGGTATCCCCACGGTGCTGTTGGGTAGGGAGTTCCAGGATTGAGGTGCAGAGGTGATGAAGGAATATCTCCTTGTCAGTGACAGTGAAGGTGTGCCAGCATCTTTACTTTCTTAGAAGGTTAAGAAGGTTCAGCTTGTCACCGAACACTCTAACAAACTTCTACAGTTGAAAGTATCCTGACCGGCATCATGGTCTGGTACAGCAATTCAAATGTGCAGAACGTAAGAAGCTGTAGAGAGTAGTGCCCAATACATCACAGGCACATCCCTCCCCACCATCAGTAGTATCTACATGAGGTACTGCTTCAAGCAGGCAACGTCCATCATCAAAGATCCCCACCATCTGGGCCATGCCATCTTCTCGCAGCTACCATCGGGCAGGAGGTACAGAAACCTGAAGTCCCACACCGCCAGGTTCAAGAACAGCTACTTCCCTTCAACCATTCGGTTCTTGAACCAACCTGCACAACCCTAGTCACTACCTCAGTATAGCACCACGACCACTTTGCACTATAATGGCCTTCACCTTTTTTTGTTCTAATTGTGTTCTTCCTTGTATAATTTTGTATAATTAATGTTTAATTTATGTCTTTCTTGTGAATGTTGTGTCTCTAATATTATGTGCCTGTGATGCTGCTGTATTGTCAATTAAGTTTTTCATTGCACCTGTGCATACATGTACTTGTGCAGATGACAATAAACTTGATCTTGTCTTGGAGTGGTGACATTGCCATGCACCTGTTGCCTTCATCATGTCACATCATATCATATCATATATCATATCATTTCATATATCATATCATATCATATCATATCATCTTTTCTTAGAGCACAGAAGGATGCTGTTCCTTCTATAGACATTAAGTCTATGCTGATCAAATGATTAGATAAAGATAATTTGGGGCCATATTCCAAATGTTTAATTTAATCTGAAGAGTAAATATGTTACACCTAGCCTGGCCTGCTATTAGTGAATGTATCTAAGGGAAAGATTTTGCAGTTACGGTGTAAATCAGCAGTGTGGTTTAAGAGATTTCTCCAGTAACTTGTGCAGAAGAGTCGACAAATGGGGGAAGTTAGATCAAAATCCTGATAGCTTTAAATTCTGCTGCTGCAAGCTTCAAGGTTAAATATATTGCTTTATTTGCTTCCCTGAAAAGTAACTGAAGTCACGTAAAATTTCCAGCTCACAGTCCATAAATCCTGCAATACCTGAAAGCATTAAAGTCATCAAATAGCATCATATGGCCACCTGCCAGATTTTAAAGGAGAGTTCTTGCTGAAACTGGATAACTCATTAAATTATATTTTTATTTTCAAAGTAATGAAGCGACTGGGATAGTTGCACTAAATAAATCAGAATAAGAATGAATCAGGATTGTTTACTGAGCATTAATTTTGTTGCAATCTCCAGGGTAATAGATTGGGTTTGCAAATAACAAATTTGTCTTCTGGCACATGCTAGTGCTTGAGAGCATTGTGTAACGGAGCCTTTTGGTAAAAAGCGATAAGCATAGAAACAAGTTCTTCTGTATCCTCCCCCCCCATCATCACCTCATTGATAATGGGATCTATCCCCTACGTGCCAGCAACTTCTGGCATCCCATGCAAGTGCAGGCATTCTAGGTGTGAGACTAGATAGTGGCCCAAATTTTGAAGTTGTTGGCAAAATAACAGGATGTGCCACTGACCTTGAAGAGAGCTCCTCGTGAAGATCTTATGATCCTTGTGGTGTGGACCTCCTTCTCCGACAGGTATCAGTCCAAAAGGATCACCGGCGTCCAGCAGCTGTGATGTCATCAAGCAAGTTGAGCATTAAAGGATTCTTACATAATGAACCGGAAAGGAAAAAGTAAAATTCTTTTTAAATATTGCACTGAGAGCTAAAAATGAGAAGATTCATACATGATTAAGGTGAAAGTTGAAATGTCATATATAAATACCTTCATCTAAAAAAAATAAAAATTATATTTTGAAAAGTGTAACTGAGGCAATGCAAGTGGTAGTTAATCAGACTGGAATTTTCCTGCTTTTTGGAAACAGCATCTACCAGAGCAATTTTTCACATTGTGGGGTAGATGCCTGTGTGGTAACTATACAGGAGCAACTTGGATAGCTGTGCTGCTAATTCTAGTAGATTGGTATTGGTATTGGTTTATTATTATCACTTGTACTGAGGTACAGTGAAAAACTTGTCTTGCATACCGTTCGTACAGATCAATTCATTACACAGTGCAGATACATTGAGTTAGTACAGAGTGCATTGAGGTAGTACAGGTAAAAAGAAACAGAGTACAGAGTAAGGTGTCACAGCTACAGGGAAGTGCATTGCAGGTAGACAATAAGGTGCAAGGTCACAACAAGGTAGATTGTGAGGTCAAGAGTCCATCTCAATGTATAAGGGAACCGTCAAGGACAGCCTGTACCCCACTGTGATAGAAGAGGCTGTCTTTGACCCTGGAGGTATGTGCCCTCAGGATCCTGTATCTTCTGCCTATGGGAGAGGAGAGAAGAGAGAATGACCCGGGTGGGTGGGGTCTTTGATTATGCTGGCTGCTTCACCAAGGCAGCGTGAAGTATAGACAGAGTCCATGGAGGGGATGCCAGTGTTGTAACTGTGCTGGAACAGCTTGGATAGAAGTGTAGCTGTTCTACAGCTAGAATGATGCCTGGTCCCATAGCCTTTATTGTATCCAATGTTCTCAGCTATTTTTCATATCACATGGAGTGAGTTGGCTGAAGACTGGCTTCTGTGATGGTGGGGATCTCAGGAGGAAGCTGTGATTGAGTGTCTATTCAGAATTTCTGGCTGAACATGGATCATCTGTGAGACTGGTTGTAGATAAATTAAATTCACATCAACGTAACTGAAATACCTACAACTGATTGCAGTAGTAAATCCTTCATTTTCTTCACCACCATTTCTGCAGTGTGTGCCATCTAAATACACAATTTCTCATTTAGATTGTTCTGACAACATTTCCCGAACCCATCACCTCCACCTCAAGGCAAGTCAGGTCAAGTTTATTGTCATGTGCACAAGTACAGTGGGGTACAGTTACAATGAAAAACTTGCTTGCAGCAGCATCATAGGATAATTTATAATTGTGTACAGACAACACACAGATATAAATTATATATAAATTATATCAGACAGTGAAGAGAAAAAAAGACTGTGCACAAACAAGATAGTGCAAAATAAAAGACAAAATCAGAGACAAGTCCATGGTCTGTAGTGTTCTGTTCCTGAGGTAGGATTAGGGTTGTCCGGAGGAGTAAATGGCTCCTCCTGGTTTCACTTTCAGGGCATTCCTTACCATCTTGGATTGGTATGTGATTCCTGAGTTCAATCCACAGTACTGCTGCTGAATGCTAGAACTGGGACCTCCAGTGGGTGTTACCCTTTGCACAAAGGCACAGGCCTTAGACATCCCTTGTCTAACTCAGTTTGGTCTTGGGTGGCCCACTTCCTTGCCCAATACTTTGGCCATTAGTATGCTGCACTGCACCTGAGTAAAACTATGCAGCTTCCCAATGGCCAGAGCATTCTGACTCTCGTAATGTTTTACATATGAATTTATTCTGGACCAGAGTTATGGGTGTCTTGTGGGCAAATGTGACGGTCATTTTGAATCATCAACGTGGTGAATCAATTGATCAACTTAAGTTTTCTTTTGGTAGTGGCAGCTGAGCGGAGGATGCTCCCTTCTCAGAGATTATTGAGGGCTCTTTAATGCCAATCTGAATCACTGGAGCAAAAGAGCAGGACCTTGGTCAAGGTTAGAGGGAAAGATCCATGGAAGGTCTCAGGAGGTTGCAGAGTCGGGTGGGGGCAGGGGTGGGGGTGGGGGGGTGAAGTCTTGTAGGGTTATAAACGTGGATATGTGAATTTTATTTTGAGCCATTAGGTGGATCAGGAACTGTTATGGCTCATCAAAGGAGGGATGATGGAGAGTAACTTGGTATATACAGGAATGGAAGTAGGGTGGGAAGAATTCACAGGCAGTGGAGCCTGGGAGATCAGCAGGAGGACATTGGAATAGTTGTACCTGCAGGAAAGGAAAGCAGGGATGGGGATGGATTATGGAAAATACAACCGGATGGAAGAAGGCTGTGTTTACAGTGGGAGATCACGAGGCTGGGACCAGCTCAAACTCTGCACATTAATGGAAATGGGCTTCAAGGATCAAAAAGGGTTTTTCACAAATGTGATGTGCTGACTAAGGCACGGGAGGGGGAAAGTAGAACAATCAGATAAGCAAACTTCTCTCCATCAGTGACAGCCTGTGCAAGGAATCTTGGAGGGTAATAGGACTGGAAGACATTGCATCCACAGTGAGAAGTGGGAATTGTGGGGATTTATTCAGTCTTTCAGTCTGGATGAAGGATTTTGACCTGAAAAGTTGACTGTCCATTTCCCTCCACAGATGCTGCCTGACCTGCTGAGTCCCTCCAGCATATTGCTTGTTGATAAGAATTTTTAAACGGAGGCATTGCTTAACTAGGAGACACTTTAGACCAGCAAGAATAGGGGTGATGGGTGAATAGGGCTTGATATGGATTAGGACAGGGGCAGCTAAGTGTTGGATGACTTCAAGTTTACAGAAAGTAGAAATATTTATAAAAAGACAGATTCCTAGATGGAGAAATAAGTCAAGAACGAAACCAAACAAAGCACCGACTCTTCACAGCACAACCCATGCTTTGCATTGATGCTGATGTACATGCTGAAGGTAAGGAGTTCTGATGTCACGGAAATAGAGGCTTGAACACACACCCAGTCTCTTCCATAAATACAGAAACAAGGCAACTATATTGTTGCTTCTGATCACAATAATTACAGAGAGAATAAAATGTACAGCAATTAAACATGTTGGGTCTAGAATTTGAGATTTGCAAAAACTTAAAATAATTTAACTCACATTTCATGATGTGAGCATTCTGCCCCATTAACGGTTTGCCTCTTGCCATACAGGAGTTTTGACAAGGGGGATGGCAGGAGAGAAAATGTGAAAGGTCCAAGAATCCCCCCATTCCCATCCTTCTTCTGAATACAGAACAGGCCACTTCAAGTGTAATTCTTATCCCTAAAAGATGGGGGTGTAGGAGTGGAGGTGTTGGGAGGAGGAGATGTTTGTGTAGTCAAAGTAACAGGAACGTCACAGGGTGACCTGCTTCTGCCTGAAAATGAACAGAGGATATTAAGCAGAAGTTTAAAGGAAAGAGGCAAGAATGAAGCAATAATTCAATAAAAGATTTGGAGAGGTAAGTTGAGAAGTTCAATCCTTGTAATGCAGGAACATGAGGGACCTGCATCTGAAGGGCTTCAACATACTTGCGACTCAGCCACTGTGGAACATCACCTGTGGCACTATCACTCCTTGCAGCAGTGATTAGGAACACAATACTGTAACAGGAACAGAAACCGCAGAAAATACCCAGTCACACCAGCTGCATCTGTGGAGAGAGAATGAAACTGAAGTTTCAGTTAGGTGGTTCTTTAGACAAAGATGATAAAAGTTAGAGCTGGAACAGAAGCAGAGGAAGAACTAGAGGGAAGGTTTGTGATTGCGCAGAAGGCAGGAGTTACTAAACAACAAATGGAATGCTAGTGCAAGAGGTTTGGAATATAGGAAATTTACTTTTGAACGAATACATATTGCAGAGGTAGCAAACTGATTTCCTGTTCAGGCATTCTGGTGTTAAATCCAAGATCAGGACTTAACTGCATGATTTAGGCTGACCCTCCAGTACTGAGAGGGAGGTAGAAATCATTTTGATACCCTAAAAAAATTAAAGTTCCTATTTTACATTACTGCACTGCCAGGTCTGACATCAGATTGGTGTTTGTTCAATGTCTCTAAGCTTTGAGAGTCTTAATAGTTTTTGGTAAATGCCCCTTAGTGTTGGGACACGCTGCACTCTCTAAATGGTGATTGTAATGGGAATTGGAATAGTCACTGAAAAAATTAAAAACAAAAGAACTGCAGATGCTGGAAATCGGCAATTAAAACAGAAAATGCTGGAATCCATTTAGGCAGCATCCGTGGAGAGAGAAACAGAGTCAACATTTCTGGGACCCTTCACAGAACTGGATTAAACTAGTCACTATTCAACTGTCAGAGGTGAATAAGTGCAATGCTCACCACTACGCCCATTAAGTAGTCCAGTAAAGAATGTAATCACAGATTTGTTGCAATAACAAACAGTAAATGGTAATAGTAAACATATGCATTTTACACACAAGGTGGATGGTATAACAGTAAAAAGACTAGTCGATATACTGGAGCAGGAAACAGAATGCTGGAAGAACTCAGTGGGTCAAGCAGCATCCATGCAGGCAAAAGATGTCAATGTTTCGTGATGTACTAGAGGAGATTTAACAATTCTTAATAACTAGTTAGATTGTGCTTACACTGATTCATTTTGGTATTCTCTTCTCACACTTCTGTGAAGAGCTTAAAGTCATTTTTTTAATGGTAAATGAGAGTTAAATGAAGGACAATTTACAGAAACAAAAAATAATAATTCACTTAGGCAAGCTCTGCCATTGTCAAATGCAAGGAAATAAAGTTCAGAACTAGGTAACCAAACCCATCCTTCCCTCCAATGCCTAGTGAACAGACAGTTTCCTTCCATTCTCTGCCACAACACTTATTTCAGCCAAGATTAACAATTCCCTGTCTGGATAATATACAACTGCCAGGTGAGATGGCAATGCAAATTCTGTGGCCTCCAACCTATGGCACCATCCACATTGAATATTTAATGTATAACAATAATAAATGTTACAAGATCATGTTTCTTGAATATTGCGCATTGTTGTTGTTTTGGATAATTGATGCAAACACATCAGCCTAGTTTATACCCAAAATCACCAGCAAGTACCCCAGGCCGGTATGTGCCCAGGGAACATTTCTCCTAAAAGTATCACCAATGGGTAGCCTGGTAGATGGATGGGAAAGGCACCTCTGATGAGATTTCTGACTGTTTTACTGCCGTGGAAATCCTTGACAAAAGACCAACTCCTCAATTTTCCAAATTTGCTAATTTTCCTGGAGAGGATGTAATTAACAGCTGCAAGCTTGGGCAGGTTTACACATCCTTTTCTACATTTTTCTTCCTATCAGGAGAGCATCTGGTGATGTGGTATGGAACTTTTCTCCTGTTCAAGGACTCAGTGTTAACAATTGTGTTGTAGCACAGCTAGTTGCGGAGTAAAGCTGCCTCTACTTTCCCCCAACAAAGTATTAGGATTTCCAATACTATCATCTAATGCTATTAAAACAGTGTTGTGGATCACTCTAACACTACTTACAATGAAAGTCGCATAAAGATCAAGATCCTTAAGTGTGAGGTTCACAGGATAGCATTGCTGGTGACGGTGTGAATCATTACAGTGTGAAACATTCTGCGTCATGAAGGTGCCCAAAGGTCCCAGCAGCCTCAGGACTGGCTTTGAAAGGTTAAGGATGATGTGTGAGTTGATATGACTAAGTGCCAGCAGCTTCAGGTTCCTGGGCCCAACACATTGATGCAATCACAAAGAAGGCACACCAGTGTCTCTACTTCATTAGGAGTTTGAGGAGATTTGGTCTGTCACCAAAGACTCTTATGAATTTCTACAGATGTACGGTGGAGAGCATTCTGACTGGTTGCATCACTGCCTGGTATGGAGGCACCAGTGAGCAGGATCGAAAGAGGCTGCAGAGGGTTGTAGACTCAGCCAGCTCCATCACGGGCATAACCCTCCCCGCCATTGAGGACGTCTTCAATAGGCAGTGCCTCAAGAAGATGGCATCCATCATTAAGGACCCTCACCATCCGGAACATGCCCTCTTCGTGTTACTACCATCGGGGAGGAGGTACAGGAGCCTGAAGACCCACACTCAACAATTTAGGAACAGCTTATTCCTTTCTGCCATTAGATTTCTGAATGGTCCATGAATCCATGAACACAACCTTGTTATTCCTTTTTTTGCACCGTATTTATTTTGTAATTTATAGTAATTTTATGTCTTTGCACTATACTGCTGCTGCAAAACAACAAATTTCACGACATATAAGTCAGTGATAATAAACCTGATTCTGATTCTGTTTCATATGACGCTTATCAAAAATTACAGGGGGATCTTGATCAGCTAAGTAAGTGGGCCAAAGATTGGCAAATGGCTTTCGATTTGATAAGTGCGAGATGTTGCCTTTTGGAAGTCAAACCAGGGTTGGACTTATACAGTGAATGGTCAGGCCCTGGGGAGTGTTGTGGAACAGAGGGACGAAGACGACAAGTACATAGTTTGCTGAAAGCAGTGTCACAGGTATACAGGGTAGTGAAGAAGGTTTTTGGCACACTGGCCTTCATCAGTCAGGGCATTGAGTATAGGAGTTGGGACGTTATGTTGCAGTTGTACAAGACATCAGTGAGACTGCACTTGGAGTATTATGTACAGTTTTGTTCGCCCACTTATTGGAAAGACATCATTAAGCTGGAAAGAGTGAAGAGAAGATTAACAGAGATGCTGCCAGGACTCGAGGTCCTGAGTTATAGGGACTGGTTGGGCAGGCTAGGACTTTATTTCCTTGGAACATAGGAGATTGAGGAGTGACCTTATAGAGGTGTACAAAATGATGAGGGGTATAGATAGGGTGAACGCACACAGTCTTTTTTACCAAGGAAGGGGAACTAAAATCTAGAGGGCTTGGGTTTAAGACGAGAGGCGAAAGATTTAAAAGGGATCTGAGGAGCAACTTCTTCACACAGAGGGTGGTGCATATATGGAATGAGCTGCCAGAGGAAGTGTTTGAGGCTTTTGGATAAGTACATGGATAGGATGGGTTTAGAGGGATATGGGCCAACACAGGCAAATGGGACTAGCTTGGTGACCACCATGGTTGACATGGATGAGTTGGGCTGAAGGGCCTACTTCCATGCTGTATTACTCTATGACTTGATGACTCTATGAGTAGATTTTCTCTTTAATGTGATAAAACAGAATAGGCATTGCAAATACTCAACCCAGTTTATGTTTCATTATTTTTATCTATTGAGAGATACGTAAACAGATTTGAATGGCTCATGCACATTTTATACTATTGCACCGTCAATACCTACATGGACAGCCATTTCATATCCTTGTGGTTCTTAAATACTCAATGTGAACTCATACTAAAACTTGCTTTAAAAAATACACCAAAGCAGTAAATGTGGGCAGTGTAAATGCTTGTTGGTGTTCATTCAGAAGATTTTGCTATTCACTGTTGCCTCTCTCATGTTTCTGATGGAGGAAGGTGTGGGACTTGTACCTGGAAGATACTCCAGAGGTTTCCAGTGTGAAATATTCAAACAGCTTTGATATGGAATAGTATTGGTGGGACAACAAGTACTCGCCGCTGGATTTTAAGAAACTAGCCCACCTTGTTAACCCTTCATATTCCAGGTATTAATAGGAGTTAGAGAGTGAATGGAAATGAACAGTGGGAAGCCACAGTAATTCCACAAGTGAATCATTCTTTGCTGAGCAGGTATGAAGACAACTTCATTGTTATTCATGATTGATTCTTTGATGGTAATTCCACACTCCCACAGTCGCTACAAAAAGCCACAAGGGTAACTTTAGTAGAGTGGAATATTATGAACATAATACTTTAATACTCAATTGTTCAAATGCAATTATGACTGTTATCTGGGTTTGACCAGTTTTAAACAACTCATTGGTGGGAGTAAAAGTTTGCCTTGTGAAATTGTTATGGCATCAAATTGCACCATATTCTCCCTAAAGCCACACCAGACTGCAGTATTTCCTCATCACATCTTCGCTAGTCCTGTATAGTCAATTTTCTTGTTTCCATGCTGTATTAACCTATGACGAGGACTCATAGGGTCAGATGAAAGGCCTTTGACCTGTTTCTCCTTCCACAGACGCTGCCTGACCTGTTGAGTGTTTCCAGCATTTTCTGTTTTGATTTCAGATTTCCAACATCTACAGTTTTTTTGATTTTTGTCTTCAGATGCAAATAATTTTGTTCCTGTACCATAGTGTCATAGAAAGACAGAAAGGTATAGTTGCTCGGTGTTCACGAGCTGATAATCCAGAGGTCTGTGGTAAAGATCAAGAGACATGAGTTCAAATCCCAATTTAGTAACTGAGGAATGTAATCGTTTATTATATAAATATGAAATAAAAAACTGGAACAAATAATGGTGGCCATTAAACTATGGAATGGTTATAAAAATCCATCTCTTTTTAGAAAGGAAACCTGCTGGTCTAACATGTGTGCTGCATGTGACACTGGAACAACAGTAAAGTTGACAGGACCTAAATGTCCTCTAAAGTGACCTAATAAGCCACTCAACTGAAGGATGTGCAGTGAAACACTGGCCTGATGACCTTACTAACAACAGCAATTTGCAGTTATGTATTGCCTTTAACCTTGTAAAGCATTCCAAGCACTTCACAAGAATGCAATCAACAAAATTTCATAGCTAACCTGCTAAGCAAGTATTAAGACAGATAATTAGAGAAACAAAGGACTGCAGATGCTGGAATCTAGATGAAAAACACTGATGCTGGAGGAACTCAGCAGGCTGGGCAGCATCCGTGGAGAAAAGCAGGCGGTCAACGTTTCAGGTCAGGACCCTTCTTCCCGATTGAAGGTAGGAAAAGGGGAAGCCCAATATATAGGAGGGAAAAGCAGAGCAGTGATAGGTGGACAAAAGAGGGGAGGTGGGGTGGGCACAAGGTGGTGATAGGTAGATGCAGGTAAGAGACGGTGATAGGCAGGTGTGGGGGAGGGGAGAGCAGATCCACTGGGGGATGGCTCAAAGGTAAGGAGAGAGAGGGGAAAAAAAAGGTAGAAAAAAAGACGCTAGGAAAGGGAAGAAGAGAAGAAACGTGGTGGGGGGTGGTGGGGTGGGGATTACCTAAAGTGGGAGAATTCAATATTCATGCCGTTAGGCTGCAAGGTTCCAAGACGGAAAATGAGGTGCTGCTCCTCCAGTTTGCACTTGGAATTCTCCTGACCGTGGAGGAGGCCGAGGGCTGACATGTCTGTGATAGTGTGGGAGGGGGAGTTGAAGTGAGTGACAATGGGGAGATGCAGGTTGCGGTTACGGACGGGGCGCAGGTGTTCTGTGAAATGGTCACCTAGTCTGCGTTTGGTCTCGCCAACGTCGAGGAGGCCACACTTGGAGCACCGAATGCAGTAGATGATATTAAGGGAGGTGCAGGAGTGGTAGACTTTAAGAAGCATCTTAAAGGAGAGGTTTCCTCTCAACCATAGGGCCTAGGTGGCTGAAATTTTGGAGCAAGAAATTCTACACAAAATTACATAGGGTATATGGCACAGAAGCAGGACGTTTAGACTATGCTGGTGTTTATGCTCTACTCATGCATGCCTCTTCCAGTTTTCCCCCTCTATGTTTACCATAGTGGTTCTCTATTCCCTTTTCTCTCATCAGCTTGTCCAGCCACCCATTATATGCACCTGTACTATTTGCCTCAACAACCCCTATGATATTCAGTGCATCATTCTCAATGCTTAATGGATAAAGAAGTTTCTTCTGAATCCTCTATTGGATTTCTTGGTGACCCTCTAGTATTGATAGCCTCTAGTTGTGCCTGTGCCCAAAAATGGAAACATTCCCCCTGAATCCACTGTATCAAAACCTTACATCATTCAAAGACTTCTGTTAGGTTCCTCTGCAACTGTCTTTTCTCAAGAGAAAAGAGACATATTTTGTAGACATATTAAATCTAATTTTACACATATTCTTGATGTGTACAATTAAATTTCCGGTATGTTGACATTGAATAACCAAATTATAGAGTCATACAGCATGGATTCAGGCCCTTCAGTACATCCAGTACATGTTGACCATCAAACACCCATTTCACATTAATCCTGCATTAGTCCCAGATTCTACAATTCGACCCACTAGTGGTGATTTACAGTGCCCAATTAACCTAGCGACCTGAATGTCTTTGGGATGTGGGAGGAAACCAGAACACCTGGAGGTCAAGGAGAGAACATGTGAACTCCACATGGACAACACCCGTAGTCAGGATTGAACCTGGGACTCTGGCACTGTGAGACAATAGATCTACTAACTGCACCACTGTGCCATTTTGATAAAGAATTTGGTAAAGAATTCCAGATGGCAATTACCCTTTATCTGAAAATTTCTTTTTACCTTTCCTTTGATTTGGCCACGAAAAGACTATTCCACAGCCTCTGTTCCTATTTTGCTACCCAGTAAAAATAACTTCTTTCTTCCTTTTCAAAACCATCCCAAATTTTAGATTCACCACTAACATTTTAGCTTCTGGTCTTTCCTCATAATTTTAACTTCTCACTCAACTAAATCTTTGCTGTGTTCTATCATTGCTGTAACAGGAGAACCAGAACTGCTTATCTAACCAGGATCTCCTTTAGTCCAGTCAGATGTAAAAAAGAAACTGCTGATGGAACTCAGTGGGTCAAGCAGCATCTGTAGAGGTAAAGGGATAGTCTTTGCTCCAGACTCTAGCATCAGCTGTCTCGTGTCTCCAGTCAAAATTCTACACTGCTTTGTTGCTCTTATCTTCAATAGCCATGCCCCACCACTATATATGAAAGCACAAGTCCAATTCCAATCTTCTTTAACATGCAGAATAAAGGTCTCTATAACTCTCTCTTCAAATCTCCCTCTTCCTCTATTCTCTTAATTACAGATTATAGATTAGTTTATTGTTATATACTCCAGCATACAATGAAATTCCTTGCTCACTTAGGCTGCTGGGGAGTTCTTCAATCTTGTTTCTAGTGGATTGTGAAGTTAACATTCTCTCCATTTGTGGCATTGTTTAGACAGAGTCAAAAGAGCATCACCCACTAGATACGTCAGCAATAGTGATCGGCATTGAAGTGTTACTGATCATGGACATCAAATTGTTACCGCAACAAGTTCCAGGCATTAAACCAGATTCTATACCTCAATCACAGTGAGGGAATCTGACCAGTAAACTCTTTCTGCCATAGATAGTAGCTGAATAAACCAGTACGTTGACAGATTCCAGACAACATATTGCTCTTGTGATAATTCCATTGAGTAAACTCAATGTTATGGAATCTGCACTACCAACTATTATTATGGCAGGTTCCCATTGTAAACTGTTACTGTGACAATTTTTATACAGTAAGCTATTATACTACTATCCATGTTGTGATAAGATTACATGGAATACATTGCTACTGTAGCAGACTCTGTAGAAAAGAGTATGATGTATTCTGTATGTTGTACTGAGCAGATTCTGCCCAATAACTGCTGCTGTGACAGATTCTATATTGTAAGCTGTGTAAGTTCTAGGCAGTAAACCACTGCTGTGAAGATTCTGTGACAGATTATGTACAGTCAACCTTTACAGTGATTTTCTGCAGTAAGATGTTACTGCGCTAGATGCCCTGTGTAAACTGTTAGTGTTTCAGATTCTGTACAGTAAGCTGTTACTGTACAGATTGTATGTAGCTGATTGCTTCTGCGACAGGTTCTCTACAGTGAGTTTGTTCTAGTGACAGATTCTGTGCAACAAACTGTTATTGTGACAGTTGTATACAGCAAACTATTTCTCTGGAGAATTCTGTACGTCAGCCTGTTGCACAGACAATTCAGGGCAGGAAATTGTTCTTGTGAGCTATTTAATTACTGTTGCTGCTGTAAAGGTTGTACTGTAAAAGAATGCAAGGTATCTCAGTGGATCTTATTTATTTAAGGAATCAAAAGAGAAAATGATGGAAATGCAAATATTGTGAAGATGCATTAAAGAGAATACCTAATGACACATCTTTGGACAAATCCAAATGCCATTATCCATTTTTTAAGATGATAGTCTATTTTCAGAAACATTATTAGACGAAATATTGAAATAATAAAAGCAGCAGATTCTGCAAATTTGAAGTAAAAACAGAAAATGCTGGAAATACCAAACAAATTGAGCTGACAAAGGGTTTTTGATCTTAACGGTAACTCAGTTTCTCGTTCCACAGGTGCTGCTTGACCTGCTGAGTGTTTCTGTTTGACAAGCCTTCTGCTGTTGAGTTCACAGCGTCATCACGCAGATGTGATCCATTTGTAGATTTTGCATGATTTATGTTTCTAAACAAATTTATTTATCTTTTCACGGAGCAATTGAAAAGCAAGTAACAAGATGTTTTCATTGAATGTTGAGTTAGTCAATCCATTTAATGACATCAGGAGCAGCTCGGTAAATTGGTATATTGGTTTATTATTGTCACATGTACCGAGGTACAGTGAAAAACTTGTTTTGCATGCCATCCATATCATTTCATTACAACTGTGCATTGAGGTAGTACAAGGGAAAACAATAACAGAATGCAGAATATAGTGTTACAGTTACAGAGAAAGTGCAGTGCAGGCAGACAATAAGGTACAAGGTCATAACAAGGTAGACTGTGAGATTAGTAGTCTATTTCATTGTACTAGGGGACTGTTCAATAGTCTTATAACAGCGGGATAGCAGCTTGATGTACACTGTTGGTGTTTGCATGCAGTGGACAGGAGCCTAGCTACCTAGGCTAAACCTGATGGGATCTGACTATACATGGATCAGGTTAGCTTTGAAAATATCAAATCTTTGGATTTGCGTTGGATTAGGCAGGCAAGCGCACTGTGAATATAAATTTAATAATTACAGCTGCTTACCTAGTGTTCGTGTGGACCCCATTTTGAGTAGGCAGCTGGGAGGGAGCACAAAGGAACTGACGCTGGGAGGTGTCCCTGAGCTGGGCAGGTGGGTAATGTGAGTGCCTGACGAAGGGGGCTAAGGGCAATCCCCACAGCAAAACACATTCAAAGCTAATGGAGCAGCCAAGCCAGAGCAACTTCTCGGTTCCGAGTGAAAACACAGCAAATGCAACAAGCAGGTGACTGGGCACTGCTAAACAAGTATCTGACAGAAAAGCAACATTTCCAGACATAAAGAAATACACCGAAGGATTTTCCTTAAAGCTGGTGCTCTGCTAACACAAGTGGAAAAACTTGTGTTAACGGACTAGCTAAGTCCTCAAGATTCCAATGTAACAAGCTGGGAATAAATGGACAATTCAGCAAGGTTTATGGCTTTGGATTTTAACCACAGCCAGGCTGGAACTTTTTTTCCTGAAGCAAATCAAATTAAACATGACAGAATCTCACAAGGGTAAAACAGAAGTAGCTTTGTTGCTGCAATTGGCATTGATATGGATATCAGATACATGATATTAAATGACTGGTTTTCCAATTCATCTCTTGGGTGTGTATACCATGAGCAATTGATATCAAGTCATACAATACTTGTAGTCCCATTAAATTCCCTTGATGATTATCCTATTATTGGTCTACTCTGGAACTTATTAAACTGTGGCTGTTAGTGAGCTGTTGTTCCTCATTGGAAATTGATGATTCTGTCATCAATCCTGTCCTAGTGACTTATTAACACAAGGGAAGTTGGTGTTTCTGGTAACACCAACCTTTATTGTTCTTCAACAAGTAACTTACCAGACTAGTTCAGAGGCCACCTAAAAGCCAACCACATTCCTATGGGCTGGGAGGGATGCATAGACCAGAACATGAAGAATGATACATTTCCAAGGAGTAACTGGTTGAATTTTGAGGATGTATCTGGTAGAATAGATAAGGAGGAACCAGTAGATGTAGTGTATTTGGACCTTCAATAAACTCTGCAAAAGGTCCAATGTAAGGCTTCAGTTGCAGAATTAAAGCACGAAGGGTTTGGGGTAATATGGATTGAGAAGTGGTTGACAGACAGTAAATAGAGTGGGAATGAACTGGTCATTTTTCCGGATGGCAGGGAGTGATTAGTGGGCTGCTGCAGGAATTAGTGCTTGGGCCTCAGCTTTTCTTCACATATATCTCTGATAGGAATGCGGGAAGTAAGTGTAACATCTCTAAGTTTGCAGACCAGACACCTCTGGAGAGGTTAGGGTTAGGGGGTGGCAGGAGGATACAAGCTGTGAGGAGGATACAAAGAGATTCCAATGTGATTTAAGCAAGTTGGGTGAGTAGGCAAATTCATGGTAGATACAGTTTAATGTGGATAAATGTGAGATTCTCCACTTTGGTTCTAAAAACAGAAAGATAAATTATTATCTGAATGGATGGATTGGGAAAAGGAAGGTGAAAAGAGACCTGCGTGTCCTTGTACACTAGACAAGTGTTCAGGTGCAGCAAGCAGTTGGGAAGGCAAATGGTGTGTGGACCTTCATTGCAAGAGGATTTGAGCACCGGAGCAAGGATGTCTTGCTGCAGCTGTATAGAATCCTAGTGAGACCAAAGCACGGTGTGCAGACTTGGTTTCCTTATCTGAGGAAGATGTTGTTACCATGGGGGAGTGCCTCGTAGGTTCAGTGGACTGATTCCTGGGATAGCAGGACAGATATATGAGGTGACATTGGGTCGGTTAGGTCTGTGTAAAAGAATGAGAGGGGTTATTATAGACATCTATAACATTCTAATATGACTAGACAGCCACAGGGTATGGGGTATGCCATTTAGTACCAAGAACAGGAGAAATTTCTTCAGAGGCAGATGAACCTGTAGAATTTTCTACCACAGAAGGAAGTGGAGGCCAAATCATTAACTATTCTCAAGATGTATTTCATAATGCAAAGGTGATGGAAGGGTTATGGGGAGAGGGTGGGAACAGAGGGATACTGAACCGGATGAACAGCCATGACTGAGTTGAATGGCGGAGCAGGCATAAAGGGCCAAATGGAATATTCCTGCTTCTATTTTCCATGGTAGTGTAGCGGTTAGCATAACACTATTACAGCGCCAGTGACCCGCGCTCAATTGCAGCCGCTGTCTGTAAGGAATTTGTACGTTCTCCCCGTGTCTTCGTGGGTTTCCTCTGGGTGCTCCGGTTTCTTCCCACATTCCAAAGACGTACGGGTTAGGAAGTTGTGGGCATGCTATGTTGGCGCCGGAAGTGTGGCGACACTTGCAGGCTGCCCCCATAACACTCTATGCAAAAAGATGCATTTCACTGTGTGTTTCGATGTATGTGTGACTAATAAAGATATCCCTTATCTTCTATGTTTTCTGTTCCATAAAAGGCTTCAGTAACGGTGTGGGGTTATAGGTCCATTTCCACAAAGAAGTTCACATTCCACGTTCATCCAAACTGGAAACTTCCCCTTTTATTTTTTTTATGTACTCATTCACAGACTGTGGATGTCACAGACAATGCCAGCATTTATTGCCTGTCCCTTATTGCACCTGAACTAAGAAGGCACCTGTAGTAAACAATGCTCGTGGTTCTGGAGTTACATAGAAGCCAGAGTGGGTAAGGACAAGCAGTTTTCCTTCCACAAAGGACATTAGTGAATCAGGTGGGTTTTTAAAATAAACTGGAAATTTCATGGTTACCATTACCGAGATTAGTCATTTTAAAATTCCAAATTTATTTAATCGCTTGAGTTTAAATTGTCCAGCTGCCATGATAAAATTGGAAGTCCTGTTGCAGGATCATTGGTATAGAGCTCTAGCTACTAGTCCAGTAACTCAATCAATACACTTTTGAAACTCTCTCCTTCCCTCCTCTTTGCTCTGCACCTTAAACTTGTTTTATCTCCAGCTTTTTTCTTTGCTGTTTTATTGTAAAATCAGATTCCTTATGATAGGGTAGATAATTATTGACACTGCTCTAATATTATGTGGCAGTACTTATAAATTTGAGTATGTAGTTTGTTGCTGCCCCCATAGAAATCATTGTAGCAGTGTATCAATTAGACAGATCCAGGTAGAAATGGATTTCAGTCAGTCATTCTGCAGTTTATATCCCAGTGGGAGCCATTGAGTACTGTAGGATGTAAATCTGTGTTTATAAATATATTCCTTTATTATTCAGTCTTAGAGTCCTACAACAGCTGTACTCATTCAATCACTCTTCTTCAGTCTGTGTGAGATATACGTTTAGACATTCCTTAAAATAGGCTTCCCTGAAGTAGTCTTAGATGTTCCAGCTGTGCCCATAATGTAAGGCCCCATACCCACCGCAGTTCCCTTTCAGCAATCCCAGAAGGGAGCAGGTGGTCCAAGTTCACGCTCAACTTCTCTAGCTTCGCTGCAGGTTTGCTTTGTCTCTTAAAGGAGCTTCTTCACCAGTCAAATTCTGCACTGAGTGTGGGAGGCACATTCCCATTTCCCCTAAAGTTTTACACAACACACTATATGGCTTGTAGAGATTTCAGAAATGAGGTTGTACAGACTGCAGATATGTGACTGTCTGGATGTCAGTGATGTAACGAACAAAGGAGGTGATGTCCTTCTGTATATACTGAATCCCTAGTTTTTTTAATAGATTTTCTTCCCAACAAACCGGTTTCCCCTCCTCTTCTCATGAAGGCATCGAAACATGTTGTGTCATATTTCCCTGGATATTGCTGCTTCCTCTCCCCAATATCCACCCTGCAGGCTTTTCCTCAGAGGGAGAAGCCCTGCGAAGCCTTTTGGCAGATGCAAAAATCCTGATTTTTACAACCTCTTGCAAGTTTAAAATAATATAATTCATTGAAAATGCTTTTCCCCTTGCAGTGAAAAGATTTCAAATTGTCAGTGGGCACAGTAAAGTGCAGGCTACACAGATGGATAAGGGGATTCAGGACTTTAAAATGATGGTGTAATTTATAGAGGCTTTGTTTAGTCTTAATCCAGCAGCCAGGAACCAGAAACAGAAGGCGATAAATCGCTCCTTACAACTGCCAAACTCAGATCAATTCACAGAGAATGGGTGAGAAAGCTGCAATCTAATCTTGGGGTGCAGATGACCACAATAAACTGTTGAGGTTCATTGCTACAGATTATGATGGTGGCTGAACCTCAAGATTACATTATCTCCTTTTAAACACTCTCAACTACACGTTGCTCCATGTGCAATCTATTGATCCCCTTACATGTCTTCCCTGCCTTACTTACAAGATACCGTATTTAGAACAGAGTAACCTAATGTCTAGTTACTAAGCACCATCATAATGTACATAAACCCTGCATTGCCCATTGTGGCTCTAGAGCAATCGATGTATTTAGGCTTGGCAGTATTAGATATTTACTGTATCAGTCAATGTTTACTTATCAATAAACATTGACAAATCTTGAGTTCTGTGCAATTTTTATTTTGATCCAGCTATTGTCAGATAGGCACTGAGTTCAGCCAAGGTACAGTGTGAACGTGACCAAATTCAGAGACTATCAGCACCACACTTAGAGTTATGGCTCACTCACAATTCCTGGAAGCACTTCTAACGGACCTTGATGTACCAGCAGCTTCTGTTAGCTGCTAATGCCGAGATCTCCATCCTTGTGATCTGCCAAAAAACTCATCCATAAGTGGTGATCCAGAGGTTTTAAAGAATTCTCCAGTCACTAATCGGCTTCAAACTAAAATGGCTTCATTTGGAATCTGCAGCCTGTTCAAAGATAGTTTTAGTTAGTTCCCTTTTCTATGCACTGGGATCTATGAGTCACCAGCAAACCAAGTCAGTGGGCAAGGTTCTATACCAGCAGGAAATATGCAGAGAACCTTCTCCTTATTCCATTGTTTGAACTCATAGCCAGCTGAAAATTAACAGGTCTTCAATTACCATTTTGGAGGATAGGGTGGAGTTGGAGAGGGGAGGTTGGCATGTGGTTTCCTCACCCTGCTCCAGTACAACTTGGGTGGAACCATTACAATAGGACAAATGGGTTGAATCCATCCTCTTGCTTCCTGCCACCCTCCAGTATTTAGTGCCCCTGGATCAGGCCTCAGCCAAAAAACTGTGCGTGAACCAACAGGTCAGAATTGAGGGATTCCCCTGGTTGTGTTGGCTTTGGAGGGTTTTACAAACTGTGCTCATTTTTTTCAGTGCCCAGATGTGAACAGGTATGTTTTTTAAATTTAAATTTTTTAAAATTTTATTTACAGTGTGGTAACAGGCCATTCCAGCCCAACGAGTCCGCGCCGCCCATTTTAAACCCAAATTAACCTACCCGTATGTCTTTGGAATGTGGGAGGAAACCGGAGCACCCGGAGGAAACCCACACAGACATGGGAGAACGTACAAACTCCTTACAGACAGCAACGGGAATCGAACCCCGATCGCAGGTGCTGTAATAGCGTCGCGCTAACCGATACGCATAAAGTTATTTGTTCCCAAAAATATAGGAGAAGTTCATTTTTTGTTGACAGCACTAAATGGATGTAAGAAAATTGGCCTCCAAGAATCAGGTGGTGAGTTCTACTCTGACATCCGTTTAGACAAATTCCTTTATTTTACTAAAACAATTCCTTTATTTTACTAAAACAATTCCTTTATTTTACTAAAACAATGACCTGTGTTTCCTGCATGGTTAGTTCAGTCATTTACGGTGATTTTAGACATGGAGGATGAACACCTCAGTTAAAGATCTTTGTTCCTGGTAGTAAAGTTGTTAGGATACCAATCTTACCCACGTTAAGGTCTTACTTGGAAGAAAATGAATGAGCTAACATGTGTCACAAAGTTGCACTGGTTCATGGAAGATTTGTGATTTTTGCATACTCTTTAATGGTATCTTCAAATGTCAAAGTGCACAAGTACATGTATGCCCAGGTACAATGAAAAACTTACTTGCAGCAGCATCATAGGCACATAGCATCAGATAAGCAGCATTCACAAGAAAAACATAAATTAAACATAAATTATACACAATTTTTCCAAATGAGAACACAATTAGAACAAAAAAAACAGTCTATTTTAGTGCAAAGTGATCAAAGTGGTCATAGTGTTGCTAAACTGTAGTGATTAGCGTTGTGCTGGTTGGTTCAAGGACTGGATGGTTGAAGGTGAACCAGCAGCCCAATTTCAGCAGCACCTTGGGCCCAATTTTCCATTTGGTCCCAAAAGTGGAAGCTCAATCATTTGATCAACACTAAGTCCTTGTTATCCGTGAGAGATAGGTGCATGGGCTTCCCCTGGATGGCGCAAAAAAACCCCCCACAGATAACAGCATGGCTGCTGGCAATGACCTCTCTATGAATATAACAACTTGTATACAAGTTGCAGCTTGTAAATTTCAGCTTGTCAAAACAGATGCGAATTCCCCCTCTTTTGGAGCCTCCAGAACAAATCCGAAGTGGAACCATTGGTGGACCTGCAAGTACTGATACTAAGTTAGTGGCTATTGAGGACCCAGTGAATATGCCTACAAATTCATTCTTAAGAAAGCAGAATTGATACCATTACTTTAAAGTACATTCAGTGCTATTAATCAGGAAGAATTTCTAAGCATTAAGTCCTTGCTGGTGTCTTGTAACAAGCAGATGCGAGTATCTTGTGCCATATCGAACCATTTTACTCTCCTAGTCGTTCTCCAAAATTTATCAATAGATATTAAAAGTTGGCTGATGATATCAAGAGGACAACCCATTCTTCATCTTGCTGATCAGACAATCTTAAAGGCCTTCAACATAAACATTACCGATCGCTGATGTCTACTAGATTGACAGATAAGATCCATTGTGATGGGATAATACTTGGAAAAGGAGATTTTAAATTTAACATTTTTGTGAGAAGGGAATAGTTAAGGCAGCAAAGCAATTGAATTTTTATAATGCACTTATGACTGATTTCTGAATCAATATCACTTGAACCGCAAATAACACACGTGCTTCAACACTGAGCAACAAATCATCTCCTGAGTTGTGGTCATGACATGATTAACTTTGTTATTATGGTATTGAGTGAGCAACAGGAATCCTAACCAAGGTTTCAGTAAGGCATATGGTGAAGGGATGGGAAATAAATTTACCACAGTAATCTAAGCTGAGCTGTTAATAGGTAAATCTATCAACAAATTGTTGATGGGATAACAATGTTTTTAATATAGTGGAAAACTAGAGCACATCCCTAAAAGGCGATAACTTCAGTTAGTTATATTAGCCAAGGTCAATGAACATGATAATAGACAATAGAGGCATTTAAGAGGCTCTTAGATAGGCACATGTATATTTAGAGAATGGAGGGATAGAGACCTTGTGCAGGCAGAGGGTATTAGGTGTCATTAGTTTAATTAGTTTGGCACAACATTGTGGGCTGAAGGGCCTGTACTGCTCTATGTTCTAATATCAGGCTAAAACAAAAAGTGTACACCAAAGGCAGGAAGATCAACAAACAGCAGGCTGGTGGAAAAGTATGTATGTGAGTAAAAGAGAGTAATAAAGGGTGCAAAAAGGGAATATGAAAGTGATTGCAGGTGATTTAAACTGAACCGTGTAAATTCATTAAGAGGAAGAGAGTGACAGACACCAGCCTCCCCTCCTTGGACTCTGACTTTACCTCTCGTTGTCTTGGTGTAGCAGCCAGCATAATCCAAGACCCCACCCACCCGGGACATTCTCTCTTCTCTCCTCTTCCATCGGGTAGAAGATACAGGTGCCTGAGGGCACGTACCACCAGGCTTAAGGACAGCTTCTACCCCACTGTGATAAGACTATTGAACGGTTCCCTTATATAATGAGATGGACTATGACCTCACGATCTACCTTGTTGTGACCTTCCACCTTATTGCACTGCACTTTCTCTGTAGCTGTGACACTTTACTCTGTACTGTTACTGTTTTTACCTGTACTACATCAATGCACTCTGTACTAGCTCAATGTAACTGCACTACGTAATGAATTGACCTGTACGATCGGTTTGTAAGACAAACTTTTCACTGTACCTCGTTACAAGTGACAATAATAAACCAATACCAATACCAATTCACCACCCATACCCCAGATTCTTTAATGTTCTTAATTCTGAATTAAGCATTTCTTATTTTTAAACAGCTCAACTGTATCTGTGTCTTTGACCTTCCAACAAGTGTGTTCCATGTTGGCAAACCTCTTTGCATGTGCTGGGATTAAATGGTTTTATGTGGTTTCCATTTATTTCTCCCAGTTTCCTAAATAGTTGGATCTTCTGCCTAATCCATTCTTTTCCTCTTTTTTTCCCCTGACTTTCCCTGTTTCTCTACTTGCCTCAGAGATGTGAGTTTGGATTCCACCATAGCAACTGGGGAGCTTCATTTCAAGTAATGAAATGCATCTGGAATTAATGGTGACACAAGAGGTTCTTGCAGATGCTGGAATCTGGAGCAACACACACAAAATGCTGGAGGAACTCAGCAGGTCAGGCAGCATCTATGGAGCCATTTCAGGTCATGACCCTTCATCAGTCCTGGCGAAGGGTCTCGGCCCAAAACCTTGACTGTTCATTTCCCTCCGTAGATGCTGCCTGACCTGCTGAGTTCCTCCAGCATTTTGTGTGTGGAATTAATGATGACTGTGAATCTATCAGATTGTTGTAAAAACCATTCAGGTTTGCTGTAGTCCTTCAGAGAGGGATACTTGCTATCTCTGCTCGGTCTGGCCAATACGTGACTAACTTCACTTGCCATCAGTGTAATGCACAGGCATGGTACTGTAGCGGTTAGCATGACGCTTTACAGCGCCAGTGACCCCAGTTCAAATCCGGCCACTGTCTGTAAGGAGTTTGTACGTTCTCCCCGTGTCTGCATGGGTTTCTTCCGGGTGCTCCGGTTTCCTCCCACATTCCAAAGACGTACGGGTTAGGAAGTTGTGGGCGTGCTATGTTGGCACCGGAAGTGTGGCAACACTTGCAGGCTGCCCCCAGAACACTGTGCAAAAAGGTGTACTTCACTGTGTGTTTCAATGTACATGTGACGAATAAAGATATCTTATACTGTTAATGTGGTTGACTCTTAACTATCTCCTCAGTTCAGGGAACGTTAGACATGGGCAGTAAATGTTGGCATTCCAATGATTTCCACATCCCAAGAACAAATAAATTAAAACAAAAACACATGTTAAAATTTAAAACATAACCTTTTGTTAATCTGATGAGTAATCAATGGTGTGAAATGTTCACCCATTCATGTTCCAAAGCAGGGCCCTGGACATCAGTTTTCTAGCACTGTGGCTATTAACATCCTTTGTTCTCAGGGACTTGCTGTTAGCTGATTTTGTTCAAATTCTAAGATTTCTCTTGTTTCCCTGTGGGAGAAGATTCCCTACCCACTGTAACTCCCTTTGAAACTAAGTCAGATCACCCCTTAACCTTCTTCTCCTCAGGGAACTCCACGCTAATTTACACAGCGTCTTCGAGCTCAATTCCTTCATCCCAGGAACATCCTGATGAATTGTGGCTGGATGTTGCTAGTTTTAATTTAGGCAAAGTTGTGATCCTGCTGTCAAAGCATTTGATTATCCAGAGGTTTCTTAAAAATTATTTTAAAGTAACAACTGATTTGCAGTGCTCGTGCTAAGATGCAGGCTTGTGATTTGTCTTTGCAAGTCAGTGCTCCCGGCTATTTGCCAATCTCAAAGTCACTGACTGTTGAGAATTCAACTGGTAACCTGTACATTGCCCAGACTGTGGATTTTATCCTGACCCCAGCTCCTGCTTTGATGGCTACATCTATCACAACTTCAGTGCTTTCCAAGGATTCCTCTGTAGCATTCAACTGAGCTGTACCAGTATTTCACCATTACAGCATCTACACAGGGATGATAATGAATAAAGGGAGCTCATTTTAAGTCAGCCAGTGCTGGAAAAATTCACTGCTGTACTCAAAGACAGCTGCCTTGAAGAAGCAGGATGATACAGTCAGAGGATATATCATGGAAACAGGCCCTTCAGCCCACAGAATCCAGGCCAACCATCAACCACCCATTTACTCTAATCATACACTAATCCCATTTTTAAAATTCTCCTCATATTCCCATCAAAGTCCCCCACCCTCAGGTTCTACTACCCATCCACGCACTAGGAGCAATTTACAGTGGCCAATTAATCTACCAATCAGCATGTCTTTGGGATGTGGGAGGAAACTGGAGCACCTGGAGGAAATCCACATAGTCACAGGGAGAGCATACAAGCTGCACACAGACAGCACTGGAGGTCAGGATCGAACCTGGGTCAATGGAGCTGTGAGGCAGTGGCTCTACTAGCTGTACCTCTGTCCTGGTGTGAAAAGGTCCACTGTTGTGCCCATATGTTACCAAGTCTCAATGTGTGTTTGGTATTGGTATTGGTTTATTGTCAGTTGTACTGACGTACAGTGAAAAACTTGTCTTACATACCGATCGTACAGGTCAATTCATTACACAGTGCAGTTACATTTTGCCCTTGCATTTTTCCATCTTGTTTCGTCGATTGCTGCTAACATTAAAAATGGCAGAACCATGGAAGCTTACAGCCCCCAAAGAAGGCCACCCAGCCCGTATCTGTGTGCCCACTCAAAAGCCCCATCAGTACAGGAGCTGTTGGTCTCCTATGTAGAATGCAATACTTCACCATCAGCACTCAGAGCTGGTGAACCCTAAGCTCTGGAACTCTCTTCCCAAACCTCTCCGCTTTTCTTCCTCTCTTTTCTCTTTTACATTGCTCCTTAAGAATCTAACACTCTGGCTAAACCTTTGCCATTTTTTCCTAAGATTCCTTTTTATGGTCACTGTCATATTTTGTCCTGATAACCATCATGTGGAGTATGGACCATTTCACGGTGCTTAAATGTGCTACCTAAATGCAACTTGAGTTTTTGTTTAGGTAAAGCAGTGTAAAGCAATTTTTGTGTCACAGATGCCTTTCCATATAATAATTTCTCCAAGGATATTGCTGGAGGTTTTTTTGATAAAAGATTCAAGAACAAGTTAGGCTTGAGACAAATTCCCAATTTTTATCTAACTAGCACCTGTCATTTTTTAATACAGCTGTAACATCATTTGTGTTTTTCTATTTTTGTTAAAGAGCACTGTTTGACCGTCGACCAGGATTGAGTTCTGTGTGAGTGACAGTTTCCTTGGAAACCACTTTCTGTTCACCTTCAAGGTACCTTCAGTTTCATCGCCTGCGCACTGCAGTGAGGAAGTTGGAAACGTCCTAAAGCTCAGATGCAGACACGGTAGTGTAGTGGTTGGCATAACGCTTTACAGCGTCAGCGACCCGGGTTCAATTCCTGCCGCTGTCTGTAAGGATTTTGTATGTTCTCCCCGTATCTGTGTGAGTTTCCTCCGGGTGCACCGGTTTCCTCCCACATTCCAAAGACATACAGGTTAGGAAGTTGTGGGCATGGTATGTTGGCGCCGGAAGCAAGGCGGCACTTGTGGGCTGCCCCCAGAACACCCTACGCAAAAGATGCATTTCGACGTACATGTGACTAAGAAAGATATCTCATCTTATCTTACCTTATCTTAACTGACCTCCAACAATACTGTTGCAGTCCAAAGTTTATACAGCTCTCGAAAGCACAGTTGGTGGGGCTGCTGTCTCACAACTCCAGCAACCCTAGTTCCATCCTGACCTCTGGTGCTGTTTGTGTGGAGTTTGCATGTTCTCCCTGTGCCCCACCAACTGTGCTTTTAAGAGCTGTTTAAACTTTGGACTGCAAGAGCACTGTTGGAGGTCAGTTAAGATAAGATAAGATATTTTTATTAATCACATGTACATTGAGACACACAGTGAAATCCATCTTTTTGCGTAGAGTGTGGTTTTCTCCCAGATACTTTGGTTTCCTCCCACAACTTGCCCCTAGTGTGTATCTGAGTGGTAGAATCTGGGTGAAAAGTTGATGGGAATGTGGAGAGAAGAAAATAGGATTCCTGTAAATAGGAGCTCGATGGTTGGCCCAGACCCAGTGGGCTGAAGGGCCTGTTTCCATGCTGAATGTCTCTGTGACATTCAAAAACAAACATGACAGACAAACACAGTGTTAAAGTTATAAAGGGGTGTTTTACAAAATGACATGTGCCAGTCGCATATAAGTGGACTAGAGGTTTCATCCTTGAAGGAAGCATCACTCCTACTCTGTGCTTGAAACCCTCAGAAGTTATCTTTATATGTAGACAGATGCATGTACACCGCCCCCTTTCCTGAAATCAGTGACCAGCTCTTTTGTTTTGTTGACATTGAGGGAAAGGTTGTTGTCATGACACCATGCCACTAAACTCTCTATCTCCTTCCTGTACCCCGACTCATCGTTATTTGAGGTTCGGCTCACTACAGTGGCGCCATCTGCAAACTTGTAGATGGAGTTAGAGCAGAATCTGGCCACACAGTCATGAGTATATAGGGAGTAGAGTAGAGGGCTGAGGACGCAGCCTTGTGGGGCACCGGTGTTGAGAATAATCGTGCCAGAGGTGTTGCTGCCTCTCCTCACTGAATGCGGTCTGTTGGTCAGAAAGTCAGGGATCCAGTTACAGAGGGAGGTGTTGAGTTCCAGGTCTCGGAGTTTGGTGATGAGTTTGCTTGGAATTATAGTATTGAAGATGGAGCTGTAGTCAATAAATGATAGACAGTGTCTTTACTGTCCAGATGCTCCAGAGCTGAGTGCAGGGCCAGGGAGATGGCGTCCGCTGTAGACTTGTTTCGGTGGTAGGTGAATTGTAGTGGGTCGAGGTTATCTGGGAGGCTGGAGTTGATGCATGCCATGACCAGTGTCTCAAAGCACTTCATGATGGTGGATGTCAGAGCCACTGGTCGGTAGTCATTAAGGCATGTTCCCTTGCTTTTCTTCGGTACCGAAGTTGTTGTTTTTACCTGTACTACCTCAATGCACTCTGTACTAACTCAATGTAACTGCACTGTGTAATGAATTGACCTGTATGATCAGTATGCAAGACAAGTTTTTCACTGTACCTTGGTACAAGTGACAATAATAAACCAATACCAAAGCCGGACACAGTCCAGCAACAATTCCGGATTGTACTGAGCTGACTGTCTGGGTGAACTGCCTTTACACCAAGGATTGAATGAAGAAAATGATCCTCGGTCACAGATCTTCATTAAAATTCAGGTTAAGTTTTTTTTCAACAGTCAACGTTTCAGGTCGAGACCCTTCATCTGGACTGAAGGGTCTCAACCTGAAACATCGACCGTCCATTTCCCTCCACAGATGCTGCCTGACCCGCTGAGTTCTTCCAGTGTTTTGTATCTTGCTCCAGATTCCAGCATCTGCAGTCTCTTGTGTCTCGAGGTTTTTCTTCGTTTGACCTTGGATTTGTGTTTTTAATTACTCAGAGTTTAGTTTAACACTATTACAGCACCAGCGACCTGGGTTCAATTCCCACCGCTGTCTGTAAGGGGTTTGTATGTTCTCCCCATGTCTGCCTGGGGTTCCTCCGAGTGCTCCGGTTTCCTCCTACATTCCAAAGACATACGGGTTAGGAAGTTGTGGGCATGCTGTGTTGGCGCCAGAAGCGTGGCGACACTTGTGGGCTACCCCCAGAACACTCTACACAAAGATACATTTCACTGTGTGTTTCGATGTACATATGACTAATAAAGAAATCTTATCTCATTTTCAACTGAATGTATTAATTTTTGCCTTTAATTATTTTTAAATCATTTCTTTGTAAATGTTCAAATCTATTTAAACTTTTTAAAATAAAAAAGACACTTAAGAACAACAAGCTGTCAAAAGCCATTAGGGTGATGTTGGGGGCAGAGTCTCACATTCCATTGCCTGAAGCCTGGACTTGTGGCTCACCCTGCCTTGTGGAAGGGCTATGGTCTGGGGTCTTCCAGTACATAGGATCCCATAGATGAGCAGGCTCCACATTAGGGAACTGCAGGGTTAGATCTGGGGTTGAGTGAGGTGGCAGGATAGGGCCCATTCAGAAACAATAAAGTCACTAGAATAATGTTGTTGTCACAAGTGTTCAGCCTGAGAGAACAGGGAGGTAATTTATCAGCTGAGATGACAACTTCCCAAAGCATCTCAGGTTGCGAACTGTTGCTTCGGTCATCCTGTCTGCATTCAGTAAACCAGTTCCCTTTACGACGTTTAAAAAAAACTCATCCGGTGTTAATAGGAGAAAGATGTTAAGATTTATTTCAGTCCAATCCAACTGTTGAAACTTAACTGTTGAAACGTAACTTAATTGGAACTTAAAGCAACAAAGACCCAGATTATTAAAAATCTACCTGCATATATAAAGGCAGACATTCCCCTACACACATTGCTACAAGTGCTTGCCTCAACTGGTGTTGTATTACTAGGAATTTATTAAGGGATTCTCCTGATTGCCATGATAGGGTTGTCAGAAGAAATTTCCATGTTGTGGCTCATCTGGAGCATTTATCCAGCCAACCTCCACCAAATGGGTGGCTGTTGACAGGAAGAGCCTTGGAGGATACTTCTCGGAACTTATGCTTGGAGATAATGGGGTTGGACATTTATCAGGGCGGCTTCTTAGACACTCATTGGAGTCACTGAGAGCAGTTCCTGCATTGAGTTCCAGAGACACGCAGATTCAACATATTTGCCACCTCTCAGACAGTGTCAGGCTCCCCTCCACCACCCCACTAAATATAGTATGTCAGCAGCTTATATTTAATGGGTGGCTAACTTGTGGATTTAATTCTCTCTGTGTGCTATTTACAGGGTAGCCAATAGTCTGTACAAATTACTGTCCTTTAAGCAGGTTGCCATCTGTGATAAACCAACACAGAAGAATTTACTCAAGCACTTTCATGGATGCACTAAATATAGTATACAGCCAACCTGCTGCACCCTGAGGGGTGCAGTGACTTAGGTATCCATTTATTCTTAAAATTCTCAACAACGGTAGTACATACAAAGTCAAAATTGAGTTTATTGTCATATGCATAAGTACACGTATGCACAGGTGCAATGAAAATCTTACTTGCAGCAGCATCACAGGCACATTGTATTAGAGACACAATATTCACAAGAAAAACATAAACATAAATTATACAAAACTATACAAGAAAGAACACAATTAGAACAAAAAAAAACAAAGTCCATTGCAGTGCAAAATGGTCAAAGTGGTCATAGTGATGCTGTACTGAGGTAGTGATTAGAGTTGTGCAGGTTGGTTCAAGGGCCAAATGGTTGAAGGGAAGTGGCTGTTCCTGAACCTGGTGGTGTGGGACTTCAGGCTTCTGTACCTCCTGCCTGATGGTAGCTGCGAGGAGATGGCACGGCCTGGATGGTGGGGATCTTTGATGATAGACATTGCCTTCTTGAGGCAGTGCCTCTTGTAGATACTACTGATGGTGGGAAGAGATGTGCCCAAGATGTATTGGGCAGAGTCCACTACTCTCTGCAGTTTCTTACATTCCTGTGCATTCGAATTGCCGTACTAGACCATGATGCAACCAGTCAGGATACTTTCAACAGTACATCTGTAGAAGTTTGTTAGTGTACAATTCCTTTCACAAACTAATTGTAGTTATTTTTAGTTAAGATTTCTGTCAACATCTACCATTGTAAATTTCGATAACATTTCTCAGTCAAATTTTCTATGTCAACTGTTACAAAGTAGTTACAACTCTGGCCAGTTTGTGGCACAGTGGAACTAATTTCTGAAGTCTTCCTCCCAGCTCCAACACAGTAGATGTCAATAAAGTGACTGGCCAAGGGCACTGCCACTGGAAGCTTACTATTAAAATTTACTTGCTCAGGATATAGTCACTGCAGCTCAGACTTATAGGCTCTGTGAAGCATATTGGATGAATACTGGGTGACATTGAGTATATTTTACTTGATTTTGGTGTTACTGAAGAAAGCATGTACAATGAGCAGGATTCTCTACAATTTGTCATCGTGCTAAGTGTCAGATATAGCATGATGCCTGCTATTGAAAAGACTTGTAATGTCACAAAACATTCAAATTATTTTCCTTCACTCCCCCACCCACTCCATTAATGTTGACACAGATTACTAGTGCTTGGTGTGTTAGGGCAAGGTTAATGCATATGTCACCATCAATTGATTTTTATCAGGGCATTAGAAACAAAGTTGCTTAGGCTGGCTTATTAGCAGTTTGCACAAGGGAGAATCTCAAATATCGTACGAAGGAGTCACTTCTGGTGTGGCCTTTGTGCAAGTGTGCAATAGTTCCTTGACTTCACGTGGTTTATTGTTGACCTGTTATATGAATATACTGCGAGAAGAATGAGTCAGTGGTTGGGTATTCTGTAATAAGCGATTCACCTCCCAACCACCTAGATGCCACGGCCAAGAAAGCTCACCAGTGCCTCTGCTTCCTCAGGAGACTAAAGAAATTTGGCATGCCCCCTTGACACTCACCAACTTTTATCAATGCACCATAGAAAGCATCTTACCTGGATGCATCATGGCTTGGTGTGGCAACTGCTCTGCCCAGGACTGCAAGAAACTGCAGAGAATTGTGGACACAGCTCAGCGCATCACAGAAACCAGCCTCCCCTCCATGGACTCTGTCTATACCTCTCACTGCCCCAGTAAAGCAGCCAACATAACCAAAGACCCCACACACCCCGGCCATCCTTCTCCCCTCTCCCATCAGGCAGAAGATACAAAAGCCTGACAGCACGTACCACCAGGCTCAAGGACAGCTTCTATCCTACTGTTATAAGACTATCAAACAGTTCCCTAGTATGATCAGATGGACTCTTAACCTCACAATCTACTTCGATATGACCTTGCACCTTATTGTCTGTTTGCACTGCACTTTCTCTGTGGCTGTGACACTTTACTCTGCATTCTGTATTGTTTTACCTTGTACTACCTCAATGCACTGTGTAATGAATTGAACTATATGAATGGTATGCAAGACATGTTTTTCACTGTACCTCGGTTCAAGTGACAATAATAAACCAATTCCAATTCCAATTCCAATTCCAACTTGCCGAAGCCTGTCCACCATCAGAAGAACAGATAAAATGCTTACCATTTGTCTGGGTCAGTGCAACTGCAACTACACTCAAGGAACATCCAGGACAAAGCAGCAAACAGTCTGCTGGAGAAACTCAGTGAGTTGAGCAACATCTGTGGGAGGAACGGAATTGTCAATGTTTTAATCCGAAACCCTGCATCAGTCTGAAACCCTGCATCTGTCCGAACCCTGCATCAGTCCAAAACCCTGCATCTGTCCGAACCCCTGCATCTGTCCGAACCCTGCATCAGTTTGAAACCCTGCATCTGTCCGAAACCCTGCATCAGTCCGAAACCCTGCATCAGTCCGAAACCCTGCATCAGTTTGAAACCCTGCATCTGTCCTCTCAGTCCTGATGCTGGGTTTTGAGCCGTAACATTGATAATTCCTTTCCCTCCACAGATGCTGCTCGACCTGCTGAGTCTCTCCAGTGGATGGTTTGTTACTCCAGATTCCAGCGTCTACGGTCTCTTGTGTCTCCAGGACAAGGCAGATCACTTGATCAGCACACAACCCAGTGCTTTAAACCCACAATCTCTTCCCTGCTGGTGTACCATGCCTGCAGTCTGTGCCATCTCCAAAATCCTCTTCAACACCAGGGAAATAGGAACTGCCCAGCACCAGGTTCCCTTTGACTTCACTTGGTCTGAATCCCAAAACTACCCCCCCCAAACAGCACAGTGGGAACATCTTCATCAAATGGACTGCAAAGGTTTAAGAAAGTGGCTCATCACCATCTTTGCCAGGACATGTGAAGTGGGCGATGATTGTGGGCCTTGCCAGCAACATATCCCAGAAATGGACAATTTAAAAAAAGATCTGCCCTTGTTCAGTGCTGTTGTGGAGGTGCAGAAAGTAATGGTAGGAGGTGGGTTATGGTTTACATGATCCCTGTAAGAAAGAGCATCTGCCTCACCAGTCTCACTGTGCCCCATAAAGGCTACTGAGGCAATAAAGTACTTAGAGTCATATAGTCATCCTGAACGGAAACTGGCCCTTCGGCCCCACTGGTCCATGCCGACCAAGATGAATCAGAATCAGAATGCCCATCTAAACTTGTCCCATTTCCCCGTGTTTGGTCCATATGTTCCTATCCATGTACCTGTCCAAGAGTCTTTTAAATGTTGTTAATGTACCTGCCTCAACCACTTCCTCTGGCAGCTCATTCTATACACTGTCCACCCTCTGGGTGAAAAATTTGCCCCTCAGGTCCATATTAAATCTTTCCCCTCTCACCTTAAACCTATGCCCTCTAGTTCTTGATTCCCCAACCCTGGGAAAAAGACTGTGTGCCTTCACCCTACCTATGCCCCTCATGATTTTATACACCTACTTTACAAATGTTGCAATTAATGATAAACAGTGGGCAGTTTGCACAAATAATGTTCCACAAATAGCCATGGAATATTTGGTCAGACAAGCTGTTTAAACTAAGTTGCCAGGTGATACATCTTGGCCAACGTACTAAAATAATTCCCATGTTCTTCATCAGATAGTGCAAAGGGATCTTGTTACCGTCTACCCGAGAGAGCAGAGGTCTGGTTTAACATCTCATCTAAAAACCAGCAACTCGAATGATTAAATTAATTTGGAAATATTAAAATATAGCTGGTCTCAGTAACAATAAGCACAAAACTATTGGCTTGTCATAAAAACACGTTTGAATTACCTACATCTTTCACGGGAGACGATCTGCTGTCCTTACCTAGTCTGGCTGATATGTGACTCCAGACAAACCAAAGTGGTTGACTCTTCGCTGCCTCCTCAGGTCAGAAGCTATTAGGAATGGACAATAAGTACCAGCATTGTCAGTGGTGTTCACACTCTGTGAATGAAGAAATACAAGAAAGCCACTCGGTACTGCTTGTGCAACGTCAGCCTGAATTAGGTACTCACAAGCTGGTGTACAAGTTGGACCCACAACCCTTGGGACAACTGTGTTGCCATCCATGAGCCAAGGATGGCGCAATTAAATTGGTGCTGACAAGCACAGAAATGTACGTCCAAGGATCAGTGTGGAACGGGACCAGTCCTGACAAAATCATAGTCAAAATGGAGTTTATTGCCATATGCACAAGTACATGTGTGCACAGGTGCAATGAAAAGCTTACTTGCAGCAGCAACACAGCTCCATAGCATCAGATAAGCAGCATTCACAAGAAAAACATGTTAAACATAAATTATACACAATTTTTACAAGAAAGAACACAAGTAGAACAAAAAAAAGTCCATTTTAGTGCAAAGTGATCAAAGTGGTTGTACTGTTGCTGTACTGAGGTAGCGATTAGGGTTGTGCAGGTTATTTCAAGAACCTGCACAACCCTTGTACACAAATGTGGATCCGCAGAGAAAACTGACAGTGCAACTGAGGGCTACTTGGTGTTACTTTAAAGGCAATCTTTCAACTTGCAGATTAAATATGAAAGGTTGTGGAGACATAAGTACATTTTCCTTCCTGGCCATACTGGCTACATTTCAGAAGGCAGTTAATTGACTGTGAGGTGCTTTGGTGACGGTGATACCTTCTGTGTAAATGGAAGGTTTTCTTACTCATTCTTTTAGAATCTGGGCATCCCCCATCCCCAAGTGCCCTTGAAAAGGTGGTGGTGAACCATGACCTTGAACTGCTGTAGTCCTTCTGTTGAAGGTATGCCCACAGAGTTGCTGAGTAAGAAGTTCTGGAATCTGGAGCCTGTAATGATGATGGAGCTCTGATATATTTCCAAGTCAGGACAGTGAGAACTTGGAGGCGAACCACCAAGTGGTGCTGTTTCAGTGTGCCCTCCGCCTCTGCCCCTCCTGGTGGTAGAACCCTCAGGTTTGTATTTGCCCTGTTATGTTTGCTGCAGCGAATTGTGATCATATAGGTCGGTTGGCTATCCTCAAGTTAAGGGGCAGATTTCCATCTTCTTCACACAGGTTGGTGCAAGGATCAGAGGGATAGGGATCATGCGCAGGTGGAATTAGTGTAATTCAGCCTTGTGTTCAGTGCAGACATCGTGGCTGAAGGGCCTGTTCCTGAGCTGTACTGTTCTATGTTCTATCCCTGAAGATAGGATGAGAACTCTGAGGAAAAGAACACAGAACCTTTCTTATTTCTGAGCTCTACCCTCAGTGGATGAACCTTCCAGTATATCCTCTCTGAGTGCAGCTGAGGGCAGGCACGGTAGCATAGCGGTTAGCATAACGCTTTACAGCGCCAGCGACCGGGGTTCAAATCCGGCCACTGTCTGTAAGGAGTTTGTACGTTCTCCCCGTGTCTGTGTGGGTTTCCTCTGGGTGCTCCGGTTTCCTCCCACATTCCAAAGACATACAGGTGTGGCGACACTAGCGGGCTGCCCCCTAAAAATCACTACGCAAAAGATGTATTTCACTGTGTGTTTCGATGTACATGTGACTAATAAAGCTAATCTTATCTTATCTGTGACATTCTCCTAGATTAATGACGCAACTGCTGCACCTTTTTTGCCTCCTAACTCATCTGAAACATCGAAATCCAGGAACGTTGAGCTGCCAGTCCTGTCCCTCTCGCCATCAAGTCTCCATAATGACCACGACGTCATAATTCCTTGTACCGATCTAGGCTCTAAGTCCATCTGCCTTACCCATAATACTCCTTGCATTGAAGTAAACACACTTCAGCCCATCAGTTCATTAACCTGTCCCTGCCTGTCCTTCCTTTCAGACGTATTTGTCATAACATCTACCTTCCTCTCAACCCCTCCACTGGCTGACCTGCTCCTCTAGTTCCCACCCCCCTAACACTCTAGTTTAAACCCTCCCGAGTAGCACCAGCAAACCTCCCTGTGAAGATATTGGTTAGAATAGAAATGGCTACCAGGGGCAGTTTCCTCAGGTCAATTCTTAATGCAGTCTTGTCTGCATCTGACAATATTTGGTGCTGTGTGTACATTTTTATTAATTATGGTCTTCCAACTGGGTGATAACTGTATTTGCCTTTAATCAGTAGTTGTGCTGTGGATTTAACCACAGTGAAAAAGATAGGATTTTTATAGCTTTGTCCCTGGGGACTTGGTGCATATTTGTTCAGAAATAGATCTGAATGGTTATTACTCTGTGGTGGGTCCCAGGCTGAGATGTTACACTGTGTTGGTTTTAACCTTTGCCTGCCCTGATGTCCCAATATGCTCCTTCTGCTGCCAATCATGTGTTTGCCCCCACATTCACTGATTGACCCCACCTTCACTGACAACCCCACTTCTCTGGTGAGTCACCGCACTAAATTGACAAACATATCCAACCCTAGCACTGTGTACTTCCGTTCCCAAATCCCTTTGCTGTGATAACCTCTTCCTACTGGCCTACCTCAAAATTTAACACCTTGAACATGCCATCCATCACTCTCCCATAACAGTTTCTTGTTGGAAGGTTAATCACCAGGTCTCTTTCTGTACGATATCAAAGTTCATTTTGTCCAGTGAAACTCAACTTATGAATGAAAGGTGACTGAGCCACAAATTTACTGTCTGCCTTTGTTAATTCATAAGGGAAAGAATTACTTATTCAAAATTCAGAACAAGTGTTTCTGTTTGTTGACTAAAATCGCTGTAAATGACTGAACTAACCATGCAGGTCATTGTTTTATCTTTCTATTTTCTCTCAGAGATTGAATTTTCATGCTTACCTCTACACTGCTTATTTTTAGTCTTTTGAAGCTGATCTTATGGAGCCATAGAGAAATACAGCACGAAAACAGGCTGTCAGCCCACTAACTCCATGCTGACAAACCACTGCCCATTTACACTAATCCTACGTCAATCTCAACTTTTTTTTCTCCCACACTCTCATCAACTCCCCCCCCCCCCCCCCAGATTCTACCACTCAGCTACACACTAGGGACAATTTACAGTGGCCAATTAACCTGCTAACTCATGTGCAGGCAGGTATGCAGTTTATGTCTTTTGACATGTCCAGCACAGACATTGTGGGCCAAAGGGCCTGTTCCTGTGCTATACTGTTCTATGGTTTACATTCGGATGCTCGACTCTAATCTGAGTTCCATTACGGTATGCAATTGACAGAGAATAGCATCAAGGATATCCTCAAAGCCTACTTCACCATTTCCTGGAACCCCTGCCCAAGGTAGTTCAAACTGAGGATGTACTATTGAAAGACATCCAAATGATGCATCTCTGTAGAACTCTAGTCAGGCTGCATTTACAGTGTTGCATACAATTCTGGTCACCTCACTACAGGAAGGATGTCAAGGCTTTAGAGAGGGTGCAGAGGAGGTTTACTAGGATGCTGCCTAGATTAGAAGGCATGTGCTTTCAGGAGAGGCTGGACAAACTTGGGCTCTTTTCTCTGGAGCGGCGGAGGCTGAGGGGTGATCTGTTGGAAGTGCATAAAATTATGAGGGGCATAGATAGGGTGGATAAGCAATATTTTTTTCCCATTATTGAGCAATCCAATACCAGAGGGCATGCATTTAAGGTGACGGGGGGGCAGGCACGGTAGTGTAGTGGTTAGCGTAATTCTATTACAGTGCAAGCGACCCAGGTTTGATTCCGGCCGCTGTCTGTAAGGAGTTTGTACATTCTCCCTGTGTCTGTGTGGGTTTCCTTCGGGTGCTCCGGTTTCCTCCCACGTTCCAAAGACGTACAGGTTAGGAAGTTATGGGGATGCTATGTTGGTGCCGGAAGCGTGGCGACACTTGCAGGCTGCCCCCAGAACACTCTGCACAAAAAAAGATGCATTTCACTGTGTGTTTCGATGTACATGTGACTAATAAAGATATCTTATCAGAACAGACGTCAGGGGTACATTTTTTACTGAGAGAGTGGTGGATGCCTGGAATGTGTTGCCTGATAGGGTGGTGGAGGCAAGTTCATTGGGGGATTTTAAGAGAGGCTTGGATGGGCACATGAATGAGAAGAAAATAGAGGGATATGGGCATTCTGTAGGTAGGAGGGATTAGCTATGTCGGCACAACATAGTGGGCCGAAGGGCCTGTTCTGTGCTGTACTGTTCTATGTTCTATGTTCTAAGTCCTGACACTATGTTACAAGAGGAGATGGTATCGGATCTGCCCCCAGCATTTCAAAAAGGCCTGTCCCCATCTTTCTAAAGCTTCCAGGAAGAGGAATACAAGCCAACATTTCCAGCAACACCCATAACATAAGTATGTTAAAAAATGATTAAAAACACCCTTGCCCATCCACTGTGATTCAGCTTCGTTCAGTCTGTAGCCGCCTTGCTATTTGGTCAGAAAGTTCTGTTAAAGCTCCCTATAACAGGAGAGGAGACACAGAGCTGTTCCAAATACTGCAATGGTTGAGGACAGTGGACACAGCTTTAAAAATTTGGGAGGATAAGCGATAGAGCGATTGTAATCTGTAATTCACAGCTCTAAGGACGGTTGAAATAGATGCAATCAGTGACTTTGAAAGGGAATTAGATTGGCATTGGAGAGAGAGTAATTTGCAGAGCAATGAGGTAAGAGCAGGGGAATGGAACTAATAAGATTACTCTACTACCAGTCGGCCCAGATTCAATGGGCAGAATGGCCACTTCCTATGATGCATGATTTCTGTGACTCTGAGAATGTTAACAGCAGATCTGATTGAGGTTTTCAGGATCTTGAAAAGAATCAATAGCATAAAAAAAGAAAAAAACATTTACTGTTGGTCAGAGGGAGGCAAATTTGGGGCTAGGAAATAAAACTACAAAAACCACAGCTGTGCAGCAATGTGAATTGAAGGATCCTTCCTGCGTAGGATCAGCCAGCGCTTGCAGCGTGACTCTTTATACTTTCTTTCATTCGTTTGGTTATTTGCTCTCCTTTGGGCTTCCAGTACCTGTCACCTATTACCATGCCTACCAACCCACTGTACCCCACTCCCACCAAGCTCATAAACTTCACCTGATAGCCAACTACCCACCCTCTGATCTGTCGTCCACCAGCCCTGACCTCATCACCCGGTGACCAATTGGAGGCTCCAGATTCAGAGATCACAAGTCACTGACTCAATGACTCACCGACTCCCTCCATCAACTCACTGATCTGATCCAACCCCCTCCAACTCAGCAAGTCCCCACTCCTTCACCAAAGTGCCCCACCGCACAGTAGACACCAGATGAAGTGGTGTGAGAAGCCATTGCTGGCGACTCTCTGGCTTTAACTGGATGAAGGGGACGTGCAGCAAACAGTGTCTTTCCTAGTCTCAGTGAGGGGAAAGGCTTGAGGAATGTCCTAAATCCTGAAATAAAAGCCTTGTTTTGACAAATGCTGACACTTCAGCCAAGTCCCTTCAATTATTAAGCAGCGCTGTATGAAACTTTGGTCCATTAAACACAGGCTTGTGGTTTCTCCCGATAGATGAAGTGTGCATTTTATTATTTCTATTAATTCTGACAGTAGTTTCCTCCCTTCTGAACATGTGCGGCCAAGGCAGAGGGTCTCTGGAAAATGAATGGCTTTCTGCTGAGAATCAGTGACCTGGAAGTAGAGAACAAGATTGAGCTTCATGTTGACTTTAATCCAAAAACACTATTATAAATGAGGCAGATGTGCCATGGAACCTTGAGGCTTTTTAATATATTCCTGACCCGGCAAACTAGTGCACCCCTCTCCCTCGGCAGACAGTGAAATATTTTCTGGTAGGTCCGTTACTTTATTGTTCAGACATGACATAAGATTTTCTTCGCCTTAGGCAGTCCCTCAGGGTCAAGGGTGACCTGCCTCCATTACAGTCATATGGGTTGTGGGGGGAGTAATGAGGTGGTGTTTGGTGACCTGTTGTTTGGATCATTGTACACGCCTTCCATGGGAGGCATCCAAGTTTGCCAACAACACAGAAATAGGTGGGAGGGCACATTGCAATGAGGATTAGAACTCTGCAACTGGATATAGATAGGTTGAGTGGGTGTGCAAAAAAAAAATGAACAATGAAGATTAATGTGCGAAGATGTGAGGTTATGCACTTCAGTAAGAGGAACCTAAAGGCACACTATTATCCAAATGGAGAAAGATTGCAGATGGGTAAAGTAGAGAGGGGTCTAGGTGTTCTTGTGCAGAAATCATAAAAGTTAGCAGACAGGAGCAGCACATAGTAAGGAAGACATATGACATGTAAGATAAGATAAGATAAGATATCTTTATTAGTCACATGTACATCGAAACACACAGTGAAATGCATCTTTTGTGTAGTGTTCTGGGGGCAGCCCGCAAGTGTTGCCACACTTCCGGCGCCAACATAGCATGCCCACAACTTCCTAACCCGTACGTCTTTGGAATATGGGAGGAAATTGCAAGAATGTTGGAGTCCAGATGTAGGGAAGAATTATTACAGTTGCACTGGGTACTGGCGAGGCCACACCTGGAGTACTGTGCACAATTTCCAGCACCTAATGCTGCTGAGTTTTATACGCCAGGAAATCCAGCACATGGTGTACTCCCATCATCAGTCATAGAGTCCAACAGCACGGAAACAGGCCCTTCGGCCCAACACGTCCAAAACCCGACCAAGATTCCCAACTAAGCCAGTCCCATTTGCCCGCGTTTGGCCCATATCCCTTTAAACCTTCCCTGTCCATGTATCTGTCCAAGTACCTTTTAAATGTTGTTAATGTACCTGCCTCAACCTCTTCCTCTGGCAGCTCATTCCATATACTGACCACCCTCTGGGTGAAAAAGTTGCCCCTTAGGTTCCTATTGTTCGATTTGACTGTTTTAAGTAGTTTTTAGACATGTATAGTGTTTAATACACCTCAAGTGGCTGCACAAGGAATGGCCGCTTCTTAGCTTATTGGTTCGTCCATCAGGTGAATACGTGTTTTCTCATTGGTTGGTTTTGCCACAGGTATCTAGTAAGTTTTCTGATTGGACTATTGTTAGCTCAGGAGTACCTCTTATCTCAGGTATAAAAGGTGTCGTTTTTTGTTGATCTCTCTCTTGCTCTCTTGCCTCTATCACTCTCTTGCTTATCTCACTCTCTTGCCTCTATCTCTCTCTTGCTCTCTTTCCCCTCCCCCAGCTCATTTTAGTTCCTTTATCTCAGCTCATCTCCTAGTAGTAAAGCTAGTGCCGTGTGCTCTGTGACTGCTTCTTTATTTTAAACTTTTCCAATAAAACTTTGTGAAGCACCAAGTTGTCTTCAACTCATTCTTGGACTCCTGAAAGAACCTGCGGATTCAAAAATAACCGGATTTGACACTATGAACTCTCTCCCCTCTCACCTTAAACCTATGCTCTCTAGTTCTTGATTGTCCAATCCTGGGTAAAAGACTGTGCACATTCACCCCATCTATGCCCCTCATAATTTTATACACCACTAGAAGATTGCCCCTCATTCTCCTACACACCAATGAATAAAGTCCCAACCTGCTCAACCTCTCTCCATAACTCAGTCCCTCGAGTCACAGCAACATCCTTGTAAATCCCCTCTGCACTATTTCCAGCTCAATGGCATCTTTCCTAAAGCAGCATGACCAAAATTGAACACAATATTCCGAATGCGGCCTCACCGATATCTTGTACAACTGCAAGATAACATCCTAACTTCTATATTCAACACACTGACTGATGAAGACCATTGTGCCAAAAGCCTTCTTCACCACCCTGTCTACTGTGTTTAACGGTGTACCATGTATCAGTATTTAAGTGAGGAACACCTTCCTACAGGTAGGGAGACTATTGGCTAAACAACTAGAACAGAGAGCCAACAATAGGTAACGGGGAACTAGACCATATGTAACAAAGTTGCATATTCCGTCCCTGAGAGAAAATGGTAAGTACATCAACCAGAAACTTGATTCTTTGGTATATTTATTCTAAAAATTAAACACACTGTATATCAGAGGACTCTGACTCTGAAACCCTGGCTGACTCAGTCTGATATTCATTGCAATGCAAGCTTTAATTTGTTGTTTTGTTCTGGCTGAATCTCAACCCTTTCATGGGAGCTGGTGGATGCTGTACAGCGTGGGGGAGGAGCAATGGAAAGGACTGTTATCTCTTCAATGGATTCATCATGAATCAGAGCATCAAAATCTGTTAGTGTTAGCCATCTGCAACATGCACAAATCAATAGGAACATGGCACAGCCTATAAATACACTTCCCCGGGATCCTTTCTGCACACCAGTTTGGACCATGGAGACAAAATGCCAGACCTCCCCTGTGGTGGACTGATGCTCAAAACCTGCTGAGTTCAGCAAATATATTTTTCCTTTAACTTTGTGACACATCTTAATCTGTAAGAGTCAATGCAGCAGTGGACTTGTGTAAGGGAAACTGTACTTCACATTTACAAGTTAAGGAAAGAATCAGGATATATTCCTTTCATACCCTGAGGATTGCATTGCGGACAATGAAATATTTTCAGAATCCGGAGTGTGCATACTAACCTTTTATGTGGGACGAAGGCTTCGCTGTTGATTGTGAGAGGCAAGGTGACCCTTTGACCAGTAAACCCACCAACTCCCACCCCTCCCACTGGGGAGCTGAGGACAGCAGGGACACAAACCCTTCATCTGACAATCATTAAATATATTACAGGCATGTGCATTCATGTGTGTGTGTAATGTGTGTATGTTTGACCTGCCTCTCCATATAAAGGCATATATTATTGGTGTATGTGTAATGTACCCCTTGATACGAGGGCACGTATAATTTGTGTATGTGTCATGTGTCCCTTCATTGGAGGGTGTGTATAATTTGTGTAAGTGAAAAGTGCCTTTGATAAGAGGGTGTATATAACTGGTGTATAGGTAACACGCCCTCTATATGGGCTTGTATAATTTGTGTATGTGTAACATGTCCCTTCGTAATCAGTCAATTTTAAACTCCTGTGCACAGCACCGCATGTAGGGTGGTCATTGTTGCAATGCAGGAATACAGTGGCTGGTTTATGCACAGCAAGATCCCGCAGATGGTAACAAGAAAACAACCAGAGGGACGAATCTCTTTTTGTGATGTTTTTCTGAGCGTTAAATAATTCCCAAGACATGGGAGGAACAAGTTACATTGGGGGAGTATTCATTCAGATCAGGCTCATGTTACAACCTTTCCGCAATAAATTTACACCCCACCACTGATATTGAGGGAGGAGCTGGAGAGGATAGTATTTGGTTTGATATTAAGAGCCAAATGATTTGCAGCAGTCAATTCAAGGAATACAAGATTGTGTCAAGTTACATTGCACCGGGGTCTTTTCCTTTGTCTAGAAATCAGCACGAGGTGCCGTGTTGTGTAATTTATTAATGCACGGCTGAGACCGACTCTGATAGGAAATGTCAATAAAATAAAAGGCCTGGATCTCTTGCAGCACGTTCATCAACATTCCCTATCTCCGAATGCAGTCAGTGTGCATAAATTGCAACGACAGCAGTGCAAGGATTATCTACAGTTTACCATCGCTCTTTGTTAATGATTGTCATATTGAGTTTATCAGAGAACATTACTATCCTTGGGAAGTGACAGATTGTGAAAAGGCATGACTACAGCATGGCATTAGCACTGTAGGAGAGGCAATCTCGCCAGGCACACCAGCACTGTTCTAAAGGCAGTCTGTGCTCTTTCCTCATGTCATGTTTGACCTTGTTAGACTAATAAATGGATAGATAAAAATTAGTGAGTTACACAAAGAATCACACACTTCCAGTGTCTGACACTTGTAAATAATAACTTACCGACTAAATCTTGTTAAATGACAAAAGAAAGTTAGGCTGCAGAGTAATTTAATTTTAAATTTAAATAAAGCTCACACGACCTTTAATGCCATTTTTGGAAAAGACAACGAGGAGGAGACAATCAACAGGTTCTGCGTCGTAACCTGTACAATCTGCAATTCAAGCTGACAGCTTTGCTGAGATCTGTCAGAAAATATATCACATGACATAGATCTGTATTTGCCTCAGTTTTAAGTATTAATTAAAGGAAACCAAACCACTGAATCCCTGATAAATCTCAATGTCCCAAAGCCTTCCAGAGCCAGTGGAAGCATAGGCATTGCTCCTGCATCAACTTCAGTTCAGTCGAATGCATTGGCAATTCCGAGTCCCAAAGCACTGACGTGAAGTCCTCCTCCTGAAACTTGGGCACAAAAACCCATGCTGAATCTCTGCGACACTACCAAGGGAGTGCTGCACTGTTGGAACTGTTGCCTTTTGGATAAGATGCTAAAACCAAGACCCAGTATATTCTCTTGGATGAAAGTAACACTTCCCATGACACTTCTATGAGGAATTATTCCTGGTGTCCTGGCCAATATTTATTTTGAAGCCAACATGACTAAGAATGGATTATCAAGTGATTATCATATTGCTGTTTTGTGGGAGCTTGCTATGTATGAGTTGGTCACTGTTTTCCCTACATGAAAGTATGCTTTAAGACTACTTGAATGGTAGGGCCCCAGGGATTATTGAAGAACAGAGTGACCTTGATGTACAAGTCCAAGAATCCCTTTAAGATGGCAACACTGGTAGATAAAATGGTGAAGAAGGCATGTGGGACTCTTGCCTTCACTGGAAGACACATAGAGTATAAGAGCAGGGAGATTATGGAACAACTTTATAAAATATTGGTTAAGCCACAGTTGGAGTATGGTGTCCAATTCTGTTCGCCACATTATAGGAAGGATGTACTTGCACTGGAGAGGATGCAGAGGAGATTCATCAGGATGATGACTGAGTTGGAGCATTTCAGTTGTGAAAAAAGACTGGATAGGCTGAGGCTGTTTTCTTTGGAATGGAGCAGGTTGAGGGGAGGGGGCTGCTGATAGAGGTACACAAAACAATGAGGGGCATAGATCGGGTAGATAGTAGAAAAGGAGACAGAAAGAGGCTGCAGGTGCCGGAACCTGGAACAAGAAATTGGAAGAACTCGTCGGGTTAGTCAGCATCTGTGGAGGCAAAAGGTGGAACTCAAGTGTGTTGGGTTGAGCCCCTGTGCCAGAACTGAGAGGGAAGAGGAACCATTGCCAGGATGTAGCAGTACTGGGATGGGGGTAGGTGTGGAACAGAGTGGGAGCTGATAGGTGGAACCAGGCGGGGAGGGCTGATGGGAAGATGGCACCAGGTGAGGAAGGGGGCTGATGGGAGAGGTGAACCAACGAATATCATGAAATGAATTTTCCAATGTCAGGTAACCCACACCCCTGGTGTTTACCCCCACACACACTCACCTGCCCACCGAGTTATCTTCTCCCTTTGTTCACCTTTCCCATCCCCTCTCCCCACCTGGTTCTATCTGACAATCATCCCCTCCCCACCTACCAGCCTCTTTCCCACATCCCCTGCCCCCCTGTACTGCAATCCTTCCTCTTCCTTCTCAGTCCTGATGCAGGGTCTTAACTTACACCTTTTGCCTCCACAGATGCTGATTGACCTGCTGAGTTCTTCCAGTGCTCTGTTGATAATAGAAAACTTCCCCTTAGCAAAAGTGTATTACACTTAGAGGACATGGGTTTAGAGTAAGGGCTTTAGAGGGAATCTGAGGAAGAACTTTTTCACACAGAAAGTAGTTGGAATCTGGAACAAACTTCCTGAATGGTGCTGGAGGCAGGTACTCTCATGACACTTAAGTATGTGGATAAGTACTTGAATCACTAAGGTATAGAAGGCTATGTACCAAATGCTGGTACTTGTGATTATACCTAGCATAGATAGATACCTTGTGGTTGTCATGGACATGGTGGGATTTTATCTGTGCTGGAGTACTCTATAACTCTATCCACCGGCCACAAATGTTTTGGCACCATGAGGTCAGGAGAGGCGCTGTGGATTGCAAATCTTTTTTTTTCCTAACATGTGGACAAAAACACATGCCTCAGAAGGAACAGAACATTTTTTGGTAACATTGATTGAAGGTGGAATGTTGGCCAGGAAATCAGGAACTCTCATTATTCTTTGCAGTCATACGAATCTCTTGTATCCAGTTCAGGAGGCAGGCGAGCTGCCAGTTCAACATCTTATCTGATCTGATCTGAAAGTCAGCCCCCTCTGAATGTGCATCAATTCCTCAGTACAGTCCTGAAGTGTCAGCCTTGAGCTAAACTGGCACCTATTTCCAGTTGCACCTTTTAAACGGTTCGATTTCAGGTACACTGTTAGAATCTGTAGGGTCGTAAGCCAAACAAAGGAACCATAAGGTGAAAAATCCCAAGATTCATCTAATTCGCCTGTTGCCATCTTGGAATTCATGAGAATCAACTATACAAATGTAAGAAATAAGAATAAGGGTTGGCCATATGACCTCTTCAAGCCTGCTTCACCATTCAATAAGATCATGGCTGATTTGATCTTGACCTCAGCTCCAATTCCTGCTTATTTAATATAACCCCTGATCCCACATAGACCAAATGTACAACTGTTTTAGCCTTGAATATATTCAATGATTTAGCCCTCTGGGAAAGAGTTTTCCAAAAATTCACAACCCTCTGAGAAAAATTTCTCCTCATCTTTATCTTATATGGGTGACCTTCAGTATTCTGAAAATATGACCTCCAGTTCTGCAATCCTCCACAAGGAGAAACATACTCTCAGCCTCCAGCCCCTCCGAATGTTAAATATTTCAGTAAAATTTTCATTCTTCTAAACACCAACGAAAATAGGTCCAACTTGCTCAATCTCTCCTCATGCGATAATCCCTTCTTCCTAAGAATCAAACTGGTGAATCTTCTCTGAACTGCCTCTAATGAGAGTGTATATTGGTCATTGAATAAGGAACCAGAAATATATGCTATGCTACAGGTATGGTCTCACCAATGCACCATAGAGTTGTAGCAAGACTTCCTGACATTTATACACCATCCCCTTTGCAATAAATTCCCTTTGAAATAAATACTGGAGTTCTTGACAAATCATTCTAATCAATGTCCATGTGTTAGTCTATGGTCTGATACAGCAATTGGAATGCGCAGGAACATAAGAAGCTGCAGATAGTAGTGGACTCTGCCCAATACATCACGGGCACAAGCAAGACAAGTTTTTCACTGTACCTCGGTACAAGTGACAATAATAAGCTAATGCCAATAACAATACCCTTTTGACCCTTCCAGAAATAACAAATTATTTTGAAATGAAAATTTTCCTGTTTTGCATCAAGAATTCTTGCCTTTCTGGTAATAAGTTTTCCTTCATTAGGGTGGAGAATAACCCAGAAGTGACCTGACAATAATTGTGATGGCCAAGTTGTACGCTTTGGCAAGACTTTTTTTTAATCATGAATTAATGAACAAAAAAGGTCTGACAATCATTTTTCCACGAAGGTGGTGTCCTTTTATTTTAGTTAACCATTAGTCTGGGATTCACTGAGTTCTCCTGGCTCCTATTTAAGTGTGTCAGTACAGATCATGTTCCACCAAAGAATCAATCGTTGACTTCATGTTCTGGGCTCTTGTGTCTCTGTTTTCCTGTCTCATTCACTCAAATTGCTTAATTATTTCCTTCCCTGCAGGGAGAGATCTCTGGGTACTTGCAATCTCAGGGAAGGACTCCAGCCAGCACACTGTGAGGATCCCTGAGGTGAAATACATTGGAAGCATGCATGGCAATGAGGTAGGAAGAGAAGCAATAAAGGTCAAATGACAAGGCTGACATTTATGCACTAATGCGGAGGTACAAGCCACTGCTTTTTGGTATTTCTTTTAAAAAAGCCAATTGTCTGATTATTCCACAGGAAACACGATTCTAAATCAAACTATTCCAAAACAAATTATTTCAACAAGCTATTCTTCTTATTTCTTATTCGATATTTTTAAAGCACATTACCTAAACAGTGGGTAGCAATAGAATTGCTGGATGAGCTAAACAAAGATAAAGTGGAGAGCAAATTAATATCTGTACACCCATTGTCATTTGTTTCAGGGCTGGTTTGTATTGTCTCATGTCAATCATGTGTAATTATTCAATTCCCCCTCTCTGTCCAGCTCCATTTCTCCTCCCATCCAGTGTTCCAGGATGTCATCAACACTTATTTAATCATAAATATTTCAATTGTAACCCGTCATTCTGGATAGAAGCTTAATTGCTTTTCCAAATTTGTTGGATTTATACAACGAAAAGAAATGACTTGAAATTGTGTGGTAAGTTATTGTTATGAAGCACACTAATATCTTATGTGATGTTCCTTTAATTATCCCAGGTCACCACATTCATTAAGATAGTGAAGCGGCTGATACCAATTTGCTCGTTAGTAAAATTGCACATGATTTCTATGAAGAACAACCGGAAACGGATGTAAAGCAAAAGAGTAAGAGTTGCAGTAACATTGCTGATGCAAATTAAACCCTCAGATTTAAATCAGGAAGGTAACCCTTCAACTTTATGGCAGTTCTTTGTTACTAATTTGGATAATGGTGCAATTCATGTGTAGTGCATGATCATCTAAGTTTTCTATCCACAAGAGGGAGTTTAATGTTAGAGATGTTTGTTTCTAAAGGCACCATTAGGACCTGGCAGTGACCACCTTATTCCACTTGATGTTGCTCTATGTGTTCCCAATGTCCATGCTCGCAGGCTGCTTAGCTGTGATTTGTTCCCTGTCCTCTCTCCATCCAATGTGAGGAAGCAATGGAGACTGTTATGAAATGGAGCTACCCCAGCAACGTTGCGTAGGTGGGTCACTCTCACTGAATAATCCATGTTCCAGCACAATCGAAGGGAGGAAGTCACTGGTGCATCTGCCACTCCTCATGGTATCCTGAACTCAGTGGTATCCCTCATCTGTCTGGTTCAGAAAGCTGTGCTGTTAAGACCCCTCCAGAGACTTTTACATAATCTAAGTGCTGCCTTTTGGGTGACAAGTTAAAGTGAGATATCTGCCACTCAAGTGAGTATAAGAGACCCCCTGGAACTATCCGAATGAAGAGGAACCTCTGTTGCTTTGTTCCTCAACTAACATCACTAAAAACTGCTCATCGGGCCACTGATTACATTGCTGTTATTGGAGCAGATCGGCACTGTGTATCCCTGTGTGGCATTGCCACGGTGCAGTTGGTAGATCCATTGCCTCACAGCTCCAATGCCCTGGGTTCAATCCTGACCTCTGGCGCTGTCTGTGCAGAGTTTGCACGTCCTCCTTGTGACCTCCTGGGTGCTCCGGTTTCCTCCCACATCCCAAAGACTTGTTGGTTGGTAGGTTAATTAGCTGCTGTAAATTGCCCCAAGTGTAGATGGGTGGTGGCAGAATCAGGGTGGAGTTGATGTGCATGTGAAAGGAGTAGGTCCCGGGGAACGAGAGTGGAGGAATGGAACCAATGGGATTGCTCTAGCATAGGTTTGATGGGTCAACTGCATTCATTCTAGTTGCTAAGGAAATATAACATGGAAATTTGGGAAAAAAGTGAGAATTCAGAACTTACTTAAATAAATAGCTAAATAAAGTATCAAATCAAAAGTATAAAATCTACATGCATTTTCCTTTTCTCCTGCTTGCTGTCCTTGTTAAATGAATAAAATATTTGAATGAAATATAAAAGTCTGGATTCACTCACCCAACCAGTGCACTGCCCCAGCAATATCAATCAGTTCCTTCCCAAACAATATACTAGGGCAAAGAACAAAGTAGTCAAAGAGTTGTTCTGGAAGGAGGGGAGAGATGTAGGGAGGAGAAGCAGTTTAGAATGGGAATTCCAGGCAGTCTTAGCAGCTGAATGTATGACAGCCAAAGATGGTGACTAAATTCAGGTGGACTCTAACTCCATCTACATGTTTGCAGATAACAGCACTGTAGTGGGCTGGACCTCAAACAATGTGAGATGGAGTACAGGAAGGATGTAGAGAGCCTAGTGGCATAGTGTCAAGACAACAACCTTTCCCTCAATGGCAGCAAAGTGAAAGAGCTGGTCACTGACTTCAGGACTTCATGGTACACAACCATGTCTGTATCATTGGTGCTGAGGTGGAGATGGTTGAGAGCTTCAAATTCCTAGGTGCAAATATCATGAACATTTTGTCCTGGTCCAGCCAGATGGACACTAAGGCCAAGAAGGTAAACCAATGCCTCTACTTCCTCAGAAGTCTAAGTAAATTCAGCATGTCCCCAATGACTCTTAACAATTTTTACAGATGCACCACAGGAAGTATCCTATACGATGCATCACAGCTCGGTACAGCAACTACTCTGCCCAAGACCACAGGAAATCGCAGGGAGTTGTGAACGCAGCCCAGTCCATCACGCAAACCAGCCTCCCCTCCCTTGACTCTGTCTACACTTCCTGCTGCCTCAGGAAAGCAGCCGACATAATCAAGGACCTCTCCCACCCTGGTCATTCCCTCTTCTCCCCTCTTCCCTTGGAAAGAAGATACAAAAGCCTTAGTGCATGTACCACCAGACTCAAGGACAGCTTCGTTGTTATCAGACTCTTGAATGGACCTCTCATGAGCTAAAAGCTGAACTCTTGATCTTCCAATACCTCATTGTGGCCCTCGCACTTTATTTGTCAACCTGCACTGCACTTTTTCTGTAGCTACAATATTATATTCTGCATTCTGTTTTTCTTTTTCCTACTTTGATGTACTTCTGTATGGCACACAAACAAAATCTTTTCACTGTGTCTCGGTACATGTGCAAATAATAAACCAACACCAATACCAACTTCCTCAATTAAAGAAGAGGTCCACAAGAGCTAGTTAGGGTGAATAACACTGATGCATTTAAAGGGAAGCTTGATAAACAAACAAGGACCAAAGGAATAGGAGGATATGTTGATGGGGATAGAGGGGGTGTTAGGGGAGGCTTTTGTGATGCATTAATTCTGGCAAACAGTCTATGCTGTCAGTCCCATGCACTACAATGTCATTGAATTGAATTACAGATGTACTTTTGAAAGTATCCTGACTGGTTGCATCATGGTCGGGGATGGCAATTCGAATGCGCAGGAAGGTAAGAAACTGCACAAAGTAGTGGACTCTGCCCAGTACATCAAGGTCACGTTCCTCCCCACCATCGGCAGTATCTACAGGAGGTGCTGCCTCAAGAAGGCAACATTCATCATTAAAGATCCCCACCATCCGAGCCATGCCATCTTCTCGCAGCTACCATCGGGCAGGAGGTACAGAAGCCTGAAGTCCCACACCACCAGGTTCAGGAACAGCTACTTCCCTTCAACCATTCGGTTCTTGAACCAACCGGCACAACCCTAATCACTACAGTTTAGTGACCACTTTGATCACTGTTTGTTCTAATTGTGTTCTTTCTTGTAAAAATTGTGTTTGATTTATGTTTAAATTATGTTTTTCTTGTGAACACTGTTATGCTATGTGCCTGTGATGCTGCAGCAAGTAAGTTTCTCATCACACCTGTGCATATGACCATAAACTTGACTTTGACTTTGACTTTGAATTGTGTATATTATTATAATGGAGTAAATTTAGTTGCAATCTTCTGCAGCCACTGTATGACTAGTTACATCATCCTGTAACACCAATCCAGTCTGCCTTCCACTGTTAGCTTCTTGTCAAACTTGATACCACAATTAAAACGGATGAAAGATTAGAATGAGTTAGTGAATAAAATTACATGACATGAAGCATTACTTACTTGACACTTTTCCTTTCTACTCCACTGGCTGTGAAATGCTGTGGGAAGGCCTGAGGTCGTGAAAGGTGCAACATAAATGCAAGTTCTCTCTTTCATGAGTCAGTATAAGTAGGTGATCGTGATTAGCATTGACATAAAGGGTTAATTAGTAACTGATTGCAATTCTTCAGGAAATGCAAATATGACACAGTTATTTTAGCTAGTGGCGTTGAATCAGTTGCTGAGAACACCACAGAGTGCTTTGCAACCAATGAAGTACTTTGTTGAAGTCATTGTTGTAATGTAGAAAATGCAGCAGCCAACTCTACACACAGCAAACTCCCACAAACAGTGAAGTGATAATGACCAAATAATCCATTTTATTGATGATAATCAAAAGATAAGTTCATCGGGGAAAGGTCCCCTGTTCTTCCATCAATGTGCTCTGAGATCTTCTACAGCCCCTAGGAAGCAGAGGGGCCTCATCCCGAAGACAGCTGTGGTGTACTGTAACATTTACTGAAATCTTTATGTCTCTGAACTGGACTCGAACTCACAACCTTCTGAATCAAAGGCAGGGGTGCCGACAGCAAAGCTGGAGCTGCCATTTCCAGCAATCAGTGCAAGTGCATGGCCGCCTGCTTCTGGTGAGTGTTACCTTCTCGAGGTAATGGCTCTGCTCTGCCATTAAATAAACGCAGCTGATGTGATCTTAGGCCTCAGCTCTGTTTCCTGGAGAAACTGCAGTTGCTGGAAGCTGCAGCAAAAAAAAACTGCTGGAGGAACTCAGCAGGTCGAGCAGCATCTGTGGAGGGAAATGGGAAGTCGACGTTTTATGTCAAGACCCTTCGTCTGTTTCCATGCCTCATCCACTGTCTAAAAATCTCTCTTGCCCTGGAAAATCATAACTGAACACTGACGGTTCTCTGGCATAAAGAACCCTAAAGGTTCACAACCCTCTGCAAGAAGTACTTCTGCGTGTCAGTCTTAAGGAGCCAATTACTTACCCTGAGACTCTGCATAGTAGTTCTAATCTTTTCCATCGTCCCGGCATCTACTCTGTCAAACTCCTTCAGAATCTCAGTGAGATTGCTGAACTCCAGAGAGTACAGGTCCAACCTGCTCAATCTTTGCAGATGGAGGTTCAGACTTATTTACTCAAGGTGAAAGGACACAATCCTTTGCCGAGGCTCTTTAGTGGGAGTGACGCATTAGGGCTGGTGTAACCTCTGAACATTTGAACCTCCTGCTGATTTCAGCTGGAAGTCAAGCCTTCAATGCACACAGCTGACAAAGCAATTCAATAGCATGTAGCCGGTGAATGGAGTCAGGGCGACCCATTAGCACAAACCCCAAGGGATCAGATTGAGCCCAGGTCAGAACTCTGTGAATGCTGAGAGCCTGAAATAAAAGCAGATCACACCGGAAAGGACTGGTGAAACTCGGCAGCGTGGATAAAACAAAAGGTGCAGCATGCTTTTAGAGTGACTTTTTTTGTTTTATTTTGATCCCTGCTGGTCAAAACATTACTTATGGGAACTGGAGTGGAACTAACAATAAAAAAAACTGGTGATTTATCATGAGCCTTAAAATAAAAGGACAAGGTTGCAAATGCTGCAGATCTATATTTTAAAAAAAGAAAATCACAGTATTGTGCAGCAGTACAGGGGATGGACTAGGAGATGTTGACCCAGAGGGTTTAAAGTCTGTTAAATTAAGGACGTTTAAATTTAAGGTGCCAGGTGGGAGGATTACAAGGATGGTGAGGAGAAATATTTTGCCTGGAGAGGAATTCACCATCCGAAAGGAGGTGGAGGCAGAATTGTTCACCCCATTTTAGAATGGGATGTTCCCAGTTAACAGCATAACTAGGAGTGGATGTGGCCAACTGACTCCTCACGAATACACTGCCATTCAGATGACCCTGGACCTCAAGAACACTTTCCCTCCTTATCCCCAGATTCCCTGAGTGTCCAAGAATCTATCAAAATCTAAGGGGAAGGCTTACAGTCCTCTGAGTAAGGGTGTTTCTGAGTAAGGATGTGTTTTAAGGAGAGTGGTGGGTGCCTGGAGCACACTCCCAGGGGTGGTGGTGGAAGCAGGTACAATAGTGGCATTCAAGAGGCTTTTAGATAGACACATGAATGTGCAGGGAGTGGAGGGATATGGATCACGTGCAGGCAGAAGGTATAGTTTAATTTGGCATCATAGTTGGCACAGACATTGTGGGCCAAAGGGCCTGTTCTATGTTCTACGTTATGATCTCATCTCAGTCCAAAATGGTCAGCCCCTTTATCCTGAGAGCAGGACCCTTGGATTCAGACTCACCAGCAAGAGGTAACACCCTTACAGCATCATCTATTTGGGAACTTGTACAAATCACCTGTAGGGGAGAATGTGATGTGCCTTAACCTGGAAAGCTGCAGACCAAGAGCTGGGAAGTGGGATTAGTCTGGATAGCTCATTTTCGGCTGAGTTATCACAATGACCTGAATGCCTTTTACCTTTACTGTAGGTTTCTGTGATTCCACAAACTCAGCCAAGTATCGACCGGTACTCCATGATACCAACAGGCGGAAAATGATCCATGAATGTTGCTGAGTGGAATTGTTGGAAAATATTCTGGGTCCCCCACCGGGAAAGTGGGAACTATACCCCAACAACTGGCCAAAGCATTGAGCGAGAGGTAATAATTGACCTTGACAAGAATAAGTCAGCTTCTGAAATATGTTGGGCTTCAGTGTTGAATCATTTTTCCTCTGTGTCATTGAGGGAAACCAAATTTGCTCACACCTGATTTCGTACTGTTGGCTTTGTTTGTCTGCGCGACTCTTAAGTATTGAAGGAAGCAATTTGCATTTACCTGGGACTTTGTCTCATCATGCCGAGGCACTGTTGTTTTCAACACTTGTTCTCTATCTGTGGGACCACGTCAACAAACCTGCCAGTTGTCCTTTCCAAGTGATGGAAAGAAGTTGGGGATGGACATATTCCTTGAACATTGCAGTCCTTGGGGAGAGTACTCTCAGAGTGGCAGATAGGGGGTTACCAAGACATTGACCCAGCATTGTTAAAGTAATGTGGTAAGAAAGCTGTGTCTGTTGGTGTTTCTGTGATATTGCTGCTCTTATCCTTCCTGATGGTGTTGACTCTAGGGCTCATATTGCTCATATTTCCTCAGGACACAGAAAGAGGCTGTTCAGCCCATCGAGTCTATGCTGTCTCGCAGAGCAGGTCTGCCATGTACTTTCCCCACACCCCCCTCCCCCTGATTCTCCTGCCACCTACCTACACTTGGGGTAATTTATACAGGAGCCAGTTAACCTAATTGGAACAACAGACACATGCTGTTGAAGTGCCATTTTGTGGCATAGAGGGCAGTGCTTTATTGCTGAGTGAATAGGTTCTGGGTTCAAATCCACACCAAGGACTTGAGTACAAATACCCAGGCTGACGCTCTAGAGAAGCACAGAGAGCTTGCTGTGCTGTCAGAGCAAGATTTCAAACAACATTGTTACCTCTTCAAAAACTCAAAGAAAGCGATCAGGGTAGTCAGTCACAACAAATCCATGCCCTTGACTAACCTGTGCCTTTTTGTTTTGCTCCTCAGATTTGTACCACTCCTCAGAATATTGTTTTCGATAATTTAACTACTGATGATGTTAGGCTGACTGTCTCCAGGAGTGTACTCCACAGTTGGAGAGAACCAGCAGGGGTGCCACCCCCACCCAATAATCATCTGCAATAAAATGTACCCTGAGGTTATGAAGGTGCACACGTAATGGGGGTACGCATCTGTGCTCTTCCTAAAAACTGGAAACTTTAAAGTGCTGTGCGCGCTCCTGGACTGGCCAGTAATTCCCCCACCCATCCCTGAAGGTCAATGAAATCATAGAGACTGGTTAGTTTGGGTAGGTATGAAACTCTGGAGCTAGGGCTGGCCAAATCTAACCCGAAAGAAAAATCAACTTTCTGCTAAATGTTGACATTTTCATCACTTTCCCACCCTATTTACAGATTTCCTGGGTGTCCAAAACTCTCTGGCTTGAACCTACTCAGTAAATGAACATCCATAGGCTTCTGAGGAGTAATTCAAATAAAATACAACCTTTGGAATAAAGTCATTTTACCTCATCTCAGGGACCTGTCACAGGGAAGACCAGCATTAATGCCTGCTGCTCAATACCCTGGAGATGGTGGTGGAGAGTTACAGTAAGTCTTGTGAATGTACTCCCATAGCATGGTTGGATGGGAAGATCTTGGCCCAGTGATGATGACGGAATGACGATATATTTCCAAGTTAAGATGGTGGAGTCTTGTAGGGAACATGGTGGTGCTCCCGTTCGCCTGCTGAATTTGTCTTAAGTTTGGAAGGTGAACAGAAACCTTTAGCTGAAAGGCTTCAATTTTGACCAGGTTTGGTTCCCAGGATACTACAAGATTGACCAGCTGGAATAGATTTCCAAAGGGTTGGGTTTGAGGTGTGTTACTCAGGAGAATTATCTTACATTTGTCCTTTGCTATGGCCTTCAGGTTAAAATGAGCAAAGGAGTAGATGGGAATTATTAGGATCTCTCAGGTGCTGTTATCCTGAAGGCTGGACAAACAAGCACCTCTATAACCCATGAGAAGTAAAACACGAAAGGTCCCATAATAGCAGCCCCTAATAAAGTCCATTTCGACAGTGTAAGCGTATAAGGTTAAAGCTTACACTAAATTGATGATGTGCACAGTTATACCAGATATCACAAACAAGAGGGCATAGGTTTAAACTGAGAGGAAGGAGTTTTAAAGGGGATCTGATGGCTGGGTTTTTTTTTAGACAAAGAATGTTTGATATCTGGAGCACGTTGCCAGAGGAGGTGATGGAATCACAGACAATCGCTATGTTTAAGAGGCATTTACATAGACACTTGTATAGGCAAGGAATAGAAGGACATCTGTACACAAATGGGATCAGTGAAGATGGGCAAAAGGGTCAGCATGGATCTGCTGGTCTGAAGGGTCTGTTTCTCTGCTGTACGGTTGGAAAGTTGTTCGGAAGATGTCCCTGTGCTTTCCTTGAGGAAGAAGCAGAAAAGCTTCATGATATAAAAAAGAAATTTCACCTGCTGACAGCTGGCTTCATTTTATTTATCTAATAAAAGTAAACTGTTTTTTTCTTAGCCATATATTTAAAGGTGACCTCTCATGTGACCTTGGGATCACTTTGTTTTACTGCACTTGCTGGATAATTCTGTCCCCGGCTGTAGTTCTCAAAGGGCTGCAGAGACAGTGAGGCAGTGGGATAGAGGGGACCCCGCTGTGAAATTGATGTGCGTCACAACAGCATCCTGCTCACTAATAGCCAGCTGCAGCAGACCAGCTGAAAAGGCTCCTCTCTCCTGCTTTGGTGGTTGCTGAGGATCATAACTGAGAAGGAGTTGGATGTGACTCACAGCACAAACAGGCTCCTGACCCGGCAGCAAAGGTGGCCAGTCTTTGCCCAGAGCACGTGAGGCACTACCCAGAAATCTTGCACCAGTGCCTTGCAGAGATTATGGGCACACGATGGTGACTCATTCAGAAGATGACAGAGCTTTCCTCTCACCTCTGTGACAAGAAGTGTTTGAACGTAGAACGTAGAACATTACAGTGCAGTACAGGCCCTTCGGCCCACGATGTTGTGCTGACATTTTATCCTGCTCTAAGATCTATCTAACCCTTCCCTCCCACATAGCCCCCTATTTCTCTATCATTCATGTGTCTATCCAAGAGTCTTAAGTGTCCCTAATGTATCTGCCCCCACAACCTCTGCAGGCAGTGCATTCCACGCTCCCACCACTCTGTATGTAAAAAACTTACCCCTGACATCCCCCTTATAGCTTCCTCTAATCACCTTAAAATAATGCCCCCTCGTGTTAGCCATTGTCACCCTGGGAAAAAGTCTCTGACTGTCCACTCGATCTATGCCCCTTATCGTCTTGTGCACCTCTATCAAATCACCTCTCGTCCTCCTTCTCTCCAAAGAGAAAAACTTGGCTTCTTGTCTTCTTCTTTTTCAGAGGCAGTCTCTCAGGATTGAGGATGGCTTGCTGCCACTCCAGTTCTGAGGCCAATGGGGGACCCGCGGAGTCTACTACAGATGGGGCAGGAGGTGCTGGACGGAGCAGGTGAATAGGTGGTGCCTTCCATTCAATGTTTCTTTGCAAGGCTTCTTCCTGACAAAGAGGTCCAGATTTCTCAGTGTTCCTTCCTCACTTTGAGGAGTCGAGGACCAGGGATTTCCACAACTCAATGAGGGTGTTGCGTCTTTTCAAGGAGGCTTTGAGCACATCCTAAAATTGTGTCCTCTGTCCACCTAGTAACCTCTTACCCTGAGAGTATAGAATGTCTGACTCGGGAGTTGGGAGACAGGCTTGCAAACAATGTGGTTTTTGCAGCTACTTCCACACCAACCGGCCCTGTACTGCCTATGTATAGAGTCATAGAGTCACAGAGCCACAGAGCAATACAGCACGGATACAGGCCCTTCGGCCCAAGGAGTCCATGCTGACCACGGTGCCCACACAGCTAGTCCCAATTTCCTGTGTTCGGCCCATATCCCTCCAAGCCCCGCCCCTCCATGTATCTATCTAAGTGCTTCCTAAATGATACTGTTGTACCTGCCTCAACCACTTCCTCTGGCAGCTCGCTCCACATACCCACCACCCTCTGCCCCTTTGTGGGTACATATTGGGGGTTGGACTGAAACTGCCACTTGCTCTGTCCTCTTGTGCTCCTCATTCTCCATGCGTGTAGAATGAGCAACTCAAATAGGAGTAATGTAGGCCATTCAGCCCCTCAACTCTGTTGAGTTTCAAATGCCCAGGCGTCTCTGGAATTGTTTCATTAACCCTCTCTGTCTCGCTACCTTGACCTCCACCATTAAAATGCTCCATACCTCGTTGACTAAGATTTTGCCCACCTAGGCCTTCCTGTGTAGCTTAGCATCAAAGTTAATTGGATGACACTTCTGTCATGTGCCTTACGTATACTTTACATCATCTGCGGCACTATATAAAGGCAAGTTATTGCTGATCTGCATCTCAATTCTAATTACCTTCCTTGGCTTTGTAGCCCTTGATATCCTTCCCTAATGAACAGCTATCAATCTAATTGACCCAGAACTTGGTCAAAAGCATAGGATTTAACCACACTCTGTGGGAAGTATGATTAGTATGTTTGCGGTTGACATGAAAGTTGGTGGTATTGCAGATGGCGAGGAAGGTTGACCATGGCCACAGTAGGGTCCAGATCATATGGAATCGTGGCAGAGCATTGACAGACAGAACTTAATCCCAATGAGTGTGAGGCGGTGTATATATAGGAAGTCAAATAGGGATAGGACATATGCAGCAAACAGTAGGGCACTTGGGAATATTAATGAACAGAGGAACCCGGGGACCAAGTCCATAGTTCCCTGAAAGTAACGACACTGGTCAATAGGGGGGTGAAGAAGGCACATGGCACACTTGCCTTCATAGGTCAGGGCATAGAATGTAAGAGTTGGGACTACATGTTGCAACTGTGCAAAACACTAGTTATGCCACTTTGAGTATTGTGCAGTTCTGGTCGCCACACTATGGGAAAGATGTGATTCTGCCGGAGAGAGTGCAGAGGAGATCCACTGGGATGTTGCCTGGATTGGAGGTCTTTAGTTATGGGGAGAGATCGGACAGGCTGGGACTGTTTTCCCTGGAGCGAAGGAAGCTGAGGGGTGACCTGATAGAGGCATGTAACATTATGAGAGGCATAGATGGGGTAGATCGTCAAAATCCTTTTCCCATGATAGGAGTATCAAAAACAAGAGGACATAGGTTTAAAGTGAGAGGTAGGAGTTTTAAAAGGGTTCTTGGGGGGTGGGTGGGATAAGTTTTTTTACACAGTGTGTGATTAATATGTGTGGGGTTACGGGGAGAAGGCAGGAGAATGGGGTTAAACAAAATCAGCCGAATGACCTAATTCTGCTCCTATATCTTATGGTCTAATATCTGGAATGTGCCGTCAGAGGAGATGGTGGAATCACTGCAAAATCCAAAATTGTTTTCCCTCTGGAGAAATCGTCAGTAAAATTCTTAGGGCTTAGAAAGTTCTCCATGTCTCCGTTGAAGCAGATGTGATCTTAGAACTGAGACACAAGAGACTGCAGATGCTGGGATCTGGAGCAACACACAAACTGCTGGAGGAACTCAAAGGGTCAGGCAGCATCTGTGGAGGCAAAGGGATGGTTGATGTTTTGGGTCAAGACCCTGCATCAGGACTTCGAATTCTCCATTTATGCTAAGGGGTGGAGTGTTGCAGGTGTTAGAGCAGGAACCATAAGGTAGTGCCACAGGCCCTTGTTATAATGTGAGGATGGTCAGGGTTAGTGTGTAGATCATAGAGAATGCCAATAATTGTGGATTCTGGGGTTGCAAGGGGTCTGTAACATCTTTATTACTGCTGCCAAATGCTTCTGCTCAATTTTCCTGCTACAAAATATCTCACCCTCAGCCTAGAATCTCTTCCCGAGACTCGCCCCTCCAGATCTCTACAATCTCCTTCAGCCCTGTGCTCCTTCTAATCTGGCCTCTTGTTTAATGGCTCACCATTGGTGGCTGTACCTCAGCTGCCAAGACTCGAAGCTCTGCAATTTATTCCCTTGACCACCAGCTCACTACTTCTCTCTCTCTCTCCCCTTAAGACAGACCTCATGGTTGACCACCTTGCCACGCCTTTAGTCATTTGCACTAGTATCCCTTTATATAACTCAGCATTGGTTTATTAATTCTTGAGGATACTTCAGTTTGGTCTATATAAAGGAGGTCACTCCCTGGCATGTTGTTGGCCATGGACTTCTAGGACTATGAGAGTAAACACTCAACCAAAATGCCCAGTGATCCTACAATTCTGGTTCTGCAGTCAGGGAGAGCAAAAGAACTGAGCTCCACTGACCTCAGTTCCCTGTGAGTGTGACTCCCACTGGGAAATACAGAATTTCTGATTGAACGTAGAAGCGGTCACGAGTAGGGTACAGGGTGAGTGATGTGGGAGCGATGTTCATGCAAGTAACTGATAAGTATGAGACACCAATGTGCTCAGCACTAAAAATAGTTTTGGCTATTTATTATCCTAGTGCAATCTAACAGTTTCAAGCTTAGTATTCTTTCTGTGCTGTTATCGCACTGAGCTTGCTGTATTTTTGTTTTAGAAAGCTTCCTTTCTATTCATTATATATCTTAATAAAGTTTATTTGTCATTTTCAGAATACATTTTCTGGTTTGTCAGTGCAGGATAGATCAAGAGTGTGTGTGTTAATATCGTGCTGTTGCCACTCTGTGCATCAACAGACCTTCTGGCCTGCTGTCTCACCGTGTCCTGAGTTCATGTTCTGATTTACGGTGCATGAGGCCTGATCTGTTGAATTTCACTTTAAACTGGAAGTTTTAAGATTATACTTTAAGATTAAAGTATCTCGTTTCCCCCCCGAAATCTCCCCTCACTTCCCTCAATCTCTCTTTATCTGAATGTCGGCTTATTTCATTCACTCTCCCATTCTTCCTCTGTCTCTCCTTTCCTCCCTCCATCTCTCCTCGCCTCCCTCCATCTCTCCTCACTGTCTAACCCCCTCACCTCCCTCTCTCCCTTCGTCTCCCTTCCTCACCTCCCTTCTATCAAGTCACCTCTCCCGCCCTCCCCCAGCTCCCTCAACCTGCCCTCACTTCCCTCCATCTCTCCTCACCATCTTTCCTCACCTCCCTCCCACGTCACCTTACCTTCCCTTGCTTCACTTCCCTCAGTCCCATCACCCTTCTCCTCCAACCTCTCTCAGCTTCTCCTCACCTCCCTCCCTCTCTTCTGACCTCCCTCTCTTCTGACCTCCCTCAGCCTCCCCGCCTGTACTTTGATTAATGTAGTGCCGGGATATATTCAACCTTCGCTGTGCAACTTGCACTGAGACTTGTTCCTCTACCTTGTCTGCTAAATTAAAAAGATACAAAGGTGTCCCAGTATCTGGGAAGCATTTCCCTGTCCAGACCCCTGTTTTAAAATGTAAATCCTGCCTTCGGTCTCAAGTGTGCGGAGCTACTAATCCTCTTCAGCAGAGGCATTAAGAAGAAAAGAAAATATATTAAACACATTCCCAACATAAAATCTCATTAGTATGTCAGACAACAGGGACCCTGCCTGAAAGCACCTCAGTTACTCATTCCCCACAATGTGCAGCCCAGAGATGTTTAATTAATGTATTTATTATTTATCCTGTGTGTTTATGGGAGGTATTTATAATACATTCTATTACAAGTGTTACCGAGATTCACCAGCTTCACAGGGGGGCTTTGTGTGGCAGGTGGATTCTGATGTCGAGGAGGGATTTACGAAGAAGAGGAGGACTGTGCAGATACACTGCAAGGCCGTGAGTCAAGGATGCTGATTTATTGTGGCTGTCAACCAGTACTGTCAAAGTGGCAGCAATATTAACAGGACATGGGTTCAGCCAGAGGGGATGTGTGGCTGGAAGACAAGAAGAGTGTCTGGCTTCTGATTGCAGGGGCTTAGGAGTTGTGTCAGGGTGTGGCAGGATGGGAGAGGTTGTTAGGACCTGAGCTGGGAAATAACACAGGACACGGGGTTCACCTTGACCCATTTGACTGCTCTCTGTTTTCTGACCCTCCACTAGTGCAACCCAGTGGTATAAAATCTGCTTAAATCCACTCGTACTGCACCAGAGCTAATGATATAGAGAGAAGATTTGTTTTCTCTTGAGTCTGGAAGATTAAAGGTAATTTAATTCCGACATTTATGCTGAGTTCATGATTCGACAGGGTAGATAGAGAGACGTTATTGCCTCTAATGGCGAGAATTCAGAACAAAAGGGCTTCAAACTTAGAGGCAGGTAGTTTGGGGTTAATGCTGGGAACTTCACACAAAAGGCAATGGAAATCTTACCTCCACCCCACCCCAAAAGCTGCTGAATCTGGGGGAAATCATACAAGAGATCTGTATTTTTGGTAAGTGGAAATATTAAGGAAACGCAGCAGGAATATTGATTTGAGGGGAATGTTAGCCATGATCTAATTGAACGATGGGTGAGTGGTCTGACTGAAGGACACGTATTCAATCCCTCCTCCAGGGTGAAACAGAAATGGTTCATTCATTGATTATCACATTAACTTTGCATAATTATGCTAGATAGGATGCTCTGTATGTTAGAAACAGAAGCTGGACTGGGTACAATAATTATCCAATCAGCACAGGAGGCGATGTCATTGCCTCATTACTGCAGTAACTGTGCAACAGGGAGCACTGGGAACTGACGTGGGCACCGGTTGAGAGGACATGTTGATGGTTCAGGTACAGACCTTCAGAACCATGGCAAGACTTGCACTGGGCTCAGACCATGTATCCAAAAGCAAAATCCTTCCCTATTGCACCCCTCTCACCCCTTCAGATGTCCCAGAGTGTTTTACAATCAAAGGGCAGGACAGTGGCGCAGCTAGTAAGGCCACTGCTCCTCAGTTCTGGTGACCCAGGTTCAATCCCGACCTCGGGTGGTGTTTGTGTGGAGTTTTCACCTTCTCCCTGCGACCGTGTGGATTCCACCCGGAGCTCCAGTTTTGACCCACATCCCAGAAGCGTGAGGGTTGCTAGGTTAATGGGCCATTCTAAATCGCCCCTAGTGTGCAGATGAATGGGAGAAGCTAGATGTGAGGATGGAAATGTGGAGAGGATAAAATGGGGACAGGGTAGGATTAGTGTTAAAACGGCTGCTTGATGATTGGCATGAACTCAATGGGCCGAGGATCCTGTTTCTAGAACATAGAACATTACAGCACAGTACAGGCCCTTCGGCCCACAATTTTATCCTGCTCTAATATCTATCTAACCCTTCCTTCCCACATAGCCCTCCACTTCCCTATCATTCATGTGTCTATCTGAGAGTCTTTAAATGTCCCTAATGTATCAGCCCCCACAACCTCTGCCGGCAGTGCGTTCCACGCACCCACCACTCTCTGTGTAAAAAAACTTACCGCTGACATCCCCCTTATACCTTCCTCCAATCACCTTAAAATGCCCTATCACTCTATGACAATAAAGGTGTGGTCGGTGTTGTAATACAGGAAAGAGCACAACTTGGTGCTCCACAGGGAGACAAGGTGGCAAAGAAGGTGTTTGGCACGCATGTCTTCATTGGTCAGGGCACTGAGTAACAGAGTTGGGACGTCACGTTGCAACTGTACAGGACGTAGGTGAGACCGCTCTAGGAGTAATGTGTACCATTCTGGTCGCCCAGCTACAGGAAGGATTAAGCAGGAAAGGGTGCGGGAAAGATTCACAAGGATTTTCCCAGGACTGGTCATCTTGAGTTATAAGGAGAGGCTGGATAGGCTGGGACTGTTTTCCCTGGAGCGTAGGAGACTGAGGGATGACTTTATTAGGGGTACATAAAATCATGAGGGCATAAATAAACTGAACGGTCACAGATTTTCCCAGGGTAGGGGAGTCTAAAATTAGAGGGCATAGGTTTAAGGTTAGAGATCTAAAGGGGATCTGAGAGGCAACTTTTTCACACGGGGGCGGTGGGCATATGGAACGAGCTGCCAGAGGAAGTGAATGAGGCAGATAGAATGACAACATTTAAAAGACATCTGGACAGGTACCCAGATAAGAAAGGTTTAGAGGGATATGGGACAAACACAGACAAATGAGATGAGCTCAGGAAGGCACCTTGGTCAGCATAGATGAGTTGGGCCGAAGGGCCTGCTTCCATGCTGCATAACTCTAGGACAACCAACTTGGACACAGCAAGAACCCACAAGTAGTGGGGGGGGGGGGAGGCAAAAAACAGGTAACCTTTTAGTGGTGTGGGTTGAGGATACGATTTTGTTTGAGGGGTTGCTATGGGATCATTTACATTCACCTGACAGACCAGGCAAGGCCTTGGTTTAATGTCTCCTTTCCCATTATTGGGCGATCCAAAACCAGAAGGCATGCATTTAAGGTGAGAGGGGGTAGATTCAGAGGAGACGTAAGGGGTAAGTTTTTTACTCAGAGAGTGGTGGATGCCTGGAATGCGTTGCCTGATAGGGTGGTGGAGGCAAATTCTCTGGGGGCTTTTAAGAGGGACTTGGATGGGCACATGAATGAGGAGAAAATGGAGGGATGTGGGCATTCTGTAGGTAGGAGGGAATAGCTATGTCGGCACAACATTGTGGGCCGAAGGGCCTGTTCTGTGCTGTACTGTTCTATGTTCTGTGTTCTATGTTCTAAACACACCAGGAGCTCCAGCTCCACTCTAAGATCACAGGACGAGAGAATGCACCTCGGAAGGAATTTCCTGCAAGGTGATGCTAATCTCTCAACACTGCAAGTTAATGGAAAGTGTGTAAATGGACAACTTCCATCAAAAGAGTCGCATGGAAACTTCAGCAGCTCCAAGGAAGTTCATACCCATCACTTTAACATTCCTTTCAGATTTGTTTGCCATCTAGTGGTGCTTACTTGAAGTTATCAAAGTGGCATCCTACGTATACTGAAGTATATATTTACCATCGAGTGAGTACATTGATGCTTCAAGCATATTTATTCCACCTTCAGTTGTATTATCCTACTTAAAGGTGGAATACATACTCATATGAAATTCTCTGCCACTTTAAGGCAGCCTTTTGTCAGTTAGGATCTGATATTAAAGTGTATCTGAGCTGCTACGATACCCTATCGAATGTAGATGGCACATTTACTGTGCATTCCTGCCCTGTGTCTGCCTGATCCTGACACAGGAGACAAAACAATACAAAAGTGCTTGGCTCTCACTGTGTCACTGTCCCTCACACTGATATCCACAAAATAATAATTATGTTGAAATAAAAGGGGCATTGAGTGATTGCAGTGAAAGTAAAATGGGAGCACAGAGCAGGCTCTTCATCTGCAACATTAATAACCCGGAGCTGCTGGAGATAATTGTCTCCTGTCTGTTGCTTGGCTGTGGGCCCAGTTTCCATCCTTATCTGGGCAGATGTGCTGCCGAGGTCATTCCTGATGCAAGCATACTCTCTGGTCTTCTCTTCAATGTGTTGTATGCAATGGGGATTTTAAGGGACTTCTTCATGGCTCCATGTGCTTGATAATCTCCTGCCATATTTCAGGGGAGTTATTCTCAAGTCTTCAGATCAAATGGGAATGAAGGGTGTAACTGAACCAAGCCTCAAAGACTTCCTGACTCTACACAATTGCAGGCCATCTCAAAGTGCTTTACAGTTCTTACATTGCAGTCAGGATTGTAATTGGAGAATTAGGGTATAGCAAGCTCCCACTAACAACAAGGAATGGAATGGCCAGGTAATCGGCGACACTGGGAGAACATTCCTGATCATTTAATAAATTGCAAAGGGTCCCTTAAGGTATTTTCTGTCCCCCTGAGGGGACTGACAGAGTCTTTAGTTTAATTTCTCAAGCACCTCAGCACGGTTCTATGTAGAAGTCTCTGCCTAGATTATGTCCTGACATCTTTGGAGTGGGGCTTGAACCCCTGATTTTCTAACACAAAGGCCCACCCAATATCAAACTCCAATATCAAACAATGTTGAGACTATCAGGGTAGGGGTGATCAGGGTAAGCCCAAATTTTCTTCTCTTCATTGGACCTATGTATGCTGCCTCCTGTTGACTAACCTGAACAACAAGGCCCAGAACTCAGGCTGCAATAGACAACACCTAGTTCCATGTTTTATCCAGAATGAATCCCAAAGCATTTGAAATATCATGTGGAGATGACTATGGTGGAACTGGAGACAGCTGTACATTCACTGCTCAAGCTTCATCTCTGAGATTCCCACCCCTCCTCCTCCTCCTCTCTACCTCTCTATCCACCTTTCGTGTGCTCTTCAAAGCCTCCCTCTTCAACCAAACCTATCCCAAAAATTTCCTTACATCCTTCTGTGTCAAACATTGTGCAAAAGCCACTCTGTCTTACCACTCTAAAGATGTTATTCATTCTTAAAGAACTTTAAAAGGCGTATGGTGTATCTGCATTCTCCATTTAAATGGTAGTGTGAAGTGTCGAGCAAATTCACAACTTTCCCACAGATATGACATCCAATGCCCTTTCAGGCGGTAAGTTCTAGGTCTCCATCACTACTCCTTAACTCACCTCCAACTCTTCTTTCATGTCAAGTCAAGTTCATTGTCATGCACACAAGTAGGGTGAGTTTCAGGTACAATGAAAAGTTTGCTTGCAGCAGCATCACAGGCACATAGTCGATTAGCCAAATCTATGCCCTCTAATGGCTTCTCCGCTAGAGGAAAAGGTCCTTACTCTTCACCCTGTCTGGGCCTCTCATCATTTGATCCATCTGATTTAAATCTCCCTCAGTCTCCTTTGTTCCAAGAAAGCAACTCCAGGTTCAGAATTCTTGTGACTACAACTCTATTGCCCTGGAAACATCCTCCTAAGTCTCTGGAGACGAGTCCTTATGAAGGGTCTCAGTCCAAAACGTTGAGTGTTCATTCCCTCCATAGATGCTGCCTGACCTGCTGAGTTCCTCCAACATTTTCTGTGTGTTGCTCTAAATCTGTGGTCTCTGTCTGGTGCTATGTGTGCTTGCTTGACGGTAACAATCACAGCTGTACACAGTGAACTCGCTGTGGCCTAGGTCGTGTTCAGTGTAGTTCTAGCATGGACCTCCCTGCTCTTCAATTCTATGCCTCAGCTGATTAAAGGTATGTCCCTGTATCTGTGGACAAGTAAAGGTGTAGGTCTAGAACCTACTGCCTGAAAGGCTGATGAAAATGGAAGCTCTTGTCATAATACAAAGTACCTGGATGAGCTGCAGGCTTCAAGGCTGTGGACAAAGAGGTGGCAAGTGGGGTTAACCTAAAAACGTTTTTGGCTGGCTTTGTCACATTGGACCAGGTCCCCTTCTTCTGTGCTAAGAAAGAGTCTATGGTTCTATTCTGAGACTGTGACTGCTGGTTCTAGACTCTCCAGCTATAAGGAAGGGTCATTGATCTGAAATATTTCTCTCTCCACAGTTGCTGCCTGACCTGCTGAATATCTCCAGCATTTTCTGGTTTTATTTCAGATTTCCAGCATCTGCAGCATTTATTTTTCATGTGTGTTATATGTGTCCTTAACCATCTTATCTCTCCTGCTACCTACAGTATTCTGTGGGCAGGCACACCAACATATTTCTCTACCTCTATATTTCTTGGAATCCTACTAAGATAAGATAGATATCTTTATTGGTCACATGTACATCGAAACACACAGTGAAATGCACCTTTTTGCATGGAGCATTCTGGGGGCAGCCCGCAAGTGTCGCCACACTTCCGGTGCCAACATAGCACGCCCACGACTTCCTAACCTGTACATCTTTGGAATGTGGGAAGAAACCGGAGCACCCGGAGGAAACCCACACAGACACAGGGAGAACATACAAACTCCTTACAGACAGCGGCCGGAATTGAACCCTGGTCACTGGCGCTGTAATAGCATTACGCTAACCACTACACTACCATTACCGTGTATTTCCCTGCTTCGTTTGCCCTTCCCTTAATGTACTAACAACAGATCGAATTCCATTTGTCACTTTTGTGTTAATCTAACCAATCTGCTGTTTCACTGTTAAGGACACTGCCATTTTTGTATCAGTAGCAAACTTGGTAATTGTAGCCCCTATATTGAGTTCCAAGTCATTTACCTGTACCACAAAGCACTGGACTCTGCAGAACCCCAGGTCATATAGTCCTCCAGTTACTGAGGTTCTTACCCACTACTTCCTTTGTTGTCTTCCACGGAGCCTATTTTTAATCCAGCTCGCCCCTTTCCTTTGGGTCTCAAGGGTTTAACTTCCTTGTTGAATTGGCCATGTGGGACTTGCTGCAATCAATCTCTACTTCATCAAATGCTGTGCTGTCATTGACACTCCTTAACTCCTCAAAAAAATTAATTTAGTCAGACATGTCCTTCCTTGCTGGCCATCCTTGATTAACTGATGTCTCTCTGAAGTAGAGACATCTGAAGTGCTTTTGATGAAGGAGGAGAGCCAAGATGAAGTGCTGCACACCATGAAGCTGGTTACTTATATCCCCTTCACGCTGTCAGCCAACAAGTACAGAGGAGCTGTGGTGCAGTCCACCCATATGGCAGCCTGAACCAACGTTAAGTGTCTTCCTCCTGGTCATGAAAGAAAAAAGCATTTCTATGACCCCTTTCACAATCTTAGGACATCCCAAACTGCTCTCTAGCTGCTTAAAAGCTTTTTAAATGAAGTTATTGTAATGTTAGAAATGCAGCAGTCAACCTGTGCATGCCAAGATTCCACAGTCCTCAAAGAGATAATGACCAAATTATTTTTCAATGTTGTTGGTTACAGGACAAGTATTGCCTGGGTGAAATGTGACCATTAACTGCCCTACTGAGGTTTCAACAGGGTCCTGGGTTCAAAGTTTAATCAGATTGCCAGCAATCTTCTGAATCAGGACCAAGTGTGCTGCTCAGTGAACCATAGACAACAGAGGCAATGTCAGTAAATTACTTGCCAGTCATATCATATCCTCCAAATAAATAATAATATATAGAGGTAAAAAATATTCAAGGTGAATTGACAGTGCAAACTTCTATTAGGTTACCCTTCAGCCTTCTTTTCTCAAGAGAAAAGAGATGCAGTCTGTTCATCCTTTCCTGAAACCTATCTCTATAGAACTCTGGTGAGGCCACATTTGGAGTATTGCGTGCAATTCTGGTCACCTCACTATAGGAAGGATGTCGAGGCTTTAGAAGGGGTGCAGAGGAGGTTTACTAGGATGTTGCCTGGATTAGAAGGCATGTGCTATCAGGAGAGGTTGGACAAACTTGGGCTCTTTTCTCTGGAGCGGCAGAGGCTGAGGGGTGATCTGTTGGAAGTGTATAAAATTATGAGGGGTGTAGATAGGGTGGACAAGCAATATCTTTTTCCCATTATTGAGCAATCCAATACCAGAGGGCATGCATTTACGGTGAGAGGGGGTAGGTTCAGAAGAGATGTGAAGGGTACGTTTTTTACTGAGAGAGTGGTGGATACCTGGAATGCGTTGCCTGATAGGGTGGTGGAGGCAAATTCTTTGGGGGCTTTTAAGAGGGTCTTGGATGAGCACATGAATGAGAGGAAAATAGAGGGATGTGGGCATTCTGTAGGTAGGAGGGAATAGCTATGTCGGCACAACATTGTGGGCCGAAGGGCCTGTTCTGTGCTGTACTGTTCTATGTTCTATACACTTGCATTTCTGATATTATCCTTGTAAATCTCTTCTGCTACCTCTCTGCTATCTCAATATCCTTTCTCATAATAAGGCAGCCAGAAATGTACTCTTAAGTGTGGTCCAACTAAGGTTCAGTTCCCAATGTTTTAATTCCATCTCTCTAGAAGTAAACCCCTGGTTTGTTTTTTTATGGCCTTGCTAACCTGTGGTTTGCTGATTGATGTATTTGTACTCTGTGATTTCTTTGTTCCTCTACCCCACTTTGACTCATACCTTCTGAGTAATGTGACCTTCCTACTAAAGTATACCACCTCGCATATTGATTCATATTGAATTTTATTGGCCTGTTCTGCAAGTTTATTTATGCCCTTCTGTAATTGACTTAAGTTCTTTTCTGTACAACTAGCCCTCTCCAACCATTGCTAGCATATGACAACTTAGAAATTGTGTTCTTGGTTCCAAAGTCTGGATGGTTAATGTACATTGTGAACAGCTGTGGTCCCAGCACTGATCCTTGTGGAACTTTCTTCCACACTAAGTAGCTATCCTTTACTCTCTGCTTTCTGCTTTGAAGACAGTTAGGAATACATTCTGTGACTCGTCACCTGACTCTGCTTTCCCTGATCGTATTCATTAGTCTATCATGGGATACTGATCCAAAACATTCTGAAAATCAAAGATAAATTCAAGGTGGCTTTCAGCATGTAATACTGGTCGAGGACACTAGATGGCAACCATACTCTGCAGTGGGGAGAGTATTGGCCTGGGCTTTTTCTCATTCTTTTAAACTATCAAGGCTTGGGATCAAAGGTGTGTGATTTCAATACCAAGCTGATGCTCATCTCTTGCATCCAGAAGCAACGTTCTCCTGGTAGCACTTTGATCTTTTGGTTTGGAGCATTTCTTTTACTTGCCACTTTGCTTGTGCCCCAGCAAATCTCATCCCCGGTCCTGCAGGTGGCTGGGTATGTGTAAGATGCGGGAAATATTTCCTTTGTGTTTCCAGACATCTCTGCAGGCACTGTGATTGCAAAGTGGCTAAAGCATTATAGGTGGTATTTCCCGGAACTTAGGCTGTTAGTCACCTGTGCAGGAAGCATCAAGAAGGCAACATCTATCATCCAAGATCCCCACCATCCGGGCCGTGCCATCTTCTCACAGCTACCATTGGGCAGGAGGTACAGAAGCCTGAAGTCCCACACCAACAGGTTCAACAACAGGTACTTCCTTTCAACCATTCGGTTCTTGAACCAACCTGCACAACCCTAATCACTACCTCAGTATAGCGACACTGTGACCACTTTGACCACTTTGTACTACAATAGACTTTTTTTTGTTATAATTGTGTTCTTTCTTGTATAATTTATGCTTTTCTTGTGAACGTTGTGTATCTGATGCTCTGCGCCTGTGATGCTGCTGCAGGTAAGATTTTCATTGCACCTGTACACACATGGACTTGTGCATGTGACAATAAACTCGACTTGACTTTGACTTTGAATTCATTTGGAGATGAAGTGAGAACTCCTTCATGGTGGAGAGCTTTGTGACAATGAACTTGACTTGACTTGACTTGATATCCTCGAACCTCTCTCTGAAAATTATGGATCCAAGTCCAACTCCAAGCACTTGGACACAGAACCAACGCTGGCACTTCAGTGCTCTTCCAAGGGAGTGCTGCGGTGTCAGAGGTGCTTACCTTTTGGATGAAGCATTAGAGAAAGGTACTTTCTACCCTCCTGGGTGGGCATAAAGAATCCCACGTCGCTATTTCAAAGGTGAGAAGAGGCATTATCCCTGGAATCCTGTCCAATATTATTCAACCCAACATCACCAAATTAGATTATCTGACTATTATCAAACTGCTGCTTATGGGAGCTTTCTGCTTAAACGATGGCTCCTACAGCCCCTGTATTACAACACTTCACTGGTTGTAATATGTTTTGAGATAAGCCTGTGGCTGAGCAACCGAGGATCATTGCTGAGAAATAAAGCCTAAAATGTCCTCTCATGTATTTGTGCTTTGGTGTTGCTACTTGCAAAGACAGGTAGCAGGTAAAACCAGCAACAGAACATTATTTATTGAAGGCTGCAACTCTCAACAAGACAGCAGTGGCTGGTAAACAATGTATCAAGGTCTTATTGCATGGTACACTGACACCATGTGCACTATTAATGCACAATAGCTGTTGTATAGGTGGAAAATGAACCTGTACTTTGGCAGGGAGTAGGAACTTTGGACTCACCTTACTCCATTCTGAACTTGGAATGAGCTTTACTTTCTCAAGGGGAAGAGCAGAGTTAGTATCAGGAAGAAGTACTGAAAATGGAGAAGAATGGCTTGGAGGGGAAGGTTTACAGGGAGAGGGTGTAAATCGAGGGATAGAGGTAGTAATACAGAGGGAGGGGATATGAACAGAGAAACTGGTGCAATGAGATGACAAGCTAGGATGCAGGAGGAACAAAGGAAAGGGAGCTACGTGCAGTGGAACTGAGAGGTTGAGAATGTCCTACAGCCTGTATAATGATGACTACACATCTAAAAATTCATTGAATGTAGAGCATTTTCTGCAGCTTGAGAGATTCTTCACCTTCTTAAGAAGGACTTTAATTTAATGAGGACTAGGTACAGTGAAAAGCTTTGTTTTGCATGCCAGATCATTTCAAAACATAAGTACATCAAGGTAGTACAAAGGGAAAAGCAATAACAGAATGCAGGATATAGTGTTACAGTTACAGTCACGATTAAGTGCTGCACAGGTGGGCAAATGGTGCAGATGACCATCCTGTCTTAAGCCCTGACCAGTCCGTAATCCACACCAGAGCCCCATCTGACTAATTCCAGTCTTTGATGGTCCAGAAAGGAATCCAGGACTGAGAAGGGAGATGAGCCATACAGATCAAATGTGAGATGAGAATCTGTCTGATGAATCAAATGCAGGTAGACAGAGAGTAGTAGACACAGCACAGTACATCACGGGCACATCCCTCCCCACCATCGGTAGTATCTACAGGAGGCACTGCCTCAAGAAGGCAACATCCATCATTAAAGATCCCCACCATCCGGGCCGTGCCATCTTCTAGCTGCTGCTATTGGGCAGGAGGTACAGAAGCCTGAAGTCCCACACCACCAGGTTCAAGAACCTTCAACCATTCAATTCTTGAACCAACCTGCACAACCCTAATCACTACCTCGGTATAGCAACAATATGACCACTTTGATCACTTTGCACTAAAATGGACCTTGTTTTTTTTTTGCTCTCATTGCATTCTTTCTTGTAAAAATAGTGTATAACTTATGTTTAATTTATGTTTTCCTTGTGAATGCTACTTATATGATGCTGTGTGCCTGTGATGCTGCTGCAAGTAAGATTTTCATTGCACCTGTGCATACGTGTACTTGCGCATGTGACAATAAACTCGACTTTGACAAATACGGTGCAAAGGCCACGACAAGGTAGATTGAGAGATCAAGAGTTCATCTTTATCGTACAAGAGGTCCATTCAAGAGTCTTATAACAGTGAAAGAGCTCAGAGAAGTGTGTCTGTTTTAGGATTTTAATATCAGGAATGTGGACGATGTGATTTGCTCAGCTCAGCTGGTGAGACTGGGGATATTAGAGGAGGAAAATTGTTGGATGCAAAGCATGTGTTTCATGTCCATTCAGAATTAGGAAGGACTTGCTTCTTATCCCTTCCATCGGAAACCTCAGAGTGCTGACCTACTTATAAATAACGGGGAAATGGCACTTGAATTTAATAGAATAGCTGTTCAAGGTGCTTGATGAGGATTGGTCACCAAACCAGCAGAGCAGGAGCACAGTTGTTTCCTCCCAAGAGTGCAACAAGCTTCAGTGCACACATGAGCAATCCTTGACAAAAATAAATGGGTGGACACGTCAACGATAGAAGGAGACTGTGGAATGGAGACACAAGAGATGCAGATTCAGGGATCTGGAGCAACAAATGCTGGAGGAACTCAGCAGGTCAGGCAGCATCTGTGGAAGGAAATGGATAGTCAATGTTTTGGGCTAAGACCCTGCATCAGGTAAGAGAGTGTGGAATGTGGAATGCTGTGAGAGGGTGTGACTGTGACCATGGAATAGCCAGTTAACTATGGGTACAGTGAGTAAGTGGGAAAGTATGTGCAAAATTGGCCTTTATTGCGAGGATTGTGGACTTTGCTGCAAGTATACAGGGCAGATATGAGATCATTCCTAAAGGACTCTGTGCAGTTTTGCATGCCTGATTTGCTTTAGGGACATTTTCAGAGAAGATTCACCAGTTTGATTCCTGGAATGCAATGATTAACATCGAAGGAAAGGTCGGGTGGGGGGGGGGGGGGTTGGGGGGAGTGGGTGAAGAGAGAGAGAGAGAGAGAAAAAAACCTGAGTAATTTAAGATCCACCCACTCTGAAGGTCTGACCCAGGCTTTGAGTTGTCAATCCACACTCCCCCCCTCCCCCTTCACATTCTCCTCCATGAGGGGTCTTTCCTAACCCAAACTGGACACAAACCATGCACTTTCTTGTTAGCAACAGAAGGCCTTGAGCCTCAGCACCAGAGAATATCACATTGATGAGCTCTCGAGTAAAAACTATCCAATGACATGCCACACAACAGGCATAATCTGGAGACACAGGAGACAGCAGATGCTAGAATCTGGAGCAAAAAATAAACTTCTAGAAGAACTCAGCGGGTCAGGCAGCATCTGTGGAAGCTGAATTTAGAAAAAGAAGTCTCTATACAACCTGATCAACCTGCCATCAAAAAAAATTTATCTGAAGCTGGACCCAGGAGGTACAGAGGTGTTCCTGTTCATTGGTCACCCAAATCAACCCCTTGACCCAAGTCCCTTCCCCATCTGTTGTCATGTCCCCTCCTGTCAATACTTCAAACACTGCACGGATGCTGCTTGACCTGCTGAGTTCTTCCAGTGGTACATTCTTTGCTCTGGCATAAATCTGCCTTTCCAAGCAGCAACGAACTTGAAATCTAAGCAGGATAGATCTCGGAATGATTTCACTCAAGGGCCGAAAGGTCTACTCTTTTTTCTCAAGTTGTGAACTACTATAAAGGTCACATCACTTCAGCGCCGTCCAACGCTCTTTAGTGTGTCACCACAAGTTGCTTTGCTTAATGACAAGACTGTATCCACCAATACCACAATGTTGCAGTAAACAGCTCACAAAGTTCTGTACCAACAGCAACAATCCACCCAGCCCTTCACCCAGACAAGATAAGCATCTCATTTAGCTTGTTTATAGCTCCAGAACATTGCAACATTCTCCTGAAGTATTATACTGAATCCATTGTGACATTGTTGTTTTGGTATATCACGCAGGTTTTATTTCACCTCTGTGAATTTCCCTATCTTCTACCCTGGCCCTTGACAAGCATCCATCCAAGTGAACAGTGATTTATTAAGATGCGTCCTCAGTCTTATGGTATAATGATTCATGAGGTGATTCACGAGGAGATTTTGCCTTGGAAAATAACAAAAAGGAGGCATAATCTTAATGCTGGAGCAAGGTTAGAAGGGGAGCGGGCAGAGAATTGTACCCTCTCTATACAGCCCTGAAGGTAAGCCTGTTAGTCTCCTCACAGCTGAAACTTAAAGTGGTTTACCAGGATCCTGCCTGGATTAGACGGTATGAGACATAAGGAGAGGTTGGACAAATTTAGGTCATTTTCTCTGGAGTGTCAAAGGCTGAGGGGAGATCTGATATGTTTATAAGGTTATGAAAGACACAGATAGGGTAGGCAGTCAGAATCTTTTTTCCCAGAGTAGAAGTGTCAAATTCTAGAGGACATACATTTAAGCTGAGAGGGGGAAAGTTTAAAGGAGATGTGCTGGCATGTTTTTTACACAGAGTGTGGTTGGTGCCTGGAATGGCTGCCGGGGGTAGTGCAGCAAGCTTCAGTGCACATATGAGCAATCCTTGAAAAAATAAATGGGTGGACACATCAACAGAGTGAAAGGGCAATGAGGTCATAGAGACTTACTTAAATACCAACCATCATAAATTTTTAGCCAGCTGTAATGTGATCAAATTTTATTTGATCTAATGGAATGAGTTGGGAATCAATATGCCTACTCAAAGGGATTGGATTTTTCTCTGATTTGATTGGTTGGTTTTGTGGTCGTTGCTCATTTTGATGGCCTGAAGTGTCCCATTTGGGTAAAAATGAGTAGTGAATGCACTTTACAAGCACGTTAAACATTTCCATCCCGCAGAGGTTTCCCAGGGCCGACATACTGACACATGCCTTAGTCTAAGCTTCCTCTTGGAGAAATATAGGGACCTGGCCAGGGAGAGGGGCAAAGGTCAGACAGTTAGATAGATAACAACAAAACTTAGGCTGAGAATTTTCTCATATCTGCATTCATTCTAACATCATTGGAAGCACAATGTAAACTCCATTTAAACAGGTAAAGAGAACTTCTGTAATATTTCCAGCAAAGGTAAATCAATGGAGAGAGAGCAGCTTTGTGTAAGTTCCCAGTCAACATATTAGAAAATCATGTCATTGTCAATCAACTCTCTGTACAAATTGTCTATTATACAAGAATTAAAGGGAGACATTTTTGATACTTTCAGAAAAAGCATTAATATTCTTCCTTATAACTAAGATGCCCATACTGTACGCAGCACTGCAAAGGTGGTCTCACCAACATCCTACGTAACTGAGGCACAAGGATAGGCAGATGGTGTAGTGGCTTTTCCTGACAAGGACAATGCATCGTTCTGGTAGGAGCTCTCTGGACAAGTCTCTTTCCTATTGTTGTGCCTCAGTTACGTAGGGTGTTGGTGAGACCACCTTTGCAGTGCTGCATACAGTATTGGCACCTTAGTTATAAGGAAGAATATTAATTTTATGAGGAAAGGTTGGATGGGCTCGGCTTGTATCCAATGGAATTTAGCAGATACCATGCTAGTGGTTGAAGCAGATACAATAGTGGCATTTAAGAGGCTGTTAGATAGACACATGAGTATGCAGAGAGTGGAGGTGTATGGATCATGTGCAGGCAAAAGAGATTTAGCTTACTTCGACATTGTGTTGGGCACAGACATTCTGGGCCAAAGGGGCTGTTCCTGTGCTGTACTGTTCTAAGTTCTAAGTAGCTATCAAATGTAATAAACCCTCCATTGTAACAGCGTAGGTCCGCTCTCCAGCTGTGGCAGTAACCGTGACACAATGCTTGACCCTCTGCAACCTAGCCGGTAGATTTCAGTTGCTCTCACCCAGTTCAGCGTGAAAAGCCGACTGTCTCTCTGAGCACTCGGGACCCAAACCAGGAAGCGCTGTTATGCTCTGAAACTCCCTTTCTTGAATGGCTGTAGAAATGCTGCAACATTTGGGACTTTCAAGACCCAAACAGATGTATCTTTGAGAGGAATATCATTGGTACAGTGTAAAAAAAGTACTGTTGAAATGTAGTTTAGCGCTATCCTCACTGAAAGCCAAAACCTGTTGAAATCTAGTTTCTATTATTGAAAAACAAGTTTCAGTAACGTTTGGATTTGAAGAAATCCAACACCATTATCCCTGTTACAGGAGCCTTAAGTAGTGTTCTGACATTTTCCGTAACAGTCAGACTTTCACATTCCAGTGTCTTCAGCTCCTGGTCAACTTTCCTGTAACTGCAGCCAGTCCAATTTCTCCCAAGTGCAGGAGACACGTGTATTCCTATCAGACTCAAGAGTCTTCGAACGGAAAGTCTGAGATTGCAGTACTGTATTCTATTTTGAGGAGGCTGATTTCACGTGGAAGGAACCAAAACCGGGTGTGGTCAGGACTTGCAGCCGTGAGATATTTTAACAGTTTACACATGGGGCGCAAGGATCCTCAGAGCTAAAGACAGTCAGAGGGGAATTGGTGGCCAGGCAACTGATGTTTTGCAAGAGCAAGGAAAGCATAAAAGGTGGTAAGAGCTTTCCAACGTCTTAGAATTTTATAGCACAGAATTAAGGCCATTTGGCCCATCACACCTCTGCCAGCCCACTGGAGGAGACATATAGTTAAGACTGTTCCTTTGCCATTTCCCCTTGTATTTTTCTCCACGTTTCCTTTGTGATGGATTCTGCTTCCACTGGTCTCTGGTAGGTCATGTGGGCCCAGAAATTCAACAACACCCTGTTCATTTTACAGACAGGTGCTGTGTTCACACCTTCTGCTGGCAGAGACATCAGAAAAGGCACCCAGGCTCCTTGCCAGAAACAAAATGTGAATCTCATGACTTGCCAGAAAATTGGGCTGGTGCCTTTTCTTTGAGTGATTTGACTTGCAGTTGAATTTAAAAAATCCAATCTAATCAGCAGCCAGCCTGAATGTGGAACCAAAAGGTTCAGGTGTTTTCCCAATCGTTGGTACACTGGCCCACCCAAATCAACCCCTTGACCCAAGTCCTTTCCCCAACTATTATCATCTTCCCTTCTGTCAATATTTCGAACGCTCCCCAGATGCTGCTTGACCCACTGAGTTCTTCCACCAGTTTATTTTTTGCTGAGGCATAAATCCATCTTTCCAAACAGTGACCAACTCCATCAATCACCACACCTCCCCTCCACTTGTCCTGATTGCCTCCCTCCACCTTACCTTCCCCTCCATCCCACCGTCTCCCAACCAGCCACCTTCCCTCTGATTCAAGAACCATTACACAGAACACACCAAGACATTCAGATGGAGCTAAAAAACATCAGAGGGAAACTGTGATCATTTCTTTTTGCTACCTAAAAACTGGGCTGGATTTCTGCTGGAAGTCACTGCAAGTAATTAGAAAGGGAAACAGGATGTTGGCATTTGTTACAAGAGGATAATGACATCTTGCTGCAATTATACAGGGCTCTGGTTAGACCCCACCTGAAATATTGTATACCAGTCTGGTCTCCCTACCAAAGGAAGGATATGCTTGTGCCAGAGGGAGTGTAATGAATTTGATTGTCCTCTGAGGAGAGATGAGGCACTCAGGGCCATTACAGTCTAGCATTTAGAAGAATGAAAGGTAATCTCATTGAAACGTATGAAATGGTTAAGGGACTTGACAGAGCAGGTGCAGGGATGACATTTCGAACCAGGGGTGTGACTAGAGTCTCAAAACAAACCTGTCATTCAGAATAATATGAAAACAAATTTCTTTCCTCAGAAGACTCATTGGAATTTTCCACCCAAAATAGCTGTGTGACTTAGTTGCTGACCACATAAAAGAGGATTGATAGATTTTTGGATATTAAAGAAATCAAAGAATACAAGGTAAAAGATCAGCCGTGATGTGATTGATGGAGCAGGGACAAGTGGTCTACACCTTCTGTTGTTTCTGATGTTTCTATGTTGCTATATCTGTATTCTACATATCCATAAACATTTAATAGACATTAAAATTAAATAGCTGGGCTTGTAACATCCAGGAGGATTGAGATCTGTGGCTAAGTTCTATGTCTCACACTGTTGTGAAAAGGCCAACAGAACTGGGCAAATTTGAACCCAACCTGATTCTAAGTACCTTTAATATTTTTTTCCCCACACTTGACCTGAATAACCTATCACCAGAAAACACAAATATAGTTCTGATTTGTTGAGGATGAAACATTAAATATTGATCAATCCAGATGATACCAAGCAAATCATCCAAATCTAGATATGCTTTTAAAGAGGTTATTTGACAGCAAACGTTTCCATGTTTCAGAACTCATGGGTGTGGGATCTACATTAGGAAGACAGAAAGACAGGAGGAGGCCACTCAGCCCCTCAAACCTCTTCTACCACTCTCTGATCTCATGTCTGATCTGCATTACAATTCCATTCTTCTTCTATGGTTCTATATTGCATGATATCCTTGGACAGCAAAAGGTTTATTGATATCAGATTTAAATTGTTTAAGAGCTAGCCTCTGCTGTTTACTCTCAAGATAAGAAGTCCATACACCTGGTGCGTGCTTGGGCCACAGCCAAGGAAGCTCACCAGCGCCTCTACTTCCTCAGGAGGCTAAAGAAATTCGGTATGTCCCCTTTCACCTCACCAACTTTTATCTATGCACCATAGAAAGCATCCTATCTGGATGCATCACAGCTTGGTATGGCAACTGCTCTGCCCAGGGCCGCAAGAAACTACAGACAGTTGTGGACACAGCCCAGCGTGTCACAAAAACCAGCCTCCCCTCCTTGGACTCTTGTCTTTACCTCTCGCTGCCTTGGTGAAGCAGCCAGCATAATCAAAGACCCCACCCACCTGGGACATCCTCTCTTCTCTGCTCTTCCATCAGGTAGAAGATACAGGAGCCTGAGGGCACGTACCACCAGGCTCAAGGACAGCTTCTATCCCACTGTGATAAGACTATTGAATGGTTCCCTTATATGATTAGATGGTCTCTGATCTCACTATTTACCTTGTTGTGACCTTGCACTTTATTGCACTGCACTTTCTCTGTAGCTGTGACACTTTATTCTGTACTGTTATTGTTTTTACTTGTACTGCCTCAATGCACTCTGTACTAACTCAGTGTAACTGCACTGTGTAATAAATTGACCTGTATGATTGGTTTGCAAGACAAGTTTTTCACTGTACCTCAGTACAAGTGACAATAATAAACCAATACCAATACCTTTCATGCAAAAAAAAAGTGCTTCTGACCTCTCACCAGAAGTATGTTCGCTGTTTTAGATTTGCTCCCCGAACTTAGGTTGTGGCCTCCCCACTACTGTTATCCTGCCCCAGCCACACCGCAGCCTGAAATTAATTAATACCAAAGGACTAGCTGTTGGTAGAGACATGTAGGCTGACAGTTCACCCCCACGTTATTTAGATGACCTAAATTCATGCCTGGTGTTGATTCTTTCCACTGAGCTCATGTTATGGATTCCTTGATGCCAACAACTGAGTCATTTCCACCACACCTTACAAATTTGCTTTCAGTTTGTGGATTCAGTGGGCCCTTCCTTCAGCAGCTTGCTCCACGCAGCCAGACACACAATGAAGCTCAGTCCAGAGTGATGGAGTGAAAATCCCCAACCAATCCCAGCTATAACCAAAGGAAAAAGAACAGTTCTTAAAGCAGCTCTGAATATGGTTGCCAGCCCTTTGGGACTAGTTCTGGAGAATCTGAGAGTTGAAGCACCCTCTACAAGGTGCCCAGAAGAAATATCTTAGGAACACTAAACAAATTTTCTTTAAACATTTCTTTGAAAGTTTTCATTTATTAATTTACTACTGATTTGAGAAGAGAATAGAAAGGCTTTAACCAACAGTCAAAGTTAATCTGATCGTCTAAAGAGGGTGGACCAGTGCCAGAACAGTGTGGATAGTTCGAGGTGGGGGACCATGTGGTTAAGCCTCCAGGAAAGTACTCAATCGTAACTGACGACCCCTGGTCAACAACATATGATCCTTTAAAGCTGATGCATTGGGGTTGGGTAAATAGAAGGCTGACATTTAGCGGATTACTCATAGAGATTTATGACACAAAATAGACATGGTTAATTTCAACACACAGCTCATAGTTCATGGCCTTGTAGATCATGGCTCTCACGTACTCACTGTTGGACAGAGTGAAGTATTTCCTGAGTGAGGCTGTTCCCTATGTTCAAGCATGGTACCACAGTAAGGATACTCCAGAAAGTGTAACTTTTGCTGATGTGAATTGAATTTTATGCTATGATTTCATTTCCAAACTATTCCCAAATCACGTTTACACTTGGCTTCACAGGTAGGAACCTCCAGTGATGGTTATTACCGGGCACAGTCCAAAATAGGATCATATTAGAATACCCAATAATAAGAAGGTGGGAAACTTGCAATGGCAATGAGGTATAGATATATTGTAGCCTGAAAAATACCTCCCCTGACAGACCACTGGAGAGCATTTGCTGCAGGAAATGCCCTGCTGATTTGGTAGCTTATGTTAATGGTCATTCAGTCCACCTCGAGGGTACAGGCGTTGACAGTGAGCCTGTGAAAGCCACCTTGCTCCACATTCACCCTTGAAGTGTAAAGGATTTTTTTTCTAAAAGGTTTCTCAGCAGTTGGTGGGACAGCTCTTTGTCCCCTTAATAATAAATTTGGGCCAGATATCCATTGCGGTGCAGGACGAAGGCACGGCAAGCTCAAATGATGGAAAACAACTCAGATAATACATTCCTGTGAATTAAATACCAATGCAATATAGCTACCCACGCAAGGTTAAATAGTATTGTATGAAGGCATAGCCTGCAGACGGGACAGGTTAGCAGATTGAGAATGCCTTGTCAAATCATATAAAGGTTCCCAGATGTACCCAGGAGGAACACCTGGTATAGCAGACTGAGAGTCGAATGGCATTTGCAGTTCTAGTCTCCCACATTCACTTGTAACACAGAACTAGCGTGATGAGCTCATCCAGCTCCCTGAAGACTGTCCCAGGAAGATCATGTTAGAAGAATGTACCTACCTGCATGTGGATCCAGGGGATAAAGGGATGCTTCTCCTAGTTCCAGACTGAAAGCAGTGAGCTACTTATGGACACGGCCCCTAACCCCAACTGTACTCATGGTGGATTCAACTTTCCCACAATAACACAGCCAAGGTATATGAGGCCAAGGACAAATGTTGCACGGATTAGTTGCATATTATTGCAAATTTGGGTGTTTACCAGTCACGAGGTCAAGTTGAATAATGAACTGTGTTCATGCTGTACACTTCTGCCGTGCACCTAGGCTAACTGCCTGCTCATCATAATTCCTTTTTCATTTCTTCCCACTGACTGAGAATGAGTTATGCACTTCCTGTTTCCTAACTTGCACCAATCCTGTTCACCAATCATCTATGTGCTCATGGAATTACAGTGGCTCGGACAGCACTGAATTTAAGCTTCTTTGCTTTCAGATTTCCCCCAGGTTTCTTCCTTCCCCTTCTCCTAGATCTCTGCGCTTCTTCAAATCTTGTTGTTCGCACGTGCCCAGCTTTAGTTGGATTAGCCTTCAGCTGCCAAGATCCCAAGTTCAGGAATTCCCTTATTTCCTAAACCTCCCAGACTCTCCATTTCTCTTTCCCCATTTAAGATGCTCCTTAAAACCCACTCTTAAGCTAAGCTGGTCTAAATCTCCAGCATGACAGCTGTGGAACTTAAATTCAATTAGTAAGCTGGGACTTTTTAAATTAAAAACTATTCATTGCTAATGAAGACAGACACGGTTAGTAATTAGTAATTAGGCAGGCACGGTAGTGTAGAGGGCAGGCACGGTAGTATAGCGGTTAGCATAACACTTTATAGCACCAGCGACCTGTGTTCAATTCTGGCCACTGTCTGTAAGGAGTTCGTACGTTCTCCCCATTTCCTCTGGGTGCTCCGGTTTCCTCCCACATTCCAAAGACGTACAGTTTAGGAAGTTGTGGGCATGCTATGTTGACGCCGGAAGCGTGGCGACACTTGCGGGCTGCCCCCAGAACACTCTACACAAAAGATGCATTTCACTGTGTGTTTCGATGTACGTGTGACTAATAAAGATATCTTAATAATAAATTGTGGTAAAAACCCATTTGTTTACTAATATCCTTCAGGAGAGGAAGTCTATTATCTTTACCATGTATGTAATACCAGAGCCACCAATGTGGTTAACTCTTGAAATGCCCTCTGAAGTAGCCTAGCAGCCACTCCCTTCAAGGGGAAATAGAGACTGACTTGCCAACAATGACCAGATCCTGATAAATAAATAAATTAGTAGCGCAGTGTCAAATTTGTTTTATAATAATCCGGCAAAATGTTTAGCTATGTTCTTATGTGCCAAATAAATGCAAGTTGTTAGAATAGAATCCTACCTGTCACTACATTCAGAGACTGATCGCTCTTGATTAATGCTTACAACCTCAGTAAAAACCAATCAAATATGATCAAGGCCATGTCACCTGAGGTGCCAAATATTACAGGTCTGGGACTAATCCCCACTGAGAACAGATGGCCAAGAGGTCTTTAAACATTATAGAAGGAATGGCTGAATGTTGTGCTAAGAGTAGTTGTCAATTTAAAGTCATCACTGTGAGAAGGAGCAGAGGTTAGGAGATATTCCTGTGGCCAGAGGGAAACACTGATGGGGAGAACACTGAACTTCTACAGGAAGAATAAATACTTGAAGCTGGTGTATTTCTGGGATGTAGGGAGAGAGTGGGACATTAGGATGGTTTTGGAATGTTCCAGCAAAGTTCTGGCACTGTTTTGTCTTCTGCACTATCAATGCCTGCAGTTCTTTGGAAGTTTGAGCATCTGTGCATTCTTATCATTGCTAATTCAGCAAGTGTGTTTGAAATGTGCTTTATTCAAAGGAGTAGCCATAACTACAAGTTCATGATGTTAACTTCATTCTTGATGATATGGCTGTGAGGGTGCAGATCAAAGCTGATCTTGACTAGTTGTGAGCACGAGTCAGGGAACTGGGGTTATAATATCAAAGTTCCTACTCTGATTAGATTAAGAACCTGTGCTGAGAACAAAACCTCTGTTTTAAAGAAAAGGCTGTGAAAGGCCTTTGCTCTGGGACTGTTGCCAGTAATGATCATGTGCATGCTAACTTGTAAACAGTTTGGCAAGTACTGCTGTGACTGAAATGGTTCCTGTGTGATATCTTGAAACACACCAGGAGAAACCCGCCTTCAGACACATTTGCGGCATTGACTACAATGGAACTGAACTTTGCAAGTGGAATATAACACATGGCCACAACTATAATATTACTTTTGTACTTGGAAGCAAGAATGAAATTCTACTCTAGTGCCTTTTGATTTGTTGCTCTCAGTTGTAAAAACTTTCAAAAATATCTTTAAACTTGATCCTGCTTGTGTTTGTGGTAACCTTTTATGTCATAAGTTTCTATGTTCATGTTTATAGTCAAATAAGGCGATAAACACTGGTTATATCAACTACACCCTCCTGCAAATGGAAGCCACTGGATTTAGGAATCTATAATCAAAGTACAGGGGTGGATTAGGCTGACCTTTGCCAGCAGTTCTGATCGGACCTACTGGGGTTCAGCCGTTGAAACTGAAAAAAGTCCTGCACTTGCTGTGAAGTGTGGAAATCAGGAAGCAACAGATGGATTCAGACTGCTGATTTTCTCAGTTTGCTCACTGCTGGACTCCCCACAGGATTCAGCTGTGGCCTCCGGTCTTGCTGGGAATCCTTTGCATTACTGCACCTGGAACCCCACAGACCCAGTGGGACAAAGATTTGGGAGGCTTTTTAATAGTTTATGTGTTTTTGGTTAATTGTTTATTTTTCTTAATATAATCAGCTTTTAATTATTTACCTCAGTTTTAATGGTTTTTAAATAATGTAATTTATTGCTTTCACAGCTGACAAAGCCCCGTCCTCTACTTTCAGTGGTAGGGCCTTGTCACTGCTTTGCCACATTTCTATTGCTGCACAGTCCTCATTACTGGACTCTGGAGTGCAGAGATCTAGAAAGATCAGCCATCCACATCTGCACTGGGTAGGTGCAGGCTGGTAGGGACCATAGGTGGTGACTCCTGATGGGGGTACTGTGTGAACATGAATCTAGTTCATCAGATCAAGACTGGGCAAAGAGACATTAATTTATCCCCATCTTAAAGACCTAAACCTGCATAGTATTACATGTCTGTTCTGGTCAAATCATCCCTTTCGCTATACTTCATCCTAATGTCTCCACATGACTCCCCATGTACAATGATATTAGACTTTAACAATTAGCAGATAAATATTCCTTAATTATATACATTTATTTCTACCTGTATTATTTTCAAATTATTTTTTTGGTGTAATAGCGGATTGTAGAACTTGTTATCCATTTTGAGAACAACTCAGTAATTCAGGATGGACCAGTCCAGTGTACACACTTCACTTGAATTATCCTCTTCCAAGAAATCTCATTTCTTTCTTTTAATAGAAAGGATACCATAATATAGTGGTTGAGCTAATAACCAAGACAGAGGCTTGATCAAATGATCCTGTTACATATTGTATCCTAGTACAGAAGCTGGAGAATTTAAGTTGTTAACTAAGCTGGAATATAACATTGGTGTCAGTAATGGTGACCATGAAACCACTAGATTGTTGCAAAAACCCATCTCATTAACTAATCACCATTAGTGGCGGTAACCTGCCGATGTTACCTAAATATGACTGCAGACCCACTGCAATGTGATTGACTCTAAGCCGTCCTCTGCTGTGATTCAGAAAGCCGCCCAGTTCATGTGCAGTCAGGAATGGCATGAATTGTGACCTTGCTTAAGTCGCCTGCAATCTGAGGAAAAGAAACCAGGAACTTAATATTAGGAAAGAATTCCTTGAATAATTCTGAGACTGTTTCACACTGTTGATGTCCCTAATGTTGACACATTGGCAATGGATACAAAAGATTCTCTATTCGAAAGTGAAGGTATCTCTTAATCATCGTGCTGTTTTGAAAACATATGTAATCAAACCACAGTGTTTTTCCTGTTAAGTTAGATATTATGATATGAAAACAGAAAATGCTGTTAGCATCTGTGAGGAAAGAAACAAAGTAAACTTTTCAGATCAATGTCCCTTCCTTGTTAAATATTATGTTAGAAGATCAGAAGATTTATACCACAAAAAATACTTCTATCTATTAGTTTGCTACTTCATCACTCCTTTCCTGTGGCTTTGCTTTCAGCAGCCTAAGTCCCAACTGGAACTGCCTCCTTAAACACTTCTGCTTCTTCATTACTTTCCTTCAAGATGCGCCCAAGAACCTACCTCATTGACCAACCTGTGGTCCCCCATACCAATATCTCTTAGTATGGGACATTGTCAAATATTATCTGATTACACTTGTATCAAAAGTCAAAATTTAAAATCTTCTACTAAGTTAACTATGCTGCATAAATGTAAGTTGTGTTGATAAGGCCACAGAACCTCAAGAGTTTCAGTGATATTTGGTCCTGGACTTTACAAGGTTGTGTCAAATATTGATAATGTGACTCAACCAATATTTATTCCTAAAGTGATAAACAGCAATACTATCTGCTAATATCAAGATTTACATTACATTAACATGACATCATTTCTTTTTCATGTGCATTCCAAAGGCAATAAGTCTGAGGAGCTTGCACTCTGGTTACAACCCCTTAGCATACAATGGCAGGAGGGCCTTAAACTGTAGCCTTTCCTAATAGAGCCTTTGCAGTGGCTGAACCAAGTTAAAGTGCATCCCTCAGCAGGTAGTCTCAGACCTTGGAATGTGCCAGGCCACAGGTTTTGGTTGTGGACCCCTCCCTACAGCGTAAGAGACTGGGAAACCAGTCTAACTCCTCTGTTCAGCAACCACATCAGGATGGCGGCAGCGATGAGCACCTCGGGAGGAGGAATCCGCAATACCATCAGGGTGACGGTGAAGGACCTCAACGATGGGAACCCTTTCACAAGGGACCTCTTCATCAGGAAGGTCCTGCTGGATACGTGCAAGTTCGAGGCGAAGGACATCTACTGCCTCCAGGACTTCACGGGTAACGGGTACTTCGACGTTACGTTCAAGTACCAGGCGGGATGGCAGAAGCTGCTGAAGGTGCAGCCTCTCTTCACCCTCCCCACCCAGAAGGAACGTGTGGTAACAGTGCACATGTTTAACCCACATGTGCCCGTGGTGGATGTCCTCACCTTCCTGGCTCGGTATGTTGACGGAGCGGGAAGTTGCGTCAACATCAAGGACCTGTTTGGGATCTGGACCAGCAAGCGCCAGGTGAAGGTTAAGTTGAGAGTCGACGCAAATGGATCCATCATCCACCCCCCCTCAGCGTTTGCCATCGGAGGGAACCGTGGATACATGGTGTACACGGGACAACCCAGGGTGTGTCGCAACGTGGCGGCCCAGTGCAGCGCAGTCATCTGCAAGAACTGCAAGTAGGAAGGTCACCAGACAAAGGACTGTCAGGAGAGCAAACGTTGCAACCTGTGCGGAGAAGCAGGCCACCTCTACGAGGCCTGCCCAAAACGGGCCTGTACCTACGCACAGGCAATAAGAGGGGGTGCCATCACCAACGAGACCCCGAGGAACACTGACACACCCCCCACCAGCACAGTGGCCCCAGAAGAGACCGAGACCAGGGAGGGTGAGGACAGCCTGATCGCCTCGAGTTCCCAACCCCCCGCCACGAACTCCCAGCCCCCTCGCCAAGAGGAGGAGTCAATGGAAGACGCAGTGGGGGGAGGGACATGGAAAGGGATATGGCAGACTGTGAAGAGGAAGAAGGCGCAAAAGACACCACCCAAGAGACAACGGGCCACAGAAAACAAGGGCACCGGCAAGGAAAGAGTAATGCAACAGGTGGACTCCAGCAACCTCTCCTCGTCAGAGGATGAAAGCAGCAGCAGACGCCGACGACGGGGGCAGAGGAAGCGGCAAAATGGAGGAGACAACGTGGAAGAGAAAGGAACAAGTGGGGGAACAACCCTGCCCGTCGCCCCCCAGCTCCGGGAGACCGGGAGCAGCACCGCATCTGATGCAACCCAGCACTGGGAGAGGGAAGAAACTGAATCACCAGGGAAATGAACAGGGGCACAGTCGGATCCACCCCCAGCGACACCACCAGCCTCGCCACTAGTGGCCCCACACCCAGGGAGAGACCCCTCCCAGTTCCTGAGCCCAGAATCGGTGAAGCAGTTCACCAAAGCTGTGGGCATGAGGGCACAGGACAAATGAAAAGGGACTGTGTAACGGGAACTGAACTCCAAAAGAGCCATGGAGATAAAACTGGCATCTCTAAACGTGCGCAGTGTGAAGCGCACTGCGCGATGTGTTAACGCCTTGCAGTACCTCGGCAAGGTCAAGGCAGATGTGACTTTCCTACAAGAGTGTGGGCTGCCACATCTCCGCAACTATCGGAGGTGGTCGCGATGGTGGTACGGACTGTCGGTATGGTTGGGGGGCAATGATTGTCGCGCTTCCGGCCTGGGGATTCTGATGCGGGGGGGCAACTTCTCAATCACCGAGTTCAGAGAGGTGGTGGGGGGGGGGGGGGGGGGGGCGGCTCCTCGTGGCAGATGTGATGTACCGGAACACTCCGCTGTGGCTAATTAACGTGTACGCCTCGCCTGTGCGGAGCGAGCGGCTGGCCGTCCTCCAGCAGCTCCCACCGCTGCTGGTGACGTCCCGGCCAGTCGTTCTGGCCAGTGACTTCGGCTGGACGATCCGGCAGTGCCGACAACAGACTGGACAGCACCTCCAGACTCCTGATGGAAACGGTAAAGGATGCCAAGTTGCGCGACACCTTCAGCATCCTGCAGGCGGAGCAGAGCCGCAACACTCCTGGTCGAGGTCGGACGGCTCAGCCCGGTCCCGGATCGACTTCCTGTTCGTGTCGGAGCCAATCGTGGTCAGATCCACCGACATCACGCCGGTGTTCTTCTCTGACCATCATCTCCTTCGGGCCTCCTGTCACCTACAGGAGGACCAGAAGGCAGGCAGGGGGACGTGGAAGTTGAACGTGAAGCTGCTGACCCCAGAGAGCATTGAGGAACTAAAGAGGGATTACGCAGGTTGGAGAACCATGAAACCCCTCTTTGACTCTCCTGTGCACTGGTGGGAAGCGACAAAGGAGAACATCAAGAGGTTCTTCATCCGCAGGGGGGTCCAGAAAGCAAGACAGAGTCAGAGGGAGCTGTGTCAACTCCAGACAGACTTGCAGCAACTCCTCCTACTGCAGTCGAGGGGGGTGGACGTGAGGGAGGAGCTCTGAGAGGTGAAGAGCCGGCAAGCCCAGTTCCACGCCTCCGAATCCTCCAAGATTATCTTCTGATCCAGGGTGCGCTCGGTGGAGCAGGATGAGATGTGCTCACGTTTCTTCTTCCAAAAGGCGCACAGGGGGAGCTCTGTGATCCACAGCCTTAGGGAAGAGGACGGCTCAGTAACATCCTCGCAGACGGACATATCAAGGATCTGCAGATCCTTCTATGCCAGTCTGTACAACACAAAAGCCACAGACAGCCTCCCAGAACTTCCTGTCCCCTATCACGAAGGTCTTAGAGGACAGCAAGTGGGAGAGTCTGGACCGACCACTGACCCTGGAGGAGCTGACTGGCTCCATCCGTTCCTTTAAGTTGAGTAAAACTCCTGGAAGCGACGGCTTACCGGCGGAGTTGTACTCGGCTCTGTGGGACTGGATGGGCCCCAACATGCTGGAAGTGTACAACGCTATGCTTCGAGCTGGCAGCATGTCAGAGTCCATGAGGAAGGGCACCATTACCCTCACCTACAAGCAGAAGGGGGAGAGGGAGGACATCAGGAATTGGAGACCCACCTCACTGTTGAATGTGGATTATAAGATCCTGTCCAAGGCCATCGCCAACAGGGTCAAGTCTGCTCTGGGACAGGTGATCCACCCGGACCAAACCTGTGCTGTGCCTGGCAGGAAGATCTTTGATAGCCTTGTGCTGCTCAGAGATACCATCGCCTACGTGCAGGACAGAGGGGTGGACACGTGCCTGGTCAGCTTGGACCAGGAGAAGGCCTTCGACAGGATATCACACACATACATGTTGGATGTGCTCTCCAAAGTGGGCTTTGGGGAGGGAATCAGGAATTGGATCCAACTGCTCTACACAGACATCCGTAGCGCAGTCCAAATCAATGGGTGGGAAACAGACAGCTTCCCCATCAAGTCTGGAGTCAGGCAGGGCTGCCCTCTCTTCCGTCTTGTTTGTGTGCTGCATAGAATCCTTTGCCAAATCCATCAGGAAGGACGAGAGCATCAGAAGGGTGACGTTGCCAGGCAGCGGGGGCACCCAGGTGAAAACCTCCCTGTACATGGACAACGTCGCCGTCTTCTGCTCAGACCCGAGGTCAGTCGGCAGATTGATCAGCATCTGCGACCAGTTTGAGTTGGCATCAGGGGCTAGAGTCAACCGCGCGAAGAGCGAGGCCATGCTCTTAGGCAAGTGGCCCGACCGATCCAACGTCCCCTTCACCGTCAGGCCTGACTATCTGAAGGTGCTGGGGATCTGGTTCGGAGGGGCCAGGGCGTGCAACAAAAATTGGCGGGAGCAGATTGGGAAGGTGAAGCAGAAACTGGGACTGTGGGAACGGCGCTCCCTATCGATAACCAGGAAGAACCTGGTCATCAGGTGTGAGCTGCTCTCAGGGCTGCTGTACTTGGCGCAGGTGTGGCCTGTTCCTCGCTCCCCCGGCTTGGAAAACACCCGTGCCGTTTTCCGGTTCGTCTGGGGATCCAAGATGGAGCAGGTCCGACGGTCACCACGCACAAGTCCCTGGACAATGGGGGTAAAGGTGTCCCCAGTGTCACCCTCATGCTGATGACCACCTTCATCTGTGGCTGCATCAGGCTGTGCGTGGAACCCAAGTACGTGGGCACCAAGTGTCACTACGTACCGAGATTCTACCTGTCCCGGCTGTTGCGAAGGATGGGCCTGGCCCCGTGGCCACACGGCGTCCCAGTCAGCTGGATGTTGCCGCACTACCTGTCCTTCATGGAAAAGTTCTTCCGGAGCAACCCCTTGGACCATAAGTCCATCAGGAAGTGATCAGCATGGAACATCCTGCAGACACTGCAGGAGAAGGACTCGATGGACACCGTGGGGTAGTTCCCTGAGCAGACTGTCCAGACCATCTGGCAGAATGCCTCATTGCCAGAATTCACCAACAAGCACCAAGACCTCGCTTGGCTGGCGGTGAGAGGGGCCCTCCCAGTAAGATCCGTCCTGCACGGTTGGGGCATCACCCCCAGCACGCGCTGCCCCCAGGAGGACTGCGCTGGGGACGAGACGGTCGCCCACCTCTTTGTGGGCTGTGGGTTTGCGAGGAGGGTGTGGCGAAAGATGCAGGGGTCCTTGTCACATTTCATCCCCAGCAGCAGCGTAACAGAGGATTCTCTGATCTATGGGCTGTTTCCGGGGACACACACAGAGACGGACATCAACTGCTGCTGGAAGGTCATCAACTTGGTGAAAGACGCCCTTTGGTCTGCCCGAAAATTGTTGGTCTCCCAGCACTGCGAGATGTCCGTAGGGGAATGCTGCTGACTGGCACATTCCAGGCTGCAGGAGTACGTGCTGAGGGACGCATTGAAGCTGGGCGCAGCCAGCGCGAGGGCTCAGTGGGGAAGGACGAAAGTTTAGGGTTCTTCTGCCACAGGAGAAGGAGGGGCGGGGTCAGGCGAGGAAGCCCCTCAAATGTTGTAAATATGGGATTGGGGTATCACCCCAGGGAGCCACACGTGTGGCATCGGTGCTGTGTTTTTTATATATAAAAAGGTAACACTAAGAATTGAACTGTACACAAATGTAAAGGTTTGAACAGTTTTATTATTGTATATAGTTTCTTTTATTATGAATAAAGTTTATTTTGTATAAAAAAAATCAGCTAATTTCTGGTAAACCAAAGTGCATCTTTCACTAGGTTGGCAACTTTCCAGCAGCAGCTGATGTTTCCCTCAATGCCTGTCACTGGGAACAGCCTGTGGAACACATAGTTCATTCAGGATGAATCTTGACGAAAAACATTGCTTCTCTTTCCACAACTTCTTAGTAAATGCATGCTCCAGAAAGCAGTGGATGACTGTCTCATCCCTAATGCAGACACCTCAAGGACAGTGTGTGGTAGTAATTCTGGCTGTGCATGAAACGTTTGACAGGGAGGACCCTTCTCTCTGCCAGCCAGACAAGGTCTTGATGCTTGTTTAGAAGTTCTAATGATGAGGTTTTCTGCCAAATGCTTTTGACTCTTTGCTTGTGGAACCATTTGACAGGATCCACCATTTAATTTTCCCATGATGCACAGATCACTGCTTGATTGACCTGTGAGAACCAGAAAGTGTGGTATGGTCCACCCAAATAAAATGTTGCTTGCTGTAACTGCTATAATTACTTCCTACAATGCTTGTTCCATCGCAGCGCATTTGGTCTCTGTCACATTGTTGTGGTAATGGTAACCATAGAACCATAGAATAGTACAGCACAATACAGGCCCTTCTGCCCACCATGTCGTGCCGACCTTTAAACCTCACTTAAGATTATCTAACCCCTTCCTCCCACATATCCCCCTATTTTAAATTCCTCCATATGCTTATCTAACAATCTCTTGAACTTGACCAGTGTACCTGCCTCCACCACTACCCCAGGCAGCGCATTCCATGCACCAACCACTCTCTGGGTGAGAAACCTCCCTCTGATATCTCCCTTGAACGTCCCACCCATTACTTTAAAGCCATGCCCTCTTGTATTGAGCATTGGTGCCCTGGGAAAGAGGCGCTGGCTGTCTACTCTATCTATTCCTCTTAATATTTTGTACACCTCTATCATGTCTCCCCTAATTCTCCTTCTCTCCAAAGAGTAAAGCCCTAGCTCCCTTAGTCTCTCCTCATAATCCATACTCTCCAAACCAGGCAGCATCCTGGTAAATCTCCTCTGCACCCTTTAAGAATATAAAAAGAAGTAAGAATATAAACCAGCCAAGTCATGGTGAGTAAATCACAAGATAGCGGCATTGTGTGGTGGAAGGACTACCTCAAATTAGCATAACAATCTCTTTATCTGACAAGCGATAGGCAAAAAATGGAGACACAAGAGACTGCAGATGCTGGAATCTGGAACAACACACAAAAAGCTGGAGGGATTTAGCAGGTCAGGCAGCATCTATGGAGGGAAATGGACAGTCGACATTTCAAATGAAGGGTCTTGACCCAAAATGTCGATTGTCCATTTCCTTCCAAAGATGCTGCTTGACCTGTTGAGTTCCTTGATAGGCAGAGAATGACTTTTAATTCTAAAAATGTGTTTTATTCATAGAATAAACAGTGATACAATAATACAATCTGTACAAGCAATTATTTTCATTCAGTGTACCAAGAATATCATTGTATTCACTTACAATATTGACAATATGTCAACATGTCACAAATGTTTCATCCCATTTTGGATCTGCAGGTGAAATGGAAGCTGATGGCCACAGTATAGGAGGGAGATATGGACCATGCCCGTGCCATGTAGAGCAACACCAAGAGCACGCCATACCTGATGGATGACAAGATTCTTTCCAGGACTGAGAAGAAATGCCACTCGCTCATTCCCAACTGTAGTTCCACTTTGGGTGTTTGCTGTGGTCAATTATGAAGGTTCTGGCTGCTGAGGATAGTACAAAATGGTCAAAGATGCTCGTCAATTTGCAGATGACAATGGGCCTGAGCAGAAGACAACGGTGTTTTCCCTGTACAGTGAAGCTATATTCTGAGCAAGTGACCATGGTCTGTAATTGTTGTCAACATATCTGTCCACAGAAAGTGTTGGGCCTGAATAATGATGTATAATGGTGGACAGCACTCATTTAATGCTACTTGCACAAAATTCTACCACGCATGCAAAGCCTATGAGAACTACGACAATATCTGTAATTGTAGGGAAGGCTGTGGCCAGCTTCAATGATAGTTGAAGGCTCTATCTGCCTGGTTCTCTGCTGGAAAATTGGGCATCCATCTTCTGTTAGTTGGGTGCCTTGTTTAATTTTCCATTGTTAGTGATTGTGCCTCCTTCCCTCATTACCAATGTGCTCAACACTTCCTGTCTCGTCTGCCTGAACACCGCCACCCCACTACTGCCCAGTTCCCATTCCAAACTACAACCCTCATCTTTGGATATCCTCACCCCAATCACCAAACCCCCCCCCCCCTTTAATGCTATCTATCCTCGCTCTGTAAATCCAGCAAATGGGGATACACTCTCTGCACCTTGCCCGGTAATCCTCTCCCCAACTCCAACCTTACCCACCTTCCCAAGAGTGCTCACTCCAGCCCTATCCCCTCCCATCTTGTCTCCAATACCACTCCTACCCAACAATGTTCTCTCCAACTGCAACATGGCAAACCATCATTCCCCTCCTCCCACCACAGTTCTCCCTACCTCTTCCCACTTCCCCTCCCATTCCCACCAGTCCCTCAACCACCACGTACATCATTCCCCCTTCCTATCCTTCATATCCCTCCATCCCCTTTCCTGGTCCCACCATCACCTCCCCCTGTCCCACCATTCCCTCCCCCCCTTACCTTCTTCCTTCCCATTCACCCTTCTCTCTCTCCCCTGCCCCCTTCCTCTGTCTCTACCCCTTTTTCTTCTCCTTTTCTCTCCTCCTTGCCTCCTTCAGACCTAAGTCAGACCACAACATATCTGTTTCAATAGCTTTAGATTAATGGGGCCTGGACATGACTCATCTGTTGCCCCAGAGACAGTGTGTTCCAAAAGAATAGATGCATTTGACTGTAAGGCAAAAATGCAGGAAAGAGATATGTATTTACTGAATATAGGGGTTGGAACAGACTATGATCTAATACCTGAAAGTATTTGACAACTGGTAAGTTAAGGGGCTTAGTCCAAACAAAAATAGCTTGTTTCGCCATCCCAGATGTCACATTTTGAGAGAGTGAACACTTAATAACAGTGTAATTCATTAACAATGCAAAAATATTTAATGTCATTGGCATATTATGAAATCCTTCTTCACAACAATGTGAGGTAGGAGTTTGTTTCTAATTTTGCTTTCCGGTAATTCAGATGGAGTAATATGAGTGGCTTGTTGATCTTGTTTATTGCTGGTCCTTTCAAAATGTAGCATATTCAAAATGTTGTGGAGGGCATATTTTTAAGCAGCACAAGACCCTTCAAAGGTTCAGATGGTATCTGGGGCATACAACTGTAGAATTGCGCTGGTTCCTTGCATTGGTCACGGTAAATTGGTTTATGATTGTCACATGTACCGAGATACAATGAAGAATTTCGTTTTGCACACCATCCTTACAGATCATTTCATCACATCAGTATATCGAGTAGTACAAGGGAAAACAATAACAGAATGCAGAATAAAGTGTTACAGTTACAGAGAAAGTGTAGACAATAAGATGCAAGGTCATAACAAGGCAGATTGTGAGGTTAAGAGTCCATCTTATCGTACTAGGGAACCGTTCAATAGTCTTATAACAGCGGGATAGAAGCTGTCCTCGAGCCTGGTGGTACGTGCTTTCAGGCTTTTGTATCTTCTGCCCGATGGGAGAGGGGAGAAGAGAGAATGACCCGGGTGGGTGGGGTCTTTGATTATGTTGGCAGCTTTACTGAGGCAGCGAGAAGTGTGGACAGAGTCCATGGAGGGAGGCTGGATTCCGTGATGTGCTGAGCTGTGTCCACAACTCTCTGTAGTTTCTTGCAGTTTCAGGCAGAGCAGTTGCCGTACCAAGCCGTAATGCATCCAGATAAGATGCTTAGCTCCACTTACCCACATTTGGCCCATATCCCTCTCTTTGTGTGTCTGTAAAGAATTGAGGGAGTGTCATAATGGGGGCATTAAAATAATTAAGATGTCTAGAAGGTAAGTATGGTGAAAATGTTTCCTCTTTAGGATGATATGAAACCAGAGACCATGAATACAAGGTGATTATCAATAACTTCAATAGGAATTTAAAGGAATCTTCTATATCCAGACATAAACTGAAATGAGGAACTTACTTCCACATGAAGACAGGCAGGTAACCAATTTGGAATGAAGGACTAGATATGAAGGCAGGTTTTGATTCAAAACAGTTCAGGAACACAGACCATTGAAGCAGAATACCTTTTTGTGCTGTTAATTCCACAAAACAGCAATCATTGCTGATCATCAGAGCACAGAGAAGAATTTTCCCTTCACATAGGTTCAATTTTCTTGCTTTCCTATACATCAGGCAGCTTCTGATTTTGGGAATATGCCCAAATGAAATAAAAATGAAACCTGAGTTCTATTGGCCTTTACAAAGCACAAGCTATTTCAATGGTGTTTTGTGGTCCAGTACTCTGCAGTGTACTTATTGTAACTGGGACTTGTAGTTCTGATGTAATCACAATATTTCTGAAATACTGTGTGTGTTTGCACAAAGCTGACTAATTGAGAGCTTGTGCAGTAGGTCAGCTTCACTATTGAACAAATTTGGACTTTTGACACCAACATACAGTATTATACAGCGTGACTAAGTTTCAGTTTAGACATTAAATGAGACAGTTTACAGACAATGGCTCATTGTCTGGTGCTGAGAAGTCACTGACATTTGTTAAGAAGAATAGACATAACTTTCATGCAAACATAAGTCAATAGATTTTAGTTCTTCCAAACTTGCTGACATCAGTCATTTAGGTGCAATTTGTTAGAATTATGATCACCCAACTCTTTCCATTTTCCAGTTGATGAATTTGTGATTTTTCTTAGAAATACATTCTCCCCTTGTCTGCGTGGGTTTCCTCCGGGTGCTCCGGTTTCCTCCCACATTCCAAACACCTACAGGTTAGGAAGTTGCGGGCATACTATGTTGGCACTGGAAGCGTGGCGACACTTGCGGGCTGCCCCCAGAACACTCTACACAAAAAATGCATTTCACTATGTGTTTTGATGTACATGTGACTAATAAAGATATCTTATTTGTGTTTCATTTCTTTTGTTTTTGTGGTTAAACAGTCCTCAATAACTGAGTCATGCTAATCAGGAAGGTATGACATTCAATCCTGAGTTGAATGTCCTAAATCATTTATAAAGCATCTGTATTGTAATAAAAATATCCCAAGGCGCTTCATAAGGGAGTTATCAAACAAGTAATTGTTGCTGCACCAGATAAAGTAATATTAGATAGATGGCCAAAAGCAAGGGTAGAAACTTCGACTTTAAGGAGCATCTTAAAGGAGGAAAGAGAGTTAGGGAGGGGATTCCGGAGCTTTTAGGGCCTTGGTAGCTGCAGATACAGCAGCCAATGGTGAGAAGGACGAAGAGGCCAGAATTGATGGAGCATTGAAGTCCCGGGATGGGGTTTGGTTGGGGGGGGGGGGGTTTAGGGCTGGAGGGTGTTACAGACTTAGGACTTACTGATGCCATGGATAGATTTGAAACCTAGGAAGAAAATTTGTAAATTAGTTAGATGTAATGTGATAGGTGAATGGGTTAGCACAGGCAGGATAATTTTGGATGACTTTGTTAATATTGTGTGGTATCAAGGAGGCTAGATAGAGGTGTGTTGGAAAAGCCAAGCATGCAGGTCACAAAGGCATTGATGAGGGTTTCAGCAGCAGGTGATTGGAGGTGGGGGAAGAAAATGGGGGATGTTACAGAGGTGACAATAGTAATGGCATGGAACAAGGAACCAAAACTCAACGCAGAGTCACATAAGATGCCAAACTTACAAACAGTTTTCATCAGCTTCAGACAGAAGCTAAGGAAAGAGATAGAGAGTTGGTGGCTCTGCAATGCAGCTCATCATAGGGAACAAAGCAGATGGCTTCAGTCTTCCCAATATTCAACTGGTGAATGGACACCATGATTGGCTACAATGCTGGAGAACTAAGGAAGGGAACAAATCAGCAAAGCCTTTTGTTCTGTCTCACAAATTTCATTGAAGGTACAGATCTATGAATTTCAGTGCTCTAGCCAGTGCTATAAGTACATCAATAAGCACAAATATAGGAAAGGTTTAGAGGGATATGGGCCAAACACGGGCAAATGGGACTAGCTTAGATGGGCACCTTGGTCAGCACGCACGAGTTGGGCCGAAGGGCCTGTTTCCATGTTGTATTACTGCATGACTCTATGTCTTAGTGCAAGCAACAGTAATTGTCATCAGTAACTATTATAACTGTGAGATGGTCCCATGGAATCGAATTCAGTCGGACACCAGGATTTGGAAATTTAGAAATTTGCATGCTTTGTAGTAACATGAAAGATTGGGGAAGAAATTCCCTGCCCATCCCTTTTGATTTGCAATATACATGGGGGGGGGGGGGTAGGGGGTGGTGAGGTGGAGGGGAGTGGGTGGGAATTAATACAAAAGGCAGCAATGTTAGCAGATCTGGCTTTACAGTTCAATAAGTACATTTTAAAATTTGGCAATGGATGTGCCATTTTGACACCAAGTAATATCGGTCTTTGTGAAAGTATGTAATATTTGTATAGTGTTATTTAGATACAACTGGACTCAGTTAAACCCATAGGTGTTGCCACCTTCATAGTATAGAGGAAAGATAGTTGTGGATAAGGAGATATAGTTAGTCAAATGATCACCCTGTGGCCCACTTTTCTGTTTTACATTTGTAATAACAACCAGGTAACATTGTTTCTTTAGTGGTGCTGATTTAAGGTCAGATATTGGCTGAAGTCATTAAAGATAAGTCCTGTGACTTGCTCCAAAATGGTGACTTAGGATCTTTTGCAGCTACGTGGCTCACTTCATCTGTGGAAGGAAATCTGATTCCATTTAGGATGAAACAAAGATTAAAAGGTAAGGAAGGATGTTGTTTTAAAAATGGCCAATGTAAAGAAACAAGAAGTAAAATAATTATGCAAGCCTTCCTCTCCACCAACCTACCAGCCACCATGAAAAAAAGCATTCAAACTACCGCACCATTAAATCCATTTCTAACGAACTTCAACACCACAAATGGGCAATGGGTTAAACTTATGTTTTTCTCCTCAGAAAGAAAGTGTGTTGAGACTATTTATCCCTTTTTGGGCAAGAGATATTCTGTGGAAGATGTAATGGTGGAAACTGCCAGTATAAAGAATAAGTAATTTTGTAGATGTAATGGACCTTATTTTTTAACATGCCAAAAGTCTAATCAAGGCTTTAAATATTTCCCTAAAGAGTATCTAATTGTATGCTCTATCAATAAGTAATAAGGGTAAGTATTCAACAAACTAAATCACATACTTTGTGGAGGCAGGTGCAGGTAAACTCTAATCCCCTTAAATAAACCCAACTCAGGGGATTACAACAGATTTTGCTAGCTGTTTTGTTGATAGTTAAGGTCAAGTGTTTTTGAAACTACAGGTTGAAATTCAGATTCAAATGACATGTTACTCAACCACCAAGGTAGTGTTGACACTAACAAATTGTTATAGAGTCACAGAGTTTCATATTTTTACGTAATTTATAATCATTGATCCAGAATAAAGAGCTGAATATCATAGGATTATTGCTGTTTGTGGGACAGTAAGTAATGTAGGTGGTAATAGAAAATAGTAAAGGACCATTACCATTTCCACAGCATCCTTCAAAATGTCTGGAACCCAAAGCATTTTACATACATACTTCTGAAATGTAGTCATTGCTATGATATTAAGAGTATGCCAATATTTGCAATTTAGCATCTAGTGCACAAACTAGCTACAACATTGTCTGCATTATAACATAGACTATGCCTCACTGACAGTCAAGTGCTTTGGGAGGTCCTAAGATTTGGAAAGATATATAAAAATATGTCTTTCTTTTAATAAGTAAAGCCGTTGTTTAGTCATAGAGTAATAGAGAGATACTGCATGGAAACAGGCCCTTTGGCCCACTGAGTCCAAACCGACCATCAACCACCCATTTAATCCCACATTAATCCAATTTTTATTGTCCCTACATTCCCATCAACTCCCTCCAGATTCTACCACTCACCTAGGGGCAATTTACAGTGGCCAATTAACCTACCGACCCACAGGTGTTTGGGATGTGGGAGGGAATCAGAGCAAACTCCACACAGACAGCACCCGAGATCAGGACTGAACCCAAGTCTCTGGCGCTGTGAGATAGTGGCCCTATTAGCTGCGCCATTATGATACGAGCTCAGTAAGACACAAGAGTCAGTAAACTGATTAAACCCTTGTTCTGTATAGGGCCACAACTAGGACTTCACAACTGGTACTCAAACCCCCCTTACACTAGGGATTGGGAGAGAAGATTAAATCAGAGTTCCTGTACCTGGCTACAGGTGTGGATCGCAGAAGATGGCAGGGTTAGACTTGGGTAGAATGTCCTTCCTCATCCTGCTAAACTGACAACTAAACAGTAAGCATTTGTCTGAGCTATGAGGAAGTAGTCACTGTGTCAACAGCACTCCAGAAATAGCATGAGGCTGCACCTTCTGCCAGAAATTTCATGGGATGACTAATGTTTGTCATGTATTTGTCTGACACATATTATTCGGTTTTCTTCAGGTTACCATCTCCCAGCTGTAGCCATAACCTTAAATTAGAGGCATATGTGGGAGGAAGGGGTTAGATAGTCTTAGGTGAGGTTTAAAGGCTGGCACAACATAGTGGGCTGAAGGGCCTGTATTATGCTGTACTGTTCTATGATGCTATGATTCTATGAAATAGCACCTCATCCTATCCACACGGCACAGAAAAGGACAGATAACTCATTCAGACCCCAATCAGACATCATTATCAAATTCATACATTCAATTCAGGAAAATTTTCTGCTTTCTGTATTGGTGTGACTGTTGAAGGCATTCTATGTGGAACTTTGGGTTTCTACCTTATCAATTCAAAGGTAAGAACATATTTACTTTTTATTTGTTACCTTAAGAATCACCGCAAAATAACATAAGATTTAGCGTCACTCACTTTTGGCCAAACGATCCATTTTGCTTAAATGGAAGGATCCAATACCCCCTACTACTTTTCAATGGTTCTCTCAAACTATATCATGTTTAAACTTGGAAAAAATTAGGAGTGGTACTGTTGATCCTTCACTTAAAGCTGAAGATATTTGGAGTCCATTTATCCAATATTTTCACATGATATAGATTCCCTTTCAATAACTTTCTAATTTAAAGGAACGGAGTTGATGACATAATATTGCTGTGTTTTTACTGAGAAATTTCAGTCCAGCCTTTTTTTTCTTTTTTTTGTTCTTTTTTGAAATTTTTCTGTTTAGTTTGGTTTGATATATTGTTTTTAATTTTTCTTATTGATTTGGGGATTTTATTTTTTCTTTATTTTATATATATAATAAATCTTTATCTTTCTTTTTTAATATTATATTCATTTACTAAGAGATCGTGGGATCTACAGATTTTTTTCATATTTTATTGTTCTTTATGATTATCCATGCCATGATTGTTCTCCTTCTCTCTCTGTATTACATGTACAAACATTGATGTTATATATTAATCTGTATTAACTTGAAAACTAATAAAAAGATTGAAAAAGAAAAGTGTCACTCACTTTCATTTAAAGGAATCCCAACATCAATAGGCAGAGAAGGCCCATCAGTCTTTATCCTTTCAGAATACAAAATCTACATTAGGGACATTTAAGAGACTCTTAGATAGACACATGAATGATAGAGAAATGGAGGGCTATGTAGGAGGGAAGGGTTAGATAGATCTTAGAGCAGGATAAAATGTTGGCACGACATTGTGGGCCGAAGGGCCTGGACTGTGCTGTAGTGTTCTGTGTTCTCTGATCTTTCAGTACATAAATGAGTGCAGTGTCCAGGCCTCCAGCTCTTGCTCTGCAAGTCCACTTCAGCTGTTGATAACTTTCTGCACAAATACTTCTTAATGTCTGACCTAAGCTTACCCATCAATACCTGAATGCAGTCCCCTCCAAGTGCTTAAAGAGAGTTATCTATCCTTTTATTGGTGTCTCTCATGCAGAACTCCCAGATCTTCAATGTTCCAATGGGTATTCCACATAAATTTTTTTTAAAGATATCTTAAGATATCTTTGTTAGTCACATGTACATTGAAACACACAGTGAAATGCATCTTTTGCATAGAATGTTCTGGGGGCAGCCTGCAAGTGTCGCCACACTTCCGGCGCCAACATAGCATGCTCGCAACTTCCTAACCCGTACGTCTTTGGAACGTGGGAGGAAACCGGAGCACCCGGAGGAAACCCAAGGAGACATGGGGAGAATGTACAAACTCCTTACAGACAGCGGCCAGAATTGAACCCAGGTTGCTGGCACTGTAATAGCGTTATGCTAACTTCTAATTCCTACACAGGTAACTACAAAGTTGTCAGATTAATAATACTCCTAAGGATGTTACTGGAAACAGTCATTAGATTCAGTGACTGAACACTTGAGCAATGCGGATGTAAAAAATCCCATGACGTTCTACCTGCGTGGCAGGAAAGGATCTCATGAATGCAATAGGTTGAAAAATCCCATTTGTGCCTTCAGCATGTTACCATTGTATTTCTGAAGATAAGACTACATAAAAATATAAGAAATAGGAGCATGAGTTGGTCAAATAGAGTAAAGAATCCCAAAGGTTTACCACCCTCTATGTGAAGAAAGTTCCCCTCATTTCAGTTTAAAAGGGCCTACCCCTTATTCTGAAATTGTGTTCCAGGTCCTAGACATCTCAGCCAGAAGCAACAGCCTCCTTGAAACTAGCCTATCAAGGTCCTTAACAATTTCCTACGTTTCAACAAGATTTCCTCTCATTCTTGTAAGGTTTAGGGAATTCAATCCCTTTCTGTTCAATCTCTCCTCATACAGCAAAGCTGACATTTCTGGAACCAGGCTTGCGAATCTTCCCTGCAATTTCTCTGTGGGTAGTACATCTTTCCAAGATATGGACACCAAAATGGTGCACGATAGTCCAGGAGCAACACACACAAAATGCTGGAGGAACTCAGCGGGTCAGGCAGCATCTATGGAGGGAAATAAACTGTTAACATTTCGGGTCGAGACCCTTCATCAGGACTGGAAAGAAAGAGGGCAAAAGCCAGAATAAGAAGGTTGGGAGAGGGGGAGGGGCACAAGCTGGCAGGTGACAGGTGAGTCCAGGTGAGAGGAGGAAGGTAGGTGGGTGGGGGAGGGGGGATGAAAGGGAGTAATGCAAGAAGTTGAGAGGTGATAGGCAGAAGAGGCAAAGGGCTGAAGAAGAAGGAATCCAGTAGGAAAAGGCAGTGGACCATGGAATAAAGGGAAGGAGCTGGGGAATAGATGGGCAGATTATGTGGGCAGGGGAGGGGTAAGAGGAGAGAGTGGGCCACAGGAATGAGGGAAAACAAAGGGGGTCCAGGTGCAGGATTTGGATACTCCATGTGCGGCATCGCCAAGACTGTACAATTGTAACAAGATTTCCTCATCCCTGCCTTCAATTGTCAAGTTTCCTGCTATATATGACTCACAAACTGGACAGCTATGATAATTTGGGTGGCCCAGTGACACAGCTAGTAGAGCTGCTCCCTCACAGCACCAGAGTCATAGAGTCACACAGCACAGAAACAGGCCCTTCGGCCCAACTCGCCCATGTTGACCAAGATTCCCATCTGAGCTAGTCCCACTTCCCCGTGTTTGGCCCATATCCCTCTAAACCTTTCCTGTCCATGTACCTGTCCAAGTACCTTTCAAATGTTGTTATCGTACCTCCCTCGATCACTTCCTCTGGCAGTCCATCCCATATCTGGATCAGCCTCTGGGTGAAAAGTTGTCCCTCAGGTTCCTATTAAATCTCTTCCCTCTCAACCTAGACCTATGTCCTCTAGTTCCTGATTCCCCAACCGTGGAAAAAAGATTGTGCGCATTCACCCTATGCCCCTCATGATTTTATACACCTCTATAAGAACACCCCTCATTCTCCTATGCTTCAATGAATAAAGTCCCAACCTGCTCAACCTCTTTCCATGACACAGTCCCTCGAGTCCTGGCAACATCCTCATAAATCTCCTCTGCACTCTTTCCACACACAGGTTCGATCCTGACCTCCAATGGTGTCTGTGTGGAGTTTGCGTGTTCTCCCTGTGACCTCATATGGGTTTATTCCAAGTGCTCCAGTTTCCTCCCACAACCAAAAGACGTGAAGGTTGTTCGGTTAACCGGCCTTTGTAAAATTACACCTAGTGTGTAGAGGAGTGGTGGAGGGACAGTTGCTGGGAAAGTGGGGAGTATAATAAATGGAATTAGTGTAAATGGATGGTTGCAAAGTCGGTGAACTGAAGGGCCAGCTTTCATGCTGTACCTCTCCATGACTTTTGGGACGAAGGAGTTGATAGGCAAGGAGAAACAAGCGGGAGTTTTGCAGCACCAGGAAGAGACAATGGAATCTAAACTAATATTTTCACCCCTCAAAGTTATGAAAATGAACTGGTTACATTTTAAGTGCTGTGCTGAGCACTTGAGAAAGCAGGGAACATACAAGTTTGTTTGACGACACTGGCGCACAGGCAGCGTTAAAGGTTCCCAGGTGTAGCGGCGAGGACGCGGTCCCTCTAAATCTGCAGCAGACGCGCCGACACCGCTGCAGGAAGGTGAGGCCGGGCAACGGGAAGGGAGTTCGGGCCCACCGTAGGCGAGGCTGGGGATTGCAGAGGGCTCGGGGCCCTGGTTACAGCGGGGCTGGGTTACCCGGTGGCCGAAGCCCGGCCTGATGGATCAGCCTGGCCGCCCCGGTGCCGGGGAACCTGACGCTCGGGTTACCCGGTGGCTGAGGCCCAGGCCCCCGGTGCGGGGGGAACCTGACGCCCGGGTTACCCGGTGGCTGAGGCCCAGGCCCCCGGTGCGGGGGGAACCTGACGCCCGGGTTACCCGGTGGCTGAGGCCCAGGCCCCCGGTGCGGGGGGAACCTGACGCCCGGGTTACCCGGTGGCTGAGGCCCAGGCCCCCGGTGCGGGGGGAACCTGACGCCCGGGTTACCCGGTGGCTGAGGCCCAGGCCCCCGGTGCGGGGGGAACCTGACGCCCGGGTTACCCGGTGGCTGAGGCCCAGGCCCCCGGTGCGGGGGGAACCTGACGCCCGGGTTACCCGGTGGCTGAGGCCCAGGCCCCCGGTGCGGGGGGAACCTGACGCCCGCTCGCAGAGGCACTGATTCTGGGAGATTTTGCCTGGCTGCTGAGCTATGGAAACCCTCCCTAAACATCCTCTTCAAGCTGTTCCTCAACCCTCCCCCTGGTTGTGAGCATCTGACCCAGGTCAAGTCTAATTTTGTCAATTCTTTTCTCTACCAATACTCCTGTTAAATTCCTGGAACGTCCCATTAAGTTAGTGGTTCCAGAACATAAAACAGGCCCTTTGGCCCATGATGTGCGTCCAACTATTTAAACTGGTAATTAAGTGCTGAACTAAACTCATCCCCCTTGCCTGTAGAATGACCACATCCCTCCATTCTCTGCACATTCTTGTGCCTATCTAAGAGCCTCTTAAATGCCTCTATTGCATTTGCCTCCAGTGTGACAATGGCTAACACGAGGGGACATAACTTTAAGGTGATTGGAGGAAGGTCTAAGGGAGATGATGGGGGTAAGTTTTTTTTTACACAGTGAGTGGTGGGTGTGTGGAACGCACTGCCGGCAGAGGTTGTGGGGGCAGATACATTAGGGACATTTAAGAGACTCTTAGATAGATGCATAAATGATAGAAAAATAGGGGGCTATTTGGGAGGGAAGGATTAGATAGATTTTAGAGCAGGATGAAATGTTGGCACAATATTGTGGGCCGAAGGGCCTGTACTGTGCTGCAGTGTTCTTTATTCTTTCACTCCTGGAAGCACATAACAGGCACCCACTACTCTGGCGGGGGGAGGGGAAGAAACTTGCCCTGCATATCTCCTTAGAACATATGGCCCTTTAGTATTCAACATTTGAACCTTGGGAAAAAGATCCCAGCTCTCTATCTATGCTTCTCATATTCTTATAAACTTCTATCAGGTCTCCCCTAAGCCTCTGTCTCTCCAGAGAAAACAACCCAAGTTTGTTCAATCTTTCCTTATGGCATATGCCCTCTAAACCAGGCAGCATCCTGGTAAACCTCTTCTGCACCCTCTCCAAAGCCTCCTTATATAACTAATGCTATATAAATGCAATTTGTTAGTATTGGAGGTGGCATAGCAAATATTGCTGCTGCCTCACAGCTTTGATCCTGACCTCTGGTTCTGTTTAGTTCTCCCTGTTACTGTGTGGGATTCATTTTACATTCCACAAATGCGCTGTTAATGGGCTAACTGGCCACTGTGAATTACTCTGATGTAAGTGGAAGGTAGGAGAATCAGGACAGAGATGACGGGCATGTGAGAGAGAATAAGGTACAGGGAAATGAGGAGGCGAATGTTAGTTATGAGTTTGCTCTGAAACCCAGCATGGACTTGTAAGGAAATATAAAAGCGAAGAGATAATAAGTTATTTATTAGCAGTGAGGTCTGAGTTGCACATTTTAAAATAAATTAATCGTACACACCAGGTGCCACTGTCTGTAAGGAGTTTGTATGTTCTCCCCGTGTCTGCGTGGGTTTCCTCTGGGTACTCTGGTCTCCTCCCACTTTCCAAAGATGTACAGGTTGGGAAGTTGTAGGCATGCTATGTTGGCACCGGAAGCATGGCGACACTTGCGGGCTGCCTCCAGAACACTACGTAAAAAGATGTATTTCACTGTGTGTTTCAATGTACATGTGACTAATAAAGATATCTTAGAGACCTTCCAAAGGTGCATATATTCATGAGGATATTTTTAAAAAATATTGCATTTGTATAACTTCCATGGTTTTGGATGTACAAAGGTGCCGTTAAAACTAACAGTTGTTTACAGCCAATGAAATTCTAAATGGGCTGTAGGTGATATTAATTAAATGTTGCCTGGGCTGGGAATTGCATTTGAGGAGAGACGGACCATGCCGTGGTTATTTTCTTTAGAACCAAGAAGATTGAGAATCGATTTGGTTGAGCTGTACAAAATGATGAGAGTCCTAGGCAACATGAACAGTAAAGACAGCTTTCTCTTGGTAGTCAAGCCTTTAACTTGGGGACATGGACCTAGCTAATTGGTGGAAGGATTAGAGAGGAGTTGAGGTTTTTTTTTGCCACTCAAAGAATCTCAGACTCCCTGCTTGAAGATAATGGAGTCAGAAACATTTACCATGTTTAAAATGTACCTGAATGAGTACATAAGGAGACGTAACCTACAAGGATGTAGGTCAAGAGCTGGGAAGTGGGAATATTTTGAGCAGTTCCACTTTTGGCCACTGTGGACACTGGTATGAATGGCCCCTTTCTGTGATCTGAATTTCTATAACTCTATACTTTGTTTCAGCAGTATTGTTGCTATTGTAATGCAGGGAAACTAGGGTCAATTTGTGTACAGCAAGATCCCTAAAACGTTAATGTGATCATCTCTTTTAGCGATATTAATTTAGAGAAAAAAATGCAGGGTCATTGAGTATAACTACTCAACTCATCAAAATAATGCAGTGGATTAAAATAAAGCTTGGATTTAATACCTCAGTGGAAATCTGGCTCCTCTGACAATGGAGCACTCCCGTGCTACAACACTGTGGTATTGACTGTATTTTTGTTCTGGTATCTGAAGTAAGTTCTTGCCACATTCCGATAATTGAGAGTTCAAGTCTAAACTTGCGCACCGTGTCAGTTTTAACAGAATAAGGTATCTTTATTAGTCACATGTACATCGCAACACACAGTGAAATGTATCTTCTGTGTGGAGTGTTCTGGGGGGCAGCCCGCAAGTGTTGCAACGCTTCCAGCGCCAACATAGCATGCCCACAACTTCCTAACCTGTACATCTTTGGAATGTGGGAGGAAACCGGACCACCCGGAGGAAACCCATGCAGACACAGGAAGAACGCACAAACTCCTTGCACACAGAGGCAGGATTTGAACCCGGATCGCTGGCGCTGTAAAGCGTTATGCTAACCGCTACCGTGCCTGCCCAAATAAGAACATTGAAGCAGGAGTAGGCATTATGGTCACTCCTGCCTGCTTGACTATTCAATAAGATTATGGTGATCTTTTACCTCAGCACCACTTTACTGCACAAATGTCATATTCCCTGATTCCCTTAAAACCTATTGATCTTAAAAGGAACATGTTCCATTGTTGCCTCCAAAAAGAGAAAAGAGCATTGATTAGAAATCTGTTAGTAGAAAGGTTTGGATCTCTCTTTATGCTTCTGCATGTTCCTGAAATTGAGTGGCAATGTATTTCCAACACTTTCTGCTTTCGCAAAGGAATATTGTGGATGATGAAATAAAGCAGAAGCTACTGTAAAAACCCAACAGGCCAAGGAGCATCTGTGCGTGGTGAGAGAAATGGTTAGCTTTTCTGATCAATGGTCTTTCATAAGAATCCAGCTGGAAGTGTCTCAACTTATTCAAACAAAAAACAGAAGCTCTAGCATCCACTTTTAGAATTTAAACCATTAATGGTGCATCATTTCCTTGCTTTCTGAAAGTGAAAGGGTGGTTATGGAGGTGGCATTTGTGAAAATGGAAGTACGGACTGGTAGAGAAACAAAGGACTGCAGATGCTGGAATCTAGATGAAAAAACAACAAGGTGCTGGAGGAACTCAGCAGGTCAGGCAGCATCCATGGAGAAAAGCAGAAGGTCAACATTTTGGGTCAGGACTGAAGATAGGAAAAGGGGAATCCCAATATATAGGGGGGGAGAAACAGAGCACTGCTCTACTTTCCCCCCCTATATATTGGGCTTCCCCTTTTCCTATCTTCAGTCATGAAGGAGGGTCCTGACCTGAAACATTGACCATCTGCTTTTCTCCACAGATGCTGCCTGGCCTGCTGAGTTCCTCCAGCATCTTGTTGTCCGTACCCATTGGTCACCTGATACGTGATTTCAGTGTATTTGGTTAAGTGAATGTAATGTGTGGGGGAGTACAGAAGTAGCAAAACTAGCTGAGCATTTATGAGCTGGGTGTTGCAGGAACTAAGTTATTTCATTAATGTTTCTGAACTTTTAAGAAGTTTGGCTATAATAATGTACATAAAACTAAGCCTGTACAAGACCCATGATGTAAAAAAATTGCCAGTGGGTATTTGGTTCAGTATCTTCCAATTCCTAAGGTAATACATCAAAATGTGTATTTCAGGTTGGGCTATTGGCTGATGAAGGGATAGTAAATGTATGGAATGCCCCCTTTGCCAGATGCAGAACTGGTACGGACACCTCTCCAGTTGTATCGGTACCTCTTTCGATGTTGTAGACTACTTCCCACGGCGATCATACAGCAGCATTACAAACACGCAATAAGACAGGTTTGTTTAATGTTGAAAGCCAAACTGTTTAAATATTTTGCACCTTATTGCGGTAGTTTTTAAGTTTAACTTATTGCTTTTTCTGCATGATTTTTAATTCTGAAATGAGTATTAAAATATTGGAAGGAGGAAAATAGGATTGTGAAATGTTATAGCACAAATAACAAACCGATTAGGAGTAGGCTATTTGGTTTTTCAAGCCTGCTGCACCATTTCATAAGATCATTAATAATCTGACTGCAATTTCAACTCCACATTCCCAATACCCCATAGTAACTTTTCACCCTCTTGCTTATCAAGTATTTATCTAGCTTTGCCTTATATATTCCAAGACTGCTTTCAAGCCCTTCAAGGAAGGAGTTCCAAGGTTTATGACCCCCTGAGAGAAAAAAAATGTTTTTTTTAAATGGGCTACCCTTTTCCCTTTTTTAAACAGCAACTACTAGTTCTGGATTTTCCCACAAAAAGAAGCATCTTTTCTACATTCACTCTGTCAAGACCCCTCAGGATTGTATATATCTCAGTCAGTTGTTCCATTGTACAAAAACTGGTTTTGTGACATAGTTATCCACTAAGTTACTATTCCACAATCCTTTTTTCTTAAATCATTCCCCTGTTAAAATGCTTTAATGGATTTGCTTCCTCAACTCTTTCTGGCATTCTGTGTTCTAATTTACCTCTTGCTTATTAAAAAAAAGTAGAAAATTCTTTTTAGCTATTCCATACTTTTGGTGATCTTGAGCCTTATTAATGGAAGCCAATTTCTGTGGATGCTGTAGACTGCTTCCTAGTCAGGTGTTCGGGCAACATCAGTGAAAACAAAACGGAGATAAGATTTCGGATTTGAGTTTTGATCAGAACCATTGTCTGGAAACAATAATTTAGTTGCAATTTCCACAGATGCTGCCTTCCTTGCAAGGTATTCCAAGCAATTTGTTCTTATCTCTTGACACTGACTAATGTTAATGAAACAATTTGCTTCAGTTTACCTATTTGGGGTCCCTTGATTTTGACTATCTCTATCAGAGGTCTATAATTTTTTATTGTTTATACTCTCAACTGAAGGATCCTGACCCTACCCAAATCCTGAGCATTTTAACTTAGTAAATCTATTTATTTTTGACATCTTTTCTAATATTAGGCACTCAAATCAAATACAATAATCAAATTGTGACCTTTACCAATAATTGGTGCAGTAATTGGGCAATGAATCAAGAGCCTTACTTGCCCAGTTTTGACATGGTGCCATGAACTTCTGTGGGACTTAGAACCAAAACTCGTCTGTCTTGTTGGCACAGGAAATTCTCAGCCCAGGGTGTTCTCACTGTGATGTTCTTACTAGTGAGGTCCATAAAGTCATTGAGCTGTGACACCTTGTGCTAATAGGATTGACTTAAGTGGCTGTGGCTATTTAAGTGGACTGATAAAGATGGTCTCCACTACCATTCAAATGGTATGTTTTGAGTAAGGAAGGAGCTTGAATTAAGAAGCCCTGCATCTTCCAAGCTACCACTCAAATGCCCCATCAAGGATCTCCTGCCCGTTGGAGGCAGAGTCTATAGTTACCATATCGACCACATCAACCACCTCAGAATTTGCAGAACTGGAAATGGAAAGTCATCATTAATTCCCAGTAACTCCCCAAAAAGAAGAAGAAGGAAGTTCATCATACAGTGTTTATTTAATCAAGTACCTGATAAAATAGTAGCTCGTCACCTCACAGTTTTGGAGATTGTTCAAGTTAATTGCAGCTGAATACTGTTGCACTTTCATTCTCCTCCAAATGCCCTCATCCTCAAAAACTCCTGGAGGCCTTTCGCAAGATGGACTGTGCAGGAAGTGTTTTTAAATCACAGATAAACTTCTGATCCACTTCATGTCAATCATTTTCCAGTTTATATATTTTTGACCTTGCCTTTTTAAAGGAGACTTCTTAATATTGGATTTTGAGTTGCTGGATCCTGTTGAATGTGTTTTTTTTGATCCTTGTTAGTAGTAAACATCATAACGGACTGAATTACGTTGATGTCCATATTTTAATTTCAAACATTGGCATCAGTATGACAAATGATCATTGTCTGAAGAGCACATAAGACCAGAGGTAATAGCAGAGTTGGGGTTTTGGAGTCAGTATAGTAGAAGGATCTGGCAGACTGAGGAAGCTGGACCAAGCAACAGCATCGTGTTCAGAACACAAATAGAACAATGTTATAATGAGAAAATCAGAAAATACTTGGTAACAGTGTCTAAGTTTCATTTTACACCATGGAGCGACACTGCCTAATAATCAGGGCTCCCATTAATTTATGCTTGTCTTAAGCTGTTCTAACTTGAGACTTAATCATAAGGAGGTGTCATGGATGGGTCTGGCCGTTCATTTAACTATGACTATGCAAGCAACAAAGTTGATTGTCTTTGATAAATCAGATTGGCAGAGTTTGTAAATGCGATTGCCTTAGAATTACTTGAATGGGCAGTAAAGTTATTGATATATTGATCTATGAACTTGAACAAGCTTCACAGTGGGCTGTGAAACTTGGATGACTATATCCAGAAATGGCATAAGTAATTGCTCTAACTTCAGCAGTGATTGAGTTATAAATACTTCTTTAAATTGCTAGAAATATTTATATTTGAGGAGATTTATTGCATTAGATGTTAATAGTTTCCCACAGTGTTTCAACTGTCCCATCTGTATTTGTTTAAGGCTGCTTTATAATTTGGTAATACCAAAGCCTAGATGTTGCAAGTTAAAATTCTAGTTTTGATCAACCTTAGGATTTGCTTTCCAAAGCATTTTACAGATAAGCTATCATTCATCCTTCCATAGAAGGAAGTTGGTTAAAGCAGTCACATCACTTTATCTCCCACAATCTTTACCTAATGAAGCAAAGTTTTGGGCCAGATGCTTCCTGGAAGAAATGTAATAGCTTGGAAATATAGTGTGGTATTCAACACTTCTGAGCAGCTGAAGGGAAAAATTGCATGGTTGTTTCTTTTTTTGCTTCCCCAGAATGTGCATGGTTGTATTGGAAATAGTTCAGTACGCCCCCATCCCTTCATAAGCCCTGTAGATGAATTAGCTAGCTGCCCCTCGTTGTTCTAGTGATAAATTTATGGATCTTCAGTGACAGAAAGTCCCGCATCTCTGGAATTGTAAATTTAACATGAGCTATTAGGTTCAAAGGAGTTGTATTCCTTTCTGCAGTTATGTGTACAAAATATAGCACCTATCCACATTAGATCAGTATCTGTGGAACTTAGAAGTTATTGTCAGCCATACAGCTTGAATGAAATCAATTACTTTCTGTTTAGTATCTGCAGAATCAGAATTAAGCTCTGTTGGTTACCCCTACTACAGTTCTTATTTTAAATTCATTTTGTAGTATGTGAGTGTCTCTGGTTAGGAGAGCATTTATTGCTCATTCTTGATTACTATCAAACTACTATAGTCCTTCTATTGAAGATGCTACCTTAATGTTGTTGGATAGGGAATTATAGGATTTAGATCCAATGATGCAGAAATGATATATTTCCAAGTCAGGATATCTGCAATTGATAGTGTTCTCCTGCACATACCTCCCCTATTCTCTTGATGGTAGAGATCATGGGTTTGGGAGGAGCTTTTGGAGTAGCGCATTTTGTAGACTGTACACACTGCATCTATGTGCACTGCTGGTGGAGGGTGTACCAAACAAACAGGCTGCTTTGTCTTGGATGGTGTGGGTTTCATGGATATTGTTAGAGCTATGCCCATCCAGGCAATTGTAGAGTATTCCATTACTCTTCTGACTTGTGCTTTATGGAGGTGGAATGACTTTCTGGGGTGTCATTCCAGAAAGACACCCCAGAAAGTCATTCCACCTCCATAAAGACACACACTTGCCACTGAATACTCAACCTCTGACCTATTCTTGTCATAGAGTGATAGAGTTATAGAGTCATACAGCACGGAAATGGGCCTTTTGGCACAACTGGTGCATGCTGACCGGGATGCCCATCCAAGATAGTCCCATTTGGCCCATATCCTTCTGAACCGTTCCCATTCATGTATCTGTCTAACTGTCTCTTTAGTCGTAGTATTTATGTAACTGTGCAATAGAGTTCTGAAAATTGTTCTGAAAACTGTGTTAATGAAGGATAACTTCAGAAATTCTGTACCTTGTAGAATTTTAAGATTCATGCAGATGAAGATGATCCAGAACGAATTCAACAGATTATCAAAAGGGCAATTGAAGATGCTGACTGGATTCTGTCTAAAGTAAGTGTTCTTGGATTCTACTGATTCCCAATTCGTGTGCCATCAGAATTAAGTGTTATTTCTTCACCCCCGTCCCCTGGTCTCCCTTCCAACTCACCACCCATCAACCAACATATCCCACTATCAAAGAACTAAACTCTGGTGTTTGGCTTTTCATGGATTCTGAAAATGGAAGTTACATATAAAGAAAATATATACAAGTGAAATAGTAAGTGCATCAGTAAATTACTTAATCGTGTGACCCGAGTAGTTCCATTGTTATACTTTTGTCAATATTTATCATTAAATTTACTATATTACTTGGTCAAGATATAATTGAATATTATAGCTACAACATAAACCTATGAATCAAGACTGCAGTTTGAATGCTTTAGTAGTCCAAATTCATAGGCAGTCTTCTCACCAACTTGCTTTCATTGAACCTATAATTTTTTTGCGTATCTGGTGGAATTTTCACTACCCAAGCTTTTTTTTATTTCTCTTTACATATTATAAATATGTCGCATAAATTACCTTTATTTGAAGTAATTCAAGGGCAGATCTGAAAAATATACTATTATTTGAAAATTATCTTTTAAGAAAGGCTGTTCTCCCAAAAAAAGGTTTGAAGATAATTGTTCCTGTACAATAAAATTCACAATGTGAATTGATACTTTCCCATTCCAGAAACTTCAGCAAAGGGGAAAAGACTGATTACATTCACTCTATCTATGCCCCTTATGATTTTATACGCCTTTATGAGATCACCTCTCAGTCTCCTACGCTCCAAGGAATAAAGTCCTATCCTGTCTAACCTTTCCTTATAATTCAGTCCCTCAAGTTCTGGTAACATCCTTGTGAATCTTTTCTGCACTCTTTCCAGTTTAATAACCAGCAGGGCAACCAAAACTGAACACAATACTCCAACTGCAGCCTCACCACTGTCCTGTACCACGACCTCCCAACTTTTATATTCAGTGCCCTGACTTATGAAGACCAGCATGTCAAAAGCCTTCTTCACCATCCAGTCTACCTGCGAGGCCACTTTCAGGGAACCATGTACTTGTACTCCAAGGTCTCTTTGTTGTACCACACTCCCCAGGGCTTTGCCATTCACTGTGAAAATCCTACGTGGATTTGACTTTCCAAAATGCAACACTTAGCATTTATCTGAATTAAACTCCATTTGCTATTCCTCTGCCCACTTACTCAGCTGATCAAGATCTCCCTGTAATTTTTGATAACCTTCTTCATTGTCCACTATGCCACCTATTTTAGTGTCATCTGCAAACTTACTAACCATGCCTTGTACATTCTTATCCAAATCTTTGATATAGATGACAAACAACAATGGGCCTAGGACTGACCCCTGAGGCACACCTAGTTCCTGGCCTCCGAGAAACAACAACCATCACCCTCTGCTTTTAACCATCAAGTCAATAGTGTATCCAATTAGCCAGGTCTCCCTGGATTCCATGCAATCTAGCCTTCCAGAGCAGCCTACCATGCAGAACCTTATCAAAGGCCTTACTGAAGTCCATATAAACCACGTCCACCACCCTGCCCTCATCATTAAAAAAACTCAGTCAAGTTCATAAGACATGATCTCCCACACACAAAGCCATGCTGACTACCCCTCATCAACCCCTGTCTTTCCCGATCTTATCCCTCAGAATCCTCTCCAGTAATGACCTTACCTACCACAGATGTTGGACTCACTGGTCCATAGTTCCCAGGTTTTTCTTTGCTGTCCTTCTTAAATAAAGGCACAATATTCGTTACCCTCCAGTCTACTGGCACCTCGCCCCTGGCTAACGATGATGCAAATATCTCAGCCAGGGCTCCAGCAATTTCTTCTTTAGCCTCCCACAGTGCTCTTGGATATACCTATTCAGGCCCTGGCGATTTGTCTACCTCCATACCTTTTAGGACATACGGCACCACCTCCACTGTAATGCAGACTATCCCCAAGACCTCCCCATTTACTCTTCCTTGTTTTGAAGTCTTACCATAGAACCATAGAACCGTACAGCACAAAACAGGCCCTTCGGCCCACCATGTTGTGCCGTCCATCAAACCACCCTCACACTATCTAAACCTTTCCTCCCGCATATCCCCCTATCTCACATTCCTCCATGTGCCTATCCAACAAACTCTTGAACCTGTCCAATGTATCTGCCTCGACCACCACCCCAGGTAGTGCATTCCATGCACCAACCACTCTCTGGGTGAAAAACCTCCCCCTGACATCTCCCCTGAACCTCCCACCCATAACCTTAAAGCCATGCCCTTTCGTCTTGAGCATTGGTGCCCTGGGAAGGAGGCACTGGCTGTCTATCTATTCCTCTCAATATTTTATATACCTCTATCATGTCTCCTGTCATCCTCCTCCTTTCCAGTGAATAAAGCCCTAGCACCTTAAGCCTCTCCTCATATTCCATACGCTCTAATCCAGGAAGCATCCTGGTAAATCTCCTCTGCACCCTCTCCAATGCCTCCACATCCTTCCTATAATGTGGCGACTGAAAGTCTTCATGTCTTTTTCCATGGTAAAAACAGAGGAGAAATATCCATTAAGGACTTTGCCCATCTTCCGCAGCTCCTCACAGAGATGTTCCCGTTGGTCTTTGAAGGGTCCTATTCTGTCTCTAGTCACTCTTTTCCCCTTAATATATATAAAGTCTCTTTGGATTCTCCTTATTCTTCTCTGCCAAAAACTATCGCTATCTCATGCCCCCTTTCTGCCCTCTTGCTTTTCTTCTTGAGTACACTCCTTCATCTTCTATACTCCTCCAGGGATTCACTTGATCCCAGCTGCCTGACCTGACCTATGCCGCCTCCTGCTTCCTGGCCAGGGTCTCAATATCTCTTGTATTCCAGGGTTCGCTACTCCCACCAGCCTTGCCCTTCATTCTAACAGGAACATGCATATGTTGAGCTCTCACTATCTCACCTTCAAAAGCTTCCTACTTGCCTGTTGACCCTTTGCCCACAAACAACCTACTTCAATCAACCTTCGTATAGACAACAATATAGAGAGGAATGGTGTATGTGGACTACATACTGCTCATTTTGGTAATTCTGCGTGCATCAAGGGAAGAAGTTGACCTGAAATGTTGACCATCCGTTTGCCTCCACAGATGCTGTTTGACTCGCTGAGTTCCTCCAGAAGTTTTTTGATGTAGATTCATGCATCTGTAGTGTCTTGTGTCTCTGAAGAAGTTGTCATTGCTTGGTTCAGATCCTTGCTTGGTTTTAATCTTGTCTGTTGTATTATTACAGTATAAAAATATGGAACAGAAGTAGTGAAGACCCACACTACAAGCAAAATAATGAGGATATACAAGATGTTGGCTGATACCAAAGATGCAAAGTTAATAGCAAGTAGTGCCTAAATATTAAATTAGTTACTTAACATGGAACACTCAAGATCAGTAGAAACTCGGTTTCCCCAAATACAAGGGTGTATGTGGGAAATAAACGTGAAATAAAGGAATGGGTAGTCAACGTGTCCTTGGAATGCAGTCTGTTTCAGAGGTCAACAAGGCATGTATTATGAGTTTTCATTTTAAGTTTAGAGTACTTGTGTTTCAACTTCATTGAACTGTGGTTTTACCACTGATGATATCCATTTTCATACCAAAATACAGTTCGCATTCCGATATCTTATAACCTTGACAAATGGTTCAGTGTTTCTTTTTTAAAAATAATTTTCTCATTAATCTGAAATACAGTAATGGAAGGAAGTGTGTATTCTGCTGAATTCATCCAAAGTTGTTTAATATAAAAGAGATACCAGTTGCTGATTTGGTAGATGAGTTAATGGTTAAACTCTGTTCCATTGATAGTATCACAGACGGTGTACCTTGTGTACCATTTATATCTAACAAAATGTGCACGTAGATATTTTTAAAACTCTCAAACTCTACCTTACTGAAGTTGTCTTGACTTTTTCTTTGAAGAGTACTTGCATGCAGCCTACCATTTCTGGAAGGCCAGTCCACTCCACCCCAGTTCAAAGGAATGGACGTTATCCTGTAATTTGCATAATTTGAGTGAGACAAAATAGCAAAGATCCAAAATGACAAACATGACCTTGCCCTGAGGGTGGGACATGTCTTTCTTTTTTTTTTTACGTTTTTTTAAAATTTAAGAACATTTTGGATTGTGTATCAGTGCAGGAAACTGTACAGTCTTTTTGAAAGAATTAAAGTCTGCTAATTTCACACACTGTCAATCTATTTTGGATGTTGTAATACTGCAATTATGCACACAATTGTTTTGCTTGCCTTACCATAACATACAAACCTATGAATTCAAAGCAGTTATAAGCCCACTGGCCCCTCGAGACTGCTCTGCAATTTAATAAGATTATGGCTGGTTTGATTAGATGCATAGTCCTGTCTACCTGTGTTAACATTTCAGCCTCTTCCTTATCAAGAACCTACCTCTACCTTAAGAATATTTAACATCTCTTCTTGCACTGCCGTTTGAGGCAGAGGCTTCCAAAAACTCACAACACGCTGACAGAAAAAAAAACTTTACTTCATCTTTTCATGGTTACTAGACAATGGTTGATTCTGGATTAAAACTTCACACTTCACCTTCACAGTGTTTCTAATTATATACTTAAGAGGATCATCCATGGTTAGGGCCATGTTTGAGTTCAGCTGCTGACCTGGCCAAAATTCAACACTCAGCCATACCACTAGAACCATTACTGGTGAGTCCTCTCATTGATATTTAAGGGACTGTGTTTGTATGGAAATTAGCAGTTACTTTGTGTCTAATAATAATTTCAGAAGTTCAAGGTCCCAAAATAGTTCAACGATTAAGTGTGAGACATAAATTTCAGCTTGAACAACATTTGCTCAGTATATCAATGTTAACATAAGTTATTGAATCCTTGAGACAGTATGTGTGCACATGCTCTGTTTTACAGTGGCATGCAAAAGTTTGGGCACCCCTGGTCAAAATTTCTGTTACTGTGAATAGCTAGACGAGTAAAAGATGACCTGATTTCCAAAAGGCATAAAGTTAAAGATGACAGTTCTTAATATTTTAAGCAAGATTACTTTTTTATTTCCATCTTTTACAGTTTCAAAATAACAAAAAAGGAAAAGGGCCCGAAGCAAAAGTTTGGGCACCCTGCATGGTCAGTACTTAGTAACACCCCCATTGGCAAGTATCACAGCTTGTAAATGCTTTCTGTAGCCAGCTAAGAGTCTTTCAATTCTTGTTTGAGAGATTTTCACCCATTGTTCCTTGCAAAAGGCTTCTAGTTCTGTGAGATTCTTTGGCCATCTTGCATGCACTGCTCTTTTGAGGTCCATCCACAGATTTTCGATGATTTTTAGGTCGTGGGACTGTGAGGGACATGGCAAAACCTTCGGCCTCTTGAGGTAGTCCATTGTGGATTTTGAGGTGTGCTTAGGATCGTCATCCTATTGTAGAAGCCATCCTCTTTTCATCTTCAGTTTTTTTACAGATGGTGTGATGTTTGCTTCCAGAATTTTCTGGTATTTAATTGAATTCATTCTTCCCTCTACCAGTGAAATGTTCCCCGTGCCACTGGCTGCAACACAAGCCCAAAGCTAACCAACAGAAAAGAGAGTTGGGATTAATGGGTGTTATGATAAAAACTGATGCGAAAGGATGTTGGCTCAGAAATCAAGATGTAGAATCACTCTGGGTGGAGCTAAGAAGCACCAAGGGATAGAAAGCATAGGTGCAAGTTATCAATGGTAATATGGGGGTTGGCATCAAACAGGAGATTAGCGATGCATGTAAAAAGGTATTACTGTAATAATCGATGATTTAAATTTATGGGTATATGTCTGTGTGTGTGTGTTGTTACGGACTCAGTGAAAGTCCCTTTAAGATAGAGAGTGTGTGTGTATGTGTGTGTGGGGCGTGCTTACGTCAATAGAAGATAAAGGACGTAATGACGTTGTTGAAGAAGTAAGAAGAAGAAGAAGGAGAGAGAGAGAGAAGGGAGAGAGACACCAGCCTGCTTGTTTTCTCTATCGATGGATGAGAAACAGTGTTTGCCACTGAAATCCATGTATGGAAGTTGGAAGTAATCCGGTGGAGTTCACTTTGTTGCTGACTGTAGAAGGAAACAGGTATTTGTATGTGGACGACCACGATTCGGATGCTTTTCGGGGTGAGGAAGTCACTACCGAGTAAACACTGAAGTGTCGCTTGGGTTCCATCGTGGAACATTTGGATTTCGTATGTACTCTCTCTATGTTTTTCTACATCTACATCTTATCTTCAGACAACGGTGGTTGTTGAAGAAGCCCTTGCTCAGGTTTCACCTTATGGCTTGCGGAACTGAACTTTAAGAACCATTCAGGAACTGGGAGTTTTGGACTTTGTCACACACACACACACGACGAGTTTAGTTTTGGGGTTAACGTTCGAGGTTTAACATTCTTGAATTCTAACATACTAACATTTTTTTTTTAACTTTTATTTTACGTATTATCATAAGTAGTGATTAATAAAATAGTTTTTAACACTGAATCATGCTCAGTGTGTTTCTTTTGTTGCTGGTTTGTGACAGTGTCCTTTGTACATTCTGTGCTGCCTCTGTATGTTGTCTGTGTGTGTCTCTGTGCATTTGTGTATGTTTCTTCAGAGGAGTTGTGCATCTGGAAGGAATGCCAGAGGTGCCAGTTACTGTTTACAAATTAAATTGATGTGATGTCTGCTATATATAAAGATTCCACGGCAATCCTGGTTTTTGAAGAAGTGCTAGGAAGCTATTCTTCAGTGTCCTAGTGCTAATATCTATTCCTCAGTCAACATCACATAAGAAACAAAAATATTCTGGTGATTATCACACAGCCATTTGCTTTATCGCATGTTGGTCTATATTGACTACCCATCTGCGGTACCTTGGCTATTCTACAGGTGAATTCCTCTGTAATCCACCTGGATCTGTACATTCCTCCAATTCTGCTCATTTGCTCATCCCTGATTTCTAGTCTCTCCCCTATATGTGGCTATGTAGCTGCAACTCTTTTTTTTCTCCCCCCCATTTGAGACATAACTTGATCCACCTCTTTGACTGTGTTTTTGGTTGCCTAGCCTATTGACTTTTTTGTGGCATGTTGTGAAGCATTGCATAATATTTCTCCATGGATGTCTCAGGATGTTGTGCTACATTAATGTCCCAAGTAGATGAAAATTGTTCTATTCAACAAGACAATCTATATAATTAAATACCAAGTATCAGGAAGTGTTCATCTTTTACTGACAATTTGTGTGACTATATAAATGGACAGTTTCTCACCTTGCCCATGAATGGTTTATTGAAAAGTGAAATATTTGTTTTGCTATGGGCTGCATGTGTAACATAATAATTTCTTTCCTTGCCTGTGAGTGGCAACTAAAGGAGTAGTGACTCTCATCGCCTGTGAGTTTTTATAACACCAAATGTGTTTCTACACATATGCGGTTGAAGGGCTCCTGTGGGCTTTCACCTGGCTGCATTGGGGAGCTACCAGTCTTGCTGCTTAAAGTGGGCTTTGTGTGTGTGTGCTCACCCAAGATGACCATGAACACATCTAGTTTGGGATCAATAGCCTTTCCAAACCAGGCTCCTGGGATTCACATCCACTCTTCCTGCAGTGGATGGTGCATCTAAAGAAGCTGCAAAGATCCTGATTCAACTCTTCCTTAGACTGGGATGGTGGAGAGTATGATGGTGTTGGAGTTGTTGAGAACCTGGTTTGAAACCTGTGCATTCCAGTCAGTTAAGTCTCCTTGGCCCAGTGAGCTGATGGCATGGGCTTGACTATAAATGAAGCATTGATCAACCTGGTTTCCCTGACCCACAGATGATTGTGGGTTGGTTGCTGTTTGATGCCAGGCAGAACATTCTCATGTATAGCACAGCCAACGTTTAGATTCATGTGAGCAGGTTGGTAACTTTGAATGGCATTTGAAATGAGGCGAACGGCAATAGACTGCATAGGTAATGGAAGAAGCAAGCAAGTCACAGGTGAAATTTAATATAGAAAAATGTGAAGCAAATTTTGATAGAAGATGAGGAGATGCAGTGCAGACTGAATAGTTTTAATGCTTTAATGTCTGTGCAGGAGCAGGAGGATTATGCATGTGTGCATAAATCTTTGAAACTGGCAAATCACAAGCAAACGGAAAATAAAGTATATGGGATCATGGCTTCTTAAATAGAGGAAGAATCCAAATGCATAAAGGTTATGTTAAACCTTTAAAACATTGGTTGGACAACTGGAGACCAATTCTGTTTGTCACTTGTTAAGAACGATATGGGAGAAGATTTACTAAAATGATTGACTGGAGAAGCTGGGATAGTTCTCCAGCAACAAAAAAGGTTTGAGAGGAGATTTGGGAAGTGTAAAAGGTTTAGATAGTGTTAATAGAGAGAGCCTGTACCCATTGGGGGTTGGTTCAGTTCCCAAATCAGGAGATTTGGGAAGTGTAAAAGGTTTAGATAGTGTTAATAGAGAGTTTAGATAGTGTTAATAGAGAGAGCCTGTACCCATTGGGGGTTGGTTCAGTTCCATGGGCACAGATTAAAAGTGATGGGCAAAAGGCTCCTGGGGGTGGAGGTCCAGAGAGAATGTGAGCAAAGCTTTTAATCTGGAGCATGGTTACCATCTCGAACACTCTACCTATAAGGATGGTGTAAACTGAATCAATCAGGACTTCCCAAGGAGAATGGGATACGCATTTGGGGAAATAATCTTCAGGGTTAGGAAGAAAGAACAGGGAATGGGATTCAGAGAATTGCTGTACAAGGAACAGACCACAAAGTTGATAAGTTGATGTGGCCTCTTTCTGTGCCATGACAATATTATGATTTATATGAAGAATTTTTTCAGGAGATTTTTTGTCCTTTTGAGTATATTGACGGTCCTCGTTTTCTGAAACTAAAACACTACTTGGATCTGATTTTTAAAAGAAATCCATGCTGAGTTGCAACATAGATGTTTATCATTTACTAGTTGACTTTTGTCAAAATGTCATGAGATCCAATGTGTGGGTAGGTGCAATACTGCTATCAACTCAAACTGTTACCCAAATAAGTTGGTTACTTCCCCATAATGCTTGTGTATTCTTCATATGATTATGTCCATTCATTTCACTTTCACTTTGATGAAGTGTAACATTTCAGTACGGCTAAGCATTTTAAGTGATCAGAAATTAGGGGAAAATGTTAGAATTCCCTTCTAATTCCTGTTTTTTTTTAAAACGTTTTCAAAATGGAGAGAATTAGGTAGTGGTTCAAATAGAAATATTTTAATCTGTCCCAAGCCTCGGCCATAGTTTCTAATGCATTGGAAAGAATTTTAGTGTTGACTAACTGTAAAGATGATCAGTATTTAGTTTCAGGGATGGGGTTTACTAGTTTTTTTACAAACTCCCCTCATCATGTTTGAGGTGAGAAACGTGCTTTGCAACTTAGCTGAACGTGCCTTAGCACATAGAAATGGATAAAACTGATAAAGTTCTCAGCTTGCCTATTGTAATTTATTCTGAGCTGCCTCCTTTTTAAAATTTGGGCTTTTGTTTACATTTGTATAGTCTGTTGACATTGGTTCAAGCTGAGGTAAGTGATGCAACAGGTGGTCATGAAGAATATGAGCAATACCAGTCAGTGCTCACAAATTACAAGATTGCTTTTCCTCAGTGTTTCGTATTGAATAGAGGAAAATAAATTAAATTTTAGGCAAAGAAAAATTCTCAAACAGTTGTGATATTCAGCATCAAATTCTCAGATAAATGGCAGGGAAAAATAGTTGCTTGGAGGGAGAGCTCTGATTTTCTTCCTCTTTGCAAAGGAATCAGCCAAAAGCTTGGATTAAGCAGGTAATACTGAGTAAATTTGGCATTTGTGGACTTGAACATTTAGATCTTCAGGCTGCGTTGCATGGTACTACTCTGCCATTTACCTACCTGTTCTGATTTATTGTAGCTGATGGAACTGGTCTGGCTCTGGGTGACTGGTACTGGAAGATGTTACCTGGGGATTGGGCATATGAACATCCAATATCAACTTTGATAGGGTCATTTAGACACAAGCAACTCCCCACTTCCAACAAATGGTACAGATAATTAACCATAATGGTTAGTGTATGTTCAAGTAATGATTAAGAAGATGGTGGCAATGTACCCATACATTAACTGGTGAGCTCTGTTCTTTACAGGGTACGAGTCAGAAGTACCTGACCCATTACTGAAAGATGGGTCATCGGTAATATTGGGATGCTTTCATCTGACATCCAATTACTTGATAATCTGACAGCTGGTAAGGAATATCCAGAGTAACCAAAGACATGGTTTCTGATTGATTAATTAGCATGATTCATTGATTGAAACAAAGATGTAACTGGAGATTGGAATTTGTCCATCTCTACTCCAGAGAGCCCACCAAAACAATGCCCTAACTGTTACAATGATCCTACCTGCACAGTCTGCATTAAGCCCTCGTAAGATGCACAACATGTGCTGGTTAATCACTCATCACCCATTTACACATGGGGATGCCAGAACCAATTTTGCTAACCTCAATGCAGTCTGTACTAACTCAATGTAACTGCACTGTGTAATGAATTGACCTGTACGATCGGTATGCAAGACAATTTTTTCACTGTACCTTGGTAGAAGTGACAATAATAAACCAATACCAATAACCTTAATTTCAAGTTTTCTTGGTTAAGAATATTTCAGCAGTTAAGGCCTCGGGTTGGTTAATGGAAGAGCTGTTTCTCATGAAGGTAGTCATGCTGTGATGAGATCAGTGGATGGTATTCATGAACAGACTGTAGAGAACAAAATCAGTTTGAGCCAGCCTTCACTGTGAAGATTAGTACTTTGCTTGATTGATTTTATTTTGATCTCATTCTGTATCACTGCATAGTTCTCTTTTTGGCCTTGTTGTCTGAGACTGCAATCTGACGAACGTCATTAGACCTAAAGCTAAGTTACTTCTTTCATATCAGTAATCATTTATGTTATGTTGCAATTGTTAAGTGCTGATAAACTATTTAGTATCTTTGCAATTGTAAATAGACAGCAAGAAGCAGACTGAGAATAAGTAGGAGATGGATGCCGATGCTGATATTTATGGCTCTAGAAAACATTTGATGTTCCCTGACAGCATGACTAGGAATGGGATCCACTCTGCCCAACCTGCCACTGGCCTCCTTTAGTTAGAGGTTGGGCCATGTCTCGCGCTTCATCTTCCTCTTACCTTCCTCATCAGCCTCCATTCTCGTCCTGATCTTGAACCTGCTGGTCCACCAGTATTCCCTGCTGGCTCTCTCCTTGTTGTGCGTCCACGGAATAGCTGTGTTCTTCTGTTAGTAATCAATGGGCAACAGGGCTCTGGCAGATTACTGTGGATGCTCGCAGAGGTTTTGCTGCCTGCATAGCTCTGGGAGTAGGCAGGAATATATTAACCTGGTGGTATGAACGAGGAACTCATTTTAAGGAGGGCAATTATAGACTCCTTGTGATAGCCTGGTTTTCATTTTGGCAGTGCTCACCTCCAGCATCAAGCTCACAGAGGAATGAGAAACCATCCAAGGAGTGGATAATCCTTAATCACCTAATGTTCATCCTTTGGGGCAGTGCAACCATAAAATAAAATTTTACGGTTGTGGTTGCCTTGGAAGGATTAAGTGAGCTGTTAGGCAACCTTGAATAGATTTGGTGTGCAAGTCCTAAGATCCTTGAAGGTAGCCGCACAAGTTGATAACACAGTTAAGAAGGAATATGGGATACTGGCCTTCATGAGTCAGAGTATTGAATACATGAGTAGGGAGGTTATGCTCCATCTTTATATAACTTTGGTCAGATCTCAGCTGGAGTACTGCGAGCAATTCTGGTCACCACACTAGAGGAAAGAAGTGGTAGTACTGGAGAGGATGCAGAGGAAATTCACCAGGATGTTGCCTGTGATGGAGCGTTTCATTTATGAGGAGAGACTTGAGAGGCTGGGTCTGTTTTCCTTGGAGCAGAGGAGGTTGAGAGGAGGCATGATTGAGATGTATAAAATTATAGACTGTATAGACTGCAAGAAACTTTTCCCCATATCAGAGGTAGATAAAACGAGAAGGCATCGATTTAGGGTAAAAGGGTAAGAGATTTGAAAGGGATCTGAGGGTGGCATTTTTCACCCTGAGAGTGGTGAGTACCTGGAATATGCTGCTGGAGAGAGTGGTGGAAGCAAAGTCACTGTCAGCATTGAAGAAGTGTCTGGACAAGCACTAGAAGGATGTCTATGGCCCAAGTGCTGGAAGATGGGATTAATATGGATAGGTCCCCATTGGTTGGCATGGATGTGGTGTGCCAAATGGCCTGTTTCCTTTGCTCTGCCTCTAGATTATAAAGAATATTCTGTATTCATAAGCTGGATATTGAGTGAATGGAGCCTCTTGTGATTTAATGAAGATGCCTGGGTTCTGAAGGGGAGCTTGAGAAGGCAGTTGAGTGCTCCAAACCTTTCCCAGGATGGCCACCTTTGCCACCATGATCTCCAATCTAATATCAAAGAAACAGGATGCCCTTCACAGCAGGTTACTCCAAGCCAAGCTACTACTTCCATCAGTGTTCTATCTGAGTACTGATGATTTAAGAGCTCCAATCATAACAGAACTTTGCTGAGCTTAGCTCATGGTTTGCATACAGCTCCTGCGATTGCATGATGTTAGTGTGCATGACTTCACAAAATGTCTATGAATCATGCTTTTCATATTTGACACATGAAATTTTCTCGTCAGTGGTGCTTGATTAATCTGATATACTTGCTCTTTGTAGCAACATTTTGGAATTTTATGCAATGTTGAATTTCCTAGCTTGTGTCCTTTTAAAATTGTGACCTCTGATTATCCTGAGATTTGGTCAAACCCAGTTTGCATAATACACTGAGGCTAAAGTGCCTCATTCCCAGGCACTTCATTGCCTTTAGAGAAGACAAATTTGGGCTTCTGTCAGTTGTACATAGGCATTATTCCATGAAAATTGTTCACCCATACTTTGCTACCTTTGTAACTTTGTACCATATACAAAGGGGCACAGACCTAACAGTAACAGAACTTTTGATGGTGGAGTGAAAGATGTAAAGAGGATCATAAAGATCAGAATTTTTCTCAAATTATCCAGAAGATTCAATAAGATAAACCAAAAAGCTGAAGTCATAGAAATATAATCACAGGAAATATTACCTACCCTTGGCTATGCAAATCTTTAAAAAAAAATTTCAAAGGAGATGTATGATATTTATGCATTTTAACACAGGAAGATTTATTTTGAAAGGCCAATGAGTGATAACCTAACAATTTTTTGATTAAATAGCTTTTTTTCCTCTATAACAGATTACAGATTTTACATCTTTACGTATTTACAGTGTCAGTTTTTGACTTCTCTGTATTTATAATTCTTGTCACACACTTTGTGTTAATTTTTACCCATTATAAAATCCACAACCACACTTGTGTTGAGATATTCCTGCGCAATAAATTTCTCAGTCTTGTGCAGTCTGGTCACTGAATTTACACAATTTGGTGTGCCTCCAGAAATTTAATTTCATTGCCATCTTTTATCATGTCCAAAGTAAGAGTTTAAACAAAAGACTTCAAAACTTGCATTTCCATAAGGTAACTACATTAACCCACCAAAAATACAGAATTTTTCTGGGGTCTCTATGTAATTGGCATTTATGTATTACTCTGAGGTTTCCTTTTAAGCCTGGATTGGTGGTTGAGACAAAACACATCAAAAATCCACTGGCAGGCATTTATTTCCAATTAATAAATCTTAAATGAAAAATGTTCTTTGTGTTCTCTGCTTTTAAGATGAAATGGTATACAAAGTAAAAACAGGATTTTTTCTATTCCTACAGGATTTACAGTGTATATATTAATCATGGTCAGAGATACAATCATGCTGTCCAGTGAACCATGAAAAATCCCAGAGTGGTTACAGTACAGATGTTAACCTGATTTTGAAGTCCCACTTCCGTCTGCTGTAAATCACTCAGTGCCACAGCTTAATTCAAACGCGTTTATTTAGCAATATATCGCTAGGGAGAAACCTCCTGACTCTCAGGCAGAGTCCGCGGCAGGGTTCTCTGAGGTACGGGGGGGCAGACAGTAATTTATACAAACATTGTCACGCACACTTCAATGAGTCAGGCGCCGGAGTTCTTGGTTGAGCAGGAAACAGACAAAGGGCTACTGCAGATGGACAAAGAGCAGCCTCACACCCCAGGTTCAGCTCATCGTTTTGCAATCGGGTGAGATGAAGGCAGGTATCACCTTCATTGTTTGAGACAGCCTTCCCATTTCCCTTTAAGATTGACCATCATCTCCATAGTCAAACATAATGGGAATCCAATTAAGTTCCAGACACAGCAATTACCACACAGCACCCAGCCCAGGAAAGCAGTGGTGTGGCTGTTCTGGCCTGAAGGACACTTTTTAACTCAGTATTTCAAGCAGCCATAATTCTCATCCGTCTTAAGATATGAATACAGTTATAGTTTATTAATCGTACACCTCCTCACAGAAGGAGGCTAAACCTGTATAACAGCAATCCAGCTTTCCCTCTCCTTATAGCCCTGCAGATTGTTTCCTTTCTTATACTTATCCTGGTAACTTGAGAACAATACAATTGAACATGCCTCCACTACTCTCCCTGGCAGTACATCCAAATCCTGACCACTCATTGCTTAAAATAAGTTTTTCCTCATGTTAGTTTTAGTTTTTTGCCATCCACCTTTTATTCAGTATCCTGTAGTCCTTGACTTGTCTGCCAATGGGAATAGTTTCTCTTTTATTTGCACCTTTCATGATTTTAAGAACCTCTAACAGATCCCATCTCAATCCCCTTTGTTTCAAGAAGTGTCCCAGCTTCTCCGATCTATCAACATAACCAAAGTCCTTCATTCATGAATCATTTTAATAAATCTCTTTCTCATCCTCTTCTAAGGAGTAGCACCAGAACAGGACGCATTATTTCAACTGTGGCCAAACAAGTACATTATATGGGTTCATCACGTAAACAAAGCCAGTGCTCCTATATACTTTCATAACCATGTGCTCAACCTGCCCTGCCACTTTCAATGATCTATTCACATCTATACCCAGATCTTTTTGTTCTTGTACCTTTTTTAGAATTGCACTCTCTGGGTGTATATTGGCTCTTTTGCCCTACTGAAATGTATCACTTCACATTTATCAGTATTGAATTTCACCTGTCCCCAATCAGCTCATTCACAAGCCCCTCTATTTCTTCTCGGACCCTTGTACTTGCCCTCTCACAGTTCACATTGCCTCCAAATTTTCTCCTCTGCAGATCTGTCAATTCTGCCCTGTGCACCCCACTCATTAATAATACATTGAGGAAAGCAATGGTGGTTGATCCATAGGAACTCCACTGTACATTTTATTCCAGTCTCAGATACAACCTTCCAATGCAATTAAATTATTGCATTCAATGCAATTAATTATTAACAATTGATTTTGACTTGTTAAATCAGCAGAATTAAGTGGTCTTGGTTATTTTGTGCGCACAACCCACAAGAAGTCCAGGAATCCGGACAACAGTGATTTTAAAATCAGAACGCAGCAGTCAGCCTCTGGCAACAGAGGGAAACATTTCGAAAAGTGACAGCATTCACAGAATGAGTAGCAGCAACCTTTAGACTGAGTTTGTAAATGATCTTAAATATAAAAATCTTAATAGCTTTTGAGTAAGGAGGAAGCTATATAGATTTTTTTAAAATGAGGTGGAGAGTGTTGGGTGTCTGTGAGGTGGTAACTTTGTTATAAAGTTCACATTAGAGGTGAAAAGGAATAAAAGTTTGCTCAGTGCTGGCTGCCCAGCCACTGGACTGCTAGCAATCCCCTTGACAGTGCTTGCTCTTTCAAAGGAATGCCTGATGCTATCAGTCCCTGGGGAGGATTATATTGTACTGAGTGTGAAAAAGCATAGCTTTCATTTAAAAAAGGTTGTGAACCACTGATCCAAAGGGACTAAATAGACTAGGTAAGACAATAGCCGAGGAAAACAATATTAAAGGAATCCAATTTGCGTTATGTAATGTTAATTGCTAAATAATTTCTAATCCAAATAAAAAAGTTAACATTAAATGATGACTAGTTTTAAGGATAATAGATGACAACATAGGCAGTTTATTAAAACTTTGATATGTAGAGTTTGTGGACAAGACTGACCCAGGTTGTCACATTTACAGGAAGTGTCTCTGAACTGAGTCACTCCAGCTCGGTGTCATTGAAGGGGTTGAACCCATGCACAAGGAAAGGAGAGGAATATCTAGATAATGTTTTCTGATGTGCAGTTACACTTCAGGGGAAGCACAGGTACAATAGGATGAGAGTGTGCCAATCAATTAATAGAGCAAAAAAGAGCAAGACATGATTTTTGCAGATCACTGTCCAGCAGGTACATAATTCCTACTTCTGAAAATAAATGTAAGGCTGCAGGGAGGATGACAGACTATTAGCCATTGAAGCAGGAGCCAATCCAAGAGTAGAATAGAAAGTGGTTGTTGTCATCATGATTTCAATAATTAGTTGGTAGATATTGTGACCAAGAGACCAAGAAGGTGTGTTGCTTATCTGCTGCAAAATTAATGGATACTGGCACAACTAGAGGGGAAACATAGAAAGGAAGTAAAATAGAAATTGTTGGAAATACTCAGTAGGTCAGACAGCATCTGTGGAGAGGAATTAATGTTTTAGTTTAGCAGTGTTGGAAAGGGATGTTGTCATAATCCATATTCTATGAATACATTTGTTTCTCACTATTTTTATAGTACCTTTCACTGCATCGAGATGTGCCACAGCATTTTATAGCTTGTGATGTCCTTTTTGAAATGAAATCACTAATATAAATTGGTTTATTGTTGTCACATGTGCTGAGGTACAGTGAAAAACTTGTCTTGCATACCATCCATACAGATCATTTCATTACAACAGTGCATTGAGGTAGTACAAGGGAAAACACTAACAGAATAAAGTGTTACAGTTACAGAGAAAATGCAGTGTAGTGAGATAATAAGGTGCAAGGCCATTACGAGGTAGATTGTGAGGTCAAGGGTTTCGTATCGACTGTTCAATAGTCTTATAACAGTGGGATAGAAGCTGTCCTTGAGCCTGGTGGTATGTGCTTTCAGGCTTTTGTATCTTCTGCCCTATGGAAGGGGGGAGAAAAGAGAATATCTGGGGTGTGTGAGGTCTTTGATTATGTTGGCTGCTTTACTGAGGCAGCAAGAAGTGTAATGTAATGTAGAAACCACAGTAGCCAATGATCCCATAAGCAGTAGTGTGGTAATGATCAGATTAACAGTTCGTATTGATTGAGAGATAATGTTGGCCAAGATGATTGGGCTAACTTACCAGTTCTTGGATACACTGCCTTGGGATGCTTTATGTCCAATTGAGAGAGCGAATGAAAATGGAGCCTTGGTTTAATGTCTCTTCCAAAATACAGCACTGTCAATAATGCAGCTCTTCTTCAACACTGTACTCAAGTCACAGCATATGTGTTTGTGCTGAAGCCTCTTAAGTAGGCAGAGGGAATAAAGGGGAGGAGATCCTACTGAAGGAATGAGATAAGTTGGAAAAAAGCTCTTGTGATAAGGTTAAAATAACTACTTAATCCATCTGCCAATAACATAGACACAGACATCAGAGTGGCAAATGCATGCTACGGGACTAGTATAGTTAGGAGCTGTTCCATTTTGAGGAACCGGTAATCAGACAGAGAAGAGTTGTGCCATTGGGCTGGGTTCTACTTGAGCTCAAATGGTTTCCAGTGGCCTAGATAAAAGGGTAAACAGTGGCATGGATAACTCTTCAAATTTAGTATAGGGATTGCTCTTAATAAAAGAGGATAGTGATGATGGAAAGTGAAAAGTAGTACAAGGAAATAGAAGTAAAGGCTGGGTAACAAATACAATGTTAGAATATACAGTGGCATGCAAAAGTTTGGGCACCCCTGGTCAAAATTTCTGTTACTGTGAATAGCTAAGCGAGTAAAAGATGACCTGAATTCCAAAAGGCATAAAGCTAAAGATGACACATTTCTTTAATATTTTAAGCAAGATTACCTTTTTATTTCCATCTTTTACAGTTTCAAAATAACAAAAAAGGAAAAGGGCCCAAAGCAAAAGTTTGGGCAAATTTGGAGAAAAGTTTTCTCCAAGCATACCTTTGCTCATTACAGCCAAAAGGTTCTATTTTAACTTCATCAGTCCACAGGAGTTGTTTTGAAGATGCATCGGGCTTGTTTAGATGTTCCTTTGCAAACTTCTGATGCTGAATCTTGTGGTGAGGACGCAGGAAAGTTTGGAGAAAAAAGGGGGCAGAATTGAATGAAAAGAACACCTCTCCAACTGTTAAGCACGGGGGTGGATCGATCATGCTTTGGGCTTGTGTTGCAGCCAGTGGCACGGGGAACATTTCACTGGTAGAGGGAAGAATGAATTCAATTAAATACCAGAAAATTCTGGAAGCAAACATCACACTGTCTGAACAAAAAAAAGCTGAAGATGAAAAGAGGATGGCTTCTACAACAGGATAACAATCCTAAACACACCTCAAAATTTACAATGGACTACCTCAAGAGGCACAAGCTGAAGGTTTTGCCATGCCCCTCACAGTCCCCTGACCTAAACATCATCAAAAATCTGTGAATAGACCTCAAGAGAGCAGTGCTTGCAAGATGGCCCAAGAATCTCACAGAACTAGAAGCCTTTTGCAAGGAACAATGGGCAAAAATCTCCCAAACAAGAAATGAAAGACTTAGCTGACTGCAGAAAGCATTTACAAGCTGTGATACTTGCCAAAGGGGGTGTTAGTAAGTACTGACCATGCAGGGTGCCCAAACTTTTGCTTTGGGCCCTTTTTCTTTTTTGTTATTTTGAAACTGTAAAAGATGGAAATAAAAAAAGTAATCTTGCTTAAAATATTAAAGAAATGTGTCATCTTTAACTTTATGCCTTTTGGAAATCAGGTCATCTTTTACTCGTCTAGCTATTCACAGTAACAGAAATTTTGACCAGGGGTGCCCAAACTTTTGCATACCGCTGTAAGTATAATAAAACTGGAAAAAAGTGGGAAGCATAATTGACAAAAAAATCAATTAACTTTATACAATTATACTAATATGCACAACATTGAAATAAAATAGGGAACTGAAGGAGATAATTCATAGCAAGGAGTCAGATGCAGTAGGGATAACTGAGACTTATCTACATTAAGTATAAAACTGGCAGTTAACTATTGCAAAATTGAATGTATTAGGAAAGGATGGGGAAGGAAGAGTGGGTGGGTGGATAGATGGGACGAGAATAGAAATAATATGATGGCAATAGCAAATGAGTCATAGCTAGTATTAAATTGAAACAAATCTATCTGGATTGACAATCCAGATAGATTTGTCAGTAGAAGGTAAATGCAGGAAGAGATGGAATATTTAAGTCCATAAAATGAGTAAACAGCATTGAATAACAGAAGTGATTCAAACTGCCTCCAAATGAATTGGCCATAGGGAATAGTATAAGCTGGAACTTAGAAAGGGAAGGGGGAAGATTCAGTTGTCAGGGACCATGTTGGCACCAACGGTAAGTGAAAGAAGTCTGACTAAGGGAATATCAAAAGTTAAGAACCAAGTTACAAAATAGGGATTACAAACTGAATCATGTTCTAAATGATGGAAGTGAGCAGGAAAGGCAATGTGAGGCACGTATGGTCGAGGTGAGTTTCTTTGCATGGGAGAAAAAAGAGGTCAATGAGGTAGATCAATAGGGGAAAGTATTAAAGGAATGTCCGACAGATTTCGGGTGGAATATATTCCTCTCAGTGGTGGCAGGGATGGGCAGATTGGAAGAATGCTAGCTAATAATAAAACTTCATGGGTAAATAAAGATAATTGTTAAAAATGAAGCAAAATGCAATTTCCAAAACAGTTAAGGAAGGGATGACACAAAAGGGTATGAAGTTAGAGAAAAATAATGTATGCATTTAACAGTAAGAAATGATGCTGAGCTACTTCTATAACCTTTAGATTTCTGAGCTTAACCTTTTGGAGTTGTGCTCCAACCCACAACCTTGCAGCTTAGAGGCTGTAGTGCAACTAAGTGAACCACAACTAAGACTGAAATAAGAAAAGTAGAAAGGACGGTGGCCTTGGTCTAAAGGTGAATATTTATTTAAATAGATTAGAACTAGAATGTTGGGTGATTGCCTGATTAACAAACTTGTTTATGTATCGATCTGTAGTAGGCAGAGATGACAGAACAAGTATACCTAGTAAACAGAGCTGCACATCATGCATGTGAAGTGCCAACTCCATTATAATATTTCCTTCAAGGAAATTCATTTGGTGCTTCTATTTTTAAAACAGATTTCCTTACTAATTATTTTGTTTAATTACTTCCTGTTTCAGAAGATGCAAGAAACATGCGCCATTACCAACATTATGCTTCATGACAAAAAGGAAAATATTTGCTCATCTTGATTACTGGAAATTTCAAGTTTTGTAATAATAGGTCAAAAACTTGGAAACAACTTCTTGTGTACCCTTTATATTCCTTTTTAAAATATCTCCCTCATGTGGAAGTTTCCTTGTAATTGTATTAACACATTTTTATTAGTGGATTGGATCTGGGTTGACTATTACATGAGAAACACCCTTCAGTGTTAAATTCTGAAATATTATACTCTCCTTTAATGTACTTTGGGACCTTAAAATTGTTGTGTAAGTGAAGATTTTGCATATCATGGAAGCAGTTCTGAGGTGGTGCAATCTCTTCATGAATTTTACAGGATCTCTATAGTCTTAATAGCAAAATACGCTTTTAGTCTGAAATGTTAAGCAGTTTTGGAATCATTAAGTGAATTGATGACAAACATAGTCACACAACACTTGGTATGCAAGTCTTGTTCCTACTCAAATTTCTTTGTATGTATTTTATAACTACATAGATCTTATTTGTTGGAGTTATTTGGAAAGTGGGCTGAGAAATGGCAGATGGACTTTAATGCAGACAAGTGTAAGGTGTTGCACTTTGGGAGGATAAACCAGGGTAGGACTCGCACATTGAATGGCATACAGGTCCATAGTTCCTTGAAAGTTGCGTCACAAGTAGATAAGGTCGTAAAGAGAGCTTTTGGCACTTTGGTCTTCATAAATCAGGGCATTGAATACAGGAGTTGGGATGTTATGTTGAAGTTGTACAAGACATTGGTGAGGCGGGATTTGGAGTATTGTGTACAGTTCCGGTCACCTACCTATAGGAAAGATATCAATAAGCTTGAAAGAATGCAGAGAAAATTTACGAGGATATTATTGGGACTTGAGGACCTGAGTTATAGGGAAAGGTTAAATAGGTTAGAATTTTATTCCCTGGAGCGCAGGAGAATGAGGAGAGATCTTATAGAGGTATACAAAATTATGAGGGGTATAGATAGGGTGAATGCAGGCAGATTTTTTCCCTGAAGGTTGGGTGAGACTACAACTAGAGGACATTGGTTTAGGGTGAAAGGCGAAATATACAAGGGGAATCTGAGAGGGAATTTCTTCACTCAGAGGATGGTGCGAGTGTGGAACGAGCTGCCAGTGGAGGTGGTAGATACAGGTTCAATTGCAACATTTAAGAGAGGTTTGGATAGGTACATGGATGGGAGGGGTTTGGAGGGATATGGTCCGGGTGCAGGTGGATGGGACTAGGCAGAAGATCAGGTTGGCATGGACTAGCAGGCTGCCCCCAGAACACTCTATGCAAAAAGATGCATTTCACTGTGTGTTTCGATGTACATGTGACTAATACAGGTATCTTCTTAGATGGGCCGATGGTCCTGTTTCTGTGCTGTAGTACCCTATGACTCTATTAGTGGTTAGACTGTGTGCCAAGATTATGTTATAATAGTACTGGCAGTCCCCAGGTTACATAAGGGTTCTGTTTTTGAGAACTGTTCATAAGCCATTTCCATGTCAGAAATGTCCATTTTGTACAGTAACCCGTATCATATCACTCTGTAGACACTTGCTATAATTGTTATATTTCATTGAATAATCACCCTAACACCACTCATAACTGAACTAATGGAATATATACTGTATCCAGTCATTAATGAATATCATGAAACATTTTATTGTTATTACTAGCTCGAAAAATGCTTTAAAAATGTACGAGAGAATTTGCACAAAGTCCGATTTCCGTAACTCAGGTCATTTGTAACCTGGAGAGTCCCTGTATTATTTCTGTGCCCTGGAGTTGGAACACTTTCTGAAAAGAAGAAAAAGCCAACAGTTTGCCCCAGTTCCAAAGTAAGTCCACCTCTATTCAGTTCAAGAAATGGCCATTAATCTGTGGGTGCCTAAAGCCGATGTTGACCTCCAGCAATGATGCCACCATCCAGCTTAGTAAGCACAATGCCAATTTGTTAAGAGTTCTTGATCCTCAGAATAACCATGATAGCCATTCTCTGCAGTTGAAATCGGAGGAAGAGTAGATGGTGGGTACTGAAAACTAGGAATTCCTCATCTTGTTCTTGCATAGTTTTCTGTTGCACTGAATGTGTAGACACTCCTCCATGTGTACTGAAGTCATGAAAATCCCTGCATTAAAATGTACTCCTTTCAGCATCTTGCAGAATGAACTTGCTCCTGTTAAAGTCAGAAATCAAAGGCCAATAGAACTGTTGCAGGTCAGGAAAGAAGTTGGTAAGACTCTTTTAAAATTTCTGTGAACAATATGAGGGTCCCTTTCAGGCTTTCTGATTCATCGGTTTTAACAAAAGAAGGTGAAGCAGATCCAAGGAGACTATACAGCCAGCACTGATTATAGCCCCAATGTGTTCCAAAAGCATCCTGCAGTTCTAGCTTTCCAGCCTCCAATGTCCAGCAGGTTAGCAACTAAAACCAATAATGTGGTATGCAAAAGGAGTTGGTATTTCATCAGAAGAAGAGCAGAACAATTGAACAACAGAATCAACTATTCACTCAAAGTGAGGATGGTTAGTATTACTGACAGAGGTGTGAACCTGTCAATAATGGGGACACAAGAGATTCTGCAGGTGCTCCTCCCCCTACCTTTTTATCCTGGCTTCTGCCCTCTTCCTTTCCCGTCCTGATGAAGGGTCCCAAACCGAAATGTTGACTGTTTCTTGAGAATCCCTGGCATATGGAGGCAGCAATACCTCTGCCACGATTATTCTCAACACTGGTGCCCCACAAAGCTGTGTCCTCAGCCCTCTACTCCCAATACACTCATGACTGCGTGGCCAGATTCTTCTCTAACTCCATCCACTGGTTTGCAGATGATTCCACCGTAGTGAGTCATATCTCAAATAACAATGAGTCAGACTACAGGACGGAGATAGAGAGCTCAGCGATATGGTGTCATGACAACAACCTTTCCCTCAATATCAGCAAAACAAAAGAGCTGGTCATTGACTTTAGGAAGTGGAGTGGTACACATGCTCCTGACAACATCAATGGTACTGAGGTCAAGAAAGTTGAGAGTTTCAAGTTCACAAACATTTTACAACTCTGAAAATATTTGATTGCCAAGTCTTGTGTTTCAGCCATGTGTGACGTGGAGGTTGCACTAAAACTATAGTCCCCTTAAATGTCTGCTGCCGGTGCCTTTAGAATGTGTCGATCAATAGGTATTATTTGCTGCTGCCGCCAACAACCGCATATTAAGCATAATAGGGTTTGAAACTAAGGAAGCATTAATTCACAATTTAAATCTTGCATAAACCTACTTAAGTGTCTATATTGTATAAGGGAGATTAATTATTAACCGCCAACACAGAATGCATCAGAGAAGAGAATGCTCACCAATGTACCAAGAGGATTCCATTGATATTACTTGTGTAGTAACTTGTGGAAGTATATGTCAGGCCCATAGATTGCGTAGATGATAAAGTGAATATAATGTGGTAATATTAAGCACTAGCAACAAACAATCTGCTGGAAGAACTCAGCAGGTTGAGCAGCAGCTGTGAGGGAAAAGGAATGGTCGATGTTTCTTGTCGAAACCCTGCATCAGGTCCTGTGCCCCCCACAGATGCTGCTCGACCCACTGAGTTCCTCCAGCAGATTGTTGCTTCAGATTCCATCATCTGCAGTGTCTGGTGGTAATATTAAGCACTGGTTTTGAGTCAGGCATTTTTAGATTAAATTTTTCTCATTTCATTGGCGTTCTATCCCAGATCTATCACCCCACCTTCTGCTATTTATTTGGCTGGGAATTCATTCATTAATATGATTAAGCATCCTTAACAATGCAGAGCACCAGGAATGCTATGGAAATATGTCAGAAAGAATTCACTGCCACTGATCGGAAATTCTGCTGGAAGCGTAAATGAATGGTAATTGGAATACATTTGCCCTTATATGAGTGGGTGTATTTAAAATGATAAAATATACTGATGACGGGAATGCATCACCCAGAATATTTCATAGAAGGAATTAGGGGCAGGAGTAGGGCACTCAGTCTGTTGAGCATGCTCTATTGATACACCAGTTATTGTGCACTTCCCCATGCCACACAGGCTGAAGCACAAGATTTGGCAATCAAACATATTCAGGTAACCTCAATTCCCCATTTCCGCTGACTGTCCGTTACCATTCATCCTCATGCCAATCAATTATCAAACTCCACCTTAAAAGTAGTCAAACATTGCTTCAATTGCCCTTTGAGGATAGTTCCACAACCTTCTAAAACAACAAATATTGCAACATATTGAACTTTATAGTGCAGTGATCCGGGTTCTAGATCCATCCTAAAAAGAAATATCCTCTCCACAACCACCTTGTCAAGACCCCTCAGAATCCTAAACATTTCTATCAAATCACCCATCACTCTGCCATACTCCTTAAGCCGAGCCTGCCCAACCTTCTTCATAAAACCACCTAACCATTCCAAGTATCAGTCCAGGAACCTCCTCCGAACTATTTCTACTACATTTACATCCTTCCTTAAGTAACAAGAAATATTGTACACGTCTGTGAGATGGAGTTTCACCAATGCCCTCTTCCATGAGGGGGCAATTTACTTTGCACGCCTAGTGAGATATGTGCATAATTGTTAGCCGTGGGTGAGGTGCCAGTAGACTGGAAGGTAATGAATATTGTGCCTTTATTTAAGAAGGGCGGCAAAGAAAAACCTGGGATCTGTAGACCAGTAAGTCTAACATCTGTGATAGGTAAGGTACTGGAGAGGATTCTGAGGGATAAGATATAAGTGCATCTGTAAAGTCAGGGGTTGATGAGCGGTAGTCAGCATGGCTTTGTGCATGGGAGGTCATGATTGAGTTTTTTGATGATGTGACCAAGAAAGTCAATGAGGGCAGGGTGGTAGATGTGGTTTATATGGACTTCAAGTAAGACCTTCGATAAGGTTCTGCATGGTAGGCTGCTCTGGGAGGTTAGATTGCATAGAATCCAGGGAGAGGTGGCTAATTCAATACACAATTGGTTTGATGGTAGAAAGGAGAGGGTGATGGTGGAAGATTGTTTCTCGGATTGGAGGTCAGTAACTAGTGGTGTGCCTCAGGTCGGTGCTGGGCCCATTATTGTCTGTCATCTGTATCAACGATTTGGTACATCGTTGAACGTACAGGCATGGTTAGTAAGTTTACAGATGACACTAAAATAGGTAGTATAGTGTACTGTTACGGACTCAGTGAAAGTCCCTTTAAGATAGAGAGTGTGTGTGTATGTGTGTGTGGGGCGTGCTTACGTCAATAGAAGATAAAGGACGTAATGACGTTGTTGAAGAGGTAAGAAGAAGAAGAAGAGAGAGAGAGAAGGGAGAGAGACACCAGCCTGCTTGTTTTCTCTATCGATGGATGAGAAACAATAACTGTGTTTGCCACTAAAATCCATGTATGGAAGTTGGAAGTAATCCGGTGGAGTTCACTTTGTTGCTGACCTGTAGAAGGAAACAGGTATTTGTGTGTGGACGACCACGGTTCGGATGCTTTTCGGGGTGAGGAAGTCACTACCGAGTAAACACTGAAGTGTCGTTTGGGTTCCATCGTGGAACATTTGGATTTCGTATGTACTCTCTCTATGTTTTTCTACATCTACATCTTATCTTCAGACAACGGTGGTTGTTGAAGAAGCCCTTGCTCATGTTTCACCTTATGGCTTGCGGAACTGAACTTTAAGAACCATTCAGGAACTGGGAGTTTTGGACTTTGTCACACACACACACGACGAGTTTAGTTTTGGGGTTAACGTTCGAGGTTTAACATTTTTGAATTCTAACATACTAACATTTTTACTTTTATTTTACGTATTATCATAAGTAGTGATTAATAAAATAGTTTTTAACACTGAATCATGCTCAGTGTGTTTCTTTTGTTGCTGGTTTGTGACAAAATTGGGGGCTCGTCCGGGATAGTTCCCAAGGTTAACGAGATTCGTCTGGGATAGTTCCCAAGATTAACGAGTGTCGTCTGGGATCGTTTCCCAGATTGACAAGATTTGTTCGGGGTTCAATCCAAAGATTGTTGAGGGAGGTCTGATAAATTCTTTCTAATTGGCTTGTGTGTGTGGAAACCAGCAGCAATGGATATTAAGGCATTTTTGGAGTCACCAACCCAAAAGGGATTGGAGGTGGCGAAAAAGGATGATTTGATAAAGATTGCTACAAGGCTAAACCTTACAGAAGTAAAGCAGTCTATGAGAAAGGCAGATATTCAGAGATTGATAGCTGGCCATTATGTGGAAAAGAAGGTGTTTGAGGAGGAAGTGTTAAAACAGTTTCCTGGCAGTGAAATAGCAATTTCTGAGGCACAGGTGCAGATAGCAAAGATGGAGTTAGAACAAACACGACTGAAGTTTGAGTTGGGACAAAAGAAATTAGAGGCTGAACGAGAGCAAACCCAGTTAAAGATAGAGGCTGAACGAGAGCTAACTCGGATGAAGATAGAGGCTGATCTAGCAATGAAGCAGATGGAATTGAAGAGGATGGAGCTGGATAGTGAGGAGAAGGAGAAACAGAGGCAGCATGAGTTACAAATGAAGCGTAGGAGTTCGGAATCTGATTCTGATGATGGTTTTTCAGCCAGCAGGGAGGTTCGATTAGTCCCTCCTTTTGAAGAAGATCAGGTTGATCAGTATTTCCAACATTTTGAAAAGGTTGCTGTGAGTTCAAACTGGCCAAGGAAAGGATGGGCTCTTATGGTACAGAGTGTGATTAAGGGTAAAGCTCAAAAAGTTTATTCTGCTTTGTCTGCTGAGGATGCAGCTGATTATACCAAGGTAAAACAAGCTATTTTGAAGGCCTATGAATTGGTCCCTGAGGCTTATAGACAAAAATTCAGAGACTTGAGGAAATCTGCAGATCAGACATATGGAATTTGCCAATGGAAAGAGAATATGTTTTGAACGATGGTGCCTGGCTAAAAATGTAGATGGGGATTATGATAAATTGACAGAATTGATACTAGTGGAAGACTTTAAAAGATGTGTTCCAGCTGAATTAACAACATATTTAAATGAAAAGGCAGTGGAAACTTTACAAGAAACTGCTAGGTTGGCAGATGATTATGCTTTAACCCATAAATCCAAATGGGGACAACCTAAAACCTTTCAAAAGAGTTACAAAGACAATCCAGGTAAACCAGAGATTAAATTGGGAGGTAATCAAAAAGGAAAAGATGAAAAGAAGCCAGGGCTGGAGAAACCTGTTGAGCGTACTTGTTATTACTGTAGGAAACCTGGCCACGTGATATCTAATTGTGCCCTTTTGAAGAAAAAGAAGGAAGCTGGGCCCAATGCTTGCTTTCAGGCAATTAAAAATCAAAAAGGTTTAGGAGATGCTGTTAAAGACCAGTCCTTGCAAGAGGGAAAAGCGGAAAAGTTGGAGGAGGTGAGAAAAGAATTCCGTTCGTATGTATCAGAGGGTTTTGTTTCACTGAATGATGAGTCACCCCAGGTGCCAGTGAAAATTCTTAGAGATACTGGGGCTAGTCAATCTCTCTTGCTGGACAGTGTTTTAAATTTTGGTGAAGAAAGTGACACTGGTGAAGTAAATCTAGTACGAGGCGTTACAGGTGAGACCATGTCTGTCCCTTTTCACAGGGTGATTTTAAAGTCAAAGTTCGTAGAAGGACCAGTCGAGATAGGGATAAGACCTAGTTTGCCAGTGGAAGGAGTTTCTTTGTTATTGGGAAATGACCTTGCAAATGGAGAAAGTGATCCTGTGGTACGGTTAACAACCAAACCAAGGATTGATGAGTCTGAGGATGATCCAGATGTTTACCCATCATGTGCGGTGACTCGAGCTAGAGCTAGAGAATTAGCCAAGACAGACAGTCCGGTGCAGTCTGATGTAGTTCCTTGTGACAGTCCTAAACAGGAAGAAAATTATGATGCCTTATCTGAGACTTTTCTGTCTTCACTGGAGGATCAACATCCTTACAGTGAGCCTGAATTTAAAGATTTGTCTTTGTCGAGGAAGGATTTCATGGTGGAACAGACAAAGGACCCTGAGTTGACAGAATTGAAAGAAAAAGCTCTCTCATGTGAGGAGATTGAAAAAGTGCCAACTGGATACTATGTCAAAAATGGAGTGTTAATGAGGAAATGGAGACCTCCCCATGTCCAAAAAAATTTAAAACTCGGTTGGAGAGAGTCTGCCAGCTAGCGAGAGAGAATCTGAAAACAAGCCAGATAAGAATGAAGACATATTTTGATAGACGTGCTCGGCCTAGGACATTCGCAGTGGGGCAAAAGGTGTTGGTATTTTTCCCTAGCCAAAATAATCCATTGCAATCTCGTTTTTCTGGACCCTATGCTATTGAATCTCGAGTGACTGATTTAATATATACAATCAAAACACCAGATAGACGCCAGAAAACACAACTCTGTCATGTAAATATGCTAAAACCTTATTATGAGAGGGATTCAGTGGTGGCCTTGGTGGATGATGTAAAGGTTGTTTCTAGAATGCCTGATGTTGATGTTGAGGAAGGCCAATTTAGACCAAATATTGTTCCATCAAAACTAAAAAACCAAAATATCATGGAGAACCTTGAAACGAAATTGGACCATTTACAAGTTTCACAAAAACAACAGATGAGAGAATTAATTTTAAAATTTAAAAATCTGTTCCCAGATGTTCCAAACAGAACATCGATAATTACCCATGATGTTGATGTTGGGGATGCAAAACCAATCAAACAACACCCATATCGAATGAATGTGGAAAAAAGTAAACTTGTTGATCAGGAAATCAAATACATGTTGGAAAATGATATTATTAGACATTCTACTTCAAATTGGAGTTCGCCCTGTGTTATTGTACCTAAACCTGATGGAACTGTTAGATTTTGCACAGATTACAGGAAAGTGAATGCTGTAACAAAGTCAGATGCTTACCCTATTCCTAGGGTGGATGATTGCATAGACAGAGTGGGAAAGGCAAAATTTCTTACAAAGATTGACCTATTAAAAGGGTACTGGTGTGTTCCATTAACAGATAGAGGAAGGGAGATTTCAGCCTTTGTAACCCCTTCTGGATTGTATGAATACAATGTTTTGCCATTTGGAATGAAAAATGCTCCGGCAACATTTCAAAGAATGATTAATTCAGTGATTCATGGGTTAAAACATACAGATGCCTACATTGACGACTTAGTGACTGGGAATGATACATGGGAGGATCACATCTCTGCGTTAGAAAGGTTGTTTGAAAGACTTTCCAAGGCTAACCTTACAGTTAACTTGGCTAAAAGTGAATTTGGCCATGCCACTGGGACGTATCTTGGTTATGTTGTAGGTCAAGGCAAGCAAGCTCCTGTTCAGGCAAAAGTTCAAGCAATATCTGAGTTCCCTATTCCCACAGGTACGAGGACTGTTAGAAGATTTTTGGGAATGGTTGGATATTATCGAAAATTTTGTAAAAATTTTGCTGATATTGCTCTTCCCCTAACTAATCTTCTGAAGAAGGGAGTAAAGTTTGTCTGGACAGATTCTTGTCAAGAAGCATTTAAGAAGCTGAAAGCCATTTTATGCTACCATCCTGTGCTCAGAACACCTGACTTTGAAAAGCCATTTTCATTAGCAGTAGATGCCAGTGATGAAGCTGCAGGAGCTGTGTTGTTGCAGAAGGGTGACCTTGATGATATTGACCATCCTGTAGCTTACTTTTCAAAGAAATTTAATGAGCATCAAAAGAATTATTCCACCATAGAGAAAGAATTACTGTCGCTTGTTTTAGCCTTGCAACATTTCAGTGTATATGTTTGCACCGCTCAGAAACCATTGACTGTGTATACAGATCATAACCCATTGGTGTTTCTGAGCCGAGTCAAAAACAAGAACAGAAGGCTGTTAAACTGGAGTTTAATTTTGCAAGAGTTTGATCTCAGGATAACTCACATTAAAGGCAAAGATAATGTGATTGCTGATTGTCTTTCCCGATGTTAAATGGGAAACGTGTATCTGTACTAATCTGATAGTCTGTAGTTGTGTAGCATGATAATTATTAACATTACTAACTGTATGCGCGGTTAAAATTTTCTTGGAAAATTTTTTTTTAGGTGGGAGGTGTTACGGACTCAGTGAAAGTCCCTTTAAGATAGAGAGTGTGTGTGTATGTGTGTGTGGGGCGTGCTTACGTCAATAGAAGATAAAGGACGTAATGACGTTGTTGAAGAGGTAAGAAGAAGAAGAAGAGAGAGAGAGAGAAGGGAGAGAGACACCAGCCTGCTTGTTTTCTCTATCGATGGATGAGAAACAATAACTGTGTTTGCCACTAAAATCCATGTATGGAAGTTGGAAGTAATCCGGTGGAGTTCACTTTGTTGCTGACCTGTAGAAGGAAACAGGTATTTGTGTGTGGACGACCACGGTTCGGATGCTTTTCGGGGTGAGGAAGTCACTACCGAGTAAACACTGAAGTGTCGTTTGGGTTCCATCGTGGAACATTTGGATTTCGTATGTACTCTCTCTATGTTTTTCTACATCTACATCTTATCTTCAGACAACGGTGGTTGTTGAAGAAGCCCTTGCTCATGTTTCACCTTATGGCTTGCGGAACTGAACTTTAAGAACCATTCAGGAACTGGGAGTTTTGGACTTTGTCACACACACACACGACGAGTTTAGTTTTGGGGTTAACGTTCGAGGTTTAACATTTTTGAATTCTAACATACTAACATTTTTACTTTTATTTTACGTATTATCATAAGTAGTGATTAATAAAATAGTTTTTAACACTGAATCATGCTCAGTGTGTTTCTTTTGTTGCTGGTTTGTGACAGTACAATGAAGAAGGTTATCAAAAATTACAGGGGGATCTTGTTCAGCTGAGTAAGTGAGCCAAGGAATGACAAATGGAGTTTAATTCTGATAAGTGCGAGGTGTTGCATTTTGGAAAGTCAAAGCCAAGTAGGACTTTCCCAATGAATGGCAGAGCCCTGAGGAGTGCTGCAGAACAGAGGGGCCTTAGAGCACAAGTGCGTGTTTCCCTGAAAGTAGAGTCACAGGTAGACAGGGTGGTGAAGAAGGCTTTTGGCACGCTGGCCTTCATAAGTCAGGCCATTGAGTATGAAAGCTGGGAGGTCATGGTGCGGTTGTACAGGACACTGGTGAGGCCACACTTGGAGTATTGTGTTCAGTTTTGATTGTCTTGCTAGAGGAAACATGTTATTAAACTGGAGGGAGTGCAGAAAAGATTTATAAGGATGTTGCCAGGACTTGAGGGACTGAGTTATAGGGAGATGTTGGACAGGCTTGGACTTTATTCCTTGGAGCGTGGGAGACTGAGCGGTGATCTTATATACGTGTATAGAATCAGGAGGGGCATAGATAGGGTGAATGCAATCGGTCTTTTTCCCAGGGTTGGGGAATCAAGAACTAGCGGGCATAGGTTTAAGGTGAGAGAGGCAAGATTTAATAGGAAATTGAGGGGTAATTCTTTTACACAAAGGGTGCTATGTATGTGGAATGAGCTGCCAGAGGAAGTGGTTGTGGCAGGTACAATAGCAACTTTTAAAGGACAGTTGGACAGGTACGTGGATTGGAAAGGTTTAGAAGGTTATGGGCCAAATGCTGGCAAATGGGACTAGCTTGGATGGGGCATCTTGGTCGGCATGGACCAGTTGGGCCAAAGGGCCTGTTTCCGTGCTGTATGACTTTATGAACTCTATCCTGCATTGCAAAGGAATCTTAATCAAATTTCATATTGGGGTTGTTTTACTAGGCACTATGTCTTCAAGATTACATTTAGCAAACAGTGTTCTCTGTTCTCTTTATTACCTATTGATCCATTCAGTATCAGAAGATTGTGCTAAATGAATGATGATACCTTTCAAGCTGTCTATCATATGTGGTGGCACTTCACACTCTTCAACATTATAATTCTGACATTAATATCCTTTATATTATAAAAGTATGATGTGGTTAACTTGTCTCATGTAAAACTGTCTTTGAGTTTGCATGTGAATTTGCTGTAACATATGTTAGCCAAATAATCTTAAACTATATCATATTACTTCACAAACAGTTATCACTGTGTACAGCAGTGATGTCTTAAAGAGGCAGTGCCTCAGGAAGGCAACATCCATCATTAAGGACCCTCACCATCCAGCACATGCCCTTTTCATGTTACTACCATCGGGGAGGAGGTACAGGAGCCTGAAGACCCACACTCAACATTTCAGGAACAGCTTCTTCCCCTCCGCCCTCAGATTTCTGAACGGTCCATGAACACTACCTCGTTATTCCTCTTTTGTGCTATTTATTTATTTTTGGAACATAGTAATTTTTATGTCTTGCACTGTACTGCTACTGCAAAACAACACATTTCACGACATATGTCAGTGATAATAAACCTGGTTCTGATTCTGAGCAGGGGGACACATGATGTAGAAAGACTTGTCAAATTTGTCTAAAGTCTATTGGGAAACTATAACTTGGTTAATTAGTCACAAGTCTTTATTCCTTTTGGCATTTATCAACTTTTCAAGAAACTTTACTAGATATTAATAACAGAATATATATTGCAATACCAGACTGTCATAACTTCAGCAGTGGAAAATTTGTGGTAAATATTTGCAATTTCATCATATGAAGGCACATAATCATTATCATCAGCAAATTTACCAGTTAAACATTCACAAAATAACAATCATTGATAATATATAAGTATATTGATCACTCTCTCTGAATTTGGTTTGTAAATAAACCCGTCAACAAGGTTTTTCTGGTAGAATATCAAACCTGCATCATCATGAGGTTCCCAAATCAATGGAGACACAAGGAACTTCAGATGCTGGAATCTTGAGCAAAAAAACAATCTGCTGGAGGAAATCAGCAGGTCGAGCAGCATCTGTGGGGGGAAAGGAGTTATCAATGTTTCCAGTCAAAACCCTGCATCAGGACTTAATGCAACACCTCAACCTGAAACTTCGACACCTCCTTTCCCCCCACAGGTATCGCTGAGTTCCTCCGTACTTTGACAGTTTGTTTTTTTGTTCCAAATCAATGGATTCTGAGGGAAGGACAAACTCTAATTGTCTTAACAGTTAAAATCTTCAGGCTTTGTTTCTGGCACTTTCCTTCATGGTGTCAAAGTACGGAGACCTTACCGTTGCTTTGAGTAATAATCTCATCACATGACATTTGTTGCCATTTGAGAAGGTGCAAATTTAGAGCCATGTGTCCCTTGCACACACATTTGTACCTGAGGGATGAGAGACTATGATGGCAGAAATTTCATCCATGATTAAACTTCCTCAGCAACACAGGGCACCAGGAATGGAGTGGGAATATGTCAGAAGTTCTTCTGGAATTCATTCCCACTTCTGGGAATTTCTGATGAAGTGTAAGTGAAGGATATACTTGCCCCTTAATGAGTGGGTTCATTTTACATGGTATGGAATAATAATGATGGGAATGTATCACTTGGCATACTTCATGCAAACATACAGATTAGGAGCAGGACTTGACCCACCCACTTATCGATTATTTATTCACCTCTGCCTTAAAGCCAGTCAAACACTGCTTCCGCTTGACCTTGAGGGGGAGAATCCCACCACATCATTTCTTTGCACCTATTTTCAGTCATTAATGTTTAAGAATTGAATTCCAACATACTCCAGGACTATTTTACTTTAAATCTCTTGCATTTTTCATAGCAGCATACATTTCACAAATCTAATCCAGATTGTCCTATTTCAGAATATGATGTCTATAGTTTCCATGGGAAGAATTACTTTTAATTTGCCCCTATGATGTGGATTTTGTAAGATAGATCTGAATTTATTGAGCTCGGGAAGGTGATAGTGAACCACCTTGAATTTCCGCTGTCCTTCCAAGGGTAAGGGTGTCTTAAACAAGGGGACTTAGGTTTAAGGTGAGAGTGGAAAGATTTAAAGGAAATCTGAAGGACAAAGTTTTCACACAGAGGGTGATGGGCATATGGAACAAGCTGCCAGTGGTAGAGGCAGGTACAATCACAGTGCTTTTTTGACAGGTGCATGGATAGGAAAGGAGTAGAGGGATACTGGCCAAATACAGGAAGATGGGGTTAGCATAGATAGGCATCTCAGGCAGCATGGACAATTTGGGCCGAAGGGCCTGTTTCCATGCTGTACAACTCTATGACTATAATTCTATGACTATAACTTTCTGATGACTGTTATTCCACAGAGATATTGAGTGATGACTCAGTGATGATAAAAGATCAGTGATATATTTATAAATTAGGAAGGTGAATGACTTGGAGAGGAACCTGCAGGTGGTGATACTCACTGCCTCTTCTGCTCTAGTCTTTCTAGTTAATAGAGGTAGGTTCAGGAGATAACTTCAAAGAAGCCTTGGCAAGTTGCTGCAATGCGTTTTGTAGATGGCACACATTAGGGAATATTAAGGGTGATGGATGGGATGTTATGAAGCATTTAGGAATTTTTCATTTAGAAAAATAATTATTTTTAAGTGTTGCATTTCAAAGCAGAATTTGTCATCAGAGATGAAGGGCGAGTAGCCTTTTTACGTTAAACTTCTATTGGTCAATTAACTCTCCATGGAACTTTGCACAGAATTACTGTGAACTGGATGTTAAAAGAGCAGACTATCTGAGGACTGCGTGAAGAGGAATCACCTTAATCAAGTAAATTGAAAAATCATCTATGAAAACCAGAATCCAAACCAGAAAGTGTAAATCTTAATAGTGGATACAATGACACATTGAGTATAAAAATCAAAGCAAAGAGAGGCAGAAAAACATATTTTTCTTCATATCCATCAATTATTAAGTATGAAACCCTACATTTACTGAAGTTCATTTTCAATAGCAGGCAATTGATTAACAGTAATTGTTTAACAGTAATTAAAATTAATCAAATTAGAAAAAGATGTGATCACTTTTTTGTGACAGGATTACTCATGATGGCAGAATAGAAGTTTCAAGCCATTAAATATATCTAAATAAACAGCTTGTGAGAGAGCTACAGTGACTTCATGTTTTCATGGTTTAACTGCGTACATTTTCTGAGAACTGAATGAGCACTTGTGGAAAACAGTTATATCCAGATAGAATTGTGACACTGCTGGTGACAGTGGAGCAGCTGCACTCAGTCTGCTGGAGGGACCCTGAGCTTCTGGGTGCCTGCCACTTTAATTCACCATCCCAGTCCTACTCTGATTTATCAGTCTGCAGCCTGCTGCACTGTTACAATGAGTTCCAACGAACACCTGAGGAACAACACCTCATCTCTTGTCTGGGCTTGTTGCAGCCTGCAGGACTCAATGCTCAATTCTCCAACATTAGGTAACTCTCTTTCTTTCTGGTTGGATGAGAACTGGGTATTTTTGCCAGCCATCCTTTTCTTCTTTTCCTTTATTTGAATAATCTGACATTGGACATTTCATGGTAGGCCGGACTACACAGTCCACAGTCTATAAAATATTAGCAACACATTACACAGACAAAGAAGCTCAATCTGATCCGAACAGCCTCCTAAACACCACATTAGGTCATCCAGTTTCATCCTAAGAGAAATTTCATTTGTTCCATCATCTACTTTGTCGTGGCCCTTGCACTTTATTTGTCTGCCTGCTCTGGACTTTCTCTGTAGCTGCAACGCTATATTCTGCATTCCGTTTCTTTTTACTACCTCGATATACAGTATTTATGTACGGAATGATCTGTCTGGATGGCATGCGAACAAAAGCTTTTCACTATATGTTGGTACATGTGACAATAATAAACCAGTAAACCCTCACTCACACCTTCTCTGTTACCCACACTAACTTGTTTCTTTCTTTCTCAGTTCTGATGAAGGGTCTCAGACCTGAAACATTAATTGTTTCTCTCTCCACGGATGCTGCCCAACCTGCTGAGTTTTTCTAACATTTTCTATTTTTTAACCTCAGATTTCCATCATCTGTAGTCTTTTTTTAAAATTTTCATTGATATTTGCATTCCTTGGTTATGGCTTCACATTGGTTTAGTATGAGCAAACCCTTATATATATATGATACTCAGACTGCTTGTAGACACATTAATACATTTGAAAATATCTAAGGCATGCCTTTAACCTTGTAGCAATTATATATTCTCAGTGAGTATTGGCTTCAAGTATCAAATATTCACCCTAGTGTTAGGGAAAAAAGAATCACAGAAGAAATTGCAACTGTTACAACTGGGCATGTAATATAATCCAGTTGTCGGCAAAGGTTTGGATCTATAGGTGGATCTATATATTCAGTGACCCAAAGCTTAGCCTGATCGCCAAAATAATTGTGATAAACAATAACTCACATCCAGGAAGTTGTTTGAGGTACCTCCCTGATCTTTCCAAATTGGACAACAGAAACATCATGATGACAAAGCGTACTGCCAGCATTACTTGCTACAAGTAAAACATTGTATGTTAAATTATACCAAAGGATCAGTCAACTGTGCCTCAGCAGCAGCATATTCACAACTGAATCAAATGGTTGTCCCATTCTTGGACACATATTCTAGGCTGACTCCACTGGAATACCAAGGAATTGCTGCACTGTTTAGTCTTTTGAATGAGATATTAAACCTAGATTATGTCATAGGGACATAAAATATCAATGATCGCATTTTGAATTGGAACAGGGAAATATTCCCCAGTGACCAGTTCAGTATTATTACTTAACCAGCATAGTTAAAAGCAGATGATCCAACAATTCATGTGATGCTCTTCATTGGCCTTGTGTCTGACTCAGCAATCTTGTCTCCTAAATTATAATAATGACTGCACTTCAAAAACACCTGGCCACTACAAAGCACTTTTGAAACATCCCAGTATCATGCTATAAATGAAAGGCTTTTTTTATTTAACTTGCAGTAGTATGTGAACTGAATGGTGGAATTAAAAAGCTTTGTGGTTTTGTGTCTCTGTGCTGGCATAGCTAATAACTTTTGACATTTTCCAGACACATTAAAATGTTTTACGAATTAATAATCATGGACACACTAGACTTCATAGGGACTTACCTTACCATAGTGATATGAAGTCTACAATGTTTTGAAAGTTTAGATGGAACTATTTTTAAAAGCTGAGATACATTCAGAAGAGCTGATAGATGAGTATGTAAAATTGAGTGTCTTGTGATCACTCTGCACACATACGGTTCTGCCATACGTACATTGTGAAACTTCTCCAATCTAAAAGTCACTGCAAGGAGCTCTTTCTTAGTTTATGCATAAAGTGTCAAAGCTCTGCTTGTGTATTGGCTCTGCTGTGAGCTGGCCCTTCTGCAAGGTCACTGATGGGAGGCCTTTCTCTGAGGTGTCTGCCTGTAGTGTTAGCTCCCTTTTTGCTGTGACTGTTGCTTTAGTTTGTTTGGACATTTGCTCATGAGTGTTCAGCCAAAGCCATTTCACAAATTTCCTCCTCCCCTGTTTTAGTGGCTGACGTGCCTCATTCAGATGGGACAGGAACTTGCTCAGCTGTAGCCAGAAACTGTTGTATTTCTGCACTGTCCGTCATCTTACCATATCCTCCACAGCCTCACCTTTACTGACCAGTAACAGTTTCCTTTCTCTTCTGGCTATGGCTTCAAACCATTCCATGTGATCAAGTGATTTATGAAGGAGACTTCCTTCGTTTTAAACTTCCATTTGTGCTTGATTAACTTCACTTGCATCTGCCCAGGTCTGCTCATCAGGACTCTTAGTTTTCAGTCATAGTCAGGGATCAAGGAATGTAACTTTCTCACCAGTATGGTCCTGTCACTTATAATGCTGATTTAAGCCATTTGTCCTGATTGTGTTGGCCACTCTCACACCAGTACACCCCACTGGCCTGGAACACCTTCCTTTGTCTTATGGGCTTAGAACAGCTTTCCCTCTTCTTCTGTTTCACCTTGTCATCGGCAGTGGACTTTACCCCACTTCAGTCTTTGTTGAAATCCCTCTGGTGCTGTGTTCATTGCAAACGGCATTGTTCTCCGTCAATATCTACCAAATGTGTTGAAACAGGTTACATCTGAGCTCTCCTCATCAGCTCCACGTGCCAGAATCCAGTCTTTGCAACAATCACCCTGAAGATCTTAGCTCTACCCAGGTCTGGCAATCAACCTTTGTCTTCCTGGAATGGTGGCTCTTCTTCAGAGCTCCATTAAGGTCTCTTGGAGCAAAGCAGATCCCCAGTTTGCCTCCTGATTTCTCTAAGTAGATGGATACCAGGGGTAGGCATGTCTACTGGGGCTGCTATCTGCATTAGTCAGTCTCTCCAACTCAGCATTTGGTTCCTCCTTGAGAGCTCCTGGAACACTTGGTGAGGGTACCACCAGCTGCTGCCTTTAATCTAAAGCTACATGGTACTTGTCCACCAGTTTCCCTGCTCCATGAAAGATGTCTGCATATTCATCTGTAAATTTGCAATGGAAGTAATTGCTTACATTGAACCAATCTTAATGATCCTCTCATGATCTATCTTTATCTGTTCCATCTGCTGCATTCTACTGGCAAGTATAAATGTGATAATTTTTTGATCTACTGTGATGAAGTCCACCCTTAGCTCTTCTGATTCTTTGAGTTCAGCAGCTACAGAGAGCACCTCCTAGTCAGCTTCAATTAGTCTTCCTGTATCATCAACAGCTTACAATTCATTGATTTTAACTGCACCATCTGAAGACTAATAGCTGACTTTGACAGGACATTACACATTGTTCATGAGCCAAGTTGGAATGTCACTGGTCTCCCTTGCACTAACATCTTGGTGTAGACCACCCACTTTTTAAAAATTTTATTTACAGCATGGTAACAGGCCCTTCCGGCCCAACGAGTCCGCGCCGCCCATTTTAAACCCCAAATTAACCTAACCATACGTTTTTGCAATGTGGGAGGAAACTGGAGCACCCAGAGGAAACCCACGCAGACATGGGAGAACGTACAAACTCCTTACAGACAGCGACGGGAATCGAACCCCGATCGCTGGCGCTGTAACAGCATCGCGCTAACCGCTACGCTACCGTGCCGCCACATCCCAATTCCACATCCCACTCCCATACTGACATGTCCATCCATGGCCTCCTGAATTGTCACATGAGGCCAGACGCGGGTTGGAGGAACAACACCTCATATTCCGCCTTGGGAGTCTCCAACCTGATGGCCTCAACATCGATTTCTCTAACATCCGGTAAGCCACCCCTTCTTTTTCTTCCCCCCCCCACTCCTTTGTCTTCCCTTATTCCTGTGGCTCCCTTACCCCACCTTGATAACCTGCCCATCTCCTCTCGTCCCCTCCCCCATCCTTTATTCCACGGTCCACTGCCCTCTCCTACCGGACTCCTTCTACCTATCACCTCTCAGCTTATTACATCTTCCTCCCCTCCCCACCCTCCTACCTTCCCCCTCTCACCTGAACTCACCTCTCCTCTGCCTGTGTGTGCTCCTCCCCCTCCCCTGGCCTTCTTACTCCGGCTTCTGCCTTCTTCCTTTCCAGTCCTGATGAAGGGTCTCGGCCCGAAACGTCAACTGTTTATTTCCCTCCATGGATGCTGCCTGACCTACTGAGTTCCTCCAGCACTTCTTGTGTATTGCTCCAAATTCCAGCATCTGCAGAATTTCTTGTGTCTGTATCTAGTGAGTGTTCCTTCTGCAGATTGATCTCAGTTGGCACTGGTACATAGTGTTCATCTGATGTTCAGAATCTGACCATGTCTCTGTCGTTCCATGACCCTATCTCATTCTCTCTGTGGGTTTTTGATGCCCTCTTCATTGTGCACAGTAGAAATTATTTTAGAACCCACGTCTTGAGCATTTTTCCCATAAATGAGGGTTTTGTTATGCAGCCCCTTGTGTTACCATCCAAGAACTTGCAGCAGTTAAGCAACCTCATCAGTATTTTCCCTGTTCTGCCTTTCATTCTACATTTCAGTGCTGTTAGCATTTCTAGCTTGGCTTTGCAACCTTGTTTGTCTGTATGCTCCTTTCTAGAGTTAATTCCGTTTTATGTAGTGTTTGTTCCTTCAGCCTGGATACCCAGATTCCACAAATAATCCGATACTTAACTCTGTAAATCTATAAAATCGCAATTATCTGCTCAAAATCTGAGCTCTGTTAAGAAAGTATCAAAAGATTCACCTGGTTGTGTGTAAAGAATCCATGAAGGCCAAGTGCTTCACTTGTAGCCAGGTTGCAATATACATGTGGTACATCGAATGCATTCTCCAGGGTTTCAACTGAGGGCTTTATGGTGACCAGTGAGGTACAATAACATCTTTACTTTCACTTACTCTAGTTTGTGTACAAATGCCAGTTAAGTACAGAGTGTGAACTCTCCAGAAAATGTCTCCATTCTCTGCTTGACTGGAAATCCAACAGTTTGAGTGGCTTGCTGCATCGAGTATTATCTGATGCCAAATCAAGTTGCTTCCTCATCTCTCAGGGCACATCTGAATGTTCAGTTGGGTGGGATCACACCCAGCATTCAAATTTCATAATCTCTTTAACTGGCACTTCTGACACCATGTCTCAATATGTTTTCAGTATCTTCCCTCCCTTATTCACTCTCTAAGATACTGGAAAATAGCTGGTAATTTCACAAAAGTACTTTATAAAAGAACTTGCATTGAGCAAGGCAGCATTTCTTTTAGTGGTTTCTTCTACAGAGACAGACCATCTGAGGAAGCTTCTGCACTGAAAGTCTATAGCAATGCCACTATTATTTGTTCTGCTTTCTTTGAATTGTTGTAATGAGAAGGATGCGTTATGATAGCCAGTGATCAATCCTGGCATAATATTTTTGTAAATACAACATAGAACAGAACAGCACAGGAACAGGCCATTCAGCCCATGAGGTCTGTGACCCGAGCATGATGCCTAATTAAACTGATCCCTTCTGCCTGCACGTGATCCATATCCCTCCATTCCCTACATATTCATGTTTCTATCTAAAAGCCTCTTGAATGCCACTCTTGTATAGGTTATATTGTTCCACAGAATGCAATCTAATACTTGCACAGTATTCCCATAGTCAGAGGAAGCACCTTTCCGGATAAGCTGTTAAACTTCCTTCATAGTGCTAAAAGGTCTCATGCCACCATTCTGAAGAAAAACAGGAGAGATTTCCTGGTGTCTCATACAATGTTCATTCCACAAGACCACAAGACAAGGGAGCAGAAGCAGGCCATTCGGCCCATCGAGTCTGCTCCAAGGAAAGGGAAATAGAAATGAGAAATGGGGGAAGAAGAAGAAAAAAAACTATTCTAATCCCAATTACCGGCCTTATCCCCATATCCCTTGATATCCTGACTATTTAGATATCTATCTATCTCCTCCTTGAACGCCCCCACTGATCTGGCTTCCACTGCTGTACGTGGCAAGGAGTTCCACAAATTCACCACCCTCTGGCTAAAGAAATTTTTCCTCATCTCTGTTTTGAAACTGTACCCTCTAATTCTAAGATTGTGCCCTCTGGTCCTGGACTCACCCACCAAGGGAAACAGCCTAGCCACATCTACTCTGTCCTTTCCTATCAAATATTTTAAATGTCGCTATGAGGTCCCCTCTCATTCTTCTGTACTCCAGCGAGTACAGTCCAAGAGCCGACAAACGCTCCTCATACGTAAGCCCTTTCATTCCTGGAATCATCCTCGTAAATCTCCTCTGAACCCTCTCCAACGTCAACACATCCTTCCTAAGATGTGGGGTCCAAAACGGCGCACAATATTCTAAATGAGGCCTCACTAGTGCCCCGTAGAGCCTCATTAACACTTCCTTACTTTTATACACTATACCTCTCGAAATGAATGCCAACATAGCATTCGCTTTCTTTACCACCGATCCGACCTGGTGGTTAACCTTTAAGGTATCCTGCACGAGTACCCCCAAGTCCCTTTGTACTTCCGTGCTTTGGATTTCCTCTCCTCCTAGATAATAATCTGCCCGCTTATTTCTGCTTCCAAAGTGTAGAACTGCACATTTCCCTACATTGAATCTCATCTGCCATTTCCTTGCCCATTCTCCTAAACTGTCTAGGTCCCTCTGCAACCTTCCTATCTCTTCAATACTCCCTACTCCTCCCCCTATCTTGGTGTCATCCGCAAACTTAGCCACGAAACCATTTATTCCATCATCCAAATCGTTAATGTACAAGGTAAAAAGGAGCGGTCCCAACACCGACCCCTGCGGCACACCACTAGTAACCGGTAACCAACCAGAACGAGATCCTTTTATTTCCACTCTTTGCTTCCTGTCAACCAGCCAATGCTCCACCCATTCTGTTATCCTACCCGTAATTCCATGACCTCTCATCTTATTAATCAGTATCTTGTGAGGCACCTTATCAAAGGCCTTTTGAAAGTCTAAATACACAACATCTACCGCCTCTCCCTTATCCACCTTACCTGTGATTTCTTCAAAAAACTCCAATAGGTTGGTCAGGCAGGATCTTCCCTTCACAAAACCATGTTGGCTAGGACCTATCCTGCCCTGCGCCTCTAGGTATTCCGTAACCCCGTCTTTGAGGATAGATTCCAATAACTTTCCCACCACTGACGTCAGACTAATAGGTCTGTAATTTCCTTTATGCTGCCTCCCACCTTTCTTATACAACGGAACTACATTTGCGACCCTCCAGTCCTCCGGAACCACGCCGGAATCTATCGATTTCTGGAAAATAATCGCCAACGCCTCCGCTATCTCTAAAGCCACCTCCTTCAGAACCCGAGGATGCACCTCATCCGGTCCGGGAGACTTATCAGTCTTTAGTCCATTTAGTTTTCCTAGCACCTTCTCCCTAGTAATCTTAACTGAACTCAATTCCATTTCATGAGACTCCTGACTAACCGGCACATTGCTGATGTCCTCCACGGTGAAGACCGATGCAAAATATTCATTCAATTCCTCTGCCATCTCTCTATCATCCATTATAATAGCTCCTGCACCGTTATCAATTGGTCCTATATCAACCCGTGTCTCTCTTTTACACCTTATGTATTTAAAAAAACTCTTAGTATCCTTTCGAATGTTATCCGCCAACTTCCTTTCATAATTCATCTTTTCTTTCCTAATGACCTTCTTAGTTTCTCTCTGCAGGTTTTTAAAAGCTTCCCAGTCTTCTGTTTTCCCTCATCAACACTTCCTTACTTTTATACACTATACCTCTCGAAATGAATGCCAACATAGCATTCGCTTTCTTTACCACCGATCCGACCTGGTGGTTAACATTTAAGGTTAACCTTTAAGGTATCCTGCATGAGTACCCACGAGTATTTCAGACAGCATCAATATAAAGCCATAATCTGCTCACTTGTGCATTGCTGTTTGTGGGAGCATGCTTTCTGTAAATTGGCCATTGGGATTTCCTACTGTTGTGAATGGTACATAATAAATGCAACCTATAGTTTCTATTTCTTTGTTATAAAGAGTTGACCAGGTTCTTAGAAGCATTTTCATTGAATAAATTATTTCATTCTTGAACGTCATAATTTTTGTTGCTCAGGGATATTTGGCGAATGGAACATTTTGAAACTTTGGTACTGGCATGCCAAATCCAAGGCCACTTATGGCATGGTCACGTACAGATTAAACATTCAACAGTATTAAGGTGTTATTAGTATTGGAAAAACATGACGTCCTTAACCAATCGAGATGGTGAAAGTCCTTTCTTTACACAGTCTTGCAAAGAAGTAAATGACCATCAGGAAGAAAACAAAACCTTTCACTCACACTTATACTTCATTAAAATTGGCAATTTGGGATTTCACTCAAGTATGCAAAGAATTGGAATGTTTGCTTTTTTTTAATTTTCTGTAATTTGAAGAATTTTTATTAACACTCCCAATATGCTGACGTAGATAAATTATTTGTTAAATGTCTTCTGTCATGCTTCTGATAATACAGCAACTCTGTACTTTTATTTGCATTAAGGAAATGGTCAGAATTTTCATCAATTAAAATTGGAAATTGTTTATATTTCAGTTGATCTACTTTGTGTCATCTACCTTGCTTGTGAATGGTCGTGATATAGATCAGTTGCAGATGTGGGCAGAGAAATGGCAGATGGAGTTTAACCCGGATAAACGTGAGGTGTTGCACCTTGGTAGGACTAATGTCAAGAGGCAGTACACTCTTAAGGGCAAGACCATTAACAGTGTTGAAGAGCAGAGAGACGTTGGTGTGCAAGTTCATGGCACATTGAAAGTGGCTACACAGGTAGACAGGGTGGTTAAGAAGGCTTATGGAATGCTTGCTTTCATTAATCGAGGTATTGAATATAGGAGTCAAGAAGTTATGATGCATCTCTATAAAACTCTGGTTAGGCTGCATTTAGAGTACTGCGTGCAATTCTGTTCACCTCACTATAGGAAGGATGTTGAGGCTTTAAAAAGGGTGCAGAGGGGGTTTACTAGGATGATGCCTGGATTAGAGGGCAAGTGCTATCAGGAGAGGCCGGATAAACTTGGGCTCTTTTCTCTGGAATGGCGGAGGCTGAGGGGTGATCTGTTAGAAGTGTATAAAATTATGAGGGGCATAGATAGGGTGGACAAGCAATATTGTTTTCCCATTATTTAGTGATCCAATACTAGAGGGCATGCATTTAAGGTGAGAGGGGGTAGGTTCAGAAGAGACATGAGGGGTAAGATTTTTACTGAGAGAGTGGTGGATGCCTGGAATGCGTTGCCTGACAGGGTGGTGGAGGCAAATTCATTGGGGACGTTTAAGAGGGGCTTGGATGGGCACATGAATGAGAGGAAAATAGAGGGATATGAGCATTCTGTGGGTAGGAGGGAATAGCTATGTCGACACAACATTGTGGGCTGAAGGACTTGTTCTGTGCTGTACTGTTCTATGTTCTATGAGTGATTCTCATCTAAAAAAAGAATGTAATTTAGTGCCACTGAGTTTTGGGAAAATGCATCAAGACAAGAATTTCTGGTTGTGAGGTGATGTGATTTGCTAAGCATAACATTTTGCATTTTTGGAGTTTCCCACTGAAAGGCATAAAGACTGCTGGAACAAGAATTCTCTGCCTCTTGAATTGTGTAATCCTAAAGAGTTCGGTGACTCAATATAAGTTATCTCAACATCAGTAGCAGACTGACTATAAGAGTGGTTGCTAGACTAGTAATACAGTCCTAGAATAATAATTTGGATACATGAATTCAAATCCCACAATGCAGCTGGAGAACCTAAATTCAATTACTTAAACAAATCTGGAATGAAAAAAAGTGTATCATTAAGTGGTAATGAAACTGCTAAATCATTGTAAAAACCTATCTGGTTCACTAATCTCCTTTAGGGTAGAAAAGTGCCATTATTTGATCTGCTCTGTATGTGACTTTGGTCCCATTGCAATGTGATCGACTGAACCACCCTTTGAAATGGCCTAGCAAGATGTTCACTTGAAGGGCAATTGCAGATGAGTGTTAAATGCTGGCTATTGCATACCCTTAAAGGAAGAAATCCCGTCTGCTCACAATTTTGCAACAATTGACGCTGTTATAATTTTCACGAGACATGCAGGATACATGAAAGGGAAATGCCAAGGATGACTGTATCATGAAGGTTACTGGTATTTGATTAAGCCATTGTAAAGCTTATGTGTATTGAAGTGAAGCTTTTAATCCTTGGGCAGAGATATTGAGTTTAGGTATGGAACATTTAGATCTTTTGAATATTTTCAAGGTTAGAGCCCGGAAGGCAAAGATAGGAATGCAGCTGATGATTCTGGGCATCCACCTTCAAAGTAATTCAAGAGGATTCAAAGATGAATGGTAGAAATGGAAGGAACATCCAAGTTAGATGCAGCAACACACCACAAGCAGTCCGTAGCTAATGACAAAGACGAAATGTTTACATGAATTTCAGTGCCTGCCTGTTACATGGTGGGACTGACAACAGGACAATGGCATCTGCTATTGGCAGTACTTATACAATATAAAAACAAACACTTGCGTGGACATCTGACTCACTATCCTTTCCTATTTCCTTATTTTTTTCTCTCACTCAGTCCATCTTGGTTTCAGCTGCACTGTCTGACCTTCCAGCTCCATAACTTCTTAAAATTTCCTCCTCATAACCTTCACCATGCTAATTCTCTCCCCTCCTTTGAAATCCTTTCTCAACACCCATTTCTTCAACAATCCTACCTGCCTTATTACTATTCAGTAGTTGTATCTCCCTGTGAAGCACCTTTATCTATTTACTATGCTAGATATATAATCATAAATGCATATCACTCACCATCCAAAACAGCCATGCATTTGATCAGCAACTCACTTCCTTGATTAAACTTCACGCCTACCCCACCAACATATAGCTAACAACATCGGGCCACCAAGACTTCTTTGGCAGTACCTTCTACACCTGTGGCCACCACTCAGCAGGACAAGCGCAACAGGAGCATGGGAACATCATAATTTACAAGGTTCTCTCCCTCGTACACCATCAGCTTAGCCATATGTCAGAGTTATAGGCTTGAAATCCTGGGGCAGCCAACCTACCGGCACTGTAGGAAATACCTTCACAAGACGAACTGCAGTGACTTTTCACACTTGCCACCTTGGCTCCCAAGTCCTGTCCCCATTGAGGGACCAGAGATGTGCAGAGTCAGATGGAGTGGAGCTGACTGTCATCAACACTTATTATGGACCCCAAGAAGCTTTAATGCTGTTAGTCAAACACAGACAAGGAAATCTTCTGATTACTACTGAACATCCTCCCACAGCTGATAAATCCATGTTTCTTTCTGTTGAGCAACAATAGAAGAAGCAATGGCAGGAGTAGTGACTCCAAACACTAGAGCACTGACATGAGGGCGTGCAGCATGCCAAAGTGGTTAAACTCGAAAGATGAGATGAAAGTACTTACAATACCCTCCCCATCTAAACCTTTCTTGGAGATGGACATGCTATTATGCTGTATAAGTAATTACCCCAAAAAACTGAGATGCTGGAAATCTAAGCTAAATGCAGAAGCTATTGGAAATACTCAGCAAGTCAGACAGGATCTGCAGAGACAGAAAATTAGAAGGAATATCTTAGGTCAATGACCCTTCATCAGAACTCCTCCCTGATCTCCCCTCTCCTGCTGTAACTACCAACCTCTCCTGTCCTTTTCTAATTTTCTGACCTTCTCCGTGTAAGCAGCAGATTGAAAGAAAATGACTGTCAATGGGGGGGGGGGGGGGGGGGGGAGTGTTGCTTCAGGACACAGCCTTGTCATGTACACACGGGGCCACTGATATCATCCGCGCCTCTAGTAGGGTACAGGACAAGGTTTAGGTTTGACCCCCACTTAGAGCTCCCAGTCACTCTGCAGTCATACCACTGTTCCCCTTTACTGCTGCTCAGAAATCACTTTAAAATACCCATATCTTTCTTTAAAATCTCATGAATACACCACAAAAAAGTGCAATAAGTAGTTGCATTTTCTCCTCCCCAGTGTACTCAGACATCACTGTCCGTGTTTGGAAACAGGGAGGGGTATAGAGAAGGTGGATTCCTGGCGTTTAACAACTTTGACACACTGTTTATGCTCATATAATAGAAGCTCTTTATTTGAGCAAACATTGGCATTTTACTTGTGTATGAGACAGTGCTAATTCTGAAAAATGACTGCTTGCTTGTGGTAGAACTATTATATTCAGCTTAGCTCTCTTCCTATCCAGCTCTCAGCTTCCACCTCTGTAGGCATGTCACAGAACCTTTTGACTTTTACAACCTGTAGCAGCTCATTTTGGCACCCAAAACTGTAATTTTCTTTCACATAGCCAGGAAACAGATAATTACTCTGGCTATTGTGCAGCCTAACAGCCCCTGGTGAAAACAATAATCTGATTCCCAGAAATGCATCAGTCCTTAGAATCCACCAAGGTGCATCCATCAAAAGTTGATTGAATCTTAATTAGGCACCTTAATTATGGTAACGCTAACAGAAGGCAGCATTCTCAAAAGGAAGAAACTGATAACCTGTATCAGTAACATGACACCATTTTTGTGTGGGATTTAGCACTGAGCTGTGTATTATAAGCTTTACTTTGAGCTTATAAAAACATTTCAAGTGTTTGCTCACTGCAGATCTTTCAAATTTAAATATTTCCTAAGGACACATATCTAATAGGTGGCAGGGACAGTGCAGGGGAAACTCAGCAAGGAAGGCATGTGGAGACTATGGGCCAACTAGGCTACAAAATTAAAACCTACATGAACCCAACCCACTGCAGCCAGCTTGAACCAACCTAAGCCAGGGGACGTGGGATTTTTGTTCTACACCAGATGGATTGCAGCCTTTTACTGTAACTTACTAAAACCAACTTCATTCTTTCAATATGAAATATTTATTTAAGCAAAGCCTAATATTTATGAGTAATACATGTTCAACAGGTTCAAAGCACTCATAGAACTGTATAACCTCACATAATGAAACTTAAAGCTCTTATTACAATGTGATTGGCACTGCAGAGTTCATTCCCAGATATGGTGTTCTCACTTCTTGTAAATGTATAGGAAGAAATGATAAATACTTTCCTGTGATACAACTATTACTCTCTTGGCAAATTGAAATGACCTTTTCAAAATAAATAACCTGCTACCTAATAGAGCGCAGATAAAGTTTGTGATTTGCATTATTACCTGCTTTTAACTCTCTGAACCAGGCCCAGGGGCAACGTTACTTTACGACACTCATTAAATGCCAAGCACAATCCCACAGCCCATTCTATTGTGGGAGCCGTGCTGGTTGGAGCTGGATCGACCAAGTCCGAGCTCCACCTGCTAAATGAGGTTTCTAACTGGGAACAGCCCGGTAGTGCATGCAATAGGGGGTGAATTTAGAAGTTTTGGCAGGAAATTCCATACCTAGAGCAGGGGAGGAGGACAGCAGGAACTGGTTTGTTTGATTATGACTAACCCAGCAGATTAGTTGCTCCTTTGTCCTTTTTGTATACCAGAGCATGAGGGTAAAACCAGAACCTTCTGGTTCCCAGGGAGAACCAGATTAGAAGGAAAGTGTGATGATTGGTGGATGAAGATTGGCGACAAGGGTTAGGAAAACCAGGAATCTCATCATCAGCACTCTATTGTCATAACCATATCACCAGGACCCCTTTCAGACTTAGCTCCTTACCTATTGCAAGAAGTCAATGAATGTTCCCTGAAATATGGAATTTGCACTCATTGCTGGCCACAATAAACGCACCATGTAGTCTTACAGAATTTTCTCTTCACAATAGGTTAATGAGGGCAATTAGACGCCCACCATAACACAGAAGACTTTAAAATCCCCCCCTAGTAAACAACAAAGGAGGTTCGCAAGACTTCAAGTTTGTCAGCTATTGGAAAAGCACCCAGCACGTCTTTATGGTAGAAAGAGAACCAGAATTAACACTTCAGGTTGAAGACCCTCCAATGGGAAAGAGAAGGAAACAAGTTAGTTTTGTGTTGCAGAGAAGGTGGGGAGCAGTGACAGAAGGGAAAATAGGATGAAGATCCCAGCTGACCACAGATATACGGCAACTGCTCTGCCCAGGACCCCAAGAAACTGCAGAGAGTTGTGGACACAGCCCAGCGCATCACGGACACCAGCCTCCCCTCCTTGGACTCTGTCTTTACCTCTCGCTGCCTTGGTGAAGCAGCCAGCATAATCAAAGACCCCACCCATCCGGGTCATTCTCTCTTCTCTCCTCTTCCATTAGGTAGAAGATACAGAAGCCTGAAGGAATGTATCACCAGACCTAAGGACAGCTTCTACCCCATTGTGATAAGACTATTGAACAGTTCCCTTATACGATGAGATGGACTCTGACCTCACGATCTACCTTGTTGTGACCTTGCACCTTATTGCACTGCACTTTCTCTGTAGCTGTGACACTTTACTCTGTACTGTTATTGTTTATACCTGTACTACATCAATGCACTCTGTACTAACTCAATGTAACTGCACTGTGTAATTAATTGACCTGTACGATCGGTATGCAAGACAAGTTTTTCACTGTACCTCGGTATAAGTGACAAAAGGTCTTTGATCTGAAACATTAACTTCGTTTTTCTACATGTCCTGCTTGATCTGCTGAGTGTTTCCAGTGGTTTCTGTTTTTATTTCAGAATTCCAACATCTGCAGTTTTTTTAATTGTGGTCTACATCCTTGATATTATTGAATAATCAGGTATGCCATAAACTCACTAGATTATTTGGGGATGCTTCCCTCCCCCATGTGTCTGTCCCTGCCCAATGAAGGTACCAAACTATGCACCATGCCAAAAGAATCATGTTTTAAATGGTGGCCTATTTAAGCAAAAAATCTTTATTTTGTAAGTTACGTTGAATTTCACAAGGGCATGAAGGGAGCTGAGAGATAAAGGATCAGAGGAATGTCCTGCAAATTTCTCTTGAAGAGCTAGGTATTGAAGTAAATTAGTCAGAAAGAACAGGTGCCTCAAATGAAAGCCAATAAAATAGATTGAGAATGCAGAAAAGGACAGACAAGTGATTTGCATTTACACAAAAACACAAGAAAATTGGACCAGGAGTAGGCCAGCTGACCCGTTAAGCCTGCCCCTACCTCCAGTGAGATCAAGGGTGATCTATGCTGGCCTCAACTCCTTTTCTGTGCTGGTTCCCCATAACTTTCAATTCCTGATCTGGCATCCAGCAACCCTAGGGGGCAGAGAATTCCAGAGATTCACTACCCTCTAGAAGAAATTTCTACCCACCTCAGTTTTAAACAACTGGCCTTTTATTTTGTAGATATGTCCCCTCGTTCATGACTCTCCCACTAGCGGAAGCTTCTCAACATCTACCCTGTCAAACCCCCTTAGGATCTTATATATTTAAATCAGGTCACCCTTCATTCTTTTAAATTCCAACAAATACAGACTCAAACTGTCTAGCCTCTCTTAAAAGGACAACCTTCTCCTCCTTGGAATTAGCCTGGTGAATCCCTTTTGGAGTACCTCTAATACTCCAATATCCTGTTTCAGGTAAAATTGTTCCAACAAATACAGACTCAAACTGTCTAGCCTCTCTTAAAAGGACAACCTTCTCCTCCTTGGAATTAGCCTGGTGAATCCCTTTTGGAGTACCTCTAATACTCCAATATCCTGTTTCAGGTAAAATTGTGCATAATATTCCAGGTGTGGCTTCACTAACACCCTGTATAACTGTATCAAAACCTCCCTACTTAATTAACTAACACTCCAGGGAATGGCATTACCAGTTTAAATTTAATAAACAGAGCATTTTACATGAAAGTAAATTACGTATGTGCAACTTGCACAATTAATTGCTGTAGGCATTATTTTGCATATCAATCTGTTGCCTAGTGCAAAGCAACATGAATTAAATCGTAATTTCCTTTCTAGAAGCAGGAGCTCACGTGGTAATAGATCAAGCTGTGGCGAGGATTAAGGTGACAGCTGTTACCCTCATGCAATGGATTGGAATGTGTCTGGAAATAATCTTGAGGAAATCATGAGTCAATTGACATTTGTAACTAAGGATTCCCTAGCAATAGTTCAATGATTCATGTTGTGTTTGTGTAATATACCTCATTCTGTCTGGAAGGTGAGACCAGGGGAACTCTGTTCTTGCTCTGTCTGGGAGATGAGGTGAGAGCAGGGATATAGGGAACAGATGTCATGCTATTAAGGGCTCTGTCCAACTAGCTGTGGAAGTCTGTGGGCTTGTAATGGATGTAAGTGGCTACCCTGTCCCCTGAGAAGGAGATGGAGAGGGAAGAGTCAGAGATGGACCATGTGAAGATGAAAATTGGCAGGAAAAATAATATAATTTTCAGATTCTGTATGAGTACAGAATACAGCACTAACAAAGTTGTCAATGTATTGGAAAAAGAATTGACCAACTTGGCTGGAGTGGGACTTAAACAAAGGCTGTTCCATGTATCCAGAAAAGGTGTAGCTTCCTGTAACTGGTGGATGGAGGAACAGAGTTAATCATACATCAATATGATAGATCATCAGAATGGATTACCTATTAAGTAGAAGAGGAAATGAAATCCAAAAGTACCTCATTCCCTCAATGAAAGCTTCACCTTGAAAAGCTATGGTCCACATACATGATAATGTTTTGCTTAATTGCAGTTTTTACAATCTTGAAACTTAAATAGAATTATCACTCTGCAGAACGGATTTGTCTTCATGGCCCATTGAGAAATTGAGGAAAACAAGCAATAAATCAGTAGGACATTTATAAATGGTGTTGTTTTCTGGATTTTGGAATAGATGCAATGTAAAGGAGGAATTTCCAATAATTGGCCATCTTTCTCACACATAATGTTAATTACAGTCAAACTTCATTTTTCTATGGACTAAATAAAGCACTTCAGATTGGACTAAGATTGTTACCTTTTCTGCTTGATTGATTGCTTTGACATGCTGACGATGAGCATATGTATCTTCACAAACATGAAAAACACCATGATGCCGGAGGAACTCAGCAGGCCAGGCAGCATCCGTGGAGGAAGCAGGCAGTCAACGTTTCGGGTCAGGACCCTTCTTCAGGACTGAAGATAGGAAAAGGGGAAGCCCAATATATAGGACGGCAAAGCAGAGCAGTAATAGGGGGACAAAAGAGGGGAGGCGGGGTGGTTTCAAAGTGATGATAGGTAGATGCAGGTAAGAGATAGTGATAGGCAGGTGTGGGGGAGGAGGGGAGAGCAGATCCACCAGAGGATGGGTTAAAGGTAAGGAGAGAAAGGAGATAAAAAAGGGGGCGGTAGAAAAAAGAGAGATGGGCTAGGAAAGGGAAGAAGAGAAGAAACATGGTTGGGGGGGGGGATTGTGGGGAAACATGGTCAGGATCACTTAAAGTGGGAGAATTCAATGTTCATGCCGTTAGGCTGCAAGGTTCCAAGATGGAAAATGAGGCGCTGTTCCTCCAGTTTGTGCTTGGAATTCTCCTGGCAGTGGAGAAGGCCGAGGACTGACATATTTGTGATGGTGTGGGAGGAGGAGTTGAAGTGACTGGCAATGGGGAGATGCAGATCACAGTTCTCTCATATCTTCGCAAAGTTCCAGACAACAATTACCACTCAACCAACATCAAAATGACAGATGCTCCCATCATTATTATATTGCCAACACAAGGGACTGCAGGTGCTGGAATCTGGAGCAAAAAAACAAACTGCTGGAGGAACTTATTGGGTCAAGCAGCACCTGTGGAGGCAAATAAATGGCTGATGATTATATTGGCATTACTCTATCGCCGTTTGTGGGATCTGCCTGTGCTCTGCACTTTTTACAGTTTAGCAATGACAATACACCAGAAGAATATTTATTAGGTTGCAAAATGCTACGGACTAGCTTGTGAAAAATGTCATGCAAGTCCAATTTCTTTCTTTAATATACTACTTCACAAACTTTTATTCTTGTTTAAAATCCTTCATCCTTCATGTTATTTCGATGAATGAAATAACATTCAATGAAATAACATTCAATGAAATAACATCATAATTATAAACTGTTTATTCTCCTCTGCTGGTGAGTGCTGCAATCTCAATGAAGCCTGAAAGTGGAGTCACAATCACATCTCACACAGGTGCAAAGAGCAGTGAGTAGAGGTAGCCCCAGACTTTTAAAATGACAGATAAGTACAACTAGATACAGTGGCATGCAGAAGTCAAAATTTCTGTTACTGTGAATAGTTAAGTGAGTAGAAGATGAACTGATTTCCAAAAATCATAAAGTTAAAGATGAAACATTCTTTTAAACATTTTAAGCAAGATTAGTGTATTATTTTTGTTTTGTACAATTTTAGAGTGAAAAAAGGAAAGGAGCACCATGCAAAAGTTTGGGCACCCCAAGAGATTTGAGCTCTCAGATAAGTTATTACCAGGGTCTCAGACCTTCATTAGCTTGTTAGGGCTATGGCTTGTTCACAGTCAGCATTAGGAAAGGCCAGGTGATGCAAATTTCAAAGCTTTATAAATACCCTGACTCCTCAAACCTTGTCCCAACAATCAGCAGCCATGGGCTCCTTTAAGCAGCTGCCTAGCACTCTGAAAATTAAAATAAATGATGCCCAAAAAGCAGGAGAAGGCTATAAGAAGATAGCAAAGCGTTTTCAGGTAGCCGTTTCCTCAGTTCGTAATGTAATTAAGAAATGGCAGTTAACAGGAACAGTGGAGGTCAAGTTGAGGTCTGGAAGACCAAGAAAACTTTCCAAGAGAACTGCTCGTAGGATTGCTAGAAAGGCAAATCAAAACCCCCATTTGACTGCAAAAGACCATCAGGAAGATTGAGCAGACTCTGGAGTGGTGGTGAAGTGCTCTACTGTGCAGCGACACCTGCACAAATATGACCTTCATGGAAGAGTCATCAGAAGAAAACCTTTCCTGTGTCTTCACCACAAAATTCAGCATCAGAAGTTTGCAAAGGAACATCTAAACAAGCCTGATGCATTTTGGAAACAAGTCCTGTGGACTGATGAAGTTAAAATAGAACTTTTTGGCCACAATGAGCAAAGGTATGTTTGGAGAAAAAAGGGTGCAGAATTTCATGAAAAGAACACCTCTCCAACTGTTAAGCACGGGTGTGGATCGATCATGCTTTGGGCTTGAGTTGCAGCCAGTGGCACAGGGAACATTCCTCTGGTAGCGGAAGAATGAATTCAATTAAATACCAGAAAATTCTGGAAGCAAACATCACACCGTCTGTGAAAAAGCTGAAGATGAAAAGAGGATGGCTTCTACAACAGGGTAACGATCCTAAAAACACCTCAAAATCCACAATGGACTACCTCAAGAGGCACAAGCTGAAGGTTTTGCCATGCCCCTCACAGTCCCCTGACCTAAACATCATCGAAGATCTGTGGATAGACCTCAAAAGACCAGTGCATGCAAGACGGCCCAAGAATCTCACAGAACTAGAAGCCTTTTGCAAGGAAGAATGGGTGAAAATCCCCCAAACAAGAATTGAAAGACTCTTAGCTGGCTACAGAAAGCATTTACAAGCTGTGATACTTGCCAAAGGGGGTGTTACTAAGTACTGACCATGCAGGGTGCCCAAACTTTTGCTTCGGGCCCTTCTCCTTTTATGTTATTTTGAAACTGTAAAAGATGGAAATAAAAAAGTAATCTTGCTTAAAATGTTAAAGAAATGTGTCATCTTTAACTTTATGCCTTTTGGAAATCAGGTCATCTTTTACTCACTTAGCTATTCACAGTAACAGAAATTTTGACCAGGGGTGCCCAAACTTTTGCATGCCACTGTAAGTACAAGGATAAAAGAGATTTAGAGGGAAATGGGCCATGCACAGCTCAATAACACATTGATTTGCAATCTGTTAAATCCACTAAGGATATTTACATAAGGTAAATAAGGTTACTGGGAGGTGGAGATCTGAAAAGCTAACTTCCAGAAAACCTTTGAGGGGAGTGTCCAAGGTTTGATTACAATGTAGAGCCACCATTGTCAACATATGTTGATTTGCATAGCTATATTCAATTAACATCAATAGGTTTCAACCTGAGCCTGCACCTGTTATTTTCTTAAGAAATTCTGCCGGTCCCCCATCAAAAGCTCAATGTTAAACCGGTAAATCCCTAGAGAAACAGTGGGTTTATGGTTTTGCTGGAATTTTGCTACTTCTAGTGGGTTTTTTTTGGCCTTATAAAATACCAACTTCTGTCAGCTCCTTATAGGGAGAAAGTGGGTCTACATCTGTGGTGCCTCGAACCCAGAAGACAACTTGACAGAATAGACCAGAGCTAGAAATTCTTTCAGACAGCACAACATTTTTGTGTGTTTGCATATGTAATTTATCCAATAAATAATCACTGAAGGAGAGTGTGTCCTTCACGTGCACAGACTGTACAGCGAGGAATTTAGCTGGGGTCCTTCATGTACATGATGTTTACATATATGACAGCTGCCAGACATGAGTTGTGATGTTGTCATGTGCAGAACATGTATTGCAAATTTATTTTATCCATTTGAGGCCTGGAAATTCTCATCAAAACAGGCCATAACTGTAGGGTTTCAGATCCGGTTATTTTCAAATCCGCAGGTTCTTTCAGGAGTTCAAGAATGAGTTGAAGACAACTTGGTGCTTCACGAAGTTTTATTGGAAAAGTTTAAAACAAAGAAACAGTCACAGAGTACACGGCACTGGCTTTACTTACTAGGAGATGAGCCGAGACAAAAGAACTAAAATGAGCTGGGGGAGGGGAAAGAGAGCAAGAGAGAGATAGAGGCAAGAGAGTGAGATAAGCAAGAGAGTGACAGAGGCAAGAGAGCAAGAGAGAGATCAACAAAAAACAACACCTTTTATACCTGGGGTAAGAGGTACTCCTTAGCTAACAATAGTCCAATCAGAAAACCTATTAGGTACCTGCGGCACAACCAACCAGTGAGAAAACACATATTCACCTGATGGACGAACCAATAATCTAGGAAGCGGCCATTCCTTGTGCAGCCACTTGAGGTGTATTAAACACTATACATGTTAAAAAACTACTTAGAACAGTTGAATCCAACAAGGGTTACAACCATCCTACACCATCCGGTGCTTGAACTGACCTACACAGCCCTCAAACTACCTCAGCAACAGAACACTGCAGACCACCTCTTGCACTGCTATGGACTAATGTGGGTTTTTTCTTGCACTAACACCTTGCTTTTGCACAGTCTTTTTTTTCTCTTCACTGTCTTGTATAATTTATGTTTTGTGTTGTCTGAAACTACGTGCCTGCAACGCTGCTGCAAGCAAGTTTTTCACTGTACCTGTGCCTCACCGTACTTGTGCACATGACAATAGACTCGACTTGACTTGACTTGAGTCTTGCTTTGGCATAATTAAAGGGATCCAACTTTCCCTAGTCTGTTGCAAGGATACCTGAGGCTTTGATTGTCTTGCCAGTAGCTTTGCCTTTAAATATATTCCTTGGTGTTGGCGCCGGACAACATCCAATTCCTCCCTATTAGTCTTTGAACAACTACACACATCACCCCTTTCTCCTCAGCAGAACCCAACCCAAAAACGCTTAGCCATCCACTCGTCCCCACCCACCATCACCACCTGTGACCCCTGATGTTCTATTCCCCAATGCCATTCCTTCTCCCAATGCCCTCACACCAAACTCCTCCCTGAGTCTGTCCGAACCCAATCCTGCACTCTTCACTTCTTGCTGCTCCCCCAGCACCACCCAAGTATGACCTGCAGCCCACTTCCGCCGGTGCCACCATTGCCATTGTGCAGGTTTATGAAAGCAAGGCCTATTCTATTACACAGAACACGTATATGGCATTGCAAATTTATTTTATTCATTTGAGGCCTGGAAATTCTCATTGGAACAGGCCATAACTGTAGGGTTACAACCATCCTGCAACCATCCGGTGCTTGAACCGACCTGCACAGCCCTAACCCTACCTCAGCAACAGAACACGACAGACCACATCTTGCACTACTATGGACTTATCTCAGTCTGGGGTATTGAATGCCCTGTCACAAACACGTCACAGGCTCCCCATGCAACCCCACTTTAACATACGAGTGCAGATGTGGGAGAATTTCTACATCCTGTTCGAGTGAGTGCTGGTATAATGAGGTGAGGTATTTCCATAAGGGCAATATAAGGATTACAATTCTGGGGCAATAACAAAGACCTGACCAATAAACCTCGCAGAAATGGGTTCTGAATATTTCTGGATACAAGGTGTTCAGGAAAGATAGTGAAGGGTTGAGCGAAGAGGGAGTGGCTGTCTTGATTGACACCACGCAGGAGGGCAGCACTGTCTTGGAACAATCAAGGACAGAACCTACCTCTTCAGAGTTAAGAAACGATGTGCAATTTCACCTCTGGCACTATTCTACAGGCTGCCAACGAGTGGGAAGGATGTTGGCAAGAAAATTGCAGAAATTTCAAAAACCACATATTAGTCATAATGGAGACTTACCAAATATAGATTGGGACAACAATACTATAAGGGAAAAAGAGGGGGAGAAGTTTCTGAAGTATGTTTGTGAACTTTCTTAGTCAAGAATTCCTGTCCCAACAGAAGGGAAGGCAGTATTGCTGGTCTTGACGCTAGCAAATGGTGAAGTGGTGCAAATATCAGGCAACATCTAGGAATCAGTGTTACTTCAAGCTTGGACAAACCGCTGAGAGCCACACGTTTTTCATCCTCCTCTGTAGTTTGCTGCAGCTTGTGTTGAAGGCTTGTGAGCTGGTAGCAGGTCTGCTCCACAAATTCGACTTCCCAATGGAAGGTACATTAGTGTGACGCTTAAACTATGGTGGTCAGATGATGTTTAAGTTACAGTGGTTCAGACTTTAGTTTTTATTTGAGATGTTGCCTTTTTTTTCTTTATGTACCACGATGTGTACTTCAAAAATAATAATTAATTCCTCTATTAGAAGCCTATAAATGAGATTCCCATTGTATTTCTCTGTCATCCCAGGAGGTGGAAAATATTATGTTGCCATACTAACGTGCAGAACGGAGAAAATTCAACAACAATTCACCAGGAAAACACTGTTTTGAAAAATTGGTGAAGTGAATTGGAGCATGTTCTGCCTGGAGGTCGGTGACCAGTGGTGTTCCACAGGGATCTGTTCTGGGGCCCCCGCTCTTTGCGATTTTTATAAATGACTTGGATCAGGATGTGGAAGGGTGGGTTAGTAAGTTTGCTGATGATACAAAGGTTAATGGTGTTGTGGATAGTGTAGAAGGTTGCTGTAGATTACAACAGGATATTGATAGAATGCAGACCTGGGCTGAGAAGTGGCAGATGGAGTTCAACCCGGATAAGTGTGAAGTGATACACTTCGGGAAATCGAATTCAAAGGCAGAATACAAGGTTAATGGCAGGACTCTTAGCAGTGTGGAGGAACAGAGGGATCTTGGGCTCCATGTCCATAGATCCCTCAAGGTTGCGTGTAGGTCGATAGGGTTATCAAGAAGGTGTATGCTGTGTTGGCCTTCATTAGTCAGGGTATTGAGTTCAAGAGCCACGAGGTGATGTTGCAGCTCTTTAGAACTCTGGTTAGACCACACTTGGAGTATTGTGTTCAGATCTGGTTGCCTCATTATAGGAAGGATGTGGAAGCTTTAGAGATGGTGCAGAGGAGATTTACCAGGATGCTGCCTGGACTGGAGAGGATAGGTTGAGGGAGCTGGGGCTTTTCTCTTTGGAGAGAAGGAGGATGAGAGGTGATTTGATAGAGGTGTACAAGATGATAAGAGGCATAGATCGAGTGGACAGTCAGAGACTTTTTCCCAGGCCGACAATGGCTAACACGAGGGGACATAATTTTAAGGTGATTGGAGGAAGATATAAAGGAGATGTCAGGGGTCAGGCACGGTAGTGCAGCGGTTAGCGTAACACTTTACAGCACCAGTGACCCGGGTTCAAATCCGGCCACTGTCTGTAAGCAGTTTGTACGTTCTCCCCGTGTCTGCGTGTGTTTCCTCCAGGTGCTCCGGTTTCCTCCCACATTCCAAAGATGTACAGGTTAGGAAGTTGTGGGCATGCTATGTTGGTGCCAGAAGCATGGCAACACTTGCGGGCTGCCCCCAGAACACTACGCAAAAAGATGTATTTCACTGTGTGTTTTGACATACATGTGACTAATATCTTTACACAGAGAGTGGTGGGTGCATGGAACACACTGCCAGCAGAGGTTGTGGGGGCAGATACATTAGGGACATTTAAGAGACTCTTAGATAGACACATGAATGATAGAGAAATGGGGGACTATATGGCAGGGAAGGGTTAGATAGATCTTAGAGCAGGATAAAATGTCAGCACAACATTGTGGGCTGAAGGGCCTGTACTGTGCTGTAATGTTCTATGTTCTACGTTCTATAATATCATAAGGTTTAAAAAAGGCATGGGAACTATATACACTATCCAAAGTAAATGTAATCAATTGGAGAAGGGCACATTTCAAAGGGATAAGAACAGATTTGGCCTGGGCATATTGGAATCAAAGCTTGGTAGGCAAAAATGTATTTAATCAATGGGTGATATTTAATGTGAAGATGTTTCAGCTGCAGTCTAGGGAGGGAGAAAGTTGGGGAGATACGGGGCAGTGTCCATGAATAACTGAAAGCTAGAAAGTAAAGTAGGACAGAAAAAAACAAGCATATGACAAATCGTGACTGTGAGATTACAGCAATCCCATGTGAAATTCAGAGAGGACATCAAAAAGGAAATTGGACAGATTAGGAAGAGCATGACAAAAGAATGACTGTGAACGTAAAAGGGAATCTACAGGCATGTGAACAGCAAATGGGCTGTTAAGGGAAGAGGTGGGGCTGATCAGTAACAAAAAGGAAATCAATTTATGGAGGATGAGGGCATGGCTGACGTACTAAATGACAACTTTAAAAGAGATGCTGTTGGAGTGTCAGTAAAGGTCAATGTAATTAAGGTTCTTGATGACCTTGAAAAAGGGTGTAGGATAAACACAAATCATATCAGGTGATATCTAGGAATCAGTAATCATAATATCATGATGTTTAAAAAAGGTATGGGAAATATATACACTATCCAAAGTAAATATAGACCTCAATGGCAGGGATCATAACATCATAAGGTTGTTCTAGAAAACAGTATTTTGGGCCAGAATTAGAATTACTTGGTCAAGTGTGGATTGATTAAAGAAAGCCAGCATGGATTTGTTAAAGGTAAATAATGAACAACTAACTTACTGGAATTTTTGATGAAGTGACAGAGAGAGCCAGTGAGGGAAATTAGTTGGATATGGTACATATGGACTTCCAAAGGCTATTTGATAAGTTATCACATAATGGGCTTCTCATCAAGATTGAACACCATCGAATAACAAAAGCTATAGGAGCATGGATAGAAAATTAGCTAACAGGAAACATTAGAAGTGAAAGGTCTGTTTTTAGACTTAGTATACAGTGGAGTTTCCCAGAAGTCAGTACTAGGACCACTGCTTCAATTAATATATCTAGTTTTAAACTTAGGTGTCAGGCCACACCATCCAAATTTGGAGACAACATAGAATTTGGAGGTGTAATGAACTGTGATGAAGATGATATTAGTCTTAAAGGGGATGTAGGGGGGGGTTGGTGAAATAGGTCGACAGTGAAACTGAGCAAACTCCTCTTCACAAGCATCAGGGGACTGGTTGCTAAATTGGAAGAGATGTTGTGTAGACTAGTCAAGCAAAAGTCTGACATGGTTGTATTCACAGGACCAGAACTTACAGAGGTGGTGGCATTGGTAGTAGACAGGCAGGAGGAGACCTTGGAGTGCTTAACTTCAACTCCAGACCACATGAGGTCTCAAGGCATCAAGTCAAACATAAGCCAGGACATCTCGTCTTGATTACCACTACCACCCTCACTCGGCTGGTGAATCAGTACTCCTACATGTTGAACAACACTTGGATGAAGCACTGGAAGTAGAAAGGACATACAATGTTGTTCAATGTCCATCACCAAGATTGGCTCGGTAACACCACCAGAGACTGAGCTGGTCACGTCAGGAAGAACAGAGCTGCCAGACTGAGTCTACAGTAGGTGGAGAGTGAACCAGAATGAGGCATAAACCTACTTGACTTCATCCTCACCAATCTACTTGCATCAGATACATCTGTCCATGATGACAGCGGTAAAAGTGACCACTGCCCAGTTATTGTGGAGACAATGTCCTGTCGTCACACTGAGAACATCTTCCATCTGTTACTACAAACAGGCTAAATGAGATAATCTGAGATGAGGCAGCTCAAACTGAGCACCCATGAGGTGTTGTGGCCATCATCAGCAGCAGAAATGTACGCCACCACACTCTGTAACCTCGTGGCCTGGCACATCCTTCACTCTACCGTTACATTCAAGCCAAGTGATCGAGCCTGAGGAGTGCAGGTGGGCTCACCAGGTGCAGCACCAGTTATAGTGGCAAGCCTAGGGAGTATCTAGCCACCTTTCACTTGACGTGCAATTGCATTAGCAATTGCACCACCATCAATATCCTTCGGATCACCATCGACCAGAAAGTCAACAGGACCAGCCACAGAATTTCCATAGCTACAGCAGCACGTTTGTGGCTGTTTCCTTTGGTAAATGATTCACCTGCTGACACCTCAGGGCCCTTTCACCATCTGGAAGGTACATATCAGAAGTGCAATGAAGACTCTCCATATCCTAGATGAGAGCAGCCCTGATAACTCTCAGGAATCTAAGCACATTTAAGACAAACAACCCATTTGACTGATGGACACAAGAAGCTACAGATCCTGGAATCTGGAGCAAAAAAACAAACTGCTAGAAGAACCCAGCGGGTCAGGCAGCATCTGTGGAGGGGAATGGACAGTTGATGTTTTGGGTTGAGACCCTTCATCTGTTCCCATCTGCCCACCCCACTATCCTTATTTGGTTCCATGTTCCAACTTCCTTCCCTATCAGAAATTCTCCAGTTTCAGGTAATCTTCTATCCCTCTGTCCCTTTTCTCTCTCCTCCTGATCTACCCGGTTCCTCCTACACCCACTGCAGCCTCCAGCACCCCAACCCCCATCGCCCTGTTCCCCTCGTCCACCCAGTCCATCTACCCGTCACCCTCACACTCTTCCCACTGGGTCCCCTCCCCCTACTGCCCAACCCCACCTCCCTTATTTGGTTCCAGGCTCCACCTTCCTTTCCTATCAGATCCCATCCCCGGCAGCCCTTTGTCACCTCCACCTCTCACTTCCCAGCCTCTGTCACTGTCTCCACTCTCCCCTCCTCCACCTGCCAATCCCCGTCCTCGGCTGGATCCACCCATCGCTTGCCAGCTCTTGATAAACCCCTTCTCCTCACCTCTTTATATTGGCGATCTCCCCTCTATCTTTCAGCCCTGATGCAGGGTCTTGACCCCGTCAACTGTCCACTTCCCTCCACAGATGCCTGACCCACTGAGTTCCTCCAGCAGTTTGCTTATTGCATCATTTGATCAGTACCCTATCAACCTCATGAACCAGACATTCCCTCTACCACCAGTGCACAGTGGCTGAAGTATGTACCATTTACAAAATATACTGCAGTAACTCAACCAGGCTGTTCCAACAGCACCTTACATCCCACAGTCTCCACCATTAAGCAGGATGAAGGCAGAAGGCACATGGGAAGACCACCATCTGCAAGTTCCCCTTCAACTCGTGCATGATCCTGACTTGGAAATACATTGCTGGTTCTTCAACGTCACTTGATCTAAATCCTGGAACACCGTATCCGACAGAACTGTGGGAGCACCTTCACCAGAAGGACTGCAGCGATTCAAGGGCAATTAGGGAAGGGCAGTAATCGCTGCCCTTGCCAGTGAGCCCAATAATGAATGGAAAAAAAGAATGTGGCGTAACGTTTTGGAAGGAGAATAAGAAAATCAGTATAAGTCAGGGGGCAAAGTTCTAAAAGGCATGCAAGGATTGTGAGATCTGGTTGGAGGTGGGTGGGGATGGGTGTTGTGCATAGTTCATAGAAAGTGCCAGGGCAGATTGGGAACGTGCCTATAAAAAATGTCCTAGGCTTTATAAATAGAAGCATAGATTACCAGAACAGTCCAGATGAAGGATCTCGACCCTAAATGTCAACTGTCCATTTCCCTCCTTGGATGCTACCTGACCCACCGAGTTCCTCCAGCTTTTTGTGTGTTGTACAAGAACAAGGTTGTCATTCTGAACACAGATGGAGTATTGTGTCTTGTTCTGCGCACCGCGCTTGAGGAAAGAACACACTAACAAACTTCTCCAGATGTACTGTTGAAAGTATCCTGACTGGTTGCATCATGATCTGGTACAACCCAATACATCATGGGCACATCCCTCCCCACTATCGGCAGTATCTACAGGAGGCGCTGGCTCAAGAAGGTAACATCCATCATCGAAGATCCCCACCATCCAGGCCATGCCATCTTCTCGCAGCTACCATCAGGCAGGAGGTACAGAAGCAGCTACTTCCCTTCAACCATTCGGTTCTTGAACCAACCCTGCACAACCCTAATCACTACCTCAGTACAGCAACACTTTGATTACTTTGCACTAAAATGGACTTTCTTTTGTTCTAATTGTGTTCTTGTAGTTGTGTTCTTTCTTATAGAATTGCGTTTAATTTATGTTTTTCTTGTGAATGCCTCTTATCTGATGCTATGTGCCTGTGATGCTGCTGCAGGTAAGTTTTTCATTGCACCCGTGCACACATGGACTTTTGTATGTGACAATAAACTTGACTTTGACTTTGAAGATGTGAAGGCTTTGGAGAGGGTGCAGAAGAGATTTACTAAAATGATTCCAGGGCTGAGGGACTTTAGTCATGTGGACAGACTGGAGAAGCTGTGGTTGTCCTTGGAACAGAGGAGGTCGTGAGAGGTTTTTAAAATCATTTAGGGTAAAGACAGAGGAGAACGAGATAAACTATTCTCAGTGGCGGAGGGATCAAGAACTAGGGGCAAAGAATTATAGTGACTGATGGAAAAAAAAGCAAAGCTAATATGAGGAAGACTTCTTACAGGTAGAATCTCTGATGGCAACAAGGAGGCGTACAGGAGTGAGGTCGATCGGCTGGTTGAGTGGTGTCGCAACAACAACCTTGCACTCCGCATCAGCAAGACCAAGGAACTGACTATGGACTTCAGGATGGGGAAGTCAGGAGAACACACACCAGTCCTCATTGAGGGGTCAGCGGTAGAAAGCGTGAGCAGCTTCAAGTTCCTGGATGTCAACATCTCAGAGGATCTATCTTAGGCCCAACACATTGATGCAATCACAAAGAAGGCACGCCAGTAGCTCTACTTTTTCAGAGTTTGGGGAGATTTATTATGTCACCAAAGACTCTTACAAATTTCTAGAGATGTAGGATGGAGAGCATCCTGACTGGTTGCGTTACAGCCTGGTATGGAACCTCCAATGCACAGGATCACAAGAGGCTGCAGAGGGTCATAGACTCAGCCAGCTCCATCACAGGCACAACCCTCCCCACCATCGAGGACATCTTCAAGAGGCCGTGCCTCTAGAAGGTGGCATCTATCTTTAAGGACTCTCACCATCCGGGACGTGCCCTCTTCTCGTTACCACCATTGGGGAGGAGGTACAGGAGCCTGAAGACCCACACCCAACGATTCAGGAACAGCTTCTTCCCCTCCGCCGACAGATTTCTGAACACTCCATGAGCCCATGAACACTATCTCATTATTCCTTTATTTTGCACTATTTATTTATTTTTGTAATTTATAGATTTTTATGTCTACTGCTGCCGCAAAACAACAAATTTCACGACATGTGTCAGTGATAATAAATCTGATTCTGATTCTGACTGGGGTGTGGAATGTACTGACTGGAGAGGAGTGGTCAACAAAGGGCTGGATGGGTTTTGGAAAGAAAAGATATTTCATGCAGTGGGGAGAGGATGATGGAGTGGGATAAGCTGGATCACTCTTACACAGAGCCAATAGAGGCTTGATGCCCTCTATCCCTGTCGTAATCATTCTGTGATTCAGATTCTCTAGGATACCCAGTTATGTGGCTGCATAGATGCACCCATAGTTAGCCACAGTAGGTTTCCCCCTGTGTATTGGTGTTGGTATTGGTTTATTATTGTCACTTGTACTGAGGTACAGTGAAAAGCTTGTCTTACAAACCGATCGTACAGGTCAATTCATTACACAGTGCAGTTATGTTGAGTTAGTACAGAGTGCATTGAGGTAGTACAGGTAAAAACGATAACAGTACAGAGTAAAGTGTCACAGTTACAGAGGAAGTGCAGTGCAGGTAGACAGTAAAGTGCAAGGTCACAACAAGGTAGATTGTGAGGTCAAGAGTCCATCTCATCTTATAAGGGAGCTGTTCAATAGTCTTATCACAGTGAGGTAGAAGCTGACCTTGAGCCTCCTCTCCCTTCAGGTTCCTGTATCTTCTGCCTGATGGAAGAGGAGAGAAGAGAGAATGATCCGGGTGGGTGGGGTCTTTGATCATGCTGGCTGCTTCACTAAGGCAGCGAGAGGTAAAGACAGAGTCCAAGGAGGGGAGGCTGGTAAAGATGTTCAAAGGGACCCAGATGTGCTCGTATACAAGTCACTGAAGGCCAACACGAAAATTCAGCAGGTGATCCAGAGGACAAAGAAGAACTCTTAATCTCCCAATCTACCTCATCATTGCCCTTCGCACCTTCTTATCTAGCTGCATTGCACTCTCTCTGTAACTGTAACACTATATTCTCCATTCTGTTTTCCTCTTTACTACCTCAATGTAATGATGTATGAAATGATCTTTCTGAATGGTATGCAAACAAAAGATTTTCACTGTACTTCAGTACATCTAACAATAATAAACCGATACCAATACCAAATTGTATGTTTGCCTTTATTGCGGGAGGATTTGCATACAGGAATAAGGAAGTTTTATTATAATTGCTTAGGGCTTTGATGGGACTGTCCCTAAGAAAGAATGTCCTTGGTATAGAGGGAATGTAAACAAGATTTGTAAGATTGATTCCAGGAATGGGAGATTTGCCATATCATGAGAGCTGTATAGAGTTTGGAAGAATGAGAGGAAATTTCATCAAAACATACAATATTTCTAAAGGGTTTGATAGGCTTGAAGCAGGAACAATGGGAGTCTAGGACAAGAGCACAGAGTTCCAGAATAAGGGGTAGGCTGTTTCGAAAAGAGCTGAGGGAAATGTCTTCACTCAGAGTGAGATAAATGTTTGGAATTCCCTGCTCTGGAAGGTTGTGGGGGTTCAGTTGTGGACTTCATTCAAAGCAGAGATAGATAGGTTCCTGGACATGGAAGGAACAAAGAGAACTGGGTTAGTGAAGGAAAATATCTCTGAGATAGAGCATCAGCCATGGTCTTAACAAAGGCAGATCGGACCCAAAGACCTTTTCCTGCTCCTGTACCTTACCTTCTTATGATGACATCAAACTTAAAAGTTACCGACAGAAATTGAATCAATAGAATATGGAAAAAATTCATGCAGAAATTTGGGGATGAAAGGAATTTGAGAGTAAATGTGACCCCGTTCTGGAGTCCAGATGAAGGGTCTCGACCCGAAACATTGACTGTCCCTTTGACTCTACAGATGCTGCTCAACCCACTGAGTTCCTCCAGCAGTTTGTTTTTTGGTCCAGATTCCAGCGTCTGCAGCCTCTTGTGTCTCTTGTTCTGACATTGTTTTTAGATGTAAAAACTACACCCAGCATGAAAGTAAACCGTGGAGACACAAGGGACTGCAGATGCTGCAATCTGGAAGAAAAACAATCTGCTGGAAGAACTCAGCAGGTCAGGCAGCATTCATGGGAAGAAAGGAATTGTCGACATTTCGGGTCAAAATGTTGGCAATTCCTTTCCTCCTACAGATGCTGCTTGACTCAATGAGTTCTTCCAGCAGATTGTCTGTTGAAATGAAACTGTAGTTGCTATCAGTAGTGACCAGACACCCAAGTGCATGCACACTGATAGCAATAGTTTAAGCTGTCTGCCTAGCCATGGAACCCATTCTTTCTGGGAGCGAGCTGAGCACAGAATGTTTCTCTATGTTATCATAGTGTCTCATCCTGACTGACTCCAAAACTTTCATGGGAAATTCAAGGCCCCAAGTGTTGGCTTTGATCTTTGCCTATTGAAATCTGGTAATACTACAGCATTGAGATTGGACTGATGAGTAAATGTTTTCATGATATGTTTTTTTTGCAGCATAATCCTTTCCCAAAGGCACTTATTCAAATATGCTGACTCAAAGCCAAACTGAGTCTGAAATTCTTTCAAAATCATGCTTTATTCAAATCATTTACTTCACATTACAGGATAATTCAATCTTCTAGCCCTCACAAGCTGCTAAAATATCAGGAGTAGAACATCCTTTGTTCCCACTGATAAGTTGAGGTGAGAGTGTGCAAGCATTTGTCCTTGGGGTCTGTACATTTGTCTACTGACTGATTTCATGGATATGAAGACAACCAAGAGGTATGAGGATTGACTGGAGAGCAGAGGATTAATCAGGAGCTCGGTGAACAGCAGAGCAGGCTCGAGGCGTTCTGTGGTTGACTCCTGTTCCTTCTATTTTTGTGTTCACTTCTGTCAAGGAGCCATGTGTGGTAATGGAAGCAAAAGCCAGTACAGAGCAGTACAAGGTACTGGGAAAAAAGTCACCAAAACAATCAGTACAAATGGTCAAATTGACCACTGTAAAAGGCCATTACTTTTATCCCTCAGTGGAACATATCCTTTAAGTTTCAGGTGTCTCAAGCCACTAATGCTGACATATCTTGATTTAAGATTTGTTTACTAATGAGCTAATGGAAAGAAGAACAGTCCATTCCAAAGGTGAACAGCTCAGCCGTAAAACTGAAGGAAAGAGGCAATAAACCTTTTTATATGGAGATGCAAGAGATTGCATCAAACAATCTGCTGGAGCATCAAACTCAGTGGTTCGAGGAGCATCTGTGGAGGGGAAAGGAATTGTTGATGTTTTGGGTCAAAATCCTGCATCATACTAAATCTTTTTGTACATTTACATTGCTTTTTGCTTCATTGTTTTAACTCTGAGATCATTGGAAGAATATAGTTGATGGGACTCTGCCTTAGAAATGTCAGTAAGTACAGGCTAAACCTTCAGAATAGTTAGCCTGAAATGAGTAGAAGATAAGGTTCCCACACACTCCATTAGTTAGGGAATGATATTTGCATTTTTGCAGCTAAATTTTGTGAGGTTGAGGGAGAAATGGAGGTTTGAAAATTAGCAAAGTGGAGACCAGATGAAGAGTCTCAACCTGAAATGGCAACTGTCCATTTTCCTCCATAGATGCTACCTGACCCACTGAGTTCCTCCGGCATCTCATGTGTTGCAGTTTGACAATTACCAGGTGTGACAGATGACGATCAAGAACAGTACTGCTTTAGTGGAAAGTAGGTGGCATGAGAATGGATTGAGATAGATTTCTGGTGGGCTGGGAACAGCAGCCTGATTCACTTCTGTTGCTGCTCCCTCTCACATAGTGTGGAATCCAGCAGCTCCATGTGAGATGCTATTAGAAGTAATATTCAATGCATTATCTCCATTCCTTGCAAATCAACAGCAAAAGCAGTGCATACGATATACAGACAGACAGAAAGTTGCCGGGGTAAATAATATGTTTAATATATGGACTTAGATCTAGAAATGTCGACAACTTATTCCCTGCCATGAATCCATGACACGTCATGAACATTTTTATTCCAAAATGTAATTTTAAGCAATGATAAATTAGAACTTGTATCAAACATAGAAAGTATTATGATTGCTTATTTCCATGGAACTTTGCACGTATGGAATTAGATCACTGGCCCAAGAAGTTTGTAAACTATTTGTTTAGGAAATAATATGAAATGTTTATATCATGGAGCTATAGAGTTATACAGCATAAAAACAGGCCCTTCAGCCCAACTTGTCCATGCTGGCCAAAATGTCTACCTGAGCTAGTCCCATTTGCCTACATTTGGCCCATATCCCTCTAAACCTTCTCTATCCATGCACCTGTCTAACTGTCTTTTGAACATTGTAATTGTACCCAGCTCTACAGTTTCCTCTGGCAGCTTGTTCCATCCACCCACCACCTTCTTCTCTTGAAGTCCCTTTTAAGTCTTTCCCCTCTCACCTTAAGTCTATGTCCTCTAGTTTTAGACTTCCCTACCCTGGGGAAAAGACTGTGGCCATCCACCTTTTCTATGCTTCTCATGATTTTATATACCTCTATATGGTCTCCCCTCAGCGTCCTATACTCCAGGGAAAAAGACCCAGCATATCCAGCCTCACCTTACAACCCAGTGGTCATTGAGTCTCAGGTACATGTTCCCACAGAGATCTTCCATGAAGATGAGGGAAGTAAACAAAACTCAAAACTGGCAGTCATGGAATTGAGATTGAGTGTCAGTGTTGGGACTGACATATGTGTGATTTCCTGTGATCTGATAGGCAACAATAGCAGGATCTGGAGACACAAGAGAGACTGCAGATGCCAGAAGCTGGAGGAACACACAAAATGCTACAGGAACTCAGGGGGTCAGGCCTGACCGGCAAAATTTGACTGATATGCAAGGATTATCAACGTATGTGGGTATCCCACTATTGATGCCTATCAGATCAGAGGGATTGATTACGTTACTTCATGTTGAATGAAATAACCTATCGCTGTAGTTCAGAGTCAATGTAAGATAAGATAAGGTAGATGTCTTTATTAGTCACATGTACATCGAAACACACAGTGAAATGCATCTTTTGCGTAGAGTGTTCTGGGGGCAGCCCGCAAGTGTCGCCACGCTTCCGGCGCCAACATAGCATGCCCACAACTTCCGAACCTGTACGTCTTTGGAATATGCAAGGAAACAGGAGCACCCAGAAGAAACCCACACAGACAGTCAAGCGCCCAGCAATCTCTTGTCTTGCCTTTCCTCAATAACCTGGGATAGATCCTATCAGGCCCTTGGGACTTATCTACCTTAATATTCTTCAACAGACCCAACTCCACCTCCTTTCTGATCTCAACATGCCCCGGATTATTAATGTACCCCACATTGATCTCACTATCCTCCACGTCCTTCTTCTTGGTGAATACCAATGCAAAGTACTTGTACCTCGACCACATCCTCTGGCTCCAGGCATAGATTCCCTCCTTTATCCTTGAGTGGTCCTACCCACTCCCAACTACCTTCATGTGCATATAAAATGTCTTTAGATTTTCCTTAATCCTACTCACCAAGAACATTTCATGGCCCCTTTTGGCCCTCCTTAAGGGCCCTGTCTGACTTCAGCTTCCTAAGCCTTACATATGCTTCCTTTTTCTTTTTGACTAAATTTACAACATCTTAGCTCAGACCTTTTATCAGTCCTGCTGATAATACATGAGAGACAATGAGAAATTGGCAAAACAATTAAAAAATAATCAATGAGATTTAAGGTAGTTGACATGGTCGAATTCAATAATAACTTCCTTGTAAGTTCTCTTGTGTGTCAAGTTATTAATAGTAATGATATAATAGAGGAAGACTAGTACAACATGTTCCATCAGTATGAGGCAGTTATGTGTTCTTCTACTGTTCAGGATTTCACCACATCTTGTTTAGGACAGGGTATTGTCAGCAAGCATTTTCTGGAATGCAAAAACGTGGGTATTAGTTAAACCTGACCCGAAACATTGACCGCCTGCTTTTCTCCACAGATGCTGCCTGGCCTGCTGAGTTCCTCCAGCATCCATTTCATGTGGGTATTAGTTGGTGAACGGGTGATTAAACAAGCTTCGAGTGTGCTCAGCTTTTATTTGTGTCAAGGCAACAAAGCAAGTAACAAAAGATTGCATTTCATGGAAGAATTTGTAGTTTTTATGATTCAGCACAAATGCACAATTTTATTCACTTTCTCTGGATATGAATGCTTCTGGCAAGGCCAGTATTTATCGTCAATGCCCATCTGTCCTCAAGAATGTGGCTGTGAGCCACTTTCTTGAAGTGTTGCAGTCCTTCAGGTGAAGGTTCTCCCACAGCGCTGTTGGGTCAGGAGTCCCAGGATCAGGTCCCATCCATGGAACATGGAGAGGGAGGGGATAGGAAAGGAGAACCGAGCGAGGAGAACCCAGGCAGATGGTCTTGTGAGTGAGGGACAGATGGAACCAGTTGGGTGAGGGAAACGAGTCTTGGTAATGAGGGTGAGGGATAGAAAGGATGAACAGAGAGAGAGAGAGAGAACCTAGGTGAACTGGTGAGAGTGGGACAGGAAGATGAGTTAACTGAAAATAGAAAATTCAATGTTCATATCATCAATGTTGTAGGTTACCCAAGTAGCATATGGAGTTTGCATTTGACCTCATTCTGACAATGGAGAAGGCCAAGGACTGAATGCAACCAGAAGCTCACGATGCTCTGCAAAACAGTTGCCTAATCTACACTTGGTCTTGCCGACATAGAAGAGGCCACATCGCAAGTGCCGAATGGAAAGGTTGCCACGTTGCAGGAAGGATGTGGAGGCTTTGGAGATGGTGCAGAAGAGGCTCACCAGGAGATTGAAGGGCATTATCTATAAGGGGAAGTTGAACAAATTTGGGTTGTTTTCTCTGGCTGAGGGGTGAACTGACAGAAGTTTATGCAATTATAAGAGGCACAGATAGCAGAGATAGACAGATAATTTTTCCCAGGTTGGAGATACTAGAGGGCATAACTTTAAGTTGAGAGGAGGAAAGTTTCAAGGAGATTGGCAAGGCAAGTTTTTACACAGAGAGTGATAGGTACCTGGAACGCACTGCCAGAGGTGGTGGTGGAGGCAGATACGACAGTAAAATTTAAGATGCATTCAGATGGGCATATGAACGGGCAGGGAATGGAGAGATATAGACCATGTGCAGGTAGAAGGGATTAATTTAAGTTGGTAGCATGGTCAGCACGGACATGATGGGCTGAAGGGCCTGTTCCTGTGCTGTACTGTTCCGTGTTCTAGGTTCTAATAGATCAGGCTGCAGGAGGAGCACTTCAATGTCTGTCTCACCTGGAAGGGCTGTTTAGGTCCCTGGATGGTGGTGAGGGAGGAGATAAGGGACAAGTAAGTACCTCCTATGGTTGCAGGGGAAAATACCGGGAGGCGAGGAGGGTGGATGGGAAAGGATGAGCGGACTAGGGAGTCACGGAGAGAATGCAGAAAGGGGAATATGTGACTGGTGGTAGAATCCTGGTGGGAATGGTGACGAATGATATGCTGGATGCAGAGGCTGGGAGAGTGGAAAGTGGGGATCGAGGGAGCCCTGCTCTGTCCGAGGACAGGAGGGCGAGAGCAGGTATGCAGGAAATGGAGGAGATGCGTGTTCGGATTCTGTCAACTACAGCAGAAGGCAAGGCACCTTTCTGGAAGAAGGAGGACATTTCAGAAGTCCTAGAATGCAAGTCTCAACTTGAGAACGGATGCAGCGGAGATGGAGAAACTGAGAAAAGGGCGTGGTGTCATTATGGATATTGTGGGAGGAGGTGTGGGAGTCCGTGGGTTTGTAGTAGCTTTTGCTGGTTAGTTTGTTCCCTGAGCTGGAGACAGAGAGATCCAGAAAAGGAAGAGGAGTGTCAGAGATGGTCCAGGTGAATTTGAGGGCAGGGTGCAAGTTGGTGGCTTAGGTGCCAAATCTACCCTCCTCTCATCTGTTTCCACCCTATCACCTTCCAGCTTCTATCTCAACACTCCCTCTCACCACTATATACCGGCTATTCTCCCTCTGCACTCTCAGTCCTGATGCAGGGACACGACCTGAAACATTGGCCATTCTTTTGCCTCCATAGATGTTGCTTCACCCATCAAGTTCCTCCAGCAGTTTGTTTATTAATTGTCCAGCATGTTGATAGGTTGGTTCATGGTGGGGGAGTGGGGGGGGCGTGGGGAAGAGGATACTAGCAGCGATATGCCTCTGGCCCAGTTATTATCCATAAAATCCATGAGTTTATAGAAACACAGCCACAAGTTTCCCCCATAATGTTAAGGAGAAGCATGTGTGCCCTCCGTAAGCTGGTAAATTTGAACTCATGCATACTTCCCAGTGCCACTGTCAAACCCAAAGTTAGCTGCTCATCCTCAGCTCAGCTCAAAGTCCTTCAGAAATTCTCCTTGGGTTTTCTGCTGGGTTACCTTCAGCAAGCACAAGAGTTGATCACCCTTTGAGATATGCCCGAGGAGTTGACAATATTGACCCTTTTCAATTTGCTCAGAGTATCTTAATACAGGAGCAAGAATGAAGAGGCATTGAGGTGTAGGGAGGAATTTATTACTGTCATGTGTACTGAGGTGCAGTGAGAAACTTTGTTTTGCACGCCATCCATACAGGTCATTTCATTAAAACATTGCATTGCAATAGTACAAGGGAAAACAATAACAGAATGCAGAATGAAGTGTTACAGTTACAGAGAAAGTGCAGTGCAGGCAGACAAATAGGTGCAAGGTCACAACAAGGTAGATTGTAAGGTCTAGAGTCTATCTGATCTTACTAGGGAACCATTCAATAGTCTTATAACAGTGGGATAGAAGCTGTCCTTGAGACTGATGGTTCGTGCTTTCAAGCTTTTGTATCTTCTGCTCAATGAGAGGGGGGAGAAGAGAGAATGTCCGGGATGGGTGGGGTCCTTGATTATGTTGTCTGCTTTACCGAGGCAGTGAGAAGTGTAGACAGAGTCCATGGAGGGGAGGCTGGTTTCTGTGATGTGCTGAGCTGTGTCCACAACCCTCTGCAGTTTCTTATGGTCTCAGGCAGAGCAATTGCCATACCAAACTGTGATGCATCCAGATAGGATGCTTTCTATGGTGCATTGATAAAAATTGGTGAGGGTCAAAGGGGACATGCCAAATTTCTTTAGCCTCCTGAGGAAGTAGAGGCACTAGTGAGTTTTCTTGGCCGTGGTGCCCACATGATTGGACCAGTACAGGCTATTGGTGATGTTCACTCCTAGGACCCCAGCGCCATTGATGTAAACAGGAACGCGTGCACTGCCCCCTTCCTGAAGTCAATGACCAGCTCTTTTGTTTTGCTGACATTGAGGAAAAGGTTGTTGTTATGACACCATGTCACTAGGCTCTCTATCTCGCTCCTGCACTCTGACATCGTTATTTGTGTTTTGGCCCACTATGGTGATGTCATTTGCAAACTTATAGATGGAGTTAGAACAGAATCTGTTCACACAGTTGTGAGTGCATAGAGAGTAAAGTAAGGGGTTGAAGACACAGACTTGTGGGGCACCAGTGTTGAGGATAATTGTGGTGGAGGCGTTGCTGCCTGTCCTCACTTCTTGTGTTATGATTGGTGCTGCATAAAAGCAAATTTCTTTTTATTCATAAGATCTTGATGCAAGCTTCAAAAATTCAATTAACATCCTTAGGATACAAGGGGCATGCGATGGGTAATCAGATGTTAACCTTTTAGTAGGCTTACACCACCCAAGGTTGCCAGAATGCCCCAGCTGCAAATGAAACTGCTGAATCCAATTAATAACGCCTCCAAATTACATATCTCTGCATAGGAATGTTGGACTTGGATGCCGATCACCGCTGACTGACCAACTGGCCAGCTTGTAACCACTCCATTGAATTCACTTTATGAAGTGAGCTTAGTGATGAAATGTACTTGCAAGGCTGCCTGTCCATCATTAACATGCGATGGTATTTGCACTCTGCAAGCTGCTGCAGAAACAGTCCAGATAACAACTGTGAAATTGTTAAAAGTCTGGAGTGAACTGCCTGAGCGTAGTGAAAGCTGATTCAAAAGGAAATTTCAGAAGGCAGATGGCTAACTGGCTAAAAAGGAACAATTTAGACGTCAGTGAGCATTGAATTAATTGGACAGCTCTTTCCAGGACATTGAAAAATGATGGTCTGAATCACCTCCTTCTGTGCTGGGTGATTCAATGAATTAAATAAAAACAGAAAATGCTGGAATTACTCAGCAGGTTGGATTACATCTGTGGGAAGAGAAACAAAGTTTATGTTTCAGATAGAACACTCTTTGTCAGAATCAGTTCTGACAAAGGTTTTCGACCCGCAATGTTAGCGTCCTGACCTGCTGAATACTTCCAGCATTTTCTGTTTTTATTTTAGTTTTCCAGCAGCTGCAGTTTTAATGATTTTTATTTACCAATTCGACGAATATATATATCCATTTACTATATTTATATATATATATAATAAAGCTATGTAGTTTTAAAAATCCGTAACATACATGCAATATAACTGCTGCCCTTAATATTGTTGACATGGGAAATATGACACTTTCTTTATCAGAATCCTGCAATGGGTTTCATGTTACCAATTCCTCTCGCTCTCTTAGAAGTTCAGTCTCAATGAGATTAAAGCTAGACAATGGCAGCTGTTTCTCCTTGAACTTCTACAGTTGGGTAACCGTGTACTGCAGAAGGATTATTTTCTGACTGTGAGAAATGCTTTTAAGTTGGCAAAATTTCACTTCTATCACATTGATCAAAGTGTCCAATCATCAGAGGAGGAGCTAGCCAAGTTATTATGTAGGTTTTCAGTGAATGTTATGTACATTGAATCCATGAATCACTTATCTCTCTAGTGTGCCAACCTAGTGACCAAACACAAGTTGTTTATTGATTCACATGAGATGTGATCAAGTATTCAAAGCCCCTTCCTAAATGCTCTCAAGAAGGTGGTGGTGAGCTGCCTTCTTAAGATGAGATATCTTTATTATGATGAGATGTCTTTATTAGTCACATGTACATCAAAACACACAGTGAAATATATCGTTTGTGTAGAGTGTTCTGGGGGCAGCCTGCAAGTGTCGCCACGCTTCCGGCGCCAACATAGCATGACCACAACTTCCTAACCCGTAAGTCTTTGGAATGTGGGAGGAAACCGGAGCACCTGGAGGAAACCCACACAGACACAGGGAGAGCATACAGACTCCTTACAGACAGAGGCCGGAATTGAACCTGGGTCACTGGCGCTGTAAAGCGTTACGCTAACTGCTACATTACTGTGCCTGCCACAGTCAGTCTTACAGCATGGAGTTAGTCCCTCCGGATCAACATCCATGCTGACCAAGATCCCAATCTATGTTAATCCCATTTTCATGCAGTTCGCCCATATCCCACTATTCCTTCCTATATCATCCAGATGAAGGGTCTCAACTTGAAATGTAGACTGTCCATTTCCCTCCATAGATGCTGCCTGACCCGTTGAGTTCCTCCAGCATTTTGTGTATTGCTCCAGATTTCCAGAATCTGCAGGCTCTTTTGTGTCTCCCTCTACTCCTTTCCTATCTATAAATGTTGTGATTGTATCTGCCTCCACCATCTCCTCTGATAGATCATTCCATATACCCACCACCCTCTGTGTGAAAAACTTGCCCCTCAGATCTCCTTCCTCTTTCACCTTAGATCTAAGTCCTCTAGTTTTAGGCTTCTCTACCCTGGTAAAAAGACTGTGATTATCTACCCTATCTATGACACTCATAATTTTATAACTGTCAACCTCCTACACTCCATTGAGAACAATCGCAGCCTATCCAATCTCTCCTTGTAACCTCAGCCCTCCATTCCAGGCAACATCTTGGTGAATCTCTTCTGCACTCTCTCTAGCGCTACCACACCCTTTCTACAGTGTGGTGACCAGAACTGCACACGATATTCCAAGTTTGCCCTAATCAAACTCTTGTACAGCTGCAACATAATGTCCCAACTCATACTCAGTACCCCTGCATCTGAAGGCAAGCAAGCTAAACATCTTCACTACCCGATCCACCTGTGTCACCATTTTCAGAGAGCTATGAACTTGCTCCCCAAGATCCCTCTATATATCAACACTTCTGAGGTCCTGCTGTTTGCTGTATATGTCCGGCTAGTATTAGATGACCCAAAATACATTACCTCACACCTGTCTGGATTAAATTCCATCTGCCATGCTCCGTCCAACTTTCCAGCTGATCCTCCACAGTCCCTCTGTGTCTAAGGCAACCATCATTGCTCTCTGTAACTCTACCAATCTTCATATCTCAGTCTATATAGTGAAGGAAACCCCACGGTGCTGTTGATCAGAGAGTTCTTGCATTCAGATTCAGCAGTGATGAAGGAATGTTTGCTTGCTGCACTTGTCCTTCTAGGTACCAGAGCTGTTGACAAAGCCTTGTGAGGATCCTTGTGAGTGATCTTGTAGGTGGACAATGTTGCCACAGTGGGGGGAGTAGAGTAGTGAATGTTTAGGATAAGATAAGATAAGATTTCTTTATTAGTCATATGTACATCGAAACACACAGTGAAATGCATCTTTTGCGTAGAGTGTTCTGGGGGCAGCCCACAAGTTTTGCCACGCTTCCGGCGCCAACATAGCATGCCCACAACTTCCTAACCCGTACGTCTTTGGAATGTGGGAGGAAACGGGAGCACCCGGAGGAAACACACGCAGACACGGGGAGAACGTACAAACTCCTTACAGACAGCGGTCGGAATTGAACCCAGGTCGCTGGCATTGTAACAGCCTTATGCTAACCGCTACATTATTGTGCATAGGATGCTAATCAAGCAGGCTGCTTTGTTCAGGAATGTGCATGGCTCTTTGAGTGTTCTGGGAGATGCGCATCCAAGCGAAGGATGTATTCCCCGACACAGAAAATGCTGGAAACATTCAATTTAAAACTAACATGTTTTTCTCTCTTTCTTGGCTTTGATGAAGGGGATTAACTTTGTTTCTCTCTCCACAGTTGTTGCCTCATCTGCTGAGTATTTCCAGCTTTTCTCCGATTTTTCTGGAAGATTTTATGATCTTTACTTACCGTTGATTTCACTGCCACTTCTCCCCCAGGAGGCCCACGCCTGAAGAAGTTCTGCTTCTCTCTCTGAAGAGATTTCCACCTGTCTCTTTGGCCTTGTTCACCCTCAGTCATTTCTATTTCCATTCTTGTCTTTGATAAGGAGTTGACCAAAGGTCCACACCCACATCTCCTTCCTCAGCAAACGTTTCTTCTTGTGGAAGAGTCTGGAACCAGTAGGTGACTGTTTAAAAACAAAGGGTTGCTACTTAAGACAGAAATAAGGCAAAATCCTTTGAGATAAAGTCTTTGCAACTCTCTTCTTCAAAGGGTAGTGGAAACAGTCGTAGTATAGGTTTAAGGCAGAGATGAGCAAGGGGGGACGATTACCGCAGGTAGGTAGAATATAGTTGATGTGCAAATCAGATCAGCTGTCAGGGAATCTGGAATATTAAAGGAACCAAGGGATCTGGGATTAGTGCAGGACAATGGCACAGATGAAGATAATTAGCCGTGATCTTGTTGAATGGGAGAGAAAGTCGAAGGGCCAAATAGAATCAAGCATGCCATATGCTTTCTTTACCACACTATCTACTTGCATGGCCACTTTCAGGGAGCTATGGACTTGGACCCCAAGACTCCCCAAGACTTTGGGTTCGAGCCCCACTCCAGAGTCTTCAATGTGAAAACTTAGGCTGACTCTGCTGGTGCAGTTTGAGGGGGAGCAGTTTTTTTTAGTAGAGATGTTAAACAGTCCCCAAAAGGAACATTGCACATAGAATGGTGTCACCATATATAGCCCTGAAATTGAAATCAGCTGTTCTAGCAAGGATGAGTAATGATAGTATCCAAACGGATTTCAAAGAAGAACCAAAAAAGCCATTCATGAACAAAAATTAATTTTCAATTGCATAATAGTGTGAAACAAAAGAATAAGTGCAATTCAATGTCCAGGCAAATCTTTTGTGCATGTGCAGAAGCAAATATAAATATGCTAGGAACGTGAAAAGCGGAAAGAAAAACCAGGATGTGGTCAGACAAAAAAGAGAATCGAGATAAACTGAGAAATAATTATTTGTATTTAGTTCTGTATTCAGTGAGTTAGATTGAACTGTAAAAAGAATGGTAACGTAAAGGAGAAAATTCTCTGAAATACAGAATGCTGAATAAGATAAGATGTCTTTATCAGTCACATGTACATAGAAACACACAGTGAGATGTATCTTTTGCGTAGAGTGTTCTGGGGGCAGCCCGCAAGTGTCGCCATGCTTCTGGCGCTAACATAGCATGCCCACAACTTCCTAACCTGTACGTCTTTGGAATGCGGGAGGAAACCGAAGCACCCGGAGGAAACCCACGCAGACACAGGGAGAATGTACAAACATCTTACAGACAGTGGCCGGAATTGAACCTGGGTCACTGGCGCTGTAAAGCGTTACGCTAACCACTACACTACCATGAAGGGTCCACATTAAAACAAAACGGTTGGATAGCACTTTTTGGCAAATGCCTATTCTGAGTTTGCATCCAAATTCTAAAAAGATTTTTAGGATAAATATTACCTCCCTTAAGCCAAGGCAAAATGCTCACACGGTGAAAAATGGTAGGAAACATTTCTCAGCAGTCCCTCAGCAATCTAAGGAACATCTCCATTCCCTCTTTTTGAATCCAGATAGTTTTTTTATCCAAACTATTAATTTTAATTTGAACCTCAGAGGCTGAGGGGCGACCTGATAGAAATATATAAAATTATGGTAGGCGTATATAGGGTAGATGGTTAGTCTTTTTCCCATCAGGGTTGAAATGTCAAATACTGGAGGCCATAGCTTTAACAGAGAGAGAGGAAAAGTTTAAAGGAGATTTATGAGGCAAGTTTCTTACACAGATTGCGGTAGGTGCCTGGAATGTGTTTCCAGGGGAAGTAGTGGACGCAGATACGATAGAAATGTTAACGATAGACAGGTACATGAACAGGCAAGGAATAGAGGGATGTAGACCATGTCCAGGCAGATGAGATTAGTTTAAATTGGCATCATGGTCAGCACAGACATCATGGGCTGAAGGGCCTGTTTCTGTGCTGTACTGTGTTCTACGTTCCATGTTACAATCCTTTAGCTCCTAATCTGAAGAAAAATTGTGATGTTCACCAACTAATCATTTACTTGCCTCACATACTCCCTAGGTACACTAAAACCTTTCAGCTTCCCTTCTTCAATAAGGTACCCAAGCAGTCCTCAGTTTACAGATGACCTCACATACGGATATCTGACTCTGCACAAATTCTCCCAAACACTTCTAAAGCATTTTTCAAAACAGTAACAATAATAATAATAATAAAATATATGGTATTCATTAAAGACTGGATACAGTATACATTCCATTAGTTTAATTATGGGCAGTGTTAGTGTGAATATTCCATGAAATGAAAGAATTATAACAAGTGTATGTAAAGTGATACAATATGGCTAGCTATAGAAAATGGACACAGAGAAATCGGCTTACAGACAGTTCTCAGGAATGGAGCCCTTACGTAACCCAGGGACTGCCTCACTCTGCCTGTTATACTCGCTATCTAACCTTTCCTTCGCTAATTTTAATTAATTATGCACTCCCAACAACCTTTGACCCTCCATACTTCTCAAGACTTGCCATTCATGACACCATGTTTGCCCTCCTCCTGTGAGCTCAGTTTGAATTCCATTCACCACTTCCCTGTCCACCTCACCTGTACACTGATATTCCTTACATAAACACCATAAACACCAAAGAAACTTTGCAGGCGTATTATCAGACAAAATATAACCCCAAGGCACGAAAAGAGGTGGCAGGACCGGTTAAAGATATGGGCTTTTAGAAGCATGTCAAAGGGAGGTGAGGATGCTAGACAAGTAATTCAAGAGCTCAGGCAGCTGAGAGCAGGTAGAGGTGGGGACAGATGTGGCGGGGAAGAATTGAAGGAGCACAGAGGTCTGTGAGTATTGTCAGGGTTAGTACAAGGAGCGATTTGAAAACAAAACTGGGAATTGTAGCATCAATTGCCAGATTGGAAGCAAGCAAACATCCAAAGACCCATGATGGTGGGATAAAGCATCTCACCACCAATACTTTAATAGTATTGAGGTAATACTTCAATGCCATTAAAGTATTGTAACGGTAGGACTTCGTTATCAAAACTCCACAAAATTTCACTGAGTGAATCGATTCAGTTTAAGAGTTTGATGTGGCAAGAAGATCAAGGTGAGTGGCTGATAATTTGATGAAAGCTAATTACAAAGGCCTTGTGATGAGGTTTTTTTTGTATTAAATTTCTATGTAATTTGCTTTGTTTATCTGGCTCTCTTTGAGCTAATGCAAGACATAAGATATTTTTATTAGTCACATGTACAGTACATCGAAACACACAGTGAAATGAATCTTTTGCTTAGGGTATTCTGCGGGCAGCCAACAAGTGTCGCCATGCTTCCGGCGCCAACATAGCATGCCCACAACTTCCTAACCCGTACGCCTTTGGAACGTAGGAGGAAACTGGAGCACCCGGAGGAAACCCACGCAGACACGGGGAGAACGTACAAACTCCTTACAGCCAGCGGCTGGAATTGAACCCAGGTCACTGGCACTGTAATTGCGTTACGCTAACCGCTACACTACCATCCCTGCCCCTGTTGCGCTTGAAAAGGCTGCAGATCAAACCAAATTATTCAGAGACTTCAGACAGCAATAGGTGCAGAAGGATATGTGCTGAACATCTAAATGAACAAAGACCCTCAAGAATGCGTGCTTGGCCCACTGCTCTACTCCTTCTTCTCTACAACTGTGTGGCTAGGCACAGCTCAAGCACCATCTATAAATTCACCAGTGACACCAATGTTGGCAGAATCTCAGATAACGAGATCGATCGGCTGGTTGAGTGGTGTCGCAACAACAACCTCGCACTCAAGATCAGCAAAACCCAAGGAACTGATTGTGGACTTCAGGAAGGGGAAGTCAGGAGAACACACACCGGTCCTCATTGAGGGGGTCAGCGGTGGGAAGGGTGAGCAGCTTCAAGTTCCTGGGTGTCAGCATCTCAGAGGATCTATCCTGGGCCCAACACATTGACGCAATCATGAAGAAGGCACACCAGCAGCTCTACTTCATTAGGAGTTTGAGGAGATTCGGTATGTCACCAAAGACTCTTGCAAATTTCTACCAGTGTAGGGTTCTGACTGGATGCATCACAGCCTGGTATGGTGGCTCCAATGTGCAGGATCAAAAGAGGTTGCAGAGGATTGTAGACTCAGCCAGCTCAGGCACAACCCTCCCCGCCATCGAGGACATCTTCAAGAGGCGGTGCCTCAAGAAGGTGGTATCCATCACAAAGGACCCTCACCACCAGGACATGCCCTCTTCTTGTTACTACCATTAGGGAGGAGGTACAGGAGCCTGAAGACCCACAATCAGCATTTTAGGAACAGCTTCTTCCCCTGCGCCATCAGATTTCTGAACAGTCCATGAACCCATGAACACTACTTCGTTATCCCTCGTTTGCACTATTTACTTATTTTTGTCACCTATAGTAATTTTTCTGTCTTGCGCTGTACTGCTGCCGCAAAACAACAAATTTCATGACATATGTCAGTGATAATAAACCTGATTCTGATTCTGAAAGTCAGCCTGTTGGAGAAAAGCCTTCAAGAAAGTAAAGGTGCTACATGTGCCACCAGCTGAGGCTCAATTGGTGGGTCTCTTCCTTCTAAGCCAAGAGGCTGTTGGCTCAAGTTCCCATTCTGAAAGTTACCTTGAGACTTCAAATCAATGCCTGCCTTTTAAACAGACACAAAATAATGCATGCAGAAGTGAAAGGAAGCCAGTACAAGCTGGTGTGCCATGCCAGTCAGGACAGGGCTGATTCAACAGGTCTGACATATGGGTTAGGAAGTTGTGGGCATGCTGTGTTGGTGCCCGAAGTGTGGCAACACTTGCGGGCTGCCCCCAGAACACTCTGCACAGAAGATGGAACACACTGTGTGTTTCCATGTACATGTGACTAATAAGTTTCTCAAATCTCAAACCTCAAACAGTAAAACAGAAAGTTGTAAATGCAGCCCAGTCCACCATCCAAACCAGCCTCCCCTCCGCTGACTCCGTCTACACTTCCTGCTGCCTCAGGAAAGCAGCCGACATAATCAAGGACCCCTCCCACCCTGCTTGTTCTCTCTTCTCCCCTCTCCTGTCAGGCAGAAGAGAGAAAAGCTTGAGAGCATGTACCACCAGACTCAAGGACAGCTTCTATCCCACTCTTATCAGACTCTTGAACTGACCTCTCATACATTAAAGGTGAACTCTTGATCTCCCAGTCTACCTTGTTGTGGCCCCTGCACTTTATCTTCCTACTTGCACTGCACTTTCTCTGTAACTACAACACTCCATTCTGCATTCTGTTTTTCTTTTTACTACCTCGATGTACTTACGTACAGCATGATCTGTGTGAATGGCACGCAGAACAAAAGCTTTTCACTGTATCTCAGTACATGTGACAATAATAAACCAATACCAATACCAATGTTAGCGATAGAACTGTATCAATAAGAAAGTTAAGTTACTCTCACCCCGGTCCCAGAAGGGCAGGGAAATTCTTTCATTGTCCTGACCAATATGGTAGTAGAGGAGAATGCGTACACATCACCGGCCTTGATTTTCTACATTACAACAGTGACTACACTTCCAAAGTACTGGATTGGCTATGCTCAACAATGGCTTGATAGTAAAAAAGGAGTTACTGAAACACAAACCTTTCTTTTCCTTTTAGAGGCTGTGTCAATGTCTTGACCTCTGAACAGTGCTTATTTCTAGTAAACAGAAAGATTAATGCTTCATCATAATAAAAGCTCTAGTTTAAAATACAAGCTCACGGGAAGTGCCAGGAGTTTGTAAGACATGTTCATATATGGGCACTAAGTAAACATCACAGACAACGTTTCATAAATAACGAAGTCAATAACTATAAGGAAGAGCTGGAATGGTTATAATATAGTCCAGTATTAAAGATGACAACCTACTGCAACTAAGGAAAATCTGCAAGTCACTTGGTTAAGAAATGACCTGATAACGTCAGTCACACCGCCACTGTTAGCACACACACTGTGGGAGTTCAGCTTCCCTTACTGATGGGGCACCAAATACGCCTTTCTTTTTTCTAACTATGAATCAATTCCCACACTGAACTTTGAGTAAACGACACAAGTTGAGGCTTTCAGTCAGAAGATGCCTAATGATTAGTTCTCAATACTGGAATTTCAGAGTGAGATACTGTATAAATGATGAAGATGAAGTATTCCCATTAGACTTTGATCTTAACAGTGATTAAAATAGGCAAGAGAATATTGCAACAAAATTTTGCAATCCATAGGACGTAGAACAGTTCTGCACAGGAAAAGGCCCTTTGTCTGTGCTGGGCTTGATACCAAGTTAAACTGCACATCTACCTGCACATGGTCTGTATCCCTTTGTTCTCTGCTGCTCATGTGCCCGTCTAAATGGGTCTTAAACATTGCTTTTGTATCTGCTTCCACCACCTCTCCTGGCAGCATGTTCCAGGCACCCACCACTCTCTGTGCTCAAAACTTGCCTTGTAAACCTCCCTTGCACTCTCTGCTTCTCACCTTAAAGCTATGCCCTCTAGTATTTGACATTTCCGCCCTCGGACAAAGACACAAACTATCTATCTATGCCTTTCATAATTTTATATACTTCTATCAGGTTGCCCCCTCAGCTTCCAATGCTCCAAAGACAATTCAAGTTTGTCCAACATCTCCCTAAAGCTAATAGTTGCTAATCCAGGCAACATGCTGGTGAACTTCTTGTGCACCCTCTCCAAAGGCTCCACACTCTTCCTGTAATGCAATGAACAGAACTGCGCACAGTGTTCCAAATGTGATCTAACCAAAGACTTCCCAACTTTTATACTCAACGTCCAACCAATGAAGGCAAGTACGCCGTACACTCCCATGACCACCTTGTCTACCTGTGTTGCCACTTTCAGGGAGCTCTGGACTTGCACCCCAAGGTCCCTCTGTACATCAATGGATTATGAGGAGAGAATAAAGGAGCTAGGGCTGTTCTCATTGGAGATGAGGAGGATGAGGGGAGACATGATAGAGGTATACAAGAAATTGAGAGGAATAGATAGATTGGACAGCCAGCGCCTCTTTCCATGGGTGCCAATGCTCAAAACAAGAGGACATGGCTTTAAGGTAATGGGTGGGAAGTTCAGGGGTGATGTCAGAGGGGTGTTTTTCACCCAGAGGGCGGTTGGTGCATGGAATGCGCTGCCTGGGGTGGTGGTGGAGGCAGGTACACTGGTCAAGTTCAAGAGATTGTTAGATAAGCATATGGAGGAATTTAAGATCGAGGGATATGTGGGAGGAAGGGGTTAGATAGTCTTAGGAGTGGTTTGAAGGTTGGCACAACATGATGGGCCGAAGGGCCTGTATTGTGCTGTATTGTTCTATGGCTCTATGGTTCCTAAGGCTCCTGCCATTTACTGTATTATTTGCTCTTGCATTTGACCTCCGAAAGTGCAATGATTCACACTTATCCAGATTAAACTCCACCTGTCATTTATCTGCCCACATTTACAACGGGTTTATATCCTGCTGTATTCTTTGAGAACTTTCCTCACTATCCACCAGCTCTACCAATTTTTGTGTTGCCTGCAAACTTACTAATCAGCCAACTTACATTTTCATCCCAATCATTCATATACATGTACGTCACAAACAACAGAGGTCCCAGACCACCAGTTAGAATAACACCCCTCCACCACCGTCTTCTATGGCGAAGCCAATTTTGAATCCAATCTACCAAGTCTCAATGGATTCAGTGTGCTTTAATCTTCTGGATCAGCCTATCATGAGAGACCTTCTCAAACTCTCTATTAAAGTCCACAAAAACTACATCCACTGCCCTAACCTTATAAATCATCTCCATCACCTCCTCAAAAAACTCAATCAAGTTTGTAAGATATGACCTCTCCCACACAAAGCAATGCTGACTATCCCTGATACATCTATGCTTTACCTGATGTGAGTAGATTCTATCCCTAAGGATCTTCTCCAATAATTTCCCTGTGGCTGGCATAAGGCTCACTGGCCACATGGCCGATGAAGTTTATCGTACCCTGCTCAGTTTACCAGTGGAACCAATCATTAGAATATCCATAACGTGAGAAATAGAGAATGCTGGCAGAAAGATTTGAGTCAACCCAGTTCACCATTCATCCTATTAGTCACATCATATTATGATAATATGAGAGGACTAGAATATAAAAGCAAGGATGTACAGCTGAGGCTTTATAAGGCATTGGTCAGACCACATTTGGAGTATTGTGAGCAGTTTTGGGCCCCATATCTAAGTAAGGATGTGCTGGCATTGGAGAGGGTCCAGAAGAGGTTTACGAGAATGATCCCAGGAATGAAAGGGTTAATGTATGAGTAGCGTTTGATGGCTCTGGGCCTGTACTCACTGGAGTTTAGAAGGATGAGGGGGGATCTCGTTGAAACCTACCAAACATTAAAAGGCCTGGATAGAGTGGACGTGGAGAGGATGTTTCCAGTAGTGGGAGAGTCTAGGACCAGAGGCCACAGCCTCAGAATAGAAGGATGTCCCTTTAGAACAGAGATGAGGTGGAATTTCTTTAGCCAGAGAGTGGTGAATCTGTGGAATTCATTGCCACAGACGGCTGTGGAGGCCAAGTCATCGGGTATATTTAACGCGGAGGTTGATGGATTCATGATTAGAAGGGGCGTCAAAGATTACGGGGAGAAGGCAGGAGAATGCGGTTGAGAGGGAAAAATAAATCAGCCGTGATCGAATGGTGGAGCAGACTGGAAGGGTCAAATGGCCTAATTCTGCTCCTATGTCTTATGATCTTATGGTCTTGTAATGGTATTGGTTTATTGTTGTCACTTGTACCAAGTTACAGTGAAAAGCTTTTGTATTGCGTACCATCCAGACAGATCATGCTGTACATAAGTACACTGAGGTAGTGATAAGGGAAAGCAGAATTCAGAATATAGTGTTACAGTTACAGAGAAAGTGCAGTGCAGGTGGACAAATAAAGTGCAAGGGCCACGAAGAGGTAGATTGGGAGATCAAGAGTTCATCTCTTACCATATAAGAGGTCCATTCAAGAGTCTGATAACAGCGGGATAGAAGCTGTCCTTGGGTCTGGTGGTACGTGCTCTCAAGATTTTGTATCCTCTGCACAGCAGGAGAGGGGAGAAGAGAGAATGACCAGGGTGGGAGGGGTCCTTGATTATGTTGGCTGCTTTCTCAAGGCAGTGGGAAGTGTAAACGGAGTCCGTGGATGGGGGTGCTGCTTTGTGTGATGGACTAGGGGGCAGGCACGGTAGTGTAGCGGTTAGCGTAACGTTTTACAGCGCCAGTGACCCGGGTTCAATTCCCGCCGCTGTCTGTAAGGAGTTTGTACGTTCTCCCCGTGTCTGCGTGGGTTTCCTCCCACATTCCAAAGACGTAGGGGTTAGAAAGTTGTGGGCATGCTATGTTGGCGCCAGAAGCGTGGCGACACTTGCGGGCTGCCCCTCAGAACACTATGCAAACAATGCATTGCACTGTGTGTTTCGATGTACGTGTGACTAATAAAGATATTATCTTATCTTATCTTACTGGGCTGCGTTCAGAACTCCCTGCTGTTTCTTACAGTCTGGGGCAGACCAGTTGCCACACCAAGAAGTGATTCATCTGGACAGGATGCTTTCTATGGTGCATCTATAAAAATTGGTAAGAATCATCAGAGACATGAGCCGTGCTGAGTCTCCTTATGCTTTTGAGGAAGTAGAGGTGCTGGTGAGCTTTCTTGACCATAGCATCCACATGACTGGACCAGGACAAATTGTTGATGATATTTACACCTTTGAAGCTCTCAGTCATCTCCACCTCAGCACCATTGATACAGACAGGAGTGTGTACTCCATGGTACTCAATGGAGCTTGTGATCATTCTCTGTCAGGTATTCTACCACACTGTCTGTCCCTGAACCGGGGATGCAAGTCAACCCATTATGGCCAGAGTGAGTAAAGAAAGCAAATTTCATTCCCTGAGAGCATGAGTGAATAAGATGGGTTTTTACAACAATCTAGTAATTTTGTGCTTATTGTTACTAGTGCTAGTTCTTACTAAATTACAGATTTATTTAATTAGTTGGATTTAAACTATCCTGCTACCAAAGTGGGATTCAAGCTCGTGTCTCTGAATCAGTGGTCTGGGGCTCTGACTGCCCATGCAATAACTTAATTAACCTTGAACTTACTCCCTTCAAAATGCACGGTGTCCTGTTGTTTTACTGTTCACTAGAATTGGCTATGGTCCATATTATTTTGGTCCTTTTACAATCCTAAATACAGCAATATCATGCTGCATCATTTATCGATACACCATAGAAAGCATCCTACCCAGATGCATCACGGCTTGTTATGGCAACTGCTCTGCCCATGACTACAAAAAACTGCAGAGATTTGTGGATACAGCTCAGCACATCACGGAAACCAGCCTCCCCTCCATGGACTCTGTCTACACTTCTCACTGCCTCGGTAAAGCAGCCAACATAATCAAAGACCTCACCCACCCCAGACATTCTCTCTTCTCCCCCTTCCCATCAGGCAGTAGATACAAAAGCCTGAAAGCACTCACCACCAGGCTCAAGGACAGCTTCTATCCCGCTGTTATAAGACTATTGAACAGTCCCCTAGTAAGATCAGATGGACTATTGACAATTATCTAACTTGTTCTGGCCTTCAACCTTATTGTCTGCTTGCACTGCACTTTCTCTGTAACTGTAACACTTTATTCTGCATTCTGTTACTGTTTTCCTTTGTACTACCTCAATGCACTGATGTGATGAAATGATCTGTATGGATGGCATGCAAAACAAAGTTTTTCACTGTCCCTTGATTCATGTGACAATAATAGACTGATTTACCAATTTACCAATCATATCCTCTCTCAACTTCTCCTTTCCAGTAAGGCCACACCCATCTTACATATTCACTCACCACAATCCCCTCAATGCTCCTGGTAGCTGCCTTCTGTACCCTGTCAATAGCTTCTATCTGTTTTTCCACTGTAGCAATTAGCACAGTCACACTGTCAGTTTATAAATTGGGAGGATTACTTCAGTAATTCTGTTTAATAGTGACCTTTCAACATCTGATTCATTTTCTTTCCTGACGTTGAATGGCTTTGGTTTCAGTGGCCCCAGAGACCTCTAATCTACAGATACTTTTTTTTCCATTTAAGTAATATTCTCTTGTTAAATGTTTTGTCTCCATGTAAGACACCTTGAATTTCACCCATTGCCTTTCTCTCCAATTCCCAAATATACTTAAATTTTCCTGTTCAACCAGGGAGTCTGCCACCTTCAATGGCCTTGTAAATGCATCCACTGTGTTCAGGACACCTAACTCCAGATCACTTACGAAGAGAATGAAGGAGAAGGGTCTCACAGCAAAGACATGTCCCTAGCAGCAGTCCCAAGACTGGTGATAATCCCTTAACCAACCTCCATTCCCCACCCCCAGGTCTTTCAGTCCACCAATCACGTGGCCACTTCCCCAGGTTTTTTTAAATTTTCAATCCTCTCCTCCCCACCAAACCCTTTTCCTCCAAGGTACTCTTGGGTGTCTCCAATGGCTACAACATTTAAATTAATTGAATTAAATCAATCATCAATAAAGGTGAACATAAAACCACAAATGGAAGGCAATCAGATTCACTTACAGTACATCTTTCACAGAAGGAATCTCTATCCCATTCTCTGGTCTGACACTTGCGTGGTGTGGTCAAACCTCTAACAGGGAACAGCAATCCCGTCAGATCAATGTCGATTAGTGATGAGTATTAAATGTTGGCCTTCTCAGCAGTATCTACATCCCTATGGAAAAATATGGAAAAACAAACTAGGATTTGTCACAGTTTCACTTAATTACTGTGCATTCAGGTCATTTTTTAGAAGAAAATAGGATGGTTTAAATGGTATGTTTGCTTTGGAAGTAATTAGTGGTTGGATATCTTTGTCACTGTGAGTCAGTATGGTATTGGCCTATATCCACGTAAGGCAAGGTATTTTAGGCTTATAATTAGAAGTTAGGTGTAAACAATTTGAGTAAGCTGCCTTAAGTAATTAACCGTAAACCACTTCAGTGGAGAAGGGTATGAGGAACTAAACGACAGCAAAGTGTGCATTCATGACAGCCAATCAACCATTTCCCTGTCAGAATGTTCTCAATGAAAAGAAGGTGTTTCCATTACAGTAATTACTATTGGGAATCATCTTGTTTCTTGAACTTAATGAAAAGCTCCGAAGCATTTCACCAATTAAGGAGAGTCACAATCACATTCTGAAATAAAAACAGAAAATGCTGGGAATGCTCGGTGAGTCAGATAGAACTGAAGCTGACCTTCCTTTCATTTACTTCCTCTTCTTTTTTCATCCATAAATTGCTCTCCTTTGCTCTCCGTATCTCTCTTCCAGTTTTTTTCCTGCTTTGTTCCTTCTCCCATCCCCTCCCCTCTTTCGTTCTCTCTTTATCTCGACCCCTGTTCTTCCCTCTTCACCCCTTCCCTCATATTCTCTCATTGGTGCAAATTCCCAACAAATTCCATGTCTTCCCCCCCCCAAGTCATAAAACATCCAGTTTCATCATGTTGTCTCCTTTACCTCAATTCCCCCTTTTGTTCTGTTCCCTTCTCAGCTTCTATTTCGTTCTTTCTCTCCACTCTCTCTCATTGTCTATTCCTCTCTCCTGATGTCTTTCTCTGTCCTGATTTACTTCCTTCCCATTTGTCTTCCGGTACTCACCACCTTATCTTGCCATTTCCTTCTATATTTCTGACACTCAAACCTTCCTTTTAGTTCTTGTTCTTTTCTTTTCTCTACGTTTCTTTCATACTTTTATATTTCAATTCCAACTATAATTTTACCAAAATCTAGTCTAATATTGAAGGCCTTTCAGACCATTACAGTTAACCTCTTAACCCTTAATTACTGTTAGGTAATGACTCTTTTGGGAAGTTTTAGTGTTAACATCCCTACATGGTTAACCAATATCCACTGTCATTAGTAGACAAACGATTGTGACATGCCGACCCACGTATTAATTCAACATTTTCATCTTGTTGGCCCTCCTCCTGATGACATCACTAAAAAAGCAAAGTCATACACAAAACTAGGAACAAATAGCTTCTTTTCCAGTATTAAGTTTAGAAAAGTTGAGTCGTATTAGTTGCACATTGAATCAACTTTTGTTTTACTTTATTTTTTCAATTGACATTAGAGCCTCCCTTCCTTTCCTGAATTGGTAGTCAGGCCATAGCTCCACGAGCAAAGTCAAAGCTGCTCAGATTGTAATTCCTCATGAGGCAGAAATGCCGGGAAGCTGACTGATTGTGGTCCTGCAGCTGTTCCTGTGTCCCACTTTCCAATCTATGGGTAAGGAAGTCTTATGTGAGTCTTATGTCTATGGCCTCCGGTTTTTGACACTCCCACTTGTGGTAACCTTTTCCCAGCATCTTTCCTATCAAACCATTCTATAATTTTAAAGACCTCTATTGACCAACCTTCTCCTTGGGGAGAGCAGGGCTCCAGTCTTTTCAGGTTGTTCTTAACCACCCTTTGGGCAAACAAGTTCCTCTTCAATTTCCAACTGGATTTATTGGCGACATCCTTGTTCTGATGAAGAGAAGTGTGGGGTGATGCATCTTGGCAAGAAGAATAAAGAGACACAACAAAGAATAAAGGATACAGTTCTAAGGGGAATGCAGGAACAGAGAGACCTGGATGTATGTGTACATAATCATTGAACGTGACAGGGCAGGTTGAGAAAGCACAGCCAGTTCTGGGCTTTATCAACTGAGGCATAGAGTGTTAAAGCAGGGAAGTTACACTGAACCTATATATGACACTGGTCTGGCCTCTGCAGGAGATTCTATTCATTTCTGGTCACCACATTATGGGAAGGACATGGAGGCGTCGGAGAGGGTCCAGAGGAGATTGACGAGAATGATCCCTGGGATGAAAAATTACAGTTGCAAGAATAGAATAGAGAGGCTGGGACTGTTTTCTTTAAAGAAGAGAAAGCTGAGGGGAGATCTGTTAAAAGTATATAAAATAATGAGGGGTCCAGAGAGAGTGGGTGGTGCAAGGCTGTTCCTTCAGTGGACGGGTCACAGTATAAAATAAAAGTGCATTAAGAGTGGCAGAAGGAAAAACTATTTTACACAGCATGTGGTTGGAATCTGGAATATTCTACCCACAGACGTGGCGGAGGCAGGTTCCACAGTGACCTTCAAGGGAGTTGGATAAATACATGATGAAGAAAAGTTTTCAAGACTGCGGAGGGAGTGTCAGGGGATGGGAGATAGGGGTGGAACTAGTGAGTTGCTCTGGCAGAGAGCTGGCATGGACATGATGGGCCAAATGGCCTCCTTCTGTGCTGTACCATTCTATGATTCTATTATTCTATGATCTCCCCAAGCAGAAACATCTTCTCTACATCTACCATATCAAAACCCTTCGTGTTATTAAAGGCCTCTCAACTCCACCATTTTTTCCAAAGACCCAGCTCCCCAGAGACAGTCAAGTTGTCATAGAAGATGATGCCAACATGATACAGAAAGACACTACATCTGTACACTGCTCTGTTCAAGCTGGCAAAGCTAACAAGCTGGTCGTGCCGTCTTTGTGAATAGACAGATTTAAGCTGAATCCTTTGGTATTGGCACTGGTTTATTGTTGTCACGTGTACCAAGATTCAGTGAAAAGCTTTTGCTTGCATGCCATCCAGGCAGACCACGCCGTGCACAAGTACATTGAGGTAGTAAAAATGAAAACGGAGTGCAGAATATAGTGTTGCAGTTACGGAGAAAGTGCGGTGGAGGTAGACAAGTAAAGTGCAAGGGCCACGACGAGGTAGATTGGGAGATCAGGAGTTCATCTCTTATTATACAAGAGGTCCATTCTAGAGTCTGATAACAGCGGGATAGAAGCTGTCGTTGAGTCTGGTGGTACGTGTTCTCAACCTTTTGTATCTTCTGCCTGACAGGCGAGGGGAGAAGAGAGAATGACTGGGTTGGGAGGGGTCTTGGATTATAAAATAAGATATCTTTATTAGTCACATGTACATTGAAAACACACAGTGAAATGCATCTTTTGCATAGTGATCTGGGGGCAGCTTGCAAGTGTCACCACGCTTCCAGCATCAACATAGCATGCCCACAACCTCCTAACCCGTATGTCTTTGGAATGTGGGAGGAAACCGGAGCAACCGGAGGAGACCCACGCAGACACGGGGAGAACGTACAAACTTCTTACAGACAGTGGCTGGAATTGAACCCGGGTCACTGGCGCTGTAAAGCATTACACTAACCGCTACACTGGCTGCTTTCCCGAGGCAGCAAGAAATGTAGCCAGAGTCAATGGAGGGGAGGTTGGCTTGCGTGATGGACTGGGCTGCGTTCACAACTCTCTGAAATTTCTTGCGGTCTTGGGCAGAGCAGTTGTCGTACCAAGCTGTGATGTATCCAAATAGGATGCTTTCTATGGCGTATCTATAAAAGTAGGTAAGAGTCATCAGGGACATGCAGAATTTCCTTAGCCTTCTGAGGGAGGGCATCTAACAGGTGAAACAACTGAAGGTGTGGTGTGGACGCAAGGCATCTAGAACCAGTATCTCTGGAGAAGGGTGGTAAGTTATCAGAAAATTCTTCCTCACCTCTTCCCAATCTTGTATCTTTGTTGGTTGTACTGTCAAACATAACCTGACTCATCCAGTACTCTGTTAGTGTGGTTACCAGAGTCAACAAAACTGCTTCAGAACTGACTTCCCTACAAAGTGATTTTGTTGGCATGGAATAACCATGAAATAATTTTTACCTAATTATATATCCATCATCTGGGTGCTAGATCTGGTTTAGCTGCATTGCCCTTTGCATTTCCTGGTTGTGATTTCAAATTTGGCATTGCCTAACCTAGCTTCAGCCTCCCTGCAACCATTCAATTCAGCACAGACTCAGTTAAACCCACCTTGGTCTCTCTCCTCCCACAGCCCTACCACCCTCTGAGATCTCTGTGCTCCTCCAGTTCTATCCTTTTGATCTTCTCTGATTTTAATCACTCCACCATTGGTAGCTGAGCTTCCAGATGCAAAGGTCCTGAGCTCTGGAATTCTATCCCTTAAACTTTCCACCCTTTAAGAGGCTCTTTTAAACTTTCCTATTGAACTTCAGGATCAGTTTCCGTTTGAGCGCACTGCCCTTCGATGTTAAAGAGCCGATACGAATGAAAGAAGTTTATAGCGCATCTGTTCATTGGTAAACTCATCTCAGGAGATAGTTGTCTGCCTCCGTCTATCCTCCATTGACTCCTGCTACAGTCTTCCAATCCACCCTCCCACCTGCTCAAGTCCCCTACCCGTCACCAGCTCCCTGTCGTCTCACACCCCTCCTCAGTCCACCAGTCGCCGCGGAGTCCTTTCTCGACACTCCCTTTCTCCATCTCGCCTCTCCACTCACAGTCCTGATGCAGGGTCTCGACCCGAAATGTTGGCAATTCCTCTCCCCCCACAGATGCTGCTCAACCCGCTGAGTTCCTCCAGCAGATCGTTTGTCACTCAAGGAACCAAGCATAAGATTCAAAGTTGACATGGTGACAAGGGACTGAGGGGTAGACTTCCAACAAGGTGTTGAACTCAGCCCCCACCAGCCCATTCAGGGTGGGGAAGAAAGATGCCAAGCATTGCTGTAAAGAAGAGCAGGAGGGTTCCCTTGTGGTGTAATAGGGTTAATATTTATATGATCATTGTCATGCCATTGTTTGTGGGACCTTTCTGTGCGCAAATTAGTTGCTGTGTTTCCCACAATGCAACAATATACTTTATTGGCCACAAAGCCATTTGAGATGTCCTGAGCCAATAAAAGAAATGTAACCAATGCTAGTTTTATTTTCTATTTGACTGATTGCTTTGGTTGTATAGTATAGTTCAAGATCTCACTGCATGTTGCATGATAAGTTGTTGAAAGGCAAGTCAAACCACCCAAAGGGCCTGTATCTAATTGGAGATGGCCACGAACGAATCCTTTCTATGCTCAACCTGCGCCAGTCAGAAAACCAAGTTGGGAATGTACGCCCACTAGTGGTCATGCCCATTAACTGCAAATAATGAGCTAACTCTCAGAATGAGAGAGGGCTGCAGGTCAAGGACAGGTACTGGGAAGCAACTTTATTTAGGACCATGACAAATTAGCAGCCCATTATGCTGTCTACCCTTCATCATTGAAAAATATCTCAATTTTGTTTTTTCCCTTTAGATTCAGATTCAGATTCAAATTAGTTTATTGTCATATACACCAGGGTGCAATGAAATTCCTTGCTCGCGTAAAGCTCACGGAGTTTATTGTCACATGCACAAGTCCATGTGTGCACAGGTGCAATGAAAAACTTACCTGCAGCAGCATCACAGGCACATAGCATCAGATAAGCAGCACTCACAAGCAAAACATACACTAAACATAAATTATACACAACTTTTACAAGAAAGGACACAATTAGAACAAAAAAGAACAGAGTCCATTTTAGTGCAAAGTGATCAATGTGGTCATAGTGTTGTTAAACTGCAGTGATTAGGTTTGTGCCGGTTGGTTCAAGAACTGAATGGTTGAAGGGAAGTAGCTGTTCTTGAACCTGGTGGTGTGGGACTTCCGTCGAAGAAAGCAGACACTCAGAATCATAATTTGGGAGCTACGTGACCGGTTCAGGGTCTCACTGGAGCAAGAGCTGGATTTAGGGCGAATAACCATACCGTGATCTGTGCTTCACATGCGCAAGTCTCCAAAAGGAATCACAGTCCAACCAAGGTACTGCTCAAACACAGTCTCTTTCTCCTGATATGTGTACACCTTTATTATAAGATAAGATAAGATATCTTTATTAGTCACATGTACATCAAAACACACAGTGAAATGCATCTTTGCATAGAGTGTTCTGGGGGCAGCCTGCAAGTGTCACCACACTTTTGGCACCAACATAGCATGCCCACAACTTCCTAACCCGTACACCTTTGGAATGTGGGAGGAAACCGGAGCACCTGGAGGAAGCCCACGCAGGCACGGGGAGAACGTACAAACTCCATACAGACAGTGGCTGGAATTGACCCGGGTCACTGGCGCTGTAATAGCGTTACACTAACTGCGTTACTACACTACTGTGCCTGCCCATACAGTATATTGGTATTGGTATTGGTTTATTATTGTCACTTGTACTGAGGTACAGTGAAAAACTTGTCTTGCATACTGATTGTACAGGTCAATTCAAGTTTCGATGATCTTTATTTCATCAGTAATATCAACAGTGAAACCCTAGCTTTGTACCAGCTGCCTTCAGTTGCCTTTGTCTGATATAACTTGGCAAAGAATCAAAACCAAAAGAAACAAATTTGGATTTATGCAGTGTAATTTGTGTGCTTGGCACATCTAATGCCCTTCACTGCCAAGTGTCACTTTTTGAACTGCAGGTGTGCTTGTCAGGCAGGCAAACTTTTGGCAGTCGATATAGAGATAGCAAGGTCCACACATGAGACAAACAAACCAATTATCTGTTACAATGGTGAAGATGGCAAAGCAGGAATATTCGTCAGAACTTCCTGCACTTTCTAAACTGGGAATCTCGTGTGTTCACCTGAGCAAGCAAATACTGCTTCAGTTCAGCACATCTTCCAAAGGACCATATTCACAAAAGTCTGGAATAAAAAATATTTCTGTTCTCCAGTGGGTGGCAGGATGATGGTGGGAGTGTGCAGGATGCAGTAAATATCGCCAGATAATAGAAGGCAAGTTATCTAGAGAACTGGAGGAACAGCACCTCATTTTCCGTATTGGAACCTTACAGCCTAACTGCATGAACATTGAATTCTCCCACTTTATGTAATCCCTTCCCCACAATCTCCCCCCCACCACCACCACCCCACCAGGCTCCTTCTCTTCTTCCCTTTCCTAGCCCTTTTTTCCCCCCTCTTCTTACCTTCGACCCATCCCCTGGTGGATCTGCTCTCCCCTCCTCCCCTGCACCTGCCTATCACAAAGTCATTGCCATCTGCACAAGTAAATGCGTGCACAGGTGCAATGAAAAACTTACTTGCAGCAGCGTCACAGGCACCTAGCATCAGATAAGCAGCATTCACAAGAAAAACATAAACATAAATTATACACAATTTTTACAAGAAAGGACACAAGTTGAACCGAAAACACCATTTTAGTACAATGTGGTCATAGTGTTGCTAAACTGTAGTGATTAGGGTTGTGCAGGTTGGTTCAAGAACCGAATGGTTGAAGGGAAGTAGCTGTTCCTGAACCTGGTGGTGTGGGACTTCAGGCTGCTGTACCTCCTGCCCGATGGTAGCTGGGAGAAGGTGGCACGGCCCGGATGGCGGGGATCTTTGATGATGGATGTTGCCTTGTTAAAGGAGGGAAGAGTCAGGGAAGAGGAAAGGTTCAGGGAAAGAATTTCAGAGATCGGGACCTTGGCGTCTGAAGGCACGGCAGCCAGTGGTGGATCAATTAGAGTCGGGGATGATCAGAAAGATCGAAATAAGAAGGGGAAGAAAGTAAGGAGGAGGCCAGACCGTGGAGGGATAGTCTGTGGTCTATACTGAGCAGAACAACCTTCAGCAAATGCAGAGAAAATGGTGCTCCATTCTGCCTGAACTTGAACTTGGGAAAGCCAAAATTGAGCAGGAATCTCATAAACCCATGGAGGAGGTACAGGAGCCTGAAGACCCAGACTCAACGTTGTAGGAACAGCTTCTTCCCCTCTGCCATCAGATCTCTGAATGGTCCAGGAACCCATTCCTATTTTGCACTATTTATTTTGTAACTTATAGTAATTTTTATACCTTACACCGTACTGCTGCCACAAAACAACAAATTTCATGACATAGGCCAGCGATAATAAACTTGATTCTGATTCTACTGGAGTCACACATCGGTCGGATGCAGTGAGGACGGCAGATCTTCTCCACTGAATAATATTAGTGAACCGGGTGAGCTTTGTGACAATTTGGTGATTTCATTGTCATCGCTACTGAGGTTAGGTCATTTAATTCCAGAGTTATTAAACTCTTTGAATTTAAGTTCCCCAGCTGTCCGTAGTGGGATATGAGTTCCCTACTCAGGAAATGGTGGTGGGAGTGGAATTACTGTCGCCGATCGGAGGCAGGGAGAAGGAAACCCCCAAACTGGTCCCAAACGTCTTGTTTCATGTCCCAATACCCCGAAGGTCCAATGACAGCAGATTACACGCAAGGAACTGTCATGGGGAGAGAAGACATTGCACAAAACGTATTGCGGCCAGCCACCGGTTCATCAGCTGATGGAGGTGGGAGCGGGCCGTGGTGACCCTGCACATTGGAAACCACACACCCCCACCCCCCGCCCTTCTTCCAAACGACCCCAGGGACCACCGCCCAATGTCTCATCTGAGGGGAAAGCGGTAGCCCGTCAGTGATGCTTTGGAAGATGTGCCGATCTCTCTGGAATGGAGTTTGCACCCAGAAGTTCCGCGTCAAGTTCTCTAAGAGTGATTTGAGTCAATAAATGAGATTGAAATACAGAAACTTACTTCACTTCAGGCTGCCTGGTTGGACGATTGGCCCGATGACGCTGCCAATGACAGGTTTCCATCTGATGTTGCAATCAGCGTGTTTTTGATTTATCGGAGAACCAAGCAATGAAGTATTGAAATGAATCGGGGTTTTCCTGGATTACACTAATTTGCCTGCGTTACAAAATGGGCGGAACGCAATGAATGACCACTGCAGGTGTATAAAAAAGCCAAGTCCATCCAACGATCCGCAGTGACAACAGTCCCGACTTCTGCCAGAAACTTGTAGAAGTTTTACACTTCACCGAGTGGGAAGTCTGCTTGTTGTTGCTCCTTTTATTTTACAGGGTTCGTTTACTTGAAAAGAAGTTTCTGCTGTTCACCAGAGGCTGAAAGCGAGCCAAGATGTTGTGCCCATGGCATTTTCTAACGAAACCCAAGTACAGGGGCAAGTACGAGCCTGGAGTCAGCAAAACGGCGGATGTGAACAACAACGAGGAGAAAAGGTCAGAGGCAACTTGAACGAACACGGAGTTTGGGGGGAAAGTGGGGTGGCGCGCTTTAATTCCTCTCGGGAAAAGTGTGCGTTGGTTCCCAAATACCTTCACCCCTCACCGATTTCACTTCACATCCTCCAGATTTGGTAATTTCTGATAAATGCTTCGTTAAATATTGATGTTCGTTAATTCACTAAAGATTATTACCTGGAGGTCGCAACGAAGTTAGAAAATTCAGATGTCTAGATAACGAGATGCAAAATTGAGATAACAACGAATGAATGATTAAATACATTGTCCCTTGACGAAATTATCCCTGGATACAGATGATTTTTATCGTGCATTTCTGAGGTTCTCAGATTAAGGTGAAGGGATACTTTGAAGATGAACTTGTTTTGTTTTAAACCGTTCAGTCGTAATGTTTGATAGAGTTTACGATGCCTAAGAATTTCTGTTGGAAGAGGAGGTGCTCAGAATTATAGGCAGCCCAAAATTGTGCTAACGATTCTCAATCGAATTCTTTCTCCAGCTTCGGCAATGGGTTCATCCAGTATCCTAAGGACCCGTCTCCCCCTGAGGTAAGTGGTAGACAGATTCTAACAGAAAATTCGTTAACGCATAGCATTGTTTTCTATAATACCAAATGCATTTAGTCTCTTGACGAAATTGTCTTGGGATTTGCATTAAATGGCTCACATCAACTCGCCGGATTGGGAACTGCAGGGAAATGAGGATGGGGGAGATAACTAAACAAAGGCTTCCAAAGGTCGTCCACTTCCCACTTCAATGTTGGATGCCCGTTTTAAAACTCCATTTGGAAGCGCGGAGAATTCTTATATTCGCATTTAAAAGGCGGGGTGTGTACCCAGAAAGGAACTAAACGGAAATCTTTTTTTAATTGTCAACAGCCGCATCACAGCAGTGAGACCAGGCGCTGTCCTTACGCACCCAAATTTGTGAGACTACTTAACATGGAGAACGGGGCGATGCTGCAGGATACCCTCCATCAGAAAGCAGTGAGGGTAAGGGTTCAGATCTCCATCACTGGGCAGCGCAAGGTGAACAGGGGTACCTCGCTTTCACTTGGTCCACTAGGGTAAACAGGTGGCGCAGAGGTGCAGCCACCTCTCAACCCCGGCGACCCAGGTTCGATTCCGACATGGGGTGTTGCGGAGTTGTGGACCTGTGACGCTGCGGTGCCCTCCCACCTGTCAGCCCGGATGGCCATTTTCCAGCCCCCAGCTTTGGCTCCAGGTTGGAAGACCGACCCCCCACCCAACCCCCAAGGCACTTCAATCAAATGGGCCTCGGGCACTCAAGCAGTGGGAAGAAAACTGGAGAGAAAGTTGGGGGGTGGGGTGGGGGGGGGAAGAGAATCTGGGGTTGAGAACGTGGGAAGAATAAAGTCGGCTTTATTGACCTGTGCACAAGTACCTGTATGCAAAACGTACCTGAGGTAGCATCACATAAGCAGCGTTGGCAAGAAAAATATAAATTAAACATACATTTAACACATTTTTTTACAAGAAAGAACGAAATTAAAACAAAAAAAAAACAAAGAGTGAGATTAAGGGGTAGGATTAGTGTAAATGGGTGGTTGCTGGCACGGACTCGATGGGCCGAAAGGCCCGCTTCTGTTCATCTTCAGTGCCTGCCCTCCCGATAAAATCCGCGCAACAATTCTCTTCCCACTGGATTAAAATCGGGCAAGTTATCTCACGGTTTCACCAGTCGGTCAACAATTAGTCCAACGAGTAAAATAAAGTAACGCCGCTAATTCGCCCGCGTTGCGTCCCGTTTAGAAAATGCCGTGCCAGTCTGCGACATGCAGGGGATCGCTCATGAACCCGAAAGCAATGACCAGAGGACCTCGGGATAAGCCTGTCCCGCCAGAGGAGATCCTGCCCCAGGCTTTGGACTTCATCAATCAATACTACCAATCCTTCAAAAGGTAAGGGCGTCGGTTCCGTGAAGGGGTTTGGGGAGGCTGGCTGCTGATTCTCGCCTCCGTGTCCCCAGCTGTCATTTGCAGGAGTTGCTGGAATGAGTAAATCTCGCTTCACGGACGGTTTAACAACCTGCCGCTAGACGCAGCTCTCGGAAGTCGCTGCTACTCCGCCGTGACGCATCCACCTAGCACAATGCAATTGCAGGGCATATTTGCTTTGGAGAGTTTCCACTGGTTACTTTATCTTGTTCAAAGGGAGAGGTGTGGGATTTTGTTTCAAGACGTCATTAAGATTTACAGTCGTCTATACAGCACGGAAACAGACCCTCTGGCCCTACCGGTCGGTGCCACCGTTGTCTAATTGAGTCCCATCTCGTCCATATCCCTCTAAACCTTTCCTATCCGTGTAACTGTCCAAATGCATCAGAACGGTTGAAACTGCACCCGCCTCTGCCCCATCCCCTGGCTGCTCGATCCATATACACACCACCCTCTGAGTGAAAAAGGTGCCCCTCGGATCCCTTTGAAATCTCCCCCCTCTCACTTCACACCCCTGCCCTCTAGTTTTGAACTCCCCTACCCTGGGGGGAAAGAACATTGGTTATTCGACACATTGAGTTGTTGGGAGGTTTGGGAGTGGGGTCGGGACCCACCTGAAGGGTCAGCATCTGGAAGGCGGGTCCTGAAGAGGTAGAAGAGACACAGAAAGCTGATTGCATTTTGATGCGCCCCTGAAGAGCCGTGAGCAGCAGGGTAATGGACTTCCCGGATGGTGGGACAACAAACACTCTGCTGGAGGGACTCAGCGGGTCGAGCAGCGTCTGTGGGGAGGGAAAGGAGTTGTCAACGTTTCGGGTCAAGACCCTGCATCCGGACGGGAGGTGGGATTACACTGGGCACCTCCTTCCCAACCAGCACGGACAGAGTGCACCGAGTGGCACCTCTGTGCTGTGAAGTGTCCATGGTTATAGTTAGCTGTGATTTGTGTGGCGTTACCTTAAATGAACTGGCGGTTACTGTGACAATCGGGTCTCCGGGTTAATCATAGTGATCTTTCCCCTAGCCCCAAAACTGAAGAGCATCTAGCTCGCATTGAGCAAGTGACAAAAAGCATCACAGACACGGGCACATACGATCTGACCATGGAAGAGCTGATATTTGCCTGCAAGCAAGCTTGGCGCAACGCTCCTCGTTGCATTGGCCGTATCCAGTGGTCCAACCTCCAGGTAGGAGCCCTCCGCCTTTTGCGCTGGCGCTGGGAGGCTTTTCAAACAGTTCCAGCTTCCCAGCCGACTGGTGAACGGTGTCCAACTCAACGCCCGTGCGTGTGTTTCTCTGCAGGTGTTTGATGCTCGCAAATGCACCACCGCAAAGGAGATGTTCCAACACATGTGTCGGCATTTCAAGTACGCGTCCAATGACGGCAACTTAAGGTATGGACGGGTGAATGCGTAAATATCAGTGAGAGATTCGTGTAGTATCATGTGAAGGCTACCTTTGCACACATTTCCTTTGTTTGTTCTCTTAACTGAACCATGCTCCAAAGAGGTTTAAAACTGCCTTTGGTAAACCAGCAGATAAAGGAATGTCGTTAAATATTCAGTCCCAATTCTCAAGAGCCTAGTTAAAGGCCTTGGTGTACTTTTGTGTACCATAGAGAGTATCAAAAATTAATATAATGTAATAACGCTGATCCACTTATGAATCTCATATTTATGAAGTAAAATCCTTAGTGTACGTTCTGTATGGAGGTCTGGGAGAAGCAGTTGCCCTGCTGTGTTTAATGTCCATACATGCCGCAAGCATGTGCTACTGAGCATATGCACCTCCGGTTTCCCCTCCTGCAAACTAACCAAACCAGTTTCTCTGCAAACCTGTCTTTCTAATAAACGTTACATTTTTAAGATTTGAAATTGGCAATTGCAAGATTTCTCATTCCCCAAAAAAATCCAATTAGGATGTTGTAAGCCTGGCAAAACTTGAATCACAAGAAATTGTGGCATTGATACAAAACTAGTGAACCTGCAGAGCATGTTGCAGGCAACCAAGCACCAATGGATCGGAGTCGCTTAAGGCGGTGTAGGACAGCATTTATTTCATTTCTCTGAGTTATTCATGTGATCATTTTGGTCCATAGATCCACCATCACCATCTTCCCTCAGAGGACCGATGGAAAGCATGACTTCAGGATATGGAACAGTCAATTAGTCAAATACGCAGGGTATCAGATGCCTGATGGCTCCATCATTGGGGATCCAGCTGGAGTTGTATTCACACAGGTAAATCATGATGCTCATTCAGTCACTGGCACCTTCACATCACTGCACTAAAAGACCAAGGCTGGAAGATAGCAGGTCCCATGAGTCAGTCCCGCAGGAATTTAAAGCCACTTGAAACCATTTCAGTCTGTTCCTTTCAATTCATGTCCAGCATTTCCAGCACGAGAAGCAGCAACCAACTCTAGCTAGTGATAATTTAAAGGTCCAAACCAAGCATTCATTTTGATAAATGTTTGAAATGCTTACGTTTATTAATCAGGGTATTGAGTCCAGGAGTCAAGAAGTTACGATGCATCTCTACAGAACTCTGGTGAGGCCGCATTTAGAGTATTGTGTGCACTTCTGGTCACCTCACTATAGGAAGGATATTGAGGCTTTAGAGAGGGTGCAGAGGAGGTTTACTAGGATGCTACCTGGATTAGAGGGCATGTGCTATCAGGAGAGGCTGGACAAACTTGGGCTCTTTTCTCTGGAGCAGTGGAGGCTGAGGGGTGATCTGTTGAAAATTATGAGGGCCATAGATTGAGTGGACAAGCAATATCTTTTTCCCATGATTGAGCCATCCAATACCAGAGGGCATGCATTTAAGGTGAGAGGGGGTAAGTTCAGAAGAGACGTGAGGGGTATGTTTTTTACTGAGAGAGTGGTGGATGCCTGGAATGCATTGCCTGATAGGGTGGTGGAGGCAAATTCATTGGGGGCTTTTAAGAGGGTCTTGGATGGGCACATGAATGAGAGGAAAATAGAGGGATACGGGGATTCTGTAGGTTGGAGGGAATAGCTATGTCGGCACAACAGTGTGGGCCGAAGGGCCTGTTCTGTGCTGTACTGTTCTATGTTCTATGTCTATTGAAGAGCTACGTGTTAAAAGTATGAAGGTTCAGGAATAATTCCAGCTAGTTTTTGGCACTTTGATACCTCAGTTTTGTTTACTTTCACTCCATATCCCTTCATACCCAGGTCATTTAACCAGGATCTACTCACATTTTTGATCAGATGTCTCAAGGAAAGAATGATCTCCAAGTGGGCTGATTTATAATGCAAATTCTATGTGGCTACATCCTAAGGTTCTCTGCCAGGTCTTGGTAAGGTGTTGCATCACCTTATAAGGAGTTTCAGTCTGAAGAAATGTGTCTGCTTCCTTCTCAGCTGTGTGTAAACTTGGGCTGGACACCTCGCTACGGCCGCTTTGATGTGCTTCCTTTAGTCATTCAAGCCAACGGTCAAGATCCAGAAGTGTTTGAAATTCCACCGGAACTGGTCCTTGAAGTAGAGTTCGAGCATCCAACGTAAGTTCCCACTAACCCTTAAACCTCATGTAGAATGGTCCCAAATCCATAATTTCATACTATTATATGTGCATTTACGGGCAGACCAGTTGACAATGACAGCCAGAACTTTGCTCCATGCACTAAAATATATAATGATTTTTGTAACTGACAGAACATTATCTTCCACTTGTGCTTGCAGATTTGAGTGGTTCAAGGACCTGAACCTCAAGTGGTATGCTCTTCCTGCTGTAGCCAACATGCTGCTTGAAGTTGGAGGCCTGGAGTTTCCTGGATGCCCTTTTAATGGCTGGTACATGAGTTCTGAGATTGGTGTTCGAGACTTCTGTGACGTTCAGCGATACAACGTGTTGGAGGTACAATCATTTACATTTGCTTGGAAGAACGTTGTCTGAGGGTCAGTCTCAGATGGTACATTATCTGAAAATGGTTGTGTATAAACTGTGGTGTTAACTAGTTAGGTAGGAACATATCAACAGTGGGTGCATTTCCTCAATGGTCTCTTTAAAACCGACATTATGCACTGTGGGGGATAAACTACAGATTGTAAAACCAGATCTTAACTGTTGACAACACAGTTTTGTGGAGAATTTATGCACACCTTTTTCAATTAAAGGGTTGAGTCACACTGCTGATTGAAAGCTCAAGGTCAAAAGGAATAGATGGGGATTTTAGGAAGGTTTAAAAAAATTGAGATTCGGCGTCAGAGCCAAATCAGGTGTGAGTTTTAAAAGTTTTTAGATTGAAAGGGAAGGAAAGGGAGCAACTGGATCATTCTGAACAACCAGGAGAAAGTGAAAAACAAGGAATGAGTTTGGAGTTCAACAGTGACAGTGCAGAAAGAAGTCAATTTTGCAGTCCATGAGGAGAGAAAAGGAAGTTCAAGGGTTAATAACTATGACTGTAACATTTAAAGGGAGATGGGGAGACAAGATAGTCACATGGAGAAAGAGTTTGGGGGTTAGTGGTTGGCGCACTAACTAGTTGAAACCAACATTGCTAGGAACAGAGAAAAAGATAAGATATCTTTATTAGTCACATGTACATCGAAACACACAGTGAAATGCATCTTTGCATAGTGTTCTGGGGGCAGCCTGCAAGTGTCGCCACGCTTCCGGCGCCAACATAGCATGCCCGCGACTTCCTAACCCGTACGTCTTTGGAATGTGAGAGGAAACCGGAGCAGCCAGAGGAAACCCACGCAGACACGGGGAGAACGTACAAACTCCTTACAGGCAGCGGCCGGAATTGAACCCAGGTCGCTGGTGCTGTAATAGCGTTACGCTGACCACTACACCACCATGCCTGCCCAAAAAGTTAAGATAGACAACAACTGATTTTTTTTCTCTTTGTAAAACAACTGAAGTACAATGTAGAATTTGTCTAATTTTTAATCTGGTTTTAACTAATTTTTAATTTCTGTGCATTGCAGGAAGTGGGAAAGAAAATGGGATTGGAGACAAACAAGTTGTCATCTCTGTGGAAGGACAAGGCCTTGGTGGAGATTAACATCGCTGTGCTCCACAGTTTCCAGGTGAGGGAATTAACATGATCAGAATCAAATCTTTTCAGAGAAAGTCCACATACTACATTTAGAAAAAATGTAACATTTGGAAAATTCTGTTCCCCCGTCCAGTTAACTAAATCACATAATCCATAGGAACATTGGGAGGATTTTGGTCAATTATTAGCAAAGCTGTTGGGTTCAGGAAGATCATGAATAGTTTAACGGGAAAGAGCTTCTAACGGGGTTAAACAAGGTTGAGTCAGCTCACAAACTGCCTCCAAAACAGAATTCAGAGCAGCTCACTAGGACAAATTCCACTCTTTGTAATTGTCCCTGTGCAGCGTTCCAGAGTTGGAACATTAGAATTCTGAACTGGTACTTCCTGGTGCACCTTCTGTGGGAAGTTGTTGGAGTAAGACTAATTACCAGATCCCGTTCTTTATATAATTATTCAATTTTATAATCAGGGTGTTGCTGGCAAGTCCAGATCTCAACCCCCTCCTCCCCACCCCAGCCACCGAGAAACGTCTTGACATAAAGCTTCAGAGCTGAAACTCTAAGTAGATGTTCCTCCAAAATGATCGTTACACCACAGAGCCAATCACTTTCTTGGGAATTAGTGGGGAATTGTGGGGTTTCAGTGTGAGCTGGCAATAGATTAGATGGGCTGAAGTGGCCTCCTGCTGCGTTGTAAGGAAATATAGAACATATACAACTAGTTTACAAAATAAGCACTGGAGTTTAAAGAGAGTTTCTCAGTGTCAGGTTATTACATCAACACTGTCGGAGGGTTTGTTCATTTGCTACTCTCAACTCACCACATGTCTCCTGGGCTTCAGAACTTTAACCTTATAATGTTCTGATTTCAGAAGAAGAATGTCACCATCATGGACCACCACACTGCCTCCCAGTCCTTCATGAAGCACATGGAGAATGAGTTTCGGCTGAGAGGAGGCTGCCCTGGCGACTGGGTCTGGCTGGTGCCACCAATATCTGGAAGCATCACGCAGGTGTTCCATCAGGAGATCCTGAATTACATCCTCAGCCCCTTCTTTTATTATCAGGTAATTGATTCCAGGGAAACACAATCTAAAGGCCATTGCTCTAACTAGTATGTACACTGGCTTTGAAAAATGGAGCCAAGGAGAGTGCACAGAGGAAGTTCACGAGAATGATCCCAGGAATGAAAGGGTTAACATATGAGGAGCGTTTGATGTCTCTGGGCCTGTACTCGAGGGAGTTCAGAAGGATGAGGGGGGGAATCTCATTGAAACCTACCAGATACTGAAAGGCCTGGATAGAGTGGACATGGAGAGGCTGTCTCCATCAGTAGGAGAGTCTAGGATCCAAAGGCACAGACTCAGAATAAAGGGATGTCCCTTTAAAACTGAGATAAGGAGGAATTTCTTCAGCCAGAGGGTGGTGAATCTGTGGAATTCGTTACCACAAAGAGCTGTGGGGGTCAAGACATTGGGCATATTTAAGTCAGAGATTGATAGGTTCTTGATTGGTAAGGGGGTTAAGGGTTACAGGGAGAAGGCAGGAGAATGGGGTTGAAAACAAATCAGCCATGATCGAATGGTGAATCAGACTCGATGGGCTGAATGGCCTAATTCTTCTCCTATATCTTATGGTCCTATGCTCCTGAGTTAGCTGATCATGGTAATTGTGCCACTTGGGGTTTTATGATTGGCATCAATACCTCCTAGATTAATAAGAAACCAAAATTTCCATAGTCTGTCACCAATCAGAGACCCCTGCCAGAACTCCCACACTGGATCAGGAGTTCCTATATAGTGATGGTATCACAGTCAGCCTGTGAGTTAAGTACATAGTCCGCATCTGTTATCTCCAGGCAAGGCAACATAATAGTTCTCACCTCCTGCCAATGTTCTGCATTCACAGATTGAGGCTTGGAAAACACACAACTGGCAAGATGAAAGACTGAGACCAAAGAAGAATGAGATCAAATTCAAACAATTAGCAACGTAAGCTTGTCAAAACATTCATTCCTTTTACAGTGCTTTTTATTTTGGTTTGTTTGTGTGCCTTCACGCCAATGCTGTTGAATTCAAAAATCGCCGTGTGGTCCCTCCACACAAACCTTTCACTGGGACTCCAAGGCTTGTCATTTCGTGCCCTTCACCCTTCAGATTATTTCTCCTACAGTGCAGAGGCTTCAAGAACCCAATGAGTAATGAGGCTTCTTTTTGACTTCTATTCTCTTAATCCTTGAAGTTGTGAGATGGCGGGGAGGGGAGCAAGAATGTGGGGGCCAGAAGAAATGGTCAATTCCTAGAAATATTTTCAGTGAGGGGAGCAGATGATCGGTTGTTAATGACGTTGCTTTTCCTTTAGGGCCGCACTTTTTTCTTCTGCTCTGATGAGGAAGACCATGGCCAAGAGGACAAAAGCAACAATTCTGTACGCCACAGAAACAGGAAAATCAGAAACCTTTGCCAAAAGGCTGTCCACGTTGTTCAACGGTGCTTTCAATGCCAAGGTAAGTAAAATAAAATGAAACACTGGCACTTTTTTTTCAATGGCAGGATGCCTATTTAGCTAAGGAAGCAGTTATGTAACAAGATTGCTGTTGTAATGTGACAGTAGCAACAGCTAATTTGTATACACAATATATCCCAGGGAAACGTTGACCCTTCACTTCAACTTCAAAATAACTTTGGGCAATTGGCTTTGCACTACAGACCTGCTCATAATTCACCAGCATCTGGCAAGGCCCATGAAAATGACTGACAAGGGAGAAGGAAAACTTCTGAGACTGAGGCAGGACTGACGGTTGTATTCTACCTATTGGACAGAAAACATAGAGGAAAATATTCCAGCTGCAGTTGAGATGCTATTGGGTTTAATCAACTTGCTTTCATGTGTGTACAAAGGTGCTGGGTCTACTTTATGTGCTCAATAACAAGGCACATAAAAAGAATGCTTTATTTTAGAATCAACCTCTGCATGGATCATGACTTTAATGATTGTTTTGATGTGATTGTTCTTTATCATCAGGTCGTCTGCATGGATGACTATGATATGAATAGTCTAGGCAATGAGTCTCTGGTCTTGGTGGTAGCAAGTACCTTTGGAAATGGAGATTCACCTGGAAATGGAGAGGTAAGCCGTCTGTTTCTTGGAGAGGTTATGCCTCATCAAATCCCAACAACAGGGCTAAATAAATGGGCTTAATTCCTCCCATCTGGGCTCTGGGTAGACGATAAAATGAAAGTTGGCAAGCTCAGTGACCAGTGCTTATAAGGACACTGCTATTTGTAGCGAGCTTGACGGTGGAGTGATTGTACAGTGGATGCAGAGCTTCCAATTCAGGAAGAAAATTCTGTCTTTGAAATGCTTCACCATCAGGTGAAGTGGAACTGAGCAGCAGGCAGTCCCGAGGTTGGATGGAGGGTCAGAAGAGAAAGGGGGAATAAACTCTGACAAGAGTACAAAGAACACGGGGGAGAGAAGGGCAGGAAAGATCAATAAGTACAACTGTACTCCAACACTGTGGGAAAAGCCCTGAAACCGGATTTCGTGTTGGGTTGGAACATAGAACATTACAGCACAGTACAGGCCCTTCGGCCCACAATGTTGTGATAGAATCGAAAGATGGTGAAGAAACTCACGAAAGCATGCTGTAAATTCACTTTAAATAAAAATAAAGCCTTTTCTCATGGTGCAGCATCTATTTTTTTGTTTAAACAATTTAATGTTTTCCTTGCAGATGTTTAAGAAAGCCTTGTTTTCCAAGAAGCTGTTGAAGGGATACAAATTCAGGTAAACCTTTGCTCTATTTGCCGTAGTATGCTCAGCTTTGCAGTTCCCATTTTCATAATTCCTTACAAAAGGGAAGGAGACCATTCCATCCATCCAGTCTATGCTAGCTCTCAGATCAATCTCATTTCCCCCCCCCCCATTTATTTCCCTGTAACCTATTCACTCTCAGATACCCATGAAAATGGTCTGATTCCCCTGTTGCTCACCTACACTAGGGGCAATTTACAGAGGCCAATTAACCTACCAACCAGCACATCTTTGGGATGTGGGAGGTAACTGGAATCCCTGAAGGAAACCCACGCAGTCACAGGGAAAATGTGCAAACTCCATTCAGGGAGCACCAGAGGTCAGGAGTTGAACCAGGGTCGCTCGAGGTGTGTGGCAGCAGCACTACCCGCTGTGCCATTATGCTATTTGCCATCCGAATCAGACAGGTCTAGTTAGGAGTACTGTTGCCATAGTTTAACCTCCCACTGCTGACTTTAATGCACAACCCTTCAGTACAGCTACAGGATGTCCCCTGTGCCCTGACCAGTACTTATCTCTCACCCAATTCCTGTTCTGCACACTGAGCATTTCCATTAAGCCACAATTCAAAATCTTTTCAGAACATTTCTGATGTGTTCCTTGCTAAACCCATTCAGAATGAATAACAAAAATTCAACAGGCAAAATCTTGACCAGATAGCTAGGAGTGGAGTGTTTGGGTCAGGGTATGAGCACAGAGGAGAATTGCAGCTTAGAAAGGGAGACTTCACATTCAGGAAAGAAAGTGGTCCTTCAGAACTAATGAGCTGGACTTTCCAGTCCAGGTGAAGGGTCTTAAACCAAAACACCGACTGTCCATTTCCCTCCAGGTGCTGCCTGGCCCACTGAGTTCCTCCAGCGCTTTGTGTGTTGCTCCAGGTTCCAACATCTGTCTCTAACGGTTGAGCTGTTTTTTTACCCCCCACAGGTACTCCATCTTTGGCCTGGGATCTCGCATGTACCCACAATTCTGTGCTTTCGCCCACACACTTGACAAGAAGCTGGAACAGCTCGGAGCCGTCCGCATGTCACCAACAGGAGAAGGAGATGAACTCGGCGGGCAAGAGGAGTCCTTTGTGGACTGGGCCATCACCACATTCAAGGTAGATTATGGGTGCATTTGGCACTAACTATTTCCTTGACGGTTTTCTGCATCCCCATCTAACATAGTGGAAGGCTACACTATGTTCAACCCATTATAGAAATTTCAAACATGATGTCCATGTCTTGAGATGATTCAGGGAGCTTTGGCATTTACCGTCTCTCCCTCAGTGCTCTGAGATGTTGTTGGAACCTGGTTGATACTTAACACAACATGTGGCTTGCTGGGCCACTTCAAAGGGTTATTAACATCCACCATCTTGATGTGGGATTGGGATTACCTGCAGGCTAGATGAGCTAAAGACAGCAGATTTCTTTCCTTGAGGAATATTAGTGAATCAGTCAGGTTTTGGACACAACACACAGGGTGCTGGAGGAACTCGGTGGATCAGGCAGCATCTGTTGGGGTGGGGTGGGGTGGAATGGACAGTCGGCATTTCGAGTTGAGACCCTTCATCTGGACTGAGAGATAGAGAGGAGATAGCCGGTATAAAAGGGTGAAGGAAAGGGGTGAAGCAAGAGCCAGCAAGGTGCATCCAGGTGAGAAGGGGTGATAGGGAGGAGGGAAGAGGGGAAATGGCGACGGAGGCTGGGGGGGCGGGGGGGGGGTGATGGGTGGAGGCAACAAAGGACTGCAGATGATGGAATCTGATGGGAGAGGAAAGGTGGAGCATGGAACCGAGTGAGGGAGGTGGGGAGGGCAGATGGGAACCGTGGGGGAAGTGGGAAGAGAATCTGAGTCATCGCATTTACTGGATCTTGAAAACCAGTTTCAAGTTCCCCGACTGCCCTGATGAGATTTGAACATGGTGTCTCTGGGTTACAAGCCCACTAAACAGAAGTGCTGCACACTTCCCTCCCTTACCTCGAGGGAATCACTTCAACTCTGCGCAGGTCTCGGGGACGCACTTTGCAGAATAACAATGTTCTGCCACATTGTAACCTGGTCCTATTGGTGATCAATCTTTCACCTTGTCACCTGGACTCTAATGATCCCTTGTTCCCTTCAGACTCCTGGGCATAGTGATATGTAAAAAAACATGCAGTCTTGGGAGAAGATAACCATCTCTCCTTTACTTTTGAAGATAACCATCTCTCCTTTACTTTTAAACAGACAGCCTGCAAAGTCTTTAATGTGCGGGGTAATGTGGAGCTTGGACAGTTCAAGATGGCCTCTAAAAATAGTGTGTGGGATCCCAGCCGGTACAGATTCGTAATGGAGTCCAGGTCACTGGATCTGTGTTCAGGTATTGTCTACTGACAGCCCTTTTGCTCTAACGACCACCCTTTGAACCCACATTATTTTGGGCATATTGATTAAAGCTTGTAATTAACAGTTTGCTTTTTTTAATTTCCTCAGTTATCTCCAAAATGCAAGGAAAGAAAATTCTGCCAATGAAGTTAAAATCAAGGAAGAACCTGCAGAGCTCAGAATCCAGGTACACTAAAACTACAAAGAACAAACTCTTCCTTTCCAATTACTCTTTGAGTGCTTACCTGGGTCTCTCTGTTCACAGCCGTTCTACCATCCTGGTCGAGCTGACCTGCGAGGATCCTGAGAACCTGCAGTATCTGCCTGGGGAGCACGTCGGAATTTTCCCTCGCAATCAGGAGGACCTCGTCGCCAACCTGATCAAGAGGCTGAAAGAGACACCAACTCCACATCAGTGTGTCCAAGTGGAGGTTAACAATGGCAACAGTGCCAAGGGTAAGTGCAGCTTTGCAAACCTCTGCTAGTTCCCTTCAACAGATGTAGTTAAAAGCCCTCACCATCCCGTGCCCCAACCTAGATTTCTACGTTCAGTTACCACTGAGTACAGACTTCATCTTCTATGACAATGATTGAGATTTGGGTTCCCTGTTAGCGAATCTGCCTCCAATTCTGTTCAAAGTGCTGAGTGTTCTTGAAGGGATTGACCCTCCAGGACACCTACCCAGCTTTGTGGGATTCCAGCTAATTTCCTTGTTCAGCTGTCACAATTCTCCTGCCGTTCTGAAGAAAGGAAGCTTCAAACCAGCTTCAATCCTGGGGACTTTAGACTGATTGGCACGGTGTTCATTGTTCCCTGCAGACTGGAAAGTTGATGAAAGGATCCCAGCGTGCACTCTTGAAGAGGCCTTTACGTATTTCTTGGACATCACCACTCCACCTTCTCAACACCTCCTGAAGAAGTTTGCCCAACTGGCTGCGGAGGAATCAGAGAAGAACCGGATACTGGAACTGAGCCAGGTGAGCACAGGGTCCCACCTCATCAGGTTTGCACACGGCTGTCATTGTAACCAGGAGCACAGGTGGAAAGCTTTCAAAACAGGCTGGTTATTGTTTGCCCTGCTTCGCAGGATATGCATTGCCTTTGATGTGTGGTGACTGCTGTAATGTTGGGAAACATGGCAACAAACTTACATACAGCAAGCCCCAGAGACACCAATGAAATGGCCAAGTACGATGTGTGGCCTGGATTGGGTAGGGCCACTTCTCTGAAGGACATCAATGAACCAGTTGAGGCTTTGACCATCTAGTAGTGAGCCTGTCTGTGGAAGAGTTATTTAATCCCAACCTGCCTAATGGGGATAATGATAAAATTAGATGCAACAATGGTGTTAATTTCTGTCTGCTCCTACACTGAACTGGGAGGCAATATTGGCCTGGATCCATCTAAATCCGATAGCAAGTTTGGTTAAAACTGACACCTTTGTTCCCAAATTACCAGAGTTGTTGAATTCTGTTTCTCATTCTGTAGTGGTGAACTCCTAAATTATATTTAAAAGAAAATAAATGCCACTGCCCTTTGTGAATGTGGACACCCCCACCAATCCACACACCTCTTAGAGTTTGCAAATTCAGCTTCCCCTGATTGCAATCATTGTCTTCACCACAAAGATCAGTAACATCGGGGTTCCCTGTAACCAAATAACATGCCTCCCACTGGAAGTACTGATGGTGTTTGGAGGGCATGATTAGTTGCCCCCAGGACATCTACCCAGCAAGGAGGCAGGGGCAGGTGTCTGGTTAGGTGGCATATCAGTAAAAAGGAGACAGTTTATTGGACCTAACAATATTCTAGCACACAATCAACCCCTTGCTTAGTTAAAGATTCAACATGTACAAGACCATATTCTAAATTATCTCCTATCTAATCCTGGTTTGGTATTCCTCTGCAGAATTCCCAGGAGTATGACAAATGGAAGTCCTTCCACAGCCCCAACATCCTGGAGGTCCTGGAGGAATTTCAGTCCATCCAATGCCCCGCCATGTTCCTCTTCACCCAGTTAATGTTGCTGAAGCCCAGATATTACTCCATCAGTTCGTCACTGGATATGAACCCAGGAGAAGTCCACCTGACTGTTGCAGTTGTGAACTACAAGACTAGAGGTACTGAGAGTCCTAACACAATGTTATGATGTATCTTAAGCATTAGGATGTAACTACTCTTTAGAACTTAGATTCCAGTTGCTTAGCAGGTGACATGTGCAGGGACAGTTAATTGATTCAGTGGAACAGTACGATTATAGAGTAGTTTTGTTATCCCCAAAGAACATGGGTCAATATCACGGCCATGTGGATGAAACAAGCCTTTCAAACATTCTCAGTAACATGGCTTGGCCTTGCCATGGACTCATACAACATAGAAACAGGCCCTTCAGCCCACTGAATCTGTGCCGACCATCAAGCATACACTTACACTAATCCTGTTTCATTCTCCCTCAACACTCCCATCAGCTTCCCCCCCTCCTCCCCACCCTCCAGATTCCACCACTCACTAGGGGCAACTGAGAGTGGTCAATTAACCTACCAACCCTTTCAGTTAAATGGGAGGGCAAACCATGTTTGGGTGCCCACCAGAAGAAATGCCTCATGACCTGCGGTCTCCAACTGAGCAATTCTCAGAGATCTGGCAGCTGGGGCCAACTCATTCTCTCACTCAGTGCTAACCAGGCACCCACACAAATTTCCCAATCATTCTCCTGCACACCGTAGTGAAGATGTCAAAGGATTGCAATGCCACATCAACCAATAGGCTATGCCCCACATTACTGAGGTGTGAAAATAGGAACTGCACTTGATACAGTGCCAGCGACCTGGGTTCAATCCCGGCCGCTGTCTGTAGGGAATTTGTACATTCTCCCCGTGTCTGCGTGGGTTTCCTCCGGGTGCTCCGTTTTCCTCCCACATTCCAAAAGATGTACGGGTTAGGAAGTTGTGGGCATGCTACGTTGGCGCCGGAAGCGTGGCGACACTTGCGGGCTGCCCCCAGAACACTCCACAAAAGATGTATTTCACTGTGTGTTTCGATGTACATGTGACTAATAAAGAAATCTTAATACTTTCCTCTTGTATTTAGATGGACAAGGCCCCATGCATCATGGCGTCTGCAGTACCTGGCTCAACGTTGTGGAAAAAGATGAGCTGGTCCCATGTTATGTGCGCAGGTAGGCTATTTGCAACTCATTCTTTGAAACTATGGCTTTCAAGCTCAGAATTGGATGTAAAGCAACAAAAAGGCCAAAAATCAATAACTGATTTCACGTTACAATTCTAGTACTGCAGGATTCCATCTTCCAAAGAACCAATCGAAGCCCTGTATACTGGTGGGCCCGGGAACAGGGATCGCTCCATTCCGAAGCTTCTGGCAGCAGCGGCAGCATGACTTTGAGAAAAAAGGTGGGTTCCAAGTCCTTGCTTTTATTGCCAAGATTTGCACCTATGTTGGTCTGACACAAAATACAGGCGCTCCCCGTGTTACGAAAGACCTGACTACTGAAAATCCGACTTTACACAAATTCTCCCATACATTTTTAAAGTATTTTCAAGCTAATAATAATAATAAAAAGTTGTTTTGTGGTATTCATGTGGTATGACTAGATCCAGTATATATTCCATTGGTTTAATTATGGGTAGTGTTAGGGAGATTATTCAATAAAATGAATGAATGATAGCAAGTATATGAAGAGCAATAGGATATGGGTAACTATAGAAAACAGACGTTTCTGACTTGCGCTTAAGTCATCTTATGGACAGTTCTCAGGAACAGAACCCTTGCGTAACCCAGGGACTGCCTGTACTGATGTCTAACTCTACCTCCTGTTCACATCTACCAATGGCAATAACAAAGAAAGAGCAAGGTTCACCACACTGGCTTCTGTCTTGCTTGGACAGATCACAGGGCTTGTTTGGTCAATGATTTTTATATAAAAAGGGAAGGGGAACTGCAAAAAACATTTGAAGAAGAAAGTTCTTAAACAGGAAGCTGTAAGGAAAAGGGGAGAAGATCGATAACTCCTGGAGAAGCCAACAAGGGTACAGACTGCCAATTCCCACACCCTTCTACTTGTCCCATTGAGCCTATTACTGCCCATCAGGAGAAATGCCTCCTGACCTGCAGTCTCGGACTGAGCAATTCTCAGAGACCTAGCGGCTGTGGCCAACCCATGCCCTCTCTCAGTGCTAACCAGGCAGCCACACAAATTTCCCAATCATTCTCCTGGGCCGTTTTGACATCAATAGGCAAAAGACGAGGCTGGATTTGTATTTAGTTTGAATATTCATTTTGTTTTTTGACATTTAGGAATCAAAGGTGGGTCCATGACTTTGGTGTTTGGATGTCGGGATTCACAAAAGGATCACATTTATAAAGAAGAAACACTGGAGCTTAAGGACAAAGGTATCCTGAAGGGTGTTTACACAGCTTACTCCAGGGAGCCAGGCAAGAAAAAGGTACGTTAACCTTCAGAATCAACAATGATGATGGGTTTCGCTTTTCTAACCTAGTATGTTCCTGGGTGTTCTGTCACCCTCTTGTCTGGCACTGAGGCATGTTGAACGCCCAGAACAACCTGTCGATCACCTATCAGCATGGCTGACAGACAGGTGCCATTCGTAGGGCCTTGTAAATGAAGAAGAGGGTATTTTAAATACTATTATCCAGTATTCCTCATGTGGCTGCCTATTAAACAACTCTGAAATACCCAGTGCCATCCTGTACGCTGCTGCCCAGTGAATGGTACACTCAGGTTTGAGATCCATAGATACCATAACCATTGCTAAATCAACATCCCTGTTGGGACACAAAATGGGTCTGGAGACTGGGTGAGAAAATAGTGCTGAGGATGACTTTGGGCTCCCATGCAAAGGGCTGAAAGGCCACCTGCTCCTATTTCTTGGGTGTGTTGGGTGCTATGCAGATGCAAAGTCTTGCTGTTACTGCATACCAAAGCAAGATGGGCGTATCCTCACATTTCCGCATCCATTTTTGTCCAACCAGACTTACGTGCAAGATATTCTTCGGGAAAAGCTGGCGCCTGAAGTCTACAAGGTACTGCATGAAGAAAAAGGACATATCTACATCTGTGGCGAGATCAAGATGGCACAGGATGTCACCGAAACCCTAAAGGCCATCATCGCCAAGCAGGGAGATATGAACACCGAGGACGCTGAGGAGTTCCTCACAGAATTGAAGGTAGGTCTGATGTTTGAAATCCCTCCTTAAAAGGACCAGGAAACCCCCTCCCCCCTGACAATGCCAGTCAGCCTGACGTACAACAGACACAGAAATCCATCCCCAGCTTTTGAATCTTCCAACCAAGCAACGGATTACACACTCTCTCCCTGAACGGCTCACACTACATAGGGATCTTGTGCCCCATTTCCCAAGAAGACCTTGAGACCCTCAAGTAAGAGGAAAAGATATGTGTGACTACAAATAAAAACCCTCCCGTGAACTTCAGTGAATCTGCAGTGGTTCCCGAGAGTCCAATCCAAAGAGGTTGTCAAGTACTCCTCCACTTTAAGATGTGCTTTGAGCCACATACCTGAGGTCCCCATGAATGGAATTGTTCTTAATTTCAGAACTTCTCATATGGTTATCCTATATTGTGATTTCTCTTTTAATTCCATATTTCTTTAACTTCTTAGAACCAGAAGCGTTACCACGAAGACATCTTTGGGGCAACTTTCCAGAAATAATGACACCGATGATACAACTGATACCAAAGACAAGTCTCCCACAAACATTATTAATGAAGGAAAAGACTTGATAACAGGGCTTCATTGTGCTGCTTTTTTGTACTCCAGATATCTGCTTGCTACTGTATGGACCAAAATGGACCTCGTTTTTATTGCAATATATAGCATTCAAACTCACACATGCATTTACAAACATAAGTGGAAATCTAAAGAGGTTTAAAGCAGTAATTTGCACTTACACATGAAACCTGTTGCAATTGCCTTTAATAACTGTACAGGAAAAATGTTCGGGATCAGTTTTTCAAATCTAAATTCGCAAATAGGACAAACATTGCAAGAAAGAGCTGATAAAGTTCAGATTTGCCATGCACTTTGTAAGAGTGAATATGCAATAGCCATAATATGGTAAGTGGCAGCTGGCTGCTATGTGTAATAATTGATGTGTAATAGTAAATTATGAATTTTAATAAAGCACTTTGAATTGTATCTGTCTTGCTTTGTGATTCTGACAACACTTCTGTAACCACAAAGGTCAGCTTAAACAGTCCTTCTCACAGTGCGGAGTGAGGGGGAGCAGAAGGGGAAGTCGACACTGAGATTTTGGAATGGATCAACACCATCCAAGCAGACTTGAGAAGATAATTCGCTTTGAGATGGCCATAGCTCAGTATTAACACTGAGTCAGAGATCATGGATTCTGTCCCATTATATGATTCATTGGAGCAAAAAAATTGCAGACACTGGAAATCTGAAATAAACCCAGCAAATACTGGAAACAGGCAGCACTGACGGAGTGAAACGGTTGATGTTTCGGGTCAAGGATCCTACCATCAGAACTAGAGTCGTGACAAAACAAGCATAAATTGTGGAAAGAGGAGAGAATAAAGGGAACATCAGTGTTAGACTGCAGATAGAAATTGTCCAGGTAATAATTATTTTAAAAACTGGCAATTGGAGAGAGAAAAAGTGAAACCAAAAGGTACAGCCACTTGCATGGAGAGAGAGACAGGAAGAAAGGGGGGGGGGTTAACTGAAATAGTTAAATTCAATATTGAAGTCCCAGTGGCCGTTATGCATCCAGGTTGAAGATGAGGTGCTGTGCCTCAAGGGCAGACACAGTGGCGTCGCGGTTAGCGTAACGCCATCACAGTGCCAGCGACCTGGGTTCAATTCCCACCGCTGTCTGTAAGGAGTTTGTACATTCTCCCCGTGTCTGCGTGGGTTTCCTCCGGGTGCTCCGGTTTCCTCCCACAGACGTACAGGTTAGGAAGTTGTGGGCATGCTATGTTGGCACCGGAAGCATAGCGACACCTGCGGGCTGCCCCCAGAACACTCTATGCAAAAAATGGATTTCACTGTGTGTTTCAATGTACATGTGACTAATAAAGAAATCCTATCTCTTATTTTGGGCATCAGAGCAACATAGGAACCCAAATACAGAGAGGTCAGAGTGGGAGTGGGATGGAGGGTTAAAGTGACAGGACACTGGAAGCTCAGGGCTGCCCTCACAGACAAAGGTGTTCTGCAATCTTCTAGTCACCCAATCTCTACTCGGTTTCTCCAGTGGGGTGGAGGTCACATCCTGAGTACTAAATGCTTAGATCAAATTGGAAGAAATGGCAGTAAACTGTTACTTCACTTTGGGTTCTCAGCTGGTGGGAAGGGAAGTGGTAAAAGGTCAGGTGTCGCATGGAAAGGTGGAGTGGGAAGGGGAGTGGCTGCTGGAGATAGAAGAGTGGACCAGGGAGTTGCTAGAGGGAACGGTCCATTTGGAACGATGGAAGGAGAGGCGAAGACATGCCTGGTGCTGGAATCAGCTGGAGGTGCTAGAAAATAATATAATTGTATCCACCTCTACCACTTCCTCTGGCAACTTGTTCCAAATAACCACCACCCTCTGAGTCAAAATCTTGCCCCCCACCCCTGGTCCCTTTTAAATCGTTCTCCTCTCAATTTAAACCTATGCCCTCCAGTTTTGGACTCCCTTACCCTGGGGAAAAGACAGTGGCTATTCATATAATGATCCATTGAGTGTGTGTAGGCTGGTGAGTGGAAGGCGAGGACAGGGGAATCTACCAGGCCTTTTGCTCTATTCCTTTCTGTCTCCTTTTAACTCAGCAACACTGTTCCCTCAGTCACTCCTCATAGGCGCAAGCTTGAGATTCGAAATGCCTTCTGGTTTATTATTTCCTTTTTTTCCTTCTGTTCCTGAGGATCGAGGTGATGTGTTACCACAGCGGCCCTGAGATGACTGGTGGGTCCAATGCAGCAGATTCAGACCCTTCCACAGATGGGGTAGGCGGTGTCTGACAGGATTACCGGGCAAGTAGTTTGTGAGGCAGTGCAGTCCTTCTGCCATTCACACTGAGTCTCTGTGTGTTCTATTCATCATAGAATCACAGCACAGAAACCAGGCCCTTTGGCCCAACCTGTCCACATTGACCAATGTGCCTAATTGTGCTAATCCCATTGACCTACATTTGGCCTGTATCCCTCTAAACCTTTCCTATCCATATACCTGTCCAAGTGTCTTTTAAATGCTGTGGTTGTACCCACCTCTACCACTTCCTCTGGCAGCTTGTTCCACATACCCACCACCCTCTGCGTGAAAATGTTGCCCCCCCTCCTCCCCCACCCCTGGTCCCTTTTAAATTGTTCCCCTCTCAATTTAAACCTAGGCCCTCCAGTTTTGGACTCCCCTACCCTGGGGAAAAGACAGTGGCTATGCACGGTCCTGAGCTTCTCGATACCATCCTGAACACTCCTTATCCACCTCCAGTGGTCTTCTGCCAGGAACTCCCATGCATCAGCTGGGGTTGTGCTTTTCTTGAGGTCTTTGAGAATATCCTTGAATTTTTTCCTTTGTCTACCTGGCAATTTCTCCTTGCAACAGAGCTTAGAATAGTACAGTATGTGTTTCTGGAGTCTTCCCACTGCACATGAATTACACGAGTGCTTAATGGAGCCAACTGAGAGTAATTAGGGTCTCATTGCTGGGGATGTTGGTTCGTTTGGACTTTTAATGCACTGGAGGTTTTAATGGAGACAGCACTTGTGGTACTTTCCCAGTGCCTTGATGCATCTGTTGGAGATAGTCCAGAGCTGGGATCACTGCTGCCCAATAGATCAGGACTTCTGGCTGAGGTATGAGGTTTTGATCTTCAAGCACCCTTTTCCTCAGACAACCAAAGCTGTGCTGGCACTTTGAAGGTGGTGGTAAATCATCATCACTGACTCTCTTCACTGAGGGATTGCTACCAAAATATGAGGAATGTCCACATCTTTGAGGTGTCACCTTCACATTCCTACTTGGTTTGTGTCATCCTCAAATTTGGAAATGTTACATTTCGTCCCTTCAGCCAAATCATTGCTAAACATTGTGAATAGATGGAATCCAAGCACCAGTCCCGAGAGTACCCCACTAATCACAGTCTGCTGACCCAAGAAGGACCCATTTATTCATTCTCCTTCTTTCCTGCTACACAACCCTCACTCCACATTGGTAATGTCACCTCAGATTCCATGTGCTCTAACCGTATTCACTTATGGCCTGTGTGGGATCTTATCAACTCCTTCCAAAAATCCAAATACACATATCCATTGCTTCTCCCCCTACTTCTCTACGAGATACATCCTCAAAGAGCTTCAATCGATTATTCAAAAATGATCTCAATTTCATTAATTTAACAAGTTGGAGAGATTTTAGTTAAAGTTTTGTAGTTAGAACAATGACTGCATTATTGAATTAACAAGATTTCTTTATTTCCCATTGCAAACTTGTGTAGGGGTAAAGTTTGATGTAGGGAGCTTCATAGAAATACACACAGCTGGTATCTTGGAAAAGATCATAGAGACGACTGCTGGAGGAACTCAGCATGTGTGGAGGGAAATGGACGTGATGTTTTGGGTTGAGAACCTTCATCTGGATCCAAAATGTCCACTGTCCATCTCCCTCCACAGCTGCTGCCTGACCCACTGAGCTCCTCCAGCAGTTTGCCCTTTGCTCCGGATTTCAGCACCTGCAGTCTATTGCGTCTCCATCTTGGAAAAGGTAATCAGTCAAAACACATGGAAGTAATGAAATAAACACATTTTGCCATTTCATGGATTTATTAGTGTCATAAATTTCAGAGGTAAATCACACACAACTGCCAGTCATCAGTGGGATTAATAAAGAGGATCTTGCGAGTATGGAGAGAGCTTGTACATTTCTGTAGGGCAATTAAAGAGTCAAACAGAATGTGCAATTCCCAGGGAAAGGAGATGAGAGCAACAGCTAGGAATAGAGAAGGGAATGGGTAGAGCCTCACCTCCAGATGTGCTTTGGACATTGAGGGATTGGACCCCTCTCAGCAAAAAAAGCAACAAGCTAAAATGATTAAAGCTTAAAAGCATTCCTGCTCAAGTAAAACATGTCCAACAGGATAGTAATGATCATTAAGATTTAACCATGTGTGTGTGATCTATTACAATTTTTTCCATTAGTTGGATGACCCACATTGAACTACTGAATAATTATGGTCTGTTCCAAGTCTCACTGAAAGTTCCCCCAAACGTTTCACCCCAACACTGCACAAACAGGAGAGACCTAATACAATGTGGGATCTGGACAGCAGGCCTTAAAGGAGAACTTTAGAGAGAGTAACATCTCCTTGGATTTGCAGCTCGTTGATCTGCTGGATAGGTTGGTAGCGATAATTGAAATCAAAGGCGTGACATCCGTTGACAGATACCTTGAAGGACTGAGCCTCGCACAGAATGGTAATCTGGCAGAGAAAGAGGAAAACTATCAATGACAAACAGTATCCATTCCTGGTCTTCCCCCTCCCCACATGGCCTGGGACACAAAGGGAGGAACCACAGATTGAAGAAAGTACTGATGCTTTTATCTCCAGAAGGAGAGGTTCCCCAGTGAGAGGCTGGAAAATTCAAATGGCCCAGTGGGTGGAACTTCTTTGAGTTGATTGAGTAACTTGAGTGAGTTTTTAAAGAGGAGCTGACGAGAGTGTTTGATGAAGGTAGAGCTGTGGATGTTGTCTACATGGATTTTAGTAAGGCATTTGACAAGGTCCCTCATGGGAGGCTCATCCAGAAGATTAAGATGTATGGGATCCATGGTGAATTGGCCATTTGGATTCAGAACTGGCTTGGTCATAGAAGACAGAGGGTAGTGGTCAATGGGACTTATTCTGGCTGAAGGTCTGTGGCTAGTGGTGTTCCGCAGGGATCCGTACTGGGACCTCCGCTGTTTATGATATATATAAATGACCTGGATGAAAATATAGATGGGTGGGTTAGTAAGTTTGCAGAGTTGTGGATAGTGTAGCAGACTGGCAAAGGATACAGTGGGATATAGATCAGTTGCAGACATGGGTGGAGAAATGGCAGATGGAGTTTAACCCGGCCAAATGTGAAGTGTTGCACCTTAGGAGATCAAATGTAAAGAGACAGTACACAGTGTTGATGAGCAGAGGGATCTTAGGGTCCAAGTTCATAGCTCCCTGAAAGCAGCTACACATGTTGATAGGGTGGTAAAGGCAGCATATGGCATGCTTGCCTTTATCAGTCAAGGCACTGAGTTCAAGATTCAGGAAATTATGCTGCAGCTTTATTAAATTCTAGTTAGGCTGCATCTGGAGTATCGCATTCAGTTCTGGTCACCCCATTATAGGAAGGATGTCGAGGCTTTGGAGAGGGTGCAGAGGAGGTTTACCAGGATGCTGCTTGGATTAGAGGGCATGTGCTATAAGGAGAGGTTGGACAAACTTGGGCTGTTTTCTCTGGAGCGGCAAAGGCTAAGAGGAGATCTGATAGAGGTTTTTAAGATTATGAGAGGCATAGATAAAGTAGTCAGCCAGTATCTTTTTCCCGGGGTTGAAATGTCTAATACCAGAGGGAAGGCACTTAAGATGAGAGGGGGTAAGTTCAAAGGAGATGTTGCAGGGCAAGTTTTTTTTTGTTTTTACACACAGAGAGTGGTGGGTGCCTGGAACGCGCTGGCTGGGATGGTGGTGAATACAACAGAGGCGGTCAAGAGGCTCTTAGTTAGGCAGATGAATATGCGAGAAATGGAAGGATATGGACATTGTGTAGGCAGAAGCAATTAGTTTAGTTGGGCATTTGATTACTAATTTAAATAGTTCGGCAAAACACTGTGGGCTGAAGGTTCTGTTCCTGTTCTATGTTCTATTTATGGATAAAACCAGGATCCCAAGGAGGAGATTGTACAAAATATGGTTAGATTCCTTCCAATTAAAAAAATTAAGGGGAGATGTGATCAATGTTTCCAAGGTTATTATGTGGAACTGAGAAGATAAATGGAAATCACAATCCCCACTACACAAGGACTAGACTTGGACCATGATTCAGTTTTCTTTTTAAATGCAATCATTCACAGAATGAGGACATCATTGTACATTTACTGTCCATCCCCAATTGACCCTCAACTAAGGAGGCAGTTAAGAGTTAACCATACTGGTGGGTCGGGAATCACAAAGGGCAGACCAGGAAAAGACAACAGATTTCCTATCCGGAGTGGATTTTCATAACGATCCACTGGTTTGGTTACCATAGAGGAACTATGGTTTATTTGTTATTCCAGATTTTATTTAATTATTGGAATTTCTGAGCTGCCATGGTGGGATTCAAACTCCTGTCTCTGGATCAATGGTCCAGAGCTCTGGCTGCTGATCTAGGAACTTAACCACTATGCTACCATAACCTCAGTGTGGTCTGTTAGATGGTGAACAGGCTTGAGGGGCTAAGTAGCCAACTCGTATTCATATGGTGGGACGACATATCAAAGAAAGCAAGCATTGAGTTACCCACTCATAACCTGGAGGTGGAACTGGTGGTCTAAACACGTCCCAACTACATCCACACACTAAAAGATCCTGGAGCTCGAGCTGACAGGGAAATCCTCCACGTCAACACGCAACTTAAAATAATTTTAATTTCTTTAACCACAGGACACGGATGTCACCAACATTTATTCCACATCCCCTAATCACCTCGTGTGGTGGTGAGCTGCCTTCTTAACCATTGCTGCCCACGTGGGAATTACACGCTGTACATCTTGGATACAAAGGAGGCACTTACTTGGCCGTTTCAGGGGTGGGAATGGGTTAGAGCCAACCACATCACTGTAGACCTGGGGTCACATAGATGGAGAAGGAAGGCACATTTCCTTTCCTTAAAAGGCCAGGACTGAACACTGGGTTTTTGGAACAATCCAATGGTCCCACAGTCACCAAATGGCAACCACCCCCCCCCCCCCCCACCCAAGGGCATACCTTGGGATGGCACCCACCTCAAACTGCTGCCCAGGTACAAATGGGTTTTTGGCCAAATTCCTCTCCTCCTTGTTCCAGGAATTCTGAATGAAGCTGTTCCGTACTACAGCTTGCTCACTGCGGAACCGGCTGCTGATGTGAAAGGCGATGTCACTGGAGTTTGACGGCTTCAGATTAATGACGAAACTGTGGAGAGGAAAGAGAAACAAAAAGTCTGTCACAACACCTGCAGGCAGCAATGAGACTGTTCCACAGCAGAACAGAGAGCAGAACAGCTTACTGATCTACAATCCACAAATAAAATTCAGTTTCTCCTCATTCTCAACCCCACCTACACGTCAGTCGGGCCAACTTGTTCATCTCTCCCGAATATTTTTCCTCTTTTACTTCAGTTTTCCAGCACCTGCAGGATTTTGCTTTTGAGTGTATCCCCTCCCCAAGCAAAACAAAGCAGAGAATTTGGGACACATCCCCCGAATTCCCTCTCCCACCAAGAACAATACAAGGCCCCACAAAAAAAACACCCTCCAATAAACCACCTTGTTTGGGGAAAACGACATGAAACATTGGTTAGGTCTCAGCTAGAGAACCGTGTGCAGTGCTGGTCTCCGCACTATAGGAAGGGAGTGGGGGGGGGGGGGAGAGAGAGGGGGGGGGAGAGAGGGGGGGGGGAGAGAGGGGGGGGGAGAGAGGGGGGGGGGGGAGAGAGGGGGGGGGGGGAGAGAGGGGGGGGGGGAGAGAGGGGGGGGGGAGAGGGGGGGGGGGAGAGGGGGGGGGGGAGAGGGGGGGGGGGGAGAGAGAGGGGGGGGGAGAGAGAGGGGGGGGGGGAGAGGGAGGGGGGGGAGAGGGAGGGGGGGGAGAGGGAGGGGGGGGGAGAGGGAGGGGGGGGAGAGGGAGGGGGGGGAGAGGGAGGGGGGGGAGAGGGAAGGGGGGAGAGGGAAGGGGGGGAGAGGGAAGGGGGGGAGAGGGAAGGGGGGAGAGGGAAGGGGGGGGTCGGGAAGGGGGGCAGCGGGAAGGGGGGGAGAGGGACGGGGGGGCGAGTGACGGGGGGGCGGGAAGGGGGGGAGAGGGAAGGGGGGGAGAGGGAAGGGGGGGAGAGGGAAGGGGGGGGAGAGGGAAGGGGGGGAGAGGGAAGGGTGGGAGAGGGAAGGGGGGGAGAGGGAAGGGGGGGAGAGGGAAGGGGGGGAGAGGGAAGGGGGGGGAGAGGGAAGGGGGGGAGAGGGAAGGGGGGGGAGAGTGAAGGGGGGGGAGAGGGAAGGGGGGGGGGGGAGATGGGAAGGGGGGAGAGGGAAGGGGGGAGAGGGAAGGGGGGAGAGGGAAGGGGGGAGAGAGGGAAGGGGGAGAGGAAGGGGGGGGAGAGGGAAGGGGGGGGAGAGGAAGGGGGGGAGAGGGAAGGGGGGAGAGGGAAGGGGGGAGAGGGAAGGGGGGAGAGGGAAGGGGGGAGAGGGAAGGGGGGAGAGGGAAGGGGGGAGAGGGAAGGGGGGAGAGGGAAGGGGGGGAGCGTGGAAGGGGGGGAGAGGGAAGGGGGGGAGAGGGAAGGGGGGGAGAGGGAAGGGGGGGAGAGGGAAGGGGGGAGAGGAAGGGGGGGAGAGGGAAGGGGGGGAGAGGGAAGGGGGGGAGAGGGAAGGGGGGAGAGGGAAGGGGGGAGAGGGAAGGGGGGGAGAGGGAAGGGGGGGAGAGGAAGGGGGGAGAGGGAAGGGGGGAGAGGGAAGGGGGGGAGAGGGAAGGGGGGGAGAGGGAAGGGGGGAGAGGGAAGGGGGGGAGAGGGAAGGGGGGGAGAGGGAAGGGGGGGAGAGGGAAGGGGGGGAGAGGGAAGGGGGGAGAGGGAAGGGGGGGAGAGGGAAGGGGGGGAGAGGGAAGGGGGGGAGAGGGACGGGGGGGAGAGGGAAGGGGGGGAG